>NC_064413.1:7638750-8345000 GCF_023375975.1 Astyanax mexicanus
CATCTTACAAAATGGACCAATCACCCAACCCCACACATAGCACCGGGAGCAGTTAGCTTCCACACATGCACCAGATCCATTGGGCCAGAGTCAACTTTAAATAAACCCCAGACCAAGGATTTAAGGAGGACTAGAGATTAGTACTCAGAAGTCCAGATCCATAAAAAAAGATGCCCTTGAGTTCAGTTAAAAAAAATGTGCGCCATTAACAAGTGTCTTCTACGCCAGCTCTACTAGACTGGTAATGCAAAGGTGCCCTTTCCAGTAGAGAAAATGGGATTGCAGAGTCACCTGTCTCCTACACGTAAGAAAACATGGAGAAGTGCCCAGTTAGGAGCTCCTCAAATGAGTAAGTGTCCATCAGTGGATTGAGTAAATGTGCTGTGGTGTCTTATAGGTCCAACTCAATAGTATAAACTGTATCTGTTACAAGACAAAATGCGGTCAGTGATGCACCAAGTTAAAAAAATATATATCTCAGTTCTTACACTTGCATCTATTACATATTCATACCCTTTGGACTTTTCCACATTTTGTCACCTTACAACCACAAACCTATTTTCTATTGAGATTTTTAATGATAGACCAACATAAAGTATTGCATAAGTGTGAAGTAAACACTCCATGATCCATGATCGTGAGAGTCACGTGTCTCTCAAGTGCTCTGCATCACCAAGTTATTGACTGATTGCTAATCACTTCCACCTGGTCTTGCCTGTATAAATACTCCCTCAGTGCAGCTCTTTAGTTGCTGCATATTATGTAGTTTTCTAGCTCTGTACAAAGTGTTCTATGTTGTTTCTGATTCTGTTTCTTGACCCTTTTTCTGCTTTGTTTGATTTCTGGTTACCGACTTCTATTCCTCTCTTGCCTACTCCCTGTCGTCTGATTTTCTGTGTTCCGACATTCGCTTGTTTATCAACCACTCTCTAGGTATGTCCTTTATTATTGCTGCCCTTTTGCCTTTGACATTGTCTGTTCTTGACTACCTCTGTTTGCCTAACCCTGGTATTCGTCACGAAATCTGTGTGACGTGCAAAAGTATTCATGCCCTTTACTCTAAAACCCCTAAATAAAATCAAGCGCAATGAACTGCCTTCAGAGGTCACATAGTTAGTTAATAGAGCCCAGATGTGTGTAATTTGGTCTCAGTATAAATATAAACAGCTGTTCTGTGAATGCATCAGTGGTTTGTTGGAGAACACTAGTGAACAAACAGCATCATAAAGACCAAGGAACTCACCAGACAGGTCAGATAAAGATAAAGCTGTGGAGAAATTTAAAGCAGATCCCAAGCTTTGAGCATCCCAAGAAGCACTGTTCAATCCATCATCCAAAAATAGAAAAAGTATTCTACAACTGCAAACCTAGCAAATCATGGCCATTCACCCAAACTGACAGACCAAGCAGGTCAGAGAGGCAGACAATAGGCCCATGGTCACTCTGGAGGAGCTGCAGAAATCCACAACTCAGGTGGGAGAATCTGTATAAAGGATACCTATCATAATAATGCGCTCCACCTCTATGGCCTTTATAGAAGAGTTTAAGGAAGAAATCCATTATTAAAAGAAACATATGAGTTGCAGTTTGCAGTTGCAGCAAACATGTGGAAGAAAGTTCTGTGGTCAGATGAGGCCAAAGTTGAACTACTTTCTGGACTTAATGCAAAAGCGCAATATGAGGAGGAAAAGTAACACTGCTCATCACCCCAAACACACCATCCACACTGTGAAACATGGTGGTGGCAGCATCATGCTGTGGGGATGCTTTTCTTTAGCAGGGACAGAGAAGCTGGTCAGAGTTAAGATGAATGGAGGGAAGATGGATTGAGGTAAATACAGGGCAATCCTGGAAGAAAACCTGTTGAAGGCAACAAAGGACTTGAGATTGGGAAGGAGATTCACCTTCCAGCAAGACAATGACCCAAAACCTAAACATACAGCAAAACTGAGCTACAGTGGAATTATTTAGATCAAAGAATATTCATGTGTTAGAATGTTCCAGTCTTAACCTAAATTTCCTTTGGGATAAATAAAGTCTCTCCATCCATCCATCCATCCATCCATCTAGTCTTAAATCACATTGAGTTTTTTGTGGAAAGACATGAAAACTACTTTCCATCCATCCTCTCTGAGCTTGAGCTGTTTTAAAAAGAAGAATGAGCAAAAATCTCAGTCTCCAAATGCGCAAAGCTGGTAAAGACAAACCCTAAAGCATCTACAGTTGTGACTGCAGTGAATGTTGGCTCTACTAAGTATTCTTATGCAATATTTTGTGTTTGTCTATCACTTAAAATGTCAATAAAATACATTTAGGTTTGTGGTTGTAAGGTGACAAAATTCAAGGAGTATGGAAAAGTTTAACTGTTATTAATATTTTTGCAAGCAAATGTATTTGAATCATGTTTATTGTCCCCTGCCCTTCAAACATGGGGTGTTTAGACCAAGATTCAGAAACACTGGAACAGAGTAACTTTTCAAACGAGTGTGGAATAAATATGGAAATATAGGATAATAGGAATAATTGGATTTTCTAACCATAGAAATGTGAATACCGTAAACATTGACATGAATGTAGGTTAACCGTGAAAATCACCGTATCACACAGCTCTGGAAAGAAATTAAAGCACATTATGAATTTCTCTGGTTTTACTATTTATAGACATGAGCTTGAGTCTAATATATATATTTTTTTTATTTATTCTATAAACCACACAACCAAATAAAAAAATAACTATTTACAAAGTCTTCACACTTTGGTTTGCAGAAATGATGTCTGCTCCAAGTAATAAAACAGATTCATTTGCAAATGTATGCTCACAGCTTTTGTGTTGACATGCTTCCCATTTTTATTTATTTATTTATTCATTATTTTTTCCTACATTGTTAATAAATACCTACAATACTAACAAAAACTGTTAAACAAACCAAAATACTATGTAAAGCTTTCAGGTGGCTCCTATTGCCAGGATGACCCAGGCAGGGAGACGAGGAGACGGACGCAAGTGCAGGTAGGGAGATTTAATGAATATATAATATAAATAACAAAGAACAAGATAAACAAATAAACAAGGAAGCAAGTTAACACAGAACACAAAAATTACTCTAAACAAACGAGGGAGACTAGAGGACATAAACCTAAACAAACAAGAAGTACTAATGAGAAAACAAACAGGGAAGCTAACAGAAAACAAACCAGGAAAACAACAAGGAACTAAACTAGATAGATAATAACTAACATAAACAAACCGGGAGTAAATAAACAAAGAAACAAACGAGGGACTGAATAAATACAAAACTAAACAAGAAACTAGAAACATATACAAGAAATTAACTGAGGTAAACACGGAGGGAAATACTGAGAGACTCTTCTTCTGTTTGAGTAGCTCAAAAATATTGCCAATATATAAGTCTACGTTTTAAATCATTTATTGGTGCTGGTAACCTTTATCTTTCTTTTTTTCAGATTTATTTCAAATTTTCTCCCATTTTTTTTTTTTTGGAGATTCTTTCAGAGAGTCTCTCTGCTCTCTGTGGTTCCTCATGTTCTGCGCTCTTGTTGCTGAGCGTCCCTGCGTTCAACTCCCCCCAACACCCCCCCCCCCCACACACACAAAAAAACCTTCCCAGAGCTCCATGAAATTCATTAAAATGAGGAAACGCACTCGCATCTAATCCTGAGCAGCAACAGCAGCCGCACGGACATCCAGCGCAATCTGGGCCTCACTATCAAAGCTGGGGCAGAGATTAGAGTGGATACGAGGCGGCGAGGTTCAAAGTGGGTTTATTCTGCTGTGCTGCTAAATGGCTGACAGCTCTGTTCTGATGTTTTAAAGAAGAATCTTCCTGTGTGAGCGCCGGCCCCTCGCCTCCTCCCTTCCCCTCATTTACTTTCCTCCTCTGAGGAGTAGAGCTGGGCAGTTACCAGCGCCATCCACTCACTGAGTGTGATTATATTAGTGTTTATAATCAGATTACCAATACCATACTATACCCACACCGTACCAAAACCATACCATACCATATCATACCCATGAGATCTGGTGATTGTGGAGACCATTCCAGTACAGTACAGAACTCTTTGCCGTGTTCAAGAAACCATTCTGAGATGATTCTCTTGTGCTTTATGACATGGAGCATTATCCTGCTGGAAGTAGCATCAGAAGATACAGGTACACTGTGTTTTTTTGGGAACTGGTGGCATGATGGTACAACAGCCTGTTCCAGCTAGACATTAAAGATATCTTTCAGGACCACGGCCAGTTCCTGAGCCTTTTATTTGAGAACATTCTTTGAGTCCTGGTATGTTGTTAGGACCCACCTTTTTCAGGGTTTCTTTTTTTCATACCTTACTATATCATACCCAACCCTACTCTACCATACTGTACTATACCCATACCACACTGTACCACATCAAAACCATACCAAACCCAATACAAATCGAAACCAAACCCAACACCAATCCACCCAAACCAAACCCTAACCAACCTAAACCAATCAAACCATAACCAACTCAAACCAAACCCAACATAAATCAACTCAAACCAAACCCAACATAAAGTAACTTAAACCAAACGCAACACAAACCGAACCAAACCCACCCCAAAACAAAAACCGGTCCCACTTTATAATAAGTGTACCTAAGTACTATGTAGCAATCCATGTAACTATAGTGTAACTACTGATGAATTACACAATGTTACAGATTAACTACAGAGGTACGGGTTATGTAATTACATGTATAAGTACACTTACTCTATTACATGTGTAAGTACACTCACCCTGGTACACATGTGTACTTACACAAGTCAAAATGAACCTTAATACACATGTGTACCTACATAACCTGTTCCTCTGTAGTTAATCTGTAACAATGTGTACTTCATCAGTAGTTACACTGTAGTTACATGGATTGTTACCATGTAACTACATAGTACTTAGGGACACTTATTATAAAACAAATAAAAAAAATTAAAAAAAACGTACCAAACCCATCCCTACCCAACCTAACCCACCCAAACCAAACCCAAAACAAACCAACTCAAATCAAACCAAACTCAACAGAAACCAACTGAAACTAACCCAAACCGTCCCAAACCCAACCCTACCCAACACAACAAAAACCAAAACAAACCCAACAGCAGCGTTCCCTCTTTCCCATTCCCCCCACCACACTGCACTCCCAGAATAACAGAACCAGTGTCCGTTTTAATGGAACTCGTCCTTGAGCGTGAGATCAGTGCGTGAGCTGCTGTAGCTGCAGTGAGGGTTCAGAGTTCCGTGGATAGGGGCTTTAATTCAGACTCCGTCTCCACAGCAGGTTTCCGAATTAAATTAATTAACGTGATCAGGTTGGGTGATCACTCGCCGGTAAACACAAGCCTTGTTGACTCACAGTTCTACCACGTACACACACACACACACACACAGACTGGCATGTGTGCTACACCCTGGAGCTAGCATCATCACAGCCCTGATCAGATGGGTTTATTTCAGCCTTGAGTTTTTCAGCTCTGCCAGGTCGTTCGGCTCCAGCGCTGAAGGTAAGCGCATGGCTAGCGGTGTGCGCCATTAGCAGATTAACAGTTGCGTAGATCTGCAGGTTTTGGCAGATCTGGTCCTGTATTTCTCATGGTCCAATCTGAGTGCAGCAGCGTAAGATCAAAGTGAAGATCCTCATAATTAAATAAGATAAGATAAGATAAGATAATCCTTTATTAATCCCACAATGGGGAAATTTACCATGTTACAGCAGTGCAGAGTAAAGGACAGAGAAACAGGTCAGGAAAAGGTAAATACAAATAATGATAAATCTATATATACAGAAAACCTATTGTAGGAAAATATATAAAGAGTTTAAAAAATTATATATAGTAAAACAAAAAAATATATATATACATCTAGTGCATAGAGATATGATTATGGTAGGGTGGACCAGTATTATTGCACAAGAGTAACAGTGAATAAATATCAAATAAATAATAGATAAAAACAAAAGTGAGAAAAAAAATATTGCACATTAAATAAATTGCACAAATGATGATCACAGTACCCGTAGTGAGATGGATATTGCACACGGTAAGCATTACAGCTACACTGAGTAGTATGTAGGTTTGTATGAAGTCCTGAGATAGTAAACTAGTGTTTACTGGGAGCGCGGTGTGTTGTAAAGTCTGATGGCGTGTGGAACGAAGGACCTGCGGTATCTCTCCTTCACACAGCGTGGGTGCAGCAGCCGGGTACTGAAGGAGCTGCTCAGTGCTGTCAGAGAGTGATGCATGGGATGGGACAGGTTCTTCAGCATGTTGTTAAGCTTAGTCCTCATCCTCCTGTTTCCCACCACCTCCACTGGGTCCAGAGGACACCCCAGGACAGAGCTGGACTTCCTGATGATTCTGTCCAGTCTCTTCCTGTCAGCGGTGGAGATGCTGCTGCCCCAGCACACCACTCCATAAAAGATGGCTGATGCCACCACGGCATCAAAGAAGGTCCTCAGTAGTGTCCCCCACACGCCAAAGGAGTCTCCTCAGGAGATGCAGTCTGCTCTGACCTTTCCTGTAGAGAGCAGCCGTGTTGTCAGTCCAGTCCAGCTTGTTTTTAAGGTGGACACCTAGGTACTTGTAGGACCTCACTATCTCAATATCCGAGCCCTGGATGTTCACAGGCACCGGAGGAGAGTGTTTGGTCCTGCGGAAGTCCACCACAAGCTCTTTGGTTTTTCCTGCGTTGATCTGCAGGCAGTTCCTCTGGCACCATTTCACAAAGTCCTGCGTCAGTTCTCTGTACTCCTTGTCATCTCCATCACTGATGAGTCCGACGATAGCAGAGTCGTCTGAGAACTTTTGCAGGTGGCAGCTGGCAGAGCTGTACTTGAAGTCTGCAGTGTAGAGGGTGAACAAGAAAGGAGCAAGAACTGTTCCCTGTGGAGCCCCCGTGCTGCAGATGACCATGTCAGACTGACAGCCCTGCGTCCTCACATACTGCGGTCTGTTAGTAAGATAGTCCAGAATCCAGGTGGTGAGGTGATGGTCTAATCCTGTGACCTCCAGCTTGTCCTTCAGGAGCATGGGTTGGATGGTATTGAAAGCACTGGAGAAATCAAAGAACATGATTCTCACAGTACTCCCAGCATTCTCCAGGTGGGACAGAGATCTGTGTAGCAGGTGGATGATGGCATCTTCCACTCCAATGCCAGGTTGATAGGCAAACTGAAGTGGGTCCATTGATGAATTCACCAGGGGGCGAAGGTGGATGAGGAGCAGTCTCTCCAGGGTCTTCATCAGGTGAGATGTAAGTGCCACTGGCCTGTAGCTGTTGAGGTCTTTTGGATGCGGGGTCTTTGGAATTGGTACCACACAGGATGTTTTCCACAGCTGTGGAACCCTCCCTAGCCTCAAGCTCAGGTTAAAAATGTACTGGGTCACAGTGCACAACTCGTTGGCACAGGTCTTCAGAACTCTTGAGCTGATGCCATCTGGACCCGCAGCCTTTCTGACCTTGATCTTCTTGAGTGCACATCTCACCTGGGATGTTGTGAGTGTGAGGCTGGATTGTGGGGGCTGAGTGCTGGAGCTTGTGTCAGCAGAGGATCCGTCTGGTGGTGACTTTGGATTGAGAGAGGGAGGGGTGGGTGTAGGGCAGCATGCTGGTAGTGCCAGATGGGGAGATTTCTGCAGTGATGTTTGTGCAGTGGGGGGAGTAGGTGCGTGATCAAACCTGTTGAAAAACAGATTGAGTTCGTTTACCCATTTTTGATCCCCCACTGCCTGAGAGTCAGGTTTCCTGTGGCCTGAAATAGTTTTGAGGCTATTCCAGACTCTGCTGACATTATTGTGCTGCAGTTGGTCCTCCATCTTCCTCCTGTAACTGGCTTTACCATCCCGGATCTTTCGTCTTAACTCCCTCTGTGCAGATTTCATTCTGTCCTTGTCACCTGATTTAAAAGCCCTCTTTTTCTCCTTCAGGAGAGCTTTAATATCAGGGTTGATCCATGGTTTGTTGTTGGAGAAACACTGCACAGTTTTGGTGGGTACAGTGTTCTCCACACAAAAGTTGACATAGTCCGTTATGCAGTGTGTAAGGCCCTCAATATCGTCCCCGTGAGGATCACACAGTTCCTCCCAGAGTGTCGTGCTGAAACAGTCCTTCAGAGCTTCTTCAGTCTCTGCAGTCCATTTCTTCACAGTGCGGGTGACAGCTGGTTCTCTGTGTATGAGAGGTTTGTACACAGGCAGGAGATGAACCAGGTTGTGGTCTGATCTTCCTAGAGGGGGGAGGGGTGATGAGTCATATGCCCCCTCTGTATTGGCATAGAACAGGTCCAGTGTTTTATTGTCTCTGGTGTGGCAGGTAACGTACTGGGTGAAGGTAGACAGGGTTGAGGATGGAGTGCAGTGGTTAAAGTCTCCTGAGATCACAAGGAGGGCCTGTGGGTGTTGGGTCTGAATCCTGCTCACAGCTGAGTGCAGGACGTCACAGGCAGTATCAGCGTTAGCAGACGGCGGCACGTACGCAGTTATCGCGATAGCGTGCGTGAATTCCCGTGGGAGATAGTACGGTCTCATGCTAACGGCTAACAGTTCAATGTCCTTGTAGCAGATTTGCTCTTTAATAGTGATGTGCCCAGGATTACACCATCTATCATTCACAAACACTGCCAGTCCTCCTTTCCTCTTACCGCTCTCCGCTGTCCTGTCCGCCCGTATGAGGTGAAATCCATCCAGAGAGACGAGCGTGTCCGGAGCTAGCGCTGTTAGCCACGTCTCTGTAAACAGCATAACGCTACACTCACGGAATTCCCTCTGGTGTCGAGTCAGCGCCGCCAACTCATCCATCTTATTGGGGAGAGATCTCACATTCCCCATGATGACAGAAGGAAGAACGGGTTTGTAGCGTCTCCTTCTCGCGTGCCGCTGAGCACCCGCACGACACCCCCGCTGCCTCCTCTTTAGCTCACGGGGGATCTCGGGCTGCTCCCCTGGAGGTAGCCTTGTTATGCTAAAGGCTAACAGCTGATCCCGGCTATAAACAAAGAGACCGTCTGCTGGATCCGCGGTCGCGTGTGTAATGTGCCAGAAAAACAAAACAAAGAAAAGCACAAGCTTGACCAGTTTAGTGTCCATGGTGTGCGGACATTTTAAAAAGTACTTAAACTTAGAGTTCTATAAAAAAAGAGAGAAAAAACAAGAGAAAAAGCTCACGAAGAGCAGGAGCTGCTGTAACTGGCTGCCACTCGAGCGGCGCCGGAAGTAGAAATGAAGTCAAGTAGGAGTAAAAGTAGACTTTAAAATAATGAATGGCAACCAATTGGTGCAAGATCACCATTGCATTTAGAGTTGGAGAACTGTTAACTGTTTTCATTGGTCAAAATACTGTCTAAGAGATAATTATAAAAATCGATTACACTTTATTTGAAGGCTACTTTCATAGAGGTTTCAAAACACATTTATAAGCATTACACCAGCTAATGTAGTGCACAGTATACCAAACAATAACGTATCTATGCAGGGGTCCTTATTAATATAATATAAAGCATTATATAGTGTCATTTTGTCGGTGGTATTTATGTTACTGCTGTGTACAAAGCGCGGGGGGCTGTAGGTGGCTCTATAAAACCCTTATACACCCTTATAGAACAACAGTGCTGCATGTTGTTGACTTCACCAGAGGGTAGAATCTTTAGGAGCAGTGCAGGGCGCATGCATCATTTGGGATGGGTCTGTTAACACTAATAAGTGAAGTACTGTAAACTGAATCACTCCCACTCCATATCAATAACAACATGTTGTGTATTGGAAATGTTATTGCATACCATAAATAACAGTTTTTTTCCTGTCACAAAATATAATTTCTTTTCATTAAAAACAATCTTATTTATTTCACCTTTGCAAGTTATGAAATATGCATAAATATGTGATATAAATGTGTTATGAAGCCGATATGCACTGTAAATATCTTTCAAATAAAGTGTGATATAATAATAATAATAATAATAATAATAATAATAACAATAATAATAATAAAGCATAATCATGCATGTCGCTTAGCAACCAACCAAGCTTAAAAAAAGTTAAAAAGTGCAACCAGAGACTGTCATGACAAAGTTAATAAACATTCGTTCGCCAGTGATAGACAGCTGTCAGTCATATATATATATATATATATATATATATATATATATATATATATATATATATATATATACATATATATCATTGTTTTTATGGCTTTTTAATGCTAATTACTAATTAAGAGGCAAATTTATTTTTTGCCTGAGAATCCGACAGTACCAATACACAGCCGATCAATCTTTCCATCTCTTGTAAAGATGGAAATTAGTGCAGCGCCGGCATGGAAATGGATTTAGCATACATATGAAAGTGTTACCATATAAATGGGTGTGGTGCGATCATGGGAATAACACAATCCTGTAAGTCGTAATTAAAATCAGCGTAAAATATCTGCGCTTCTACTCAGTCGTGTGTAAACAGATTAGGACCTGCTCTCCAGTTGTTTCGGCGAGATTGAATTAATTAAGTTGTAATAATTAGGCGTTTGGAGGTGCGTGGGCCGGTGGGGACTCGGGAGGGTTAATCCGGCGGCGCCGGTTCTGACCTTGCATTGTTCCGGCGCTGCGTGCCGCGTGTTACTGTAACGCCGGGGTCGGCGGGTGCAGCCGGTGGAGGCCGGGTGGAGGGATGGAGGACGCACTCGGGTAGCCGTGTTCCTCCTCTCTAACCCGCCATTATTACCATAATAAAGTGCAGGTGGGTTAAAGGGGTAATTCTCACGGGTAATTTATGAACAGCAATTATGTTGCTGGAGTCCCACGCTTAAAAACACACACACGCACACACACACACACACACATATTTCTTCATGCAAGCAAAGCAACCAACTCCAACCACACACACAGACACACACACACACACTTTCCCCTGAGACAGCGGGAATGTTTGGGAGGCATTCATTGAAATTCAGCCCCTAAATATGGCAATCAGCGCAACTATAAAGGGCCCAAATTTAATTGGCCCACCCAGGCCATTAATTCCATACTTAGTGCTGCACTGCAGAGCAGCATATGCTCGCTAATGAAGCCCAATGGCTCCTAATAGAAGACGTTTTATTGATCCACAAAGCCGGAATTAGCGCCCGTCCCTTTGCTCCACTGATGCAGCATGAGGTGTACATCACAACACAAATGAAATAAAACTTCACCAAACTTTACATGATTGGGAATAGGGGGGAGGGTGGTGTCAGGGGAGATGATACACTTTTGGATTTAAAGAAAAAAACAAAAAATCTGAACAGTATTCTCTTACAGTACCATATTTTTTGCACTATAGGGTGCAGTTAAAATCCTTTCATTTTCCCAAAAATCGTCAGTGAGCCTCATAATCCAGTGGCGCTGAAGTACAGCATTATATTATATATATATTATTCAGTTTAGCTTAAGGTACTGAGGCGAAACATGGAGGAACATTAGCATTAGCCGCTAACTGCGCTAATGCTACCTTTTTTTTTGCTGTATAGAGGTGAGTATTATCAAACTGTAGCCTGTGTGTTTATCATGTCAAAACTACGTGTGGTACGAACCGCTAGCTGATATCGCCCCGGCTTACCAGAACTCCCAGTGTTCCTTAATGTAATGCTGTCGGGTGGCATTAGTGGCTAATGCCAATGCTCCAGCCTTAGTGCTGGAGAAATTTAGGAATCTAATATTGCTATACATAAAGGAAGCATTTTATTTAGCCAAAAAAGCACAGTTTTTAGGAAAGAAATCTGTGTAGATTAACATCCAGCGCTCGTTTGACTTTAAAATATATTTTTTTAAAGAATTACAGTTAACTTATTTAACCTAGAACCACCACCAACCACCTACAACAACCTACACGAGTGCTACAAGTGCAATATGAGTTAAAATACTTCTACTAGTCAGGTATAGAGACTTTATTTTACATGCCAGACAGGTAAATAAACAGCTAAATAGCTAGGCTAGTTGCTAGAAATGGCCATGAGAAGCATTTACTGCTATTTTTTTCTAATGTAAGAAATCATTTAACATATAATCACATTTGTATCTAAATATAGAGTCAATATAGAGTCCAAATTTCAGTTTTATATTGTCAGTGTTTTCTTCACACCCAACACTTTCCACTGCAGTTCATGTTAGCAAGTGTAGCATTACTGTATTAGCTAGCATAGTCCAGATTACTTTAGCTAACTTTGATAAACTAGCTAATGCTCAAATATCTCAGGTACCCTCTGCCTTGTTATCCTTGTCTATGCTCCACATAAACCACTGATATGAATGTGAACACTTAAATTATTAACTAAATTTATTAAAATAGCTGTTCCTAGTAAGCTAACCTAAGGGGTTTTAATAAGTTATTTGGCTAAAGTTGTTCGGGTACCTGTTCAGGAGAAAAGTAGCAGCTCAGCATCTTGTTGAGCTTTCTGAGCTTGGAGTTTTCTCCATTTGTGAAACTCAATGTCAATATTTACTCCCGTTTTTTTTTTTTTTTTTTTTTTTTTTTTTGTCTTTGGTCACTAAGCTTTTGTGACAAATTGTGTTCTTCAACCTGGCAACCCCTGGGGTGAACTTAGTGTCCTTAGCCTCACAGATTTCCTCGACGTACCACACAGTTCTAGTAACAAAATACTGGCTCAAGCTCTGCTGACAAGAGCTGACAGTGTTTAAACGTATAAAATATTTTCTTCATTAATATCTGATGACACATCCTGATCATTTTATCATTTACTACTGAAAATATAATCTTTATTGGTCCTTTAATATAAGGCTTGCGTTATAGACACTCATTCAGTAAAGTTGTTAAGTGATATAAGTGAATGTAGTAACTCTGTACTGTAGAGCTTGACATTGGTTTAAAAAAAATGTTTTTTTTTGGGGGGGGGGGGGAATTACTACATTGAATACATATTTTAGAATAAATTGACAATGTATTATATGAGACTGTGAAATAGAATATAGGCCGTGAATACCAAGCTACACACACACACACACACACACACTTGTAGGAGCATCGCACACAGGGGTCATTATGCATCATTACAGAAAGAGACTTCACCCTGTGACAAACAGGCAGCAAGCCTCTCCTCCCCGAGCAGCACAGGAATACCAATGAGAGAGAGAGAGGGAATAGAGAGAGCGAGAGAGAGAGAGAGAGAGAGAGAGAGAGAGAGAGAGAGAGAGAGAGAGAGAGAAGGAATAGAAAGAGAGAGAGAGAGAGAATAGAGAGAATAGAAAGAGAGAGAGAGGGCGAGTAGAACTGTGCTCAGCCCTCTTTTAAGCGGCGCTCAGTGCTTCTGTTCAGACGATGGACCGCCGCAGGCTACATCTCCTCTCTCTCTCTCTCTTTCGCGCTTTTCTTCTTTTTTCTTTTTCTTTACATTTCCTCCCATTTCATTTCCTCTCTCTCTCTCACCCTGCTCTAGTATTTACATTTTAAAGTGGAGAGAGAGGGAATCCTTCTTGATTATATCAAGCTGGCCTACTTCCCTTTTTGTCCTGTCTCTCTCGCTCTCTCTCTCTTTCTTTCCATCTTTCTCTCCTTCATTCAGGCCCAGTTTACACCTGGTCACTTCTGGCATCATGAGTATCAGGATTACATCTGGATAAGCAGAGGTGTCAAGTAATGAAGTACTAATACTTTGTTACCTTACTGAAGTACTTAAGTACATTTTTAAATTATTATTATATTTCAGCTTGTTTTCATTTCGGCTTCTCATCTTTTTCTCTCTTTCTCTCTTTCTATCCCCTCTATGTCCCACCCTCTTTCGCTCTCTCTCTCTGTCTTTCTCTCTCTCTGTCACTTTATGCTTCTCGCCCTTTCTCTCTGTCTCTCATCCTCTCTCTATGTCCCTTTTTGTGTCTCACCCTTTCTTTCTCTCTATGTCCCTTTATGTGTCTCACCTTTCAGTATCTCTCTCTATTCCTCTGTGTCATACCCTTTTTGTACTGTCTCATCCTTTCCATCTCTCTCCATATGTCTCCCCCTTTCTCTCTCTCTGTCCCTTTATGTCTCACCCTTTCTTACTGTCTCAGCCTTTCTCTTTCTCACATTGCCTCACTCTCTTTTTTGCTCTCTTTCCTTTTGTGTCTCACCCTTTCTGTCTCACACTGCTTCACTCTGTCTCACCCTTTTTCTCTCTCTCTTTGTCCCTTTATGTGTCTTACCCTTTTTCACTCTCATTCTTTCTCTCTCTCCATGTCTTACACCCTCTCTCTCTGTCTCTTTGTATATCTCACCCTTCCTTTCTCCCTCTCTCTGTCTCTTTGCTCTTTGTCTTTTTCTTTCTCTCTCTTTCTCACAATGTGTTTCTCTCTCTCTCTCTCTCTCTCTCTCTCTCGCTCTCTCTTTATGTGTCTCCCCCTTTCTCTGTTTCTCACTCGCTCTCAGTCTGAGTTTAGAGAAGGTTCTGTTAGTTGTATGTAGCTTTAGCTCTTGTGCTGTTAATAGAAAGAGAATGCATTCAGCCACAAGCTAAATGAGTAATACACACACACACACACACACACACACACACACACACCAGGCAGTGGCTCAACCTCATGACATCAGGTTATATGGGCTAATGACTTTAAGTGTGTCAGTCTTCATTTTGGGGTACTAGCAACAATTAGATAAGACTAAGTATATAAGAACTACAACTTTAAATAAATAAAAACAGAATACAACAATTAAAAAAGTATTTTACACCTATATTTAGTTAAACACATTACAAAGAAATATACAGTTGCAATAAAAAGTATGTCCCAAAAACTTTTTAGGATTACTTGGATTTCTGCATTAATTGGCCATTAAATGTGTTCTGATCTTCATTTTGAATTTGATGCTGCAAAAAAAAAATAATAATAATAAAAAAAAAAAAAAAAATATATATATATATATATATATATATATATATATATATATATATATATATATATATATATATATATATATATATGTTTTTTAATTAATTTATTAAAAATAAAAAATATTTTTATTTATTTATTTTTTACAATAAGTATCCTGATATATAATTTTTACCACTATAATGTGTAGGTAATTATTATTTTTTTTTATTCAGGTAATTTAAAATTAAACAAAAGGTGGACAAAATCTGCAAAATAATTGTTGGTGACCTAAAAATAGTATCATAAGCTTTTACTAAAGGACATGGATCAGATATATTCCATTAGTAAATGCATTCCTTGATCAATTTTGCAAAACAGTATGTCAACAACAGATTTCATGTAATAATGTAATAATGTAAACTGGTGCTGGGGCCTGCTGCACTCACAGTGAGGGGGCGGGGCTTCTCCATTAGCACTCTGACTCTCCTCCACGCTCTGCAAAACCAGCGAGCTGATTGGCTGTTTCTCCTGAAAGGCGGAACTTTCTTCTTGAACCGGCTCTATGATTGGCAGTGATCAGTGGCCTGTCTCATCATTAATAGTACAGCTGAGCTGAGCGAAACAATTCGTGGCTACTAGATATTTATTGGGGGCTAAAGCCCTGGACGCCCCTGCCTGTGGGCCCCAAAATGCCTTGAAACAGCCCTGAGGACAGTATCAGCACCTCATACAAGCCCATAACACATCCAGTGCACATAAACACGGCTCCTCTAATGATCTGTGGGCTGCAAAGCATCTCCTCGGTGATCATATGTGCATTTCAGATTCTCAGAAGGTCCTATGGACGGTCTAGAGAGGCTGACCTTCAGAGGAGGGGGGAGGATGGTTACGCTTTCATAAATATCGAGGGGGCCGTCTCCCAGCGGGCCGAATACCGCAGCCCATCTCCAGAGTGCGGCCTATCAGATCATTACTATTAAACTAACATGACTACAAGCCACGGCTGGAGGGGAGATAATGAGGTGGAGGAGGAGGAGGAGGAGGAGGAGGAGAGAGGCACACGGACAGGATGCTAGAACGAAAGAGAGAGAGACTGAGAGAGAGAGAGACCCAAAGAGCCACAACATTAAAGAGCACATACTGTATGTTTTAAAATGAAGAACACATACTAATAAATGACAAGTAACAGAAATGCACCCCTGATTCCAGCAAATCTCTTATGCCTCAGGCAGAGATATGCAAATAACTACAGGTGTGGTCAGATAAGACATTGGTTGGTACCACGAGAGGGTGTAGAAGTGCCTCCCTTGCTGCCCTAAAAAGGAGAACTCAGGAACTCCTTACTCCTTAATCCGCCGCGTTCACTCCGCTCCCAAGACGCTGGCCTGTTATTAGTCCCGCGTATTAGAAAAAACTATGCAGGAGGAAGAGCGTTCTTTTATAAAGCTCCCCAACTTTGGAATAGCCTCCCTATTAATATACAGGACTCAGACACACTCTCAATCTTTAAATCTAGACTCAAAACATTTCTATTTGCTCAAGCTTTTGAGTAATGTCTCATCACAATTTTCTTCCTCTTACAGCTTATCCAGCAAATATAAACCCTGTCCTAATCATCTGCTTTCTCTTTCTCTCCCCATGTCCTGAGCTGCTGCTACCAGTGCCCATCCCACTCCAGCAGAGTTTTATAAAACCCTTCTAACCCCTTTCTCTTCCCTCCCCTCTCTGTTCTCTCTCTCTATCTTTCTCACATGTGCTGAGACGCCTGGCCGGCCGGTCTTCCTGGATGTGTCCGTCTGTGGTTCCAGCTTTCAGGAATCAGCCCTGTCCTTCTACTCACCACAATTATTACACAACCCTTCTAACTTCTGCTTTTTTTCTCTTCCTTTCCTTTCTGTTTTCTCTATCTATCTCTTTTACATGTATGGAGATGCTCTGTTCCTGTTGTTCCCAGCCTGGCTCTCCACTACCCGCTGTGTTGTACTCCAGCTCTGCAACCCTGCACTGATTACCATTAACACACTCAGTATCTGTTTCTGCATTAGCCATAGCTCTATAGTTCGTGCCCATCACATTCTTATATTCATAAATTAGTACCTGTTATATTAGCCATAGTTCACATTAATTCTCTGTACTGTTTTTGTTCTGTTATTTGTTTGTTGTTTGTTACTTGTTTGTACTGAGCGGGTCAACCCGAGTAGGATGGGTTCCTCGGACTGAGTCTTGGTTCCTTCCAAGGTTTCTTCCTCTTAAAGGGAGTTTTTCCTTGCCACTGTGTCACCATAAAATTGGCATCTCTGTGGTGCTGCTCATAAGAGGCGTGGACCTGTTTTTCCTGTAAAGCGGCTTTGTGACAACCTTTGTTGTAAAAAGCGCTATATAAATAAAATTGAATTGAATTGAATTGAATTGAAAAAGTTTCTAAAAGGCTACGTTTGGGTAGTTTTCCTCCTGGTGAGAGATCATTGAATTATTGTGAACGGAAAAACGAACGAAATAACGAAAACTGAAAGTGAAAAAACATTTTCGTAAACTGCGGGTCCAGAGGGGCTCATAATGACAGTTTATGGGGCGGGTTTTTAGGCACAATCTAAGCTCTGACTCAAAGCACTCTATTTGCTTAGTTGATAGTATTTAAGAGGGCGTGCATCATTGGACTGAAAATAGCTAAATGTTTTGTCAACAAACTGCCCCCCATCTGTGCAATTCATACCCCAGTGACACCCCTAGTCATGATATGAGGGCTCTAACAACTTGGACATCCCAAGTTGCAAAAGTTGATTTCAAAAAAGCAAAACAAAACAAAAATTGCCAAAGGATAACAAAACTTTTTTTTTTACTTTTATATTAATTAATTTTAATTCAGAGGAGAAATGAGTTTTATCTTTTTTCTTTTTGGAAGGCCCTGCCTCTGCTTTCCTTTTTTTTTTTGACAAAAATTTACAGTTACAATACCTCAAAAAAATGCACAACATCAAAAACATTTCATATCATATTACAATAATTATTAATATCGCCTCCGCCATGATCTGCTTTCTCTCACTCTCTGAACAAATCCCGTCCGGGAGGGGGGAAAAACACTGCCCGCCCACACTAAAAACTGATTGGCTGTCTCACAGACTCTTTGCAGAGAACAGGCCAATCAGAACTCTCTCTGTTTTCTCTCTCTCCTTCCCACACGCGATTAGAGAAAAAAAGTCTGTGGCCTGTGTGCGCGTTTGGGGCACTCGTTCTGAATTCCGGGAGATTATATGTGACTCGCGGGCATCAGGGAGCCACTACCGAAATGCGGGAGACTCCCACAGCTTCAGGGAGACTTGTTTTGTCTGCTAACAACTCAGCTATATGTTTGGATGTGCCTTAAATGTTCTGCATTGTTGTGTCCACAAGATGTCTGGCTTTGCCAATGGTCAAAGGTAAAATATATGGCTAAAATTAACCTTTATAGTCTAGAAGAAAAACACTGGAACATTAACAGTGGATAAAGTTGGTGTTCATAGATATCTTATGTATATAAATACCTTTTTCTGACTACAATTTTCTGACTAGTCCAAAACATCAGATTTATGTAGCACTAACCACATTGTATTAGCCAATCTTAGTTATGCTTCAATTTACAGTAAATTAAAAGTGAAAAGTTTGCATTATTTAAAACCTTTATGCATTGTAGATTAATACTAAACTCATCCAAACTATAAAGAACAGTGAAAAACATATGGAATTATTCAGTAAACAAAAAAAATGTTAAACAAACCAGAATGAAAATATTTTAGATTTTAGATTCTTCAAAGTAGCACCTCTTGCTTAGAGACAGTTTTGCACATCTTGGCTGGATTTTCTCATTTAGCTTTATGATATAGAGTCACCTGGAATTCAGGCTTTCAGTTAACAGCTGTGCTGAACTGAACTGTCAAGAGTTAATTACTGAAATGTCTTGCCTTCTAAATGTGTTACAAAGGTTACAAAAACATTTCTAAAGAGTTTGGTTTCCATCAATTCAAAGTCAGACAGAGACAAATGTGTACAAATGGAGTACGGAGTGAGTAGGCGGGGGAGCCGTGGGTTTCTTTTGGGTGTGGTAGAGGGTGTTTAAAGTCAAATAAGGGTACGTTTTGTGTTCATTTACTCGCCGTGTCTGTGTATCTCTGTGCTTCCTACTACTGGGTCACAGTGGCCACGCCCATAACCCAAGAGGCCGGTCACAGGAGCAAATTCAAGACCATTGTTACCTTCCCCAGGAGTGTTCAACCAACAAAGATCAGTACAAGAGCAAGCCATGTAACAGTTGTCAAGGTCTCAAACAACCCCAGGGTAACTTCTAAGCAACTGAAGGCCCTTTTTTACATTGGCTTAAGTTAACGTGATGATTCCACCAGGGCAAATGTTAATGCCAGGTGTGAACAGGGTCTTACAGGACTTTTGGATAGATCACACTTTCGTTCTGTGTGTTTAGTTCTGTGTGTGGGTCGAGCTGGAGCGAAATCCCGGTCTGTTTAAAGTTGTCGAGAAGCAGCTTGAGGACCATCTGCTCCTGTTTAATTCCGAGCCGTAAAGAGAGTTGAGAAAATGGCCGTTTAACAATGAATTCCGCTTGTTATTGTTCCATAAATCAGACGGATGTTATTATAGAGGCCTTTGTGAGGGAGGGCTGTTCAGAGAGAGCTGAATGAAAGTGAAGGAAAGATAGTGTAGGGAGTGAATGAGCGAGGACTGGAGAGAGGGGGAAGTGACAGCGTGTCAGAGATACGGTTGTGTAGAGCTCTTGACCTGGATGTGAGATTCTCTTGTTTAATTGAGGCTGTAATTACTCTCTCTCTCGCTGCGTCGTTCAGATAGTCATCTACATACTGCGAGAGCTTATTATCATTAACTCAAGTGACTCCTCTCCTCTGAATCTAACCTAAAATCCCTCCTCTCGCTCTTCGCGTCCCCCCAGCCCCTCGCCTCGTATCACCGCCTTCCAGCTGCTTCCGCAAAACCTACATCAAGGAGACCGAAAAGGACTCGAGCCCAACTCGACTCGAGCCCACTCGAGAGGAGGCGCCGGTCAGAGTGGACCAGACAAGAAAGAGCGATAGTATTTTACTTAACTAAAAAGAATCAGAACGAGCAGATTGATTATATCAATCTGTCTAAAAAGGAGGCAAAACCGACGATAATTAAAAAAAAACTATGACTTTTTGTGTTTACTGTTGTTCACACATGTAGAGTAACGAGAAAGATGTAGGCATCTGGTAGCTTAAAACAACACAATTAGATTCATACAATCTAAAAAAAAACACAGAAGAATAGATAGCTACACAAAGCTATAAAAACGTTGGTAACTTCTAAGCAACTGAAGGCCTCTTATACATTGGCTTAAGTTGGCTTAAAAATCGTACCAAGCAGATTGTTCTGTATAAAAGGGGGCAAAACTGATGACAACCTTTGAAAAAAAAATACTTTAATGACTTTGCATGTTCACTGTTGTTTATAAATGTAGAGTAACGAGAAAGATGTAGGCATCTGGTAGTTTAAAACAACACAATTAGATTCATACAACCAATAAACAACCTACAAAACAAAAGTGCAAGATGCAAATGTATATGCATTGTATATAAAATAAAGTGACTTGGTAACGCTGATGAACTTACACTTTGCACACTTGTCCTTCCTTTCCTGAGGCAGTCCTGATGAGTGCCAGTTCCATCACACCATTTTTGATGGTACTTTCCTTTCAATGTTCTTAATTTTTTATTTTTTGGACTGTGTGATAAGCTTAGTGAGTCTACCCATCACCAGGACTGTGAAAGGACACTGGGTTCTTTACAGGTAAATTACTGTTAATAACCCTAAGTAACAGTGTATAACAAATGTTATAGTATGTGGTGCGCATGTGATACTTACATGTAGGTCCGATCTTTGTGCTGATCTTTGGGGGAGTGCAGTCGCCTTCCAGGACTTCTTCTTACTCATACTGTCCGGTAGAGCCCACGGTTTTGTGTAAAAGGGGGGGGGCGTAAAGTCCGGGAACTTGCGAGGAAAGACAAGGAGAAGCGTTAGAGGTGGAAGAACCAGAGAATGTAAAAAAGATGGACGCCGTGTCGCTGTTCTCACTCATTCAATGAAAATGAAGCCAAAATCTTCCGCCATCTTGGCGATCCTGATACCCGAGTCTGTAGAGCGCAATAGAGACCAGAGGAGGGAGAAAGACTGTGGAGGGACAGCCTACTCATTTAAATAACCCCGCCCCTGAGGGCTGCCTCCACAGAGCTATACACTATACGTCTATGGTCCCACCCATACAGTCATTGGTCCCACCCCGGCTAGGTGTAACCCAGCCCTTTTACCAATAGAATAGAGCTGAATAACGTTTTAAAAAATTAATTCTGTGGGGATCTAAAAATGTAACAATATAAGCAGAGGTTACGCTAGCTGTTGCATTTCAATAATGGAGGTAGAATTACTTTATATTAGAAAAAAAAATCTGATTCAAAGTTGTCTGTTTTGCCGTTGAAATCTGCAGCTGAAATCAGCTTTCTGCAGCCGAACAGCAGGGGGCGCCCGACCTGTGGTGGCTTCACTTTTGAGAGACGATGCTCTGTCCAGCTATACACAGTCTATGGGAAGAACAAGTTGTATATACTTACCGGTAAATTCAACAGTATTTCGTATATGTTTTATGTGTTTGTTGTCTATCATGTTGATGTTTTGTTTGTTTGTTTGTTGGGGCGGGGCTTGTTGGTTAAATAGGCAGGGGGGATTCATTGTCGGGAGGTTGTTTTTTGAATGTGAGTGGGGTCTATGTGGCCTTGTGTCCCCAGAAACTAGTTGGCTGGTGTTAAGCCAGAATGAACCAACTTGAACTGAGAAATCATGGCATTAAGGCTATGTTGGTTTTTGACCAATGATGGTGTCATCTCGTTTATTTTTTGTTTTTACACAGTTGTTCTTTTCTCTTTATTCAAATATTCACTGTTCACTGTATACCTGTAACTCTACCTCTTCACAACTTTACAACTGATGCTCTCAAACACATTAAAGGAGAACTTAGGTGTAAAATGGACTTTTGTTGTCGTAAAACATGACCTTAGTACAAATTATGCCCCATGTCACCCAGTCTGAAGGGTGTTTGGACAAACTGGTCAAATTTCTGGATCTCAGAACGCTGTGGGAGAACGGAGGTGTGCTATTCATCAAAGGTAAGAACTTTTTATTATGTTTTACTACAGCAAAAGTCCATTTTACACTGGAGTTCTCCTTTAAGAGGAAAAGAAATGCAAGTAATAAAATCTTAACGATCTTAAAGTTCAGCACAGTGTGATGGTGGCAGAGGCCTGGCCACATCACCAGTGCTGCTGGGGACATTAATTGAACATTTAGCTGTGTAAATATTCAAATATACTTTTACTTACCTGGTTGTTGCTCTTGGGGAGTCTTCCTGGGAAATGGCGGCCATCTTAGCTACCCTTCTTGTAGTGTCCTTGGAGCTCCGGATGTGCTAAAAGATTTGGGGGGGTGGGTGGGACTCTTTACTGGAACACCTGGGGAGAGAAAAAGTTCAAACAAAATGTGTAAATACTTACCATCTAGGGACAAGTCCAAAGTTATGTATGTTATGATCTCAGCATTAATGTATGTATTTGTGTGTTTGTAAATATGTGTGTGTGTACCTTTTAAAGTACCCCTACCCTGTAGTAGTGGTATGGCCCAATTGAGGAAGGGGTGGAGCTACACATATAAAAGGGCAGGTAGAGGCATCTGTGGGGGGGAGGGACTAAAAAGGAAAGCAATTTTGAGACAGACATGCTGCTGGGGCTTCAAACTGTCCCGATCCGAAGAAAAGACAGGATTATTCGGTAAATGAGACTGCTGGTTAAAAAGAACCCGTTTTATTTAGTTTTTGTACAGTTTTTTTTTTTTTTTTTTTGTCATTTTTGGGTGTAAATAAAAACTACTTTGGTGTTAAAATAGACCTGGAGGTATTTTGACTCTTCTTTTTGTGGCAGATAGATGGATAGATGGATAGATGGATAGATGGATAGATGGATAGATAGATAGATAGAGGTTTATTAGTGGACTGTCTAGACCAGGGATCTTCAATCCGGTCCTCGAGGACTCTCGGATAGTCCACGCGTCGAGCCCACTCCAGAGAGGAGGGCACTACTCTCAACGGGTCTGTTGAAATGGGCCAGACAGAACGGGACAGATCCACTATATATACCTGACTCACAATACAGAATTTTTAAAATATTAACTCGTGTTGAAAATGTAAGAGACCCCACACATAAAGAACATTTTTCACAGATTTTTCTCTGTTAGTTTCCATATTTTTCACACTATAAGGTGCACTATAAATAAACTTTTTTTCTGGCCTATTCTTATACATAAGGTGCACCGGATTATAAGGCATATTATGTGACACTAGTAAGGAACAGGGGTGTCACCATGTTTTACTTATAATTCAGCAGGATTCACCACTGGTTGACGGACCTGTAAAACTAAGCTAAGTAAACAAAACTGTAATTCTTAAAAAATATATATTTTAAAGTCAAAAGAGAGCTGGATGTTACTCTACACATATTCTTCCTTCTGTTTATTTACAGTAAGCTAGCACTAGCTGCAGTTAGTGGCTAATGTCGCCCAACAGCGCTCCACTGAGGAACCCTGAGTGTTCTGGTTAGCCAGGGCGATATTAGCTAGCGGTTCGTTCCTCTAAGCTTGTTTTAACATGGTAAACACGCAGGCTACAATCTGATATACTCACTTCTGAATGGAGAAAGAGCTAGTGCTTAGCGGGGTAATGCCAATGTTGCTCAAGTAGTGCTAGCTGAGGTAAGCAGCAGGCTACAGGCCAATAATACTCTCCTCTGAATGGAAAAGGGTTAGCGCTTAGCTCGGTTAGTGGCTAATGCTAATATTGCTTGAGAACTAAACTGAAACTCCTGTATAACGCTGTACTTCAGCAGAGTGTCTTTACTGCTCTTTACAGCCTGACTGGTAAAATTCATACATAAGGCGCACGGATAATTTTGGGAAAATTAAAGGATTTTAAGTGCGCTTTACAGTACGAAAAAAAAACCCTACACTACACCACCTACCCTGAGTAAAACACCACATACTTTAAGATCATTCACACCTAGACCACACTCCCATCTTCAAAACCTGCAGGAGCTTCTCACAAACTGGATACAAACAAACAGCAAACAAAATTTTGCTCGTTTTAACTTTCTGCTAAGAATAGCTAAGAATCAGAAAAGGATATAGATAAAGCTGAAAAGAATCAACAGTTTATGTGCACTGAAACACCAGCTGAAACTGAATACACCCATTTGTCCAGCACATTACATGTACAGCAAGTTTGGACACAGCTTAAATTCAGTGTTTTTTCATTATTTTAAAAAACTATGCATTGTAGATTAATACTAAACCCATCCACACTATAAAGAAAAACATATAGAATGATTTAGTAAATAAAAAAGTGTTAAACAAACCAGAATATGTTTTATATTTTAGAGTCTTTAAAGTAGCACTTTGTAAATGAGAGTGAGAACTTGTCAAGAGTCATTTTATTTCTTGCCCCTCTAATGTGTTTAACCTTAGTTTGAGAGTTGGTATACAGTGAATAGCTCTATTTGAGTAATGTTCTAATCCATACTATGTGAGGAACTGTTCAACCAAATGAAGAAAAAATACTTTAAGAAATGAAGGTCGGTCAATCTGAAACATTTCAAGAACTTTGAAAATATCCTCAAGAGCAGTTGCAAAAATCATCAAAAACTTTATGATGAAACTGGCTCTCATCAGGACCACAAGAGGAAAGGATAAGCAGGAGTTTCCTCTGTTCTACAGGATACGTTCATCAATGTTACCAGCCTCAGAAACCACAAGTTAACAGCTCCCAAGATAAGAGCATCTAAATGCTTCAGTAAATTTACAAAAAAAGAAAAAAAATCAAACCTTTGATTGGTACTGTATATACACTGCCTGGTCAAAATAAATTTTGACACCAAAAAACACACTCAAGATTTTGCTGAACTGCATTTAGCTTTGATTGCTATTTGATTTTTTTTCAATAAGCTTCTACAATGTCACAAGATTTATTTTAATAAATCTTGCAGCAGCATTGATGATGGTAGAGTCTGACCACTGCACAAAGCAGCTCTTCTCCATCCAGCACATCCCAAAGATTCTCAATGAGGTTAAGGTCTGGACTCTGTGGTGAACTCTCTCTCAATCCATGTGTGAAAATGATGATCTCATGCTCCCTGAATCACTCTTTCACTATTCCAGCTCCATAAATCCTGACATTCTGTCATCTTGGAATATGGCCGTGCCATCAGGGAAGATAAAATCCAGTAGATCTGAGGACTATGAAGAATCGATTATAGATTCCGCCCACTGCAGGATCACCTGGAAAGATCAACGTTTACCAGCAACCTGAAATCAGGAGACTTTTTTTTCCTAGTTGACGTGAAGAGCTCATCAGCCTGAATATTGAGTGTGAGCCAGGCATTACCTGCAAAGGGCTGACGGCCTTTAGAAAGGGCAGTGGTGACCTTGCGTGTTGGCCACTGTTGACACGTGTAGAGTAATGATCAGCTGGTCATTATGTAATCATTTTCTCTGCCTTCATTTGGCTCCCACAGTTCCACCTGTTCAAACAGGCACCCAGCAGAGACAACAGATCCACACAATGTGCTTCTGCTCTGCTAACACACACACACACACACACATTTGCATTTCACGCTTTGACCTCTGCTCTAATGAACCTCTGTGCAGAAAATGAACAGAAACACCAGCAGAGGAAAGAACTAGAGAACGTGTGAACTGAATTAAACTGCATGGATTTTAACTGAACTGAATGAAATGTAACTGAACTGAACTGAACTAAATCAAATTGAACTGGTTTGAACTAAGGGTGCTTTCACACCTGCCTTGTTTGGTCCGGACTTTCAGACTTTTCAGTTTGGTCCGAAACAAAGTAGCAGGTGTGCAAGGAGCCTCGAACCACGGTCCGGACCAAAGGACCAGATTTTGGTCCGACCAAGATAGGTGGTCTCGGTCCGGATCTTTTGAACCATGGTCCGGTTCACCTGCAGTGTTAAAGCGCTTTTCTGGATGGTTCGGACTTTTGGACCAATTACAAGAAGCTGAGCAGGCGTTTCTCAACAACGGCTGCAGAAGAAGAAAAATAACCAACTACTACTGACTGCAGCCTGCGGGAAGGCGGAGTTAGACGTCCAACGCATCCAGTCCCACCCACTTTGTACATGCCACACCTTGTCAGTCTTGCAAGTTTGTAGTGTATACACAGTATTTAAGCCGAACGACGCGGCGCATTATATTTAAAGTCCGCTAACTGCCCTGTACACTGTTTACTTCCGTTCAGAGGCGGAGCTAAAACATGATGCTGACAAAGTGGGCAGGACTGGACGGCATGACGCTAACAAAGTGGGTGGAGCTGGACGCATTGGAGGTCCAACTCCGCCTTCCTGCAGGCTGCAGTCAGTACCCTCTCAAAATAACCGGAAAAGCAGGAAAAATGAGGCGTGGATACAGTTGCTTCAGAACAAACACGTTCGTTTGGCGAATTTGAACTAATATAGAGTACTGTGCCTGAAGTTGCTGCTGCTGCTGGAATAAAACCACAATAGCAGCAGCTCTACTATGGAGACGAAATGAAACTGTTGATTTATTTTATCCTGATCCTGGAAAGGCTTCTCACCGATTGAACCACCTGCTGAATTGTCAACACGCCAACGTCAGACGCATGTCCTTCTAAAACCAATCAGCTTCAAGTTAAGGAAAACGCATTGATACGTAAGTGATGATGAAAGGATGTAGGAGTATCACACAAAGGTCTTTGGTGCGCTTCCTAAACTGCAATGTGAAAACAAAATTAAGCCGACCAAATATATACAATGTAGCAAACACATGAACCTCGGTTTAGACCACGGTCCGGACTTTCAGGTGTGAAAGCAGCCTTAACTGAATGGAATTGAACTGAACTAAACTCAATGGCACTGAACTGATCTGAACTGAATGGATTTGAACTAAACTAAACTAAACCAAATGGACCTTAACTAAACTGAACTGAACTAAATAGAATTGAACTGATTTGAACTAAACTGAACTAAATGTAATTTAACTAAACTGGTCTGAACTAAATAGAATTGAACTGATTTGAACTGAATTTAACTGATTTGAACTGAACTGAATGGAATTGAACTAATTTGAACGAAACTAAACTGACAATGGAATTGAACTGAACTGATTTGAATCGAACTGAACTGAACTAAACTGAACTAAATAAAACTGAACTGATATAAACTAAACTAAACTGAATTGAATTTAACTGAACTAAACTGACCTTAACTAAACTGAAATGAATTGAACTAAATAGAATTGAACTGATTTGACCTGAACTGAACTGAAAGGAATTGAACCTGAACTGAACTGAACTAAATAGAATTGAACTGAACTAAACTAAAAACAGAATTAAAGTGAACTGAACTGATTTGAATTAAACTAAACTAAACTGAAAATAGAATTTAACTGAACTGATCCCCCCACGCCCACCCTCCTCCCCCACGAGGAGACCACACTACCCACTGCACCACCGTGCCACCCCCCACTTAAAATCTGGACATTGAAATGGATACGTTTTCTACTGGAGGAATGGGTGCTAATTTGGGAAATGCAAAGTTAATTGTCTACAAAGGATCGTACCGACCAAGTGCTAACTAGCTAGCTAGCCACACCCTGATATATAGTGATGTCATGTGAAACACTCTTAACCAGGGTGAAGCTGTTCTGGACAGTTCAGTGTCCGTCTGAAGCTCCGAGACATTTCTCTCTCAGGCGTTCGTCTTATTTTGGCCATTACAGAGGAATCCGCAGTAAAACCCCTCGAAGCCTCTGCCTCCCGGGTCAGATCTGAGAGTGAGGAGCGGCGGATCAGGCGGTGATGAAGGGGACGTCACGGGGGTCTCCAGACTCGACCTGTGTGAGGGTGAGTGTGTCTTCAGTGCCTAATGGGCCGAGAATGGCCAGGACTGTAAAAATGATGATGGGCTGAGATAAGAAACATCAGTGATCAATAAAGGTTGGCAGCACAAAGCAGAACTCGATCAGAGGAGCCTCACAATTACTCTTTCTCTCTTTTTTCTCTCTCTCTCTGTCTGTCTTTCTTTCTTTTTCTTTCTCTATATGCTTTATTTTATGTCCTGTCTTTATGCGAGCCGTCAACTGCGCACCGTACACTTTGATTTAGGGTGTGTCAGGGTGTCTTTGCTATCGTAACCACAGGAAAAGTACACCTTGAGCGTCCTGAAACATGTAAAAAAAAAAGCATGTATTAATTCTCTTAATTAATCATGGGTGTGCTTTGAGCGTAACATGCAATAAACCAATCACAATGGTGATCGCCATTTCGCTGTCTTACCTATTTAAAAAAATATATTTTACCTATATTTTATGTTGAAGTTTCAAGTCAGTGGAGCACCTGTGTTTTCACCTGCCAAGATAGCAATACACCAGAAATGTACCTGAACACAACTCATTTCAAGCACTGTTGCTATTTAAACAATGCAGAAAGGAGGTGTGAAAATAGACTGTTGGTGGGGTTTAAGATGGGGCCTATGTCCCTCGCTCTCTCTCTCTCATCTCACGATCTCTCTCACTCTCACTCACTTTCTCACTTCCTCTCTCTCTCTCCATCTCTCTCTCTCACACTCCCTCTCTTTCTTTGTCTCTCTCACTCCCTCTCTCCATCCTGATCTTTCTTTCTCTCGCTCTCTCACTCCCTCTCTTGCTCTCTCACTTCTCTCCATCTCTCACTCACTCTCTCTAACTTCCACTCTCTCATTTTCTCTTTCTCTCTCTCTCTCTCTCTCTTATCTCTCGCTCTCTCACTTGCTCTCTGTCTCTTCCTCTCTCTATCTCTCACTCTTTCACTTCCTTTCTCCATCTCTCACTCTCTCACTGCCACTCTCCATCTCTCGCTCTCTCACTCCTTTTCTCCATCTCACTCTCTCTCCAACTCTCACTCTCTCATTTTCTCTCTCTCTCACTTCCTCCCTCGCTCCATTTCTCACTCTTTCATTCCCTCTCTCCATCACTCTTACTCACGCCCTCTCTCCATCTCTCTCTCACTCCCTCTCTCCATCTCTCTCTCACTCACTCCCTCTGTCTATCTCTCTCGCTCTCTCACCCCCTCTCTCCATCTCTCGCCCTCTCACTCTCTCTCTCCATCACTCTCACTCTCTCTCCATCTCTCTCTCACGCACTCCCTATGTCTCTCTCGCTCTCTCACTCCCTCTCTCTATCTCTCACTCTCTCACTCCCTCTCTCCATCTCTCGCTCTCTTACTCCTCTCACTTTCTCTCTTTCACTCCCTACCTTTCTACATCGCTCGCTCTCTCACTCCCTCTCTCCATCTCTCTCCATCTCTCGCTCTCTCACTCCTTCCCTCTCTCCATCTCTCACTCTCTCACTCCCTCTCTCCTTCTCTTGCTCTCTTACTCCCTCTCTCTATCTCTCACTCTCTCACTCCCTCTCTCCTTCTCTCCATCTCTCGCTCTCTCACTCCCTCCCTCTCTCCATCTCTCACTCTCTCACTCCCTCTCTCCTTCTCTTGCTCTCTTACTCCCTCTCTCTATCTCTCACTCTCTCACTCCCTCTCTCCTTCTCTCCATCTCTCGCTCTCTCACTCCCTCCCTCTCTCCATCTCTCACTCTCTCACTCCCTCTCTCCTTCTCTTGCTCTCTTACTCCCTCTCTCTATCTCTCACTCTCTCACTCCCTCTCTCCTTCTCTCCATCTCTCGCTCTCTTACTCCCTCTCTCCATCTTTTGCTCTCACTTCCTCTTTCTCTGTCCCTCTCTCTTAGTATCTTTTTCTCACTGCCTCCCTCTCTTCATCTCTTGCTCTCTCACTCCCACTCTCTGTATCTCACTCTTTCACTCCCTCTCTCTCACTCACTCCCTGTCTATCTCTCTCTCTCACTCTTTCTCTCCATTTCTCGCTCTCTCAGTCCCTCTCTCTCTCTGTAATCATCACACTTAATCTTTAATCATAACTAAACACAACTAAACATGTGATCAAATAAAATCATACCTTTAATCAGAATAATTACTTTTTAAATAAAGCATTTAGGATGTAATTACATTTAAAATTTAATCATAGCAACTAAAACATTTTATGTAATCAGATTTATCACAACAACTGAAACTTTGATCATAGCAACTAAAAAATCATCATAATGACTAATATGGACTAAAACTTCAACCATAGCAAATAAAATGTTAATTGTAGAAATCAAATTTAAGCATAAATTTTAACCAACTTCATCGTAAGTAAATTTTTATATATTTAGCCAATTTTCAAATAGCAAACAATATCTGACTCCAGTGGGCGGAGCCTGGATACACCAATTAGGCCACAGTAGTTACTGGTCTTAAGCTGAATGAGTGAGTAATCAGTGTGTGTGGAGTTGACAGGGTTAAACTGGTTTGTCTTTCATGTCAGTAACACACCATCACAACCCGCTGTGTGTGTGTGTGTGTGTGGGGTACAGGATCAGCTCGGCTAACTCTCTGATCATGCTCGGTTGAGCAGGAGTCCAAGCAATTAAACCACCCCCCCCCCCCCTTCAGCACACACACACACACACACACACATACATACAAGCACACACCCCAGGGGACTGGCGCAGGCAGGTTGCACACGATGCTGCAGAAAATCGAACAAAACTGACCTTCTAGCAGCGATCAAAGAGTTAGGGCGTCCTCCAAACACACACACACACACACACATACACACAAACACACACATACACTTATATATATATAGAGCGTCCCCCCATAAATCCACTGCACAGGGAGGTCAGGACACAACACACGTGCTTATACACACACACATAAATACACAGGTATGTTTATCATAGCATAGAGATGCTCATCTACTGTATATTAATTTACACGCCCCTCCAAAAGTACTGAAACAGTGAGGCCAGTCCCGTTATTTGTGTTGTCCATTAATGACCCAATTGACCTACACTGTAAACCCTAATAAATTAAGTATATTTAGATCATTTGGATAATTAATTGCCTCAAATGATTTTAGTTTTAAAAACTTTTTTTCGCTCCGGGCACTAAACCCGGGCTGACAAAGCGGGTCGCTTCGAGCACTAAACCCGGGCAGACAGAGCGGGTGGCTCCGGGCACTAAACCCGGGCTGACAAAGCGGGTCGCTTCGAGCACTAAACCCGGGCTGACAGAGCGGGTGGCTCCGGGCACTAAACCCGGGCTGACAAAGCGGGTCGCTTCGAGCACTAAACCCGGGCAGACAGAGCGGGTCGCTCCGAGCACTAAACCCGGGCAGACAGAGCGGGTGGCTCCGAGCAAAAAACCCGGGCAGACAGAGCGGGTCGCTCCAAGCACTAAACCCAGGCAGACAGAGCGGGTCGCTTCGACCACTAAACCCGGGCAGACAGAGCGGGCCACTCCGATCACTAAACCCGGGCAGACAGAGCGGGTGGCTCCGGGCACTAAACCCGGGCAGACAGAGCGGGTCGCTCCGAGCACTAAACCCGGGCAGACAGAGCGGGTCGCTCTGAGCACTAAACCCTGGCAGACAGAGCGGGTGGCTCCAGGCACTAAACCCGGGCAGACAGAGCGGGTCGCTCCGAGCACTAAACCCGGGCAGACAGAGCGGGTCGCTCCGAGCACTAAACCCGGGCAGACAGAGTGGGTCGCTCTGAGCACTAAACCCTGGCAGACAGAGCGGGTGGCTTCAGGCACTAAACCCGGGCAGACAGAGCGGGTCGCTCCGATCACTAAACCCGGGCAGACAGAGCGGGTGGCTCCGGGCACTAAACCCGGGCAGACAGAGCGGGTCGCTCCGAGCACTAAACCCGGGCAGACAGAGCGGGTGGCTTCAGGCACTAAACCCGGGCAGACAGAGCGGGTCGCTCCGAGCACTAAACCCGGGCAGACAGAGCGGGTGGCTCCAGGCACTAAACCGGGACAGACAGAGCGGGTCGCTCCGGGCACTAAACCCGGGCAGACAGAACGGGTCGCTCCGAGCACTAAACCCTGGCAGACAGAGTGGGTGGCTCCGGGCACTAAACCCGGGCAGACAGAGCGGGTCGCTCCGAGCACTAAACCCGGGCAGACAGAGCGGGTCGCTCCGAGCACTAAACCCGGGCAGACAGAGCGGGTGGCTCCAGGCACTAAACCCGGGCAGACAGAGCGGGTGGCTCCGGGCACTAAACCCGGGCAGACAGAGCGGGTCGCTCCGAGCACTAAACCCGGACAGACAGAGCGGGTCGCTCCGAGCACTAAACCCGGGCAGACAGAGCGGGTCGCTCCGAGCACTAAACCCGGGCAGACAGAGCGGGTGGCTCCGGGCACTAAACCCGGGCAGACAGAGCGGGTCGCTCCGAGCACTAAACCCGGACAGACAGAGCGGGTCGCTCCGAGCACTAAACCCGGCTAGCTATCTATCCTGCCATTCTTCTGTCCCCGCCCTCCTCCGGCTCATGGAGGTAGGCGATCCGTCACGAACCCTGGAGATATCAGCCAATAGCGTTCACTGAGGGAGGTGACCTGGCCCCTCCCCCAAACTGTCAAAACAACCTTTTTCAAAACTTGAGCGCAAAAAACTCATTTGAGCACAAACTGCTGCTGCAGGTAATTTACACAGCGCACGAGGAAAAGAAGCACCCGAAAGAAGAAAAATGAAGCTCGAGAGCAACATTTTCTTCAGTGCGCACAAGATTCCCTTTTTTTGCTTAGTTAATTTACACACGCAAAATGTTAAAACACACTGGTAAATTTTTTCACCTGTTTTTTTGCGTCCTCGACTTTTGACATTGATGTGACGCCATACATGTTTTTTGCAATGATTAGTTGCAAGTTGATTTTACTAAATATATGCATATAGTAGTTGTTTTTATAGCCAAACATTCTAAATCAAAGGGGCACCGGTAATGCATTAGTTGATTTACTAGAAAATTGCGTGGAAACCCAATAACAAAAAAGTTGCATCAGCAGCAGCTCGAAAAGAAGTGGCGGCTGACTTCACATGTATTGAAGGAGGCATGTGCTGGTCTTCACCCTCCTGGTGGGTTGGGGCATCACTAGTGATAGGGGGAGTCCTAATGAGTGGGTTGGGTAATTGGCTTTTTTTCATAGAAAAGTAGATGCTAGAGAGTGAACAGTATTGAGAGCACATCACAAAGAGCTTAGAGCTCAGAACTCAGAAAGTTATGCTTGGTCTTACAGCCTGCAACAAAGAGACCAAGCAGTTGATCAAAATATATGATCTACAAGTTTCCCTACAGTGCCTTGCAAAAGTATTCAGCACCCTTAAACTTTTAAACAAATCTGGCCTTTACGGAAGTGTGGAAAGAGGAAAGCCATTTCTCAAAGATATCCATAAAAAGTCTTGTTTAAAGTTTGCCACAAGCCACCTGGGAGACACACCAAACATGTGGAAGAAGGTGCTGTGGTCAGATAAAACCAAAATCAAACTTTTTGGCCATAAAACAGTTCATCACCCTGAACACACCATCACCAACACACCATTACTTGTTATATATATATATATATATATATATATATATATATATATATATATATATATATATATATATATATATATATATATATATATATATATATTTTTTTTTTTTTTTATCAAGGGAGGGTCATAATGTTTTGCCTGATTGGATGTTGTATGGCGTGTACCTAATGGCTGTATTGTGCTCTGGCTGCTTTTCCATATGAATCACCTTCGCGGGATTAATGTGCGTGAAATGATGGAGTGAAGGGGGAGGGGTTTTCATTACTCTGATTATGGGATGGAGAGCGTTAAATCTGCTGTTCTCTGATCGCCTCCATTCCTCCTTTCATTCCTTATCCCAGCATATTCCTCCATCTCCTCCACACTTTACCCAGATTCATCTTAAACCCTCCATCCTGCATTACTCCTTTATCTGGGATGTTTCCATCCCAGATAAAAAAAAATATATGATCGGGAGATGGCTAGTTCGAATCCTGTTCATGTAGCTTGCCATCAGCTACTGGAACCCCGTGAGAGAGAGAGAGCACAATTATCCTTGCTCTCTCTTGGTGGGTAGATGTTTCTTTTTCACCGCTTTCATCACTCCAAAGGGTGATGAGCTGATGTATCAGAACAGAGTCGCTGCGCTTTCCTCCGAGTGCACTGTGATGCTACTCCGCAAGTTCTAAAAGAGGCGGAGCCTGACTTCACATGTATCAGAGGAGGCATGTGCTAGTCTTAACCCTCCTGGGGTTGGGCATCACTAGTGATAGGGGGAGTCCTAATGAATGGGTTGGGTAAAATTGGGTAAAGAGTTGGGTAAAAACTTTTAGTTGAATACATACCTTTTGTAAGTATTATTTTATTTAAATTAAAATATATATATTTTTTATAAAATTATTTTATAAAATAAAAAGTATACAGTGAATAGAAGTTACCAGCTTCTCTTAGACTTAAACTGTCTGTGACTAGGATGAAATGTTAAATTGGGTGAAGTAATGGGTGGAGCTAAACTGCTGTTGGCTAAATGGCTGAAGCTAAAGTGTTGTAGGCTGAATGGGTGGAGCTAAAGTGTAGTAGGCTGAATGGGTGGAGCTAAAGTGTTGTTGGCTGAATGGGTGGAGCTAAAGTGTTGTAGGCTGAATGGGTGGAGCTAAAGAGTTGTAGGCCCAACGGGTGGAGCCAAAGCGTTGTAGGCTGAACGGGTGGAGCTAATGTGTAGTAGGCTGAATGAGTGGAGCTAAAGAGTTGTAGGCTGAATGGGTGGAGCTAAAGAGTTGTAGGCTGAATGGGTGGAGCTAAAGTGTTGTAGGCTGAATGGGTGGAACTAAAGTGTTGTTGGATGAACGAATGGAGTTAAAGTTTTGTAGGCTGAATGGGTGGAGCTAAAGTGTTGTAGGCTGAACGGGTGGAGCTAAAGTTTTGTTGGCTGAATGGGTGGAGCTAAAGTGTTGTAGGCTGAATGGGTGGAGCTAAAGTGTTTTAGGCTAAATGGGTGGAGCTAAAGTGTTGTTGGCTGAATGGGTGGAACTAAATTGTTGTTGGATGAACGAATGGAGCTAAAGTTTTATAGGCTGAATGGGTGGACCTAAAGTGTTGTAGGCTGAACGGGTGGAGCTAAAGTGTAGTGGGCTGAATGGGTGGAGCTAAAGTGTTGTAGGCTGAACAGGTGGAGCTAAAGTGTAGTGGGCTGAATGGGTGGAGCTAAAGTGTTGTAGGCTGAACGGGTGGAGCTAAAGTGTAGTGGGCTGAATGGGTGGAGCTAAAGTGTTGTTGGCTGAATGGGTGGAGCTAAAGTGTTGTTGGCTGAACAAATGGAGCTAAAGTTTTGTAGGCTGAATGCGTGGAGCTAAAGTTTTGTAGGCTGAACGGGTGGAGCTTAAGTGTTGTTGGCTGAACGAATGGAGGTAAAATTTTGTAGGCTGAACGGGTAGAGCTAAAGTGTTGTTGGCTGAACGGGTAGAGCTAAAGTGTTGTTGGCTGAACAAATGGAGCTAAAGTGTTGTAGGCTGAACGGGTGGAGCTAAAGTTTTGTAGGCTGAACGGGGGGAGCTAAAGTATAGTAGGCTGAATGGGTGAAGCTAAAGTGTTGTAGGCTGAATGGGTGGAGCTAAAGTGTAGTAGGCTGAATGGGTGGAGCTAAAGTGTTGTTGGCTGAATGGGTGGAGCTAAAATGTTGTAGGCTGAATGGGTGGAGCTAAAGTGTTGTTGGCTGAATGGGTGGAGCTAAAGTGTTGTAGGCTGAATGGGTGGAACTAAAGTGTTGTAGGCTGAATGGGTGGAGCTAAAGTTTTGTAGGCTGAACGGGTGGAGCTAAAGTATAGTAGGCTGAATGGGTGGAGCTAAAGTGTTGTAGGCTGAATGGGTGGAGCTAAAGTGTTTTAGGCTAAACGGGTGAAGCTAAAGTGTTGTTGGCTGAATGGGTGGAGCTAAAGTGTTGTTGGCTGAATGGGTGGAACTAAATTGTTGTTGGATGAACGAATGGAGTTAAAGTTTTGTAGGCTGAATGGGTGGAGCTAAAGTGTTGTAGGCTGAACGGGTGGAGCTAAAGTGTTGTAGGCTGAACGGGTGGAGCTAAAGTGTAGTGGGCTGAATGGGTGGAGCTAAAGTGTAGTGGGCTGAATGGGTGGAGCTAAAGTGTTGTAGGCTGAACGGGTGGAGCTAAAGTGTAGTGGGCTGAATGGGTGGAGCTAAAGTGTTGTTGGCTGAATGGGTGGAGCTAAAGTGTTGTTGGATGAACGAATGGAGCTAAAGTTTTATAGGCTGAATGGGTGGAGCTAAAGTGTTTTAGGCTGAATGGGTGGAGCTAAAGTATAGTAGGCTGAATGGGTGGAGCTAAAGTGTTGTAGGCTGAACGGGTAGAGCTAAAGTGTTGTAGGCTGAACGGGTGGAGCTAAAGTGTTTTAGGCTGAATGGGTGGAACTAAAGTGTTGTTGGATGAACGAATGGAGCTAAAGTTTTATAGGCTGAATGGGTGGAGCTAAAGTGTTTTAGGCTGAATGGGTGGAGCTAAAGTGTTGTAGGCTGAATGGGTGGAACTAAAGTGTTGTTGGATGAACGAATGGAGCTAAAGTTTTATAGGCTGAATGGGTGGAGCTAAAGTGTTGTAGGCTGAATGGGTGGAGCTAAAGTGTTTTAGGCTGAATGGGTGGAGCTAAAGTGTTGTTGGCTGAATGGGTGGAGCTAAAGTGTTGTAGGCTGAATGGGTGGAGCTAAAGTTTTATAGGCTGAATGGGTGGAGCTAAAGCGTTGTAGGCTGAACGGGTGGAGCTAAAGTGTTGTTGGCTGAATGGGTGGAGATAAAGTGTTGTTGGCTGAATGGGTGGAGCTAAAGTGTTGTAGGCTGAACGGGTGGAGCTAAAGTTTTGTTGGCTGAATGGGTGGAGCTAAAGTGTTGTTGGATGAACGAATGGAGCTAAAGTTTTATAGGCTGAATGGGTGGAGCTAAAGTGTTGTAGGCTGAATGGGTGGAGCTAAAGTGTTTTAGGCTGAACGGGTGGAGCTAAAGTGTTGTTGGCTGAATGGGTGGAGATAAAGTGTTGTTGGCTGAATGGGTGGAGCTAAAGTGTTGTTGGCTGAATGGGTGGAGCTAGTGTTTTAGGCTGAACGGGTGGAGCTAAAGTGTTGTTGGCTGAATGGTTGGAGATAAAGTGTTGTTGGCTGAATGGGTGGAGCTAAAGTGTTGTAGGCTGAATGGGTGGAGCTAAAGTGTTGTAGGCTGAATGGGTGGAACTGAAGTGTTGTAGGCTGAATGGGTGGAGCTAAAGTTTTGTAGGCTGAATGGGTGGAACTAAAGTGTTGTTGGATGAACGAATGGAGCTAAAGTTTTATAGGCTGAATGGGTGGAGCTAAAGTGTTGTAGGCTGAACGGGTGGAGCTAAAGTGTTGTAGGCTGAATGGGTGGAACTAAAGTGTTGTTGGATGAACGAATGGAGCTAAAGTTTTATAGGCTGAATGGGTGGAGCTAAAGTGTTTTAGGCTGAATGGGTGGAGCTAAAGTGTTGTTGGATGAACGAATGGAGCTAAAGTTTTATAGGCTGAATGGGTGGAGCTAAAGTGTTGTTGGATGAACGAATGGAGCTAAAGTTTTATAGGCTGAATGGGTGGAGCTAAAGTGTTGTTGGATGAACGAATGGAGCTAAAGTTTTATAGGCTGAATGGGTGGAGCTAAAGTGTTGTTGGATGAACGAATGGAGCTAAAGTTTTATAGGCTGAATGGGTGGAGCTAAAGTGTTGTTGGATGAACGAATGGAGCTAAAGTGTTGTAGGCTGAATGGGTGGAGCTAAAGTGTTGTAGGCTGAATGGGTGGAGCTAAACTGCTTTTGGCTAAATGGGTGGAGCTAAATTTATTTTTATAAATGATTTAATAGTTTATTATAGGAATGATGATGTTTGTTAAGCAGAAAGTGTGTTTTTATTCAGTGTGGTTCTTGTTTTCTTGTCTTTAAGTTTCAGTAATTAAGCCTCAATCTTTTCCAATAACTGAGTTGATGTATACTCTGCCTGGATTCTGAGTTTTAGGGGGATATGTATTTAGATTATAATATTCAGTGATGTGATTAAACTGTTCATAAATCAGATCCCGTCATCCTGCAGGGTGGTAATATTTGCCAGCGTTAGACTCTCAGCTTCAGACGTTGTGGATCAGAGAGGTTTTCGTTTGGATTTCAGGAATATGGACGTTGTTTGTTGTAGTGTGTTGTGGGACCTACTGAACACTTTATCTTGATCCAATCAGATGCTGGAGCTTCTTTATGAAAATAAACTCAGAAAAGAAGAGAAAGACACGGGCTCTAAACCAGTTCTACACAGTACTGAGACAGTGTTCTTTAACTCACGAAGCCTGAAATACATGTTTAATGTTGTATAGAACCATTTATTAAAGGGTTATACCAGTGGCGTGCCTTCTGCAACCACCCCCTATACCCCCCACCCCGCCGCCGGCCAACCGACACATAGATGAATATTACAATAACTACATATTCTCTGTCCTGACTTAGTTATATTACCTTAATACACATAAACAGCCCACAAATACAGCTACAAACAAAAATATACAATATACCCAACAATAAATGCTTAATTTGCCTACAATTACAGCCGTTCAACAAAGGTCACTCATTGTATGTCTACAGTACGCCAGAGCAGCCAAAACATTAGGTACACACAAAAACTCAGCCTTTTATATTTAAAGGCTATTTAATATAATATGACACAATATGTCTCATTTGCAGCTGCAATTCCATGATAGTTATCTAACTATTAAATTAATCCAGCATGAGCTCCGTTTAGGACTCAGCAACGCTTAACCCCTTCAACACAGCACTGAGAAGCGGTTACACAGCCATGGCCCCGCCCCATAGTGAAAATCATGAATCTCATTGGTTAGACTTGCTTTGACTTTGCTAACAGACTCATTACTACACTCTTCTCAAAATCAGAATAAGGGTCACCGCAGTCACAAGGGGGCAGAAGCCATTTTAAAAACCTTTGATTGGTTAGAACAGCTGTCAGTCAGATAAGAGTCCTGCAGCAACTGAAAAACACAGACTAATGCTTTGAATTAGTTGCTGTTTTTTTATTTTAGTTAATTTATAAAATAAATTCTTACACCTACAATATCTATAATATATATTTCCTGATTAAAATGTATGTAATTATTTACATGCACTTATTGTTACTCCTTCTCTGAAGGGTTAGAAGGGCCTCACTGCACACCACTGGGTTATACTGTATGTGGAACCTCTACAAAAGGACCCATTCGGCATTCAGATGCTTCATGGTTCTATAGAGAACAGGAAGGAACCTCTTTTTTTTTAAACTGCAACCTAACGAAAGCTAAAGTAACTGGAACTACTGTTGTAAAATACTACATTAGGTTAAGCTTAAAGGAGAACTCCGGTGTAAAATGGACTTGTGGTGTAATAAAACATGATAAAAAAAAGTACTTACCTTTGATAAATTGCACACCTCCGTTCTCCCACAGTGTTCCAAGATCCAAACATTTTAACAGTTTGTCCAAATACCCTTCAGACTAGGTGACACGGGGCATAATTTGCCCTGATAAATTGCTTTTTCCACCGGTATCCAGCTCAAAGTAGCTCCACACATTCTCCACACCAGCTCCACACCTAACTTAAAAGCATTTATAACTTTAAAAGTGCACAAGAACTTTATAAAAAAACCTCTGTTTATATATATATATATATATATCCTCCTGAGACCCGAACATTTGTCTGGTGTGCATTTTTAATGTATTATTTCTATGTGGGATCAGTAGAACCAAACCAGTTTAAAAACTAAACTTTGTCTTTGTACAGAAAGTCCTTATTGCAAATAACATTGTCCTTATAAGGACACAATAGTTTATTTTAACATTTAAAGAAGAACCCAATTAGAACCCAATTAGTCCAAAAAAATGTTTTTATCTATCTATAGTAAGTGAATAAACTAGTTTCAAATGTAAAATTGAAGGAGATTGTTTATCTGGCCCATGTATCTCTCTGAACTGCCTGTAGAAACTTGTGCCAAAAGATTGTACATGCAGTGTCTCCATATAAGGACAAAGGGTTATGCATAGCATTATGGGATATAAACAGAGGTTTTTAATGTCTTACTACACCAAAAGTCCATTTTACACCGGAGTTCTCCTTTAAGGGCCCTATTTTAGTGATCCATAAGCGAGTCATCAACCGAGCACCATGCAGCTTGATTTAGGACATATCAGTGTGTCTTTGCTATCGTAACGTCGGGAAAAGTATGTTCTTTTATTTGCTCATGCATATGTTTTGGGTGTAACATGGATTAAACCAATCAGTGTGTCACTTGCCATTCTCTTTAAGAGTCAGGTGCACTCTGACACCCTTCAGACTGGGTGGTAGGGGGCATAATTTGCCCCGATAAATTGCTTTTTTCACCGCTATCCAGCTCAAAGTAGCTCCACACCTCCTTGCTAGAATCAGGAGAGCCCTGACATTTAAAACGAGGCTTTATTAACTTAAAAAGTGCACATTTTATGAACTCTTGATAAGTTCAGCACAGCTGTTAACTGAAAGCCTGAATTCTAGATGTCTCTACCTCATACAGCTGACTGAGAAAATCCAGCCAAGATGTGTTCAGTTGTCATCTAAGTAAAAGGTGCTACTGAAGAATCTAAAATATAAAACATATTCTGGTTTGTTTAACAATTGTTTTTAATCACTAAATAATTCCATATGTTTTTCATTGTTCTTTATAGTTTAGACCATTTTGACAGTAATCTACAATGCAGAACATTTTAAAATAATGAAAAATCACTGAATTTAAGGTGTGTCCTTAGGGAAATCTAAAGTAATGAGAACTAAGCTTTCGTAAATTCTTGTATCTAGATTTTGATGATTTTGTTTTTTTGACTGTTTAATTCTTTTTTTTTATTCTGTTTTCTATAAATTGTCAATAACATTTCGTGATTAATGGACCAATAAAAAAGCTTCAGACTCTTTTAGAAAACTTGAAAAACCTAAATTAAACCTTATTTTATTGATTTCCAATAGAAAGATTTATTTTGCCTCATCTCTGAACTTGCTATTTAGGAGATACAGTGCCCTCCATAATTATTGGCACCCCTGGTTAAGATGTGTTCTTTAGCTTCTCATAAATTGAGTTTTGTTCAAAATAATATAGGACCACGATGGGAAAAAAAAGTAAAGTCCAACCTTTAACTCAAGTAAATTTTAAGGGGGAAATAAAATCCCTGACTAAGAAATAATTATTCTTCATAAAATCACCTGTTCCACAATTATTGGCACCCCTAACAATTCTTAGAAAATAAATTTAATAAAAGTATTTCTGTCACTTCTACAGTAGTTTACGAAGTTGATCAGAGTTTGGGAGGCATGCACGGAAGAAACCATTTCTCACTCACAATCATAAACGCAAATGTTTGGAGTTTGCTAAGCGGTACTATGACTTCAACTGGGACCGTGTGCTTTGGTCAGATGAAACAAAGATAGAGCTTTTTGGCAACAAATGCTCTAAGTGGGTCTGGCGTAACACAAGAGCTGAGTATGCAGAAAAGCACCTCATGCCCACTGTGAAATACGGCGGGGGATCAGTGATGCTGTGGGCCTGTTTCTCTTCTAAAGGCCCTGGGAACCTTGTTAGGGTGCATGGCATCATGAATGCTCTAAAATACCAGGACATTTTAAAACAAAATCTGGTGGCTTCTGCCCGAAAGCTGAAGATGGGTCGTCACTGGGTCTTTCAGCAAGATAATGACCCTAAACATGTGGCCAAATCTACACAGAAATGGTTCACCGCACACAGAATCAAGCTCCTCCCATGGCCATCTCAGTCCCCAGACCTCAACCCCATTGAAAACCTGTGGGGTGAGCTGAAGAGGAGAGTGCAGAGGAGAGGACCCAGGTCGTTGGATGATTTAGAGAGAATGTGCAAAGAGGAATGGTCAAAGATCCCTCTTTCTGTATTCTCCCATCTTGTGAAACATTACAGGAGAAGATTAGGTGCTGTTTTGTTGGCAAAAGGGGGTTGTACAAAGTATTAACATCAGGGGTGCTAATAATTGTGGCACACATGATTTGATGTTAAATAATTATTTCTTAATGTGGGATTTTTTTCCTACTGAATAAATTCACTTGAGTTAAAGGTTGTATTTTACTCTTTCTTTCCATCGTGGTCCTATATTATTTTGAACAAAACTCAATTTATGAGAAGCTAAAGAACACATATTAACCAGGGGTGCCAATAATTATGGAGGGCACTGTACAAGTTTTTTTTTTTACAAGAGAATGATAATGTAATAGTCTCATACACTGACTGTACAAAAAGTCTCTAATTGGGGCACACATTCACTGTTGTTGTTGGCATTGTTTCAATAAGCTTCTACAATGTCACAAGATTTATTTCAATCTAGTGTTGCATTTTATATCAAGATCTTGCAGCAGCATTGATGATGGTAGAGTCTGACCACTGCACAAAGTCTTCTCCATCCAGCACATCCTAAAGATTCTCAATGAACATGTGTGAAAATGATAAATGATGATCTCAAGCTCCATGAACCTGAAACTCTTTCACAATTCCAGCCCCATGAATCCTGACATTATCATCTTGGAATATGCTCGTGTCATCAGGGAAGAAACATCCATTGATGGAATAACCTGGTCTATATTCAGTATATTCAGGTAGAGTCAGCTGACCTCATTCTTTCAGCACATACTGTTGCTGAACCTAGACCTGCAGATCAACTGCAGCAACCACTAACTGATGTAATTCAGCAGCTGGTTTCTTGTCTGTAGTTGTGTAAGTGGAGGGAGACGTGTTGGAGTGTTGGCCGGTGGTAATCGAGCGCACTGCAGGAGCAGCAGGAAGAGATGAGGTGGAGAAAAGTTGGAGCGCTGCTTTACCGAAACATTCGGCTTCAGATGAGCAGCTTCACATGAACTCCGGCTGGCCTAGGAAGTAGGCCAAGCGGAGTAATTACACTTCACAGGTGCGAGGCGAAGCGGCTGCAGCTCCTCGTCCGCGGTGAACGAGTGTGTAAAATCTGATAGATTGTGAAATCCAGAGCATAAAAAGCGCGGGCCGGGCCGCTGACACTCCAGTGTTCTAGAGAAACGTTATGTGCTCTGAAATCATTATTGAAAGCCTGAGGGGCAGGAATGTGAGATGAAAGCTCAGAGAACGCCTCGACTACCTTAGATCATTTCACACCAGCCGTACCCATTTTATTTTTGGCACACGTTTGCGCATGGCACTCGATTCAGTGCGACACAGTGGGCATCTGAAACCCCACCGGATGATTTACATTTCAGATACACCAGAAATAAAATAAACATTAAGCCAATAGCTACAGTACCACTCAAAAGTTTAGACACAGCATAAATTCAGTGTTTTTCATTGTTTTAAAATGTTCTGCATTGTAGATTAATACTAAAGTAATCCAAACTATGAAAAAAAACATATGGAATTATTTTGTAAAAAGAAAAGTGTTAAAAAAACAGAATATGTTTTATATTTTAGATCCCTTAAAGCAGGGGTGTTCAAACTACGGCCCGCAGGCCATTTACGGCCCGTTTCCTTTTTTGGAGCGGCCCGCGAGGTATATTAGAAATAGAATGAAAGTTGGCCCGCTGTTAAGCAGGTTTATATAATGTGAGATTCAAAGTTTGAACGCTAGGTGTCAGAAACGGGCCAAAGAGTTTAAAAGCGGAGAGGATGCGTGTTTCTAGCGCAGAAAACGGGCCAAAGAGTCTAAAAGCAGAGAGGGTGCACATTTCTAGCACAGAAAAACGGGCCAAAGAGTCTAAAAGCGGAGAGGGTGCGCATTTCTAGCGCAGAAAACAGGCCAAAGACTCTAAAAGCGGAGAGAGTGCGCATTTCTAGCGCAGAAAAACGGGCCAAAGAGTCTAAAAGCAGAGAGGGTGTGCATTTCTAGCGCAGAAAAACGGGCCAAAGAGTCTAAAAGAGGAGAGAGTGCGCATTTCTAGCACAGAAAACGGGCCAAAGAGTCTAAAAGCGGAGAGGCTGTGCGTTTCTAGCGCAGAAAAACGGAGAATGTGTGCATTTCTAGCGCAGAAAAACGGGCCAAAGAGTCTAAAAGCAGAGAGGGTGTGCATTTCTACCACAGAAAAACGGGACAAAGAGTCTAAAAGAGGAGAGAGTGCGCATTTCTAGCACAGAAAACGGGCCAAAGAGTCTAAAAGCGGAGAGGGTGTGCATTTCTACCACAGAAAAACGGGACAAAGAGTCTAAAAGCGGAGAGGGTGCGCATTGCTAGCACAGAATACGACCAAAGAGTCTAAAAGCGGAGAGTGCGCATTTCTAGCGCAAAAAAAACGGCCGAAGAATCTAAAAGTGGCAAGAGTTTGCGTTTCTAGCGCAGAAAAACGGGCCAAAGAGTCTAAAAGCAGAGAGAGTGCGCATTTCTAGCGCAAAAAAATGACCAAAGAGTCTAAAAGCGGAGAGGGTGCACAGTTTTAACACAGAAAAAGGGCAAATGAGTGTAAAAGTTGCCGTAATTTAGGAGTTTAATATTAAGAGACATCATGAAATGAAACATCAATTTGAAAAATCTTAGTTTACACAACACTGTCAAAGATAGTAAGTAAAGTAAAATGGTGTGTAAATGAAATAATCAGGAAAAAAGTATTATTTAAAGTGGTATATTTCATTATTTGTTTTATTACAGAGTCTGTGGCCCGTGACTTCAAATATATTTCTCCTTCTGGCCCCCAACAAAAAAAGTTTGGACACCCCTGCCTTAAGGTATGACTGTATGAAGGTACAGTCACCTGAAATGGCTTGACTCCATTGTGATGCTTTCTTGTGTGCTGTATTGCAAAGGATGTTTCCATAAAGTACAAAACAATCCAAAAGCAAAATTATCTTTCAGCATTAACAATTGCTTTATCTTACAGAAAAACATTAACTAAACTTTCCTGCACCGTGTAGAGTATTATTTACAGAGAGATAGAATATATATAAAATATCAAAAGACATTTACGCATATAGTTACAGGAATAGACCAATATTCAATCCCTGTAGCAATATTTATTCTCATATCCCTGCTTAACCATGCACCACATGCTATTTTATCGACAATTAAGCAGGCTCAAGAACAATAAGCTAGTGCTAACCACATGCTCAGTCTGCTAAACACAGTAGTGTTTTAGTATATTTATCTCACTCAAAACTTCCAGAAAAACCAAACAACATTTTCTCTAACCACAGCATTTATATGTTCATGGGTGAATCCACCTTTTATATATATATATATATATATATATATATATATATATATATATATATATATATATATATATATATATATTTACCTGACAATGGGAGAGAGTTAAAGGGAGACTTGATTGTGATTCGACGTGAGAGCGCCCCCTTAAGTTCCTCTTAGAAATAACTTCCCCACTGAAAGGACTGGCAAGAGCTCCCCCTACTGTCCACGTATACACATACCATGTTTTCCATAGTAGCTAAATTCCTTATGACTCTCATAACAATAAAAACAAAACAAAAAGTCTCACTCAGATAACTTTATATAAATTATTCTCTTCCTGTGCAAGGCATGACTTTTTAGCCTTTTTAATATATTTAACATGAATGAACTAAACATCTAAACAAAATTAACCAATCAGATTTCAACCTTTTTTTAACACACACTGTATCTTTGTATGTTTTAACTCTTTTTAACCATTTTTACCCACACTGTAATTTTTTATATTATTTAACTCTTTTAACTCATGAACGTTATTATATATATATATATATATCACAAATCCCTATTTGAGTAATAATATAATCTATATTAGGACAAGAACTACTCAATTAAGTAAAGAAAAAAAATACTCAAAGAAAATAAGGTCAGTCAATCCGAAACAGTTCAAGAACTTTAAAAAGTATCCTCAGGTGTAGTTGCACAGACCCGGATCCGACACAGGAAAGGAAGAGCAAGAGTTAAGTCTTTTACACAGAATAAGTTCATTAGAGTTAACTGACACTGTATATATGAACTTTATAATATTTGTGTTGGTTTATGAACTAAAAACAGGCAAACTTCATGTCTATGTTATCGTTTTTTAAATTATTTTACACTTAAAGTGTGTGCCTTTAAGATGAATATGTTAAAAAATGTACATATAAACAAACTCTCTTTTGATTGGCTGGCCTATTTTGTGGTTTGTTAAAAAGTTACTTTGGCTAAAATGCTCTAGGTTAAATGGGTGGAGCTAAACTGCTGTAGGATGAATGGTAGAGGTAAACAGCTTTATGATGAATGAGAGTTATTAAATGGATGAAGCTAAACTGTTGTAGGCTAAATGGCTGGAGCTTAACTGCTGTACCTTTAAAGGGTGGTGCTAACTGCTAAATAGGAGGAGCTAACCTGCTGTAGGCTAAATGGGTGGGGCTAAACTGCTGTAGGCAGGGGTATAATTCTGTGTACTGAATGGAAATAGATGGAACTGTTGTTGATGATTTCAGATTAAACTGTTTATTCTGCATGGAAATGAACGTCTGAATCTTTGCTGTGGTTTAAAACAAGATAAGATGGATAAAACAAATCAAGAATCATAAGTCAGTTTTGTTTATATGAGCTCTTTAATTCCTCAGCGCAGCAGAAGCTCCAGATGGTCCGTTCTAGGCATAAGTCATTCCCGCCGATGGCTCTGTTAACTGAGAACAGCGAAACCGAAGACAAACGACAGCAGATGGGAAAAATCAGTTAAGACTTTAATTTTCTTTTGTCAACGTTTACAGTTTTTACACGGTGAGTTGTCAGAGTTGATAATTTAATCAATAAATAAACTGATAAATAAACACAGCGATGGATTTTGGATGCTTGTGAAGCCATGGTCTTTCCCATTGGCTCACAGAATATTGCAAACGGGGAATTGAATCCCCTCCCTCAGTCCTAAAGCTTACGTGTCCGTCTGCCAGCGAAAGGGGTGCTGTGATTCTCCAGCACCTTTACGCCCCCTGATCCTGAACGGCGTGCTGATTATCAAACGCACCGTCCTGTTTCTACATGACTGAGGAGATGTAATGGAGGTGAATGGTGGTGGAATACCCTATATGGGTATTGGGTTGGGTCCCAACAGCTGAGAACGTGTGGAGGTGGTGCTGCTGTGGATGATGTTGGGTGAGTTTTGAAGTGTCTTCATGGAGCATTGGAGTGCATACAGTCAGTGGCCAGAATACCATTTTTCTACCATGTATACTGATCTGTTCATTAGTTCAATAATTGAGTGGAAAAAGAGATCACAATAGGACCATCAATGAGATATGGTAAACCATACCTTAGATACATGTCTTAGTATACTCTAAAGACTTTACATTAGTTTTTTTGTAAAGAAAGAAGCTGTTTCCTCCCTTTCAATGAGCAAATGCATTGTGTTCAGCCCTACAAATTCCTTTTCTAAATCTAGCCCTTCATCAGTGGTCAGTTTCTGACCACGGATTGGCTCTCAAGGGGGTTTTTCAACAGAGCTACAGTCCTACAAAAGCTCTCAAATATGGCGGATGTTTCTGAGCTTCTTTGTTCACAAGTCTAGCTCTAGCTCAGTCTAGGCATCTCTAAAGAGATGAAGACCTGCTACCCTGCAAAGATTCAGCTTCTTTCTACCAATCCTAATACATCTCTAGGTCGTGAAGAGTTTGGTTTGGACAGTATTTGGTTTGCCAAACCAACAAACACCACACCACATCATCACCCATTAGCTCTAACTCCATGGTCAGTTTCTGACTACAGAGCTTCTGGATGTAGAGAAGCTTGAGCATCAACAGGTAAGATGTTCCAATTGATAAACTGCCTAACAATAGCTTGGGAAGATCTGTGGACCTTTCTACTTACTACCCTGAGGCACAGGTTCAGCTATTTTTTAGCCCTTCCAGGTGTAATGGGGGACAAAGGCCACCTGAAACTCTCCAATAGGTTCCTGGAACTGGAGTAACTTGAGACAGACTATAGTCACTTACTTTTCCACTGTAGAGCCGAAGGTTCTGGGCACAGATGGTAACAATTTTGATGGTTCTCAGCACAGTTAGCTAACTGTATTTGTAACCAAGAAAAAGATCAGTGGGAGGAAATAATGACTGAGAAGGCCATCACCATAGCAACATTGGACAAGCCCTGTTGCCTGCATTGGTATTACAGCGTTACCAATGTTGGACGAGCCCTGTTGCTGTCATTGCTTATTCCTTTTAATGGACATTAGTGATGTGAGATGAGTTCACCATTTAGCATTTGACTAGCTAGTTTGCTTTTTTCTGGAACTTCCAGGTCCTGATTAAGTAACATCACAAATGGAAACAGAAACCATAACAAGGCAAAGGGGTCAGCAATGGCATGAAACCATTAACAGTTTGGCCCTAAGTGGAAAAGCGGCAAATGGGTACCTTTAGTTCCACAGATCTATCTACCTTCAACTGTAGGTCTCTGGAACTGGAGCAGATCACCGTTCTAGCTAGAAGGACCCAACAAATAATTGGCAATTGTGTAGGGTTTGGTTTGTTTGGTAAATGACAAGGTATTTGACCCCCCCAACACACAACAAACACCACTCTGAAATGATTCGTCTGGGAGCTGGGAGGCATTTTGGGAATTGTAGGCTCGCGGCCAAGATGAGGAAGCAGGTGTTTCTCCTGGCGATGTAATGAAAAGCAATGTAAAGATACTTCCATTCATACGCCACGTCTCTGGAGGATCCAACGCTAAACCGAGGCCTTTTTTGGCTCGGTGCCAGGTTTAAAATGATTGAGGGTGTTCCTGAAACAAGTGCAAGTGCGGACACGTGTTGGGTACAGAAAGTGACTGTAAAGGTGTGTGAACACAAACACAAGCAAAACGAACGAACAGTAATGCAGGGAAAAGCGTATACACACACACACACACCCAGCTCACGTGAAGCCCCCCGCTGGTGCCCGCGCTCACGCTCGCCCTCCCCTGAAGCCGACGGTTCGTCTGGCTCCGGGATGAAGGCGTGCTTGCGTGCGTCCACGGGAGTAAGTAATAAAAACGCGTTTATATATATTACATAGGAAGAAGACTGTGGCTGATGCTAGTATGTGTGCACACATGCTGCAAACCTGTGCGAACAGAAGCTAAATCTGTCAATCATCTCTCTCTCTCACTTCTTTCTTTCTCTCTTTCTTTCTCTCTCTCTCCCGACGTTGCGTAGAGCAGAGGGTCAGTTTGGTCACTTCAGTAGACAGAGATGGATGGGAGTGGAAGGAAGGGATAGATGGATGGATGGATGGAAGAATGAAAGCAGCGGAGGGGTGTGGGGTGGAGGGTCACCTCTCCAGGGAGTTGCCATCTGAAGGGTGGGTAATTACCCATCAAGCTTCCAATTATACACATACACATACACACGTGTGTACGTGCACTGGCACAGCCCTTTCGTTCAGGGCTTGAAATATTCATACGAAGCCAACGTGACTCACGTTCAAGCTCAAATCCAGGAATTCAGGACCCAGATTTTTAGAATTTCAGAATTTGGGATTTAGTCTGGTAGGTAAACACACATCAGATTCAAACTTAGTTCAAACCTTTAGCTGATTGGGCCACTAGCTTCTTAGTAAGAGGTGAATGTAACTAACAGTTAGCATAAGCATTGTGCTAAGGTCAGATCTGAATGATCAAATCACAAGATCTCTTCAAATTACTTGTTATGTAGATGTTACGTCATCTCTAATATACTTTTTAACTATGTTGATGTTAGCATAGCTTAAACATATCTGGCGGCTTTCGTAGAAAGTGGTACAGCCTACTGTCTAACTTTTGGCTCAGTCATCGAAGAGGTTGCAGGTTTGACAGTATGATGGCCAGACTTCAGCATGGACATCCATATAGCTGCAAAACAGAATGAGTAGTAATGTTCTCCTCCAAGCATGTTGAGCCCCAGTGATGTTACAGTATGTTAGACATAGTGGCGCTAGCTTGAAACCTCCCATTGCTGGTACCTGTTAGCATCATGTGAATCCCCCAATGATGGGGAATCATAGTTAATGAGAGGAGCTAGCAGGTTAGGGTAAACCAATTTTATGAGTGGTTCAGTTGTTAGAGCTATAGATTAGCTATAAATCTCACAGGATTAAGGGTTCAATACTCAACCCACTTCCACTAAGCTGCCATTACAAGACTCTTAAAGACATCCCTTGGGTTTTCTAAATTGGAATTTGAGAGAATTTGAAAAGAGGAACTTAGTGATTTAGTCATTTAGACAGTTAGCACAATGCTAATTGGCTATTTGGTTTCCTATGCTTGTTAGCTCTAACTCAAAACTAAAGAAGCTAACTCCCGTACCAAACACTTAACAATTCCTGGATGATTAAATGGTTAATGTGGTGTAAAGAAGAGAATTTAAAAAAATTGTGACACTGGGGGTCTTTGAAACAGATTTTGGCAGAGAATGTTCTTGAGTTGCTTTAGCGTGGGCTAGCGACCTTCGCCGCCGCTCCACATGAGGTCAAGCACTCTGTTCAGGTCCGACTCCAGGTCGCTCTCCAGAAACGGAGCGGCTGGCGGGGTGAGGGGCTGCAGGCCGGAACTCAGGGACTCCAGCCAGTCGGCGGGGTCAAACGCTGGAGCTTCGGACCTCCTCTTTCTGGAGGAGACGCTGAGGGGTGGGGTGGTGCAGATGGGTGGAGGCGGAGGAGGGGCAGGGTTAGAGGAGCTGACAGGTGAAGGGGGGAGCTCCAGCAGTAGTGAGGAGCAGAGCGGAGACGCTGACAGGGTGGTCTCGTCTTTAGCGGCGCGTAGGATCAGCTGAAAGTGGTCAGGCGGGGGACTGTGGAACGAGCCGGAGCCGCTGGACGACTGGACGTCTGAAATAATGGAGGTGTCGTCTGAAACTAGAGAGCAATGACGGAAATGACTTTAGACTTTGTATAGCAACTTAAATGTTAAATGTTAAATAGTTTGGCCTCATCCATTTAGCCTACAGCAGTTTAGCCCCGCTCATTCATCCTACAGCAGTTTAGCTCCTCCCATTCATCCTACAGCAGTTTAGCCTTACCCATTTAGCCTATAGCAGTTTAGCTTTACCCATTCATCCTACAGCAGTTTAGCTCCACCCATTCATCCTACAGCAGTTTAGCCCCACTCATTTAGCCTACAGCAGTTTAGCTCCACCCATTCATCCTACAGCAGTTTAGCTCCACCCATTCATCCTACAGCATTTTAGCTCCAGTTTAGTTTATTAGTGTATTGTTTTATGTCATGTTATTTCACAGCAGTTCTAGCCCCACCCATTTATCATCCCCGCCCAGTTTAGCCCCACCCATTCATCCTGCAGCAGTTTAGCCTCAAATTCAGTCTACAGCAATTTAGCTCTTTCCATTCAGCATATAGCAATTTAGCTTTACCCTTTCTGCCTATAGCAGTTTAACCCCACCCATTAATCCTACAGCAGTTTAGCCCCACATTCAGTCTACAGCTACTTAGCACCACCCAATATATTAGCTCTACACATTCAGCCTACAATACTAATAAGAGAGTATAGATTTATGTAGTGTATTGTTTTATGTAATGATGTTATTTCACAGTTTGGGGACTCACCAGGGCAGCTAACAGGATCCTCCAGAATGTCGTCTATAGACTCACTTGGGTCCATCTGAGAAGACAGGGAACAATACCATTACAACAAAATGTATCATTTACTCCAAATACCACTCGAACACATCATACCAAATACATCTACTGTCCTTCTACACACACCAAAACCACACACCTGTACTTTCTGAATGGCCTCCTGCAGCAGCTCCTCCAGGCTGCGGCTCGCGGGGGGTGATGCCTGCGATGGGCTTGCTGTGATTTGGACAGGGAGCTCAAAATCCTGGCCAATAGACTCACACGGCTGACAGGAGAAGACCTGCTGATCCAATGAGGGGGGCGAGAGAGAAGAGCTGTATGTGAGTATATAAGTTTATATGTCTTTATATTATATATATACTCATAAAAATGAATACTACTAAAGGTTACCATTTAACTGCATCAAATATATAATATTATAACAAATAAAAGAATACTTAGGTTTTACTGTAATTATACTGATATACAGCTCCTCTGAGAGTGTGAGGCTTTATGGTTTATGGTTGTTATTATGGGATATATTCTGCTACAGTGTGTTTTTGCTGCATTTCTGGCAGCGACGCTGTTTTCCACAGCAGTATTCCCACCTGCGTGAAGAGCACTTCCTGGCAGTCCGTGTCCGGTTTCCCTCTGGTGCATCCTGGGTCCTGTTGCAGGAAGGGATGTAGGGAACCTCCACATGACTGCAACAGTGGAGAAGTGTGATAATGAGCTGAGAGGAAGTAATTAAATGACACTAAACTGGTTAAAAGAAGAGTTTTTGACCAGTTTCAACTATAAAGCCTATAGCAGATTAGTCACACCCATTTATAGGTTAGCAGTTTAGCCCCACCCATTTATCTTACAACAGTTTAGCCCCACCCATTTAGCATTCAGCAGTTTAGCCCCACCTATTCATCCTATAGCAGTTTAGCCCCACCCATTTAGCATTCAGCAGTTTAGCCCCACCCATTCAGCCTACAGCAGTTTAGCCCCACCCATTCATCCTACTGTAGTTTAGCCCCACCCATTCAGCCTACAGCAGTTAAGCCCCACCCATTCGTCCTACAGCAGTTAAGCCCCGTTCATTATACAGCAGTTTAGCCCCACCCATTCATCCTACAGCAGTTTAGTCCCACCCATTCATCCTACAGCAGTTTAGTCCCTTCCATTCATTATACAGCAGTTTAGCCCCACCCATTAAGCTTTCAGCAGTTTAGCCCCACCCATTCATCCTACAGTAGTTTAGCCCCACCTATTTATCATACAGCATTTAAGCCCCGCCCATTAAGCCTGCATCAGTGTAGCTCCACTAATTCAGCCTACAGCAGTTTAGCCCCACCCATTTAGCCTGCATCAGTGTAGCTCCACTAATTCAGCCTACAGCAGATTAGCCCCACCCATTTAGCCTTCAGCAGTGTAGTCCTATTCAATAAGCCTAAATTAGTGTAGCCCCACCCATTCAGCCTACAACAGTTACCTGTGGAACTGCGTCCAGTATTTTCTCTCTGGGTCTGGTCCGTATCCTCTCCCGCATCTCCAGCTCCACACTCAGCTCCTCCGCTGCCTGCTCTGACCTCCAGAGGGTGCCGGAGGGCAGTGGAGGTGAGGGGGCCTGCAGGCTTGGGCTGGAGCCCGCGGAAGAAGCAGGGGAGGTCAGGTACGCGACCCCGGCCAAGCCCTGCTCCAGCAGTCCTGAAGGTTGGATGTAGATGTGGGAGGGGCTGGTGGAAATATCCACATTAGCGACACTTAGAATGGAGGGCTGAGAGGGGTCCAGGGTGCCCTCCATTGGGCAAAGAGGGGTAGGGGTTAGCTGGGGGCGGGGCATTTGGAAAGGGCGAAGTCTCTCCAAGAGGGCGGGTTTGGTGCCGGAGACAGGGAGCCCTCGTTTGCGTAGCTGCTGTCGGAGTTCGGACACCTAGGACAAAAAGACACATGCCGTATTATACTATAGTACAATATTAATTAATCATTTATTAATAAAGACATTTTTAATATTTCTTTCACTTTGTTCAAAGAACCAGTTCCAGAGCATGATGCTCCCACCACCATGCTAAACATCTTGAAAACTCATCTGACTTGCCGACTGTAACAATGGGGTTCTTTCAGCTTTCAGTTCAGTTCAGGCCTGTTCCTTAAGTTCCTAAAGAATCTTAAGTTGTTTCTAACTGTCTGAACTGATGTTTACTGGGGGAGATTTCAAGGCAAAATGGTCTCCCTCCTAAAAAAATTACTAAAATGTCCTACATATCTTGTAGATGTCATGCAAAAAACATATATTTCTAAAATGGGAACCTAAGTGGAGAAGAATTTCCCTACTTTTAATAAAAAAAAAAATTATTTCATTTTATCATGAAATTCCGATGTAATATAAAGGATAACTGCCAAATTCACATACAGTGCCCTCCATAATTATTGGCACCCCTGGTTAAGATGTGTTCTTTAGCTTCTCATAAATTGAGTTTTGTTCAAAATAATATAGGACCACGATGGAAAAAAAGAGTAAAATACAACCTTTAACTCAAGTGAATGTATTCAGTAGGAAAAAAATCCCACATTAAGAAATAATTATTTAACATCAAATCATGTGTGCCACAATTATTAGCACCCCTGATGTTAATACTTTGTACAACCCCCTTTTGCCAACAAAACAGCACCTAATCTTCTCCTGTAATGTTTCACAAGATGGGAGAATACAGAAAGAGGGATCTTTGACCATTCCTCTTTGCACATTCTCTCTAAATCATCCAACGACCTGGGTCCTCTCCTCTGCACTCTCCTCTTCAGCTCACCCCACAGGTTTTCAATGGGGTTGAGGTCTGGGGACTGAGATGGCCATGGGAGGAGCTTGATTCTGTGTGCGGTGAACCATTTCTGTGTAGATTTGGCAACATGTTTAGGGTCATTATCTTGCTGAAAGACCCAGTGACGACCCATCTTCAGCTTTCGGGCAGAAGCCACCAGATTTTGTTTTAAAATGTCCTGGTATTTTAGAGCATTCATGATGCCATGCACCCTAACAAGGTTCCCAGGGCCTTTAGAAGAGAAACAGGCCCACAGCATCACTGATCCCCCGCCGTATTTCACAGTGGGCATGAGGTGCTTTTCTGCATACTCAGCTCTTGTGTTACGCCAGACCCACTTAGAGCATTTGTTGCCAAAAAGCTCTATCTTTGTTTCATCTGACCAAAGCACACGGTCCCAGTTGAAGTCCCAGTACCGCTTAGCAAACTCCAAACGTTTGCGTTTATGATTGTGAGTGAGAAATGGTTTCTTCCGTGCATGCCTCCCAAACAGCTTGTTGGCATGTAGATAGCGCCTGATGGTTGTTTTGGAGACTTTGTGACCCCAAGAAGCTACCATTTGTAACAATTCTGTAACAGTGAGCTTTGGAGAACTTTTTATTTACTTTTTATCCTCCTCACTGTGCGTGGTGGCAAAATAAACTTGCGTCCTCGTCCAGGCTTGTTTACCACTGTTCCAGTTGTTTTAAACTTCTTAATAATTCCTCTGACAGTAGATATGGACAGGTGTAGGCGAGTAGCGATTTTCTTGTAGCCATTGCCTGACTTGTGAAGGTCAACACACATCTGCCTCACTTGAATGGTATGTTCCTTTGTCTTTCCCATGTTGAAGATAAATGGCCTCTGTGTCACGTCATATTTATACCCCAGGGAAACAGGAAGTTGTGAATTACTAATTAAATGTTCCTCTGATCAACTTCGTAAACTACTGTAGAAGTGACAGAAATACTTTTATTAAATTTATTTCCTAAGAATTGTTAGGGGTGCCAATAATTGTGGAACAGGTGATTTTATGAAGAATAATTATTTCTTAGTCAGGGATTTTATTTCCCCCTTAAAATTTACTTGAGTTAAAGGTTGGACTTTACTTTTTTTTCCCATCGTGGTCCTATATTATTTTGAACAAAACTCAATTTATGAGAAGCTAAAGAACACATCTTAACCAGGGGTGCCAATAATTATGGAGGGCACTGTATGTATATATATATATACATATATATATATATATATATGTATATATATAAGATGTACAGTTTATAAAGGATAACATAATAAGATTCTTACCGTAAGGTCGTCAAGGTTTGGGGGAAGTAGTTCCGGCTTGTGGTTGGGACTTGTTTCTGAGAGGGAGGGGTTTGTTGCTGGGGGAATGGGCTGAGGGCAGCTTTGCGGCACAGCACCAGTAAAGCTCACTAACTGGTTCTCACTGCTGATTGGATAAAACATGTGGATATCAGTAATTTTCCTATGTTTCCTATGGTTATGATCCTATGTATCTAAAATAATTAGTACATATTACGAAACAATATCTTAATGACAATCATATGTAATAAATAAAAGGGAATAAGATTTCTAAAAATACATATAATAGTACAGCAAAGAGACTCCCTGAACAAAGCATGCCACAATGCTCATTGCTATCTTACTCCTCGCTAACAGTCTATTTTCATGCCTTCCCTCTGCGTCTTTTTAATAGCATCAGAGCTTGTAAACATATTTACGCTAATGGTGGTCTCAAAGTAATGTGTGTTTAGGTACAGTACATTTATAGTGTATCGCTATCTTGGCAGCGGAAAACACAGGTGCACAACTGACTGAATACGACCTAGACAGACGGCAACAATCAGATGTCTATTGCCAGTTGCCAAATATTACATAAAATAAAAATAAAAACGCACAGGTTAGTTTCCTTTGCTAAGTCCTTTGTTTTGGACACGTCCAGGATGTTGCACCATTAAAACAGCAATCTGACAAAGTCAGAGTATGTGTTTCAAGTATGTGTTGATGGCTCGTCTATAGATCTAGAGACTCTAAGGGTTAACAGGCTCTTGAGTATCAGTTCATAATTCAGGGTTTCAGTACAGCAGTGTAATACGCTTGTTCACCTGGTTGCCACAGTGAGCTGCTGCTGCTGGTTGAGAATCTGCAGCTGCAGGAAGACCTGCTGCTGCTGTAGGAGGCGGGAGTAGGCAGGGTCGACGGGCTGAGCCTGGCCGGTGCTGTTCTTTTGAGAGTTATTCCCAGATCCGCCTCCCGACCCGCCCCTCTGGTCTGGGGGAATGTACTGGTGGTACTTCAGCTTCCTCATTTTAGGCTTGCATTCGCGCGTTTTGCGTGGGCGTGGTGGGCGGGGCGAGGACAAAGACCCACCCAGGATGGAATGATTGGGCGGGGTCAAGGGTTGAGCTGTCTGAGAGAAGCATATTTAAGCATATTTAGTCAAATCAGGCAGAGATGAGTCAGATTTAGTACGGAAAGCAGTGCATAGGTAAAATAACTGGATTGTCAGTTTTAATTTATTTAAGGAAATTGTATGAAATCAGTTACACAAGTGTCTCTATTCCAAATAATAAAGGAACTCTAATGCTTTAAAACAGTGCATGCATTCAGGCATTTTATGACCTTTTGACCGAAACCTTCCCCGCTGTTCATGCGTGTTCCTACCTTTGGCAGCAGTGGCGTTGTCTGGGAGGACATATACATCCCTTTGGGCCTCCCAGTCATTGCTATGGAGTTTGACCCTGCCACCGTCATGGTCACTGGCTGACTCATGCCCTCAGCTGCTGGGAACAATGCGAGACTGCACTGCTGCTGAAAGGAACGAATATCAGGTAAAAAAAGAGGTTTAAATCTGAGATTGAATTTTCTTTATTAATGCCAGTGTGGAAGATGGTATATTAATTTTCCAAAAAGCATCTAAAATCAGGTAAACCATATTGCCAATACCATTGATCTCCCATCCAAATCAGTGAATTCATGTGTGTTCCAATCACTTCCATGACCATAGGCTAGAATGCCACCGTGATAGATAGTTCAGTTGTGAGCACGAAAAAAAAAGCAAGGACAGCGGATGCTGAGAATGCTGAGCATAGTGCGCAAAAGTTAACTAACTTTCCGCAGAGTCAATCACAATGGAGCTTCATTCCATGGCTGAGCAGCTCCATCCAAGCCTTCCATCCAAATCTCTAGGCACAATGCACAGCTTCGAATGCAGTGGTGTAAAGCATGCCGCCACTGGACTCTACAGCTGTAGACACATGTTGCCAATCCAATAGACGAGTCTGGGTTTGGCGCTTACCAGGAGAACGGTACTTGTCTGACTGTATTGTGCCATGTGTAAAGTTTGGTAGAGGGGGGATTATGTGGTTGGGTTGTTTTTCAGTTTTTTAGAACTGGGCTCAGACCCTTACTTACAGTGAAAAGAACTCTTAATGAGATTTTAGCGCCTCAGACAATTTTTTATGCTCCAACTTTGTGGGAACAGTTTGGGGACAAGGGGTTCTTGTTTCAACATGACTGCACACTAGTGAACAAAGCAAGGTCCATAAAGACATGGATGAAAGAGTTTTGTGTGGAATCTAACCAGGCCTTCTCATCCAACATCAGTGTCTGACCTCACAAATTCTTCTGACCTCACTTCTGGAACAATCCAATAAACACACTCCTAAACCTTGTGAAAAGCCAGAAGAGATGAAGCTAGTATTGATATTGAAGAAGCTGTAGCAGTATTAAAACCCTACGAATTAAGAATGGGATGTCACTTAGCGTTTTATATATATATATATATATATATATATATATATATATATATATATATATATATATAAAAAACGCTAAGTGACATCCCATTCTTAATTCGTAGGGTTTTAATAAGGAGATGCTCTATTCTGTAGCGAATGATTGATTATCACAGATGTTTAAACAAAGACTATATTGCCAAAAGTATTTCATTATCTGCCTTTACATATAAATGAATATATTATCACAGATGTTTAAACAAAGACTATATTGCCAAAAGTATTTCATTATCTGCCTTTGCATATAAATGAATATATATATATATATATATATATATATATATATATATATATATATATTCATTTATATGCAAAGGCAGATAATGAAATACTTTTGGCAATATAGTCTTTGTTTAAACATCTGTGATAATCAATCATTCGCTACAGAATAGAGCATCTCCTTATAAGGGTTTTTTTCCTAGCCATGTCCCTGTTAACTAGCCCGGGGAGCGGTAGTGTATTGCACCGTGACCCCGACGCAACGGTTTTGATCCTACGTGAGGAGAGATGTGCTTCTTTATTTATGTTTTCATTTTTTCTTGGTTTTACCTGCTTTGAGATCAACAGTTCTGCAATTGGGTTCAACAACCCTCTGGGCTGAAGAGCTACTAGTCTGTAGCACTCCATCCCATTACACTTCATTTTCCAAAACAATGTTTTTTTTTGTGGCCCACCAAATATCGCGCCCGTGGCAAAACATAATTGCCGACCCCTGTATTAGGAGATAATGCATATGGGATGACCCTTATACTCTTTATTATCTTCCCACTGACCTCTTTTCTAAGTGTGTTTAAAGTCAGCGTGCTTGTGTTGTGTTAAATAGGGATCGAGATGAATGGCTAAATACCTGAACACTGCTTGGACTGTGGTTGATGGGCGTGGAAACAGGTGACACATCACTCAGTGATTGGTCACTGCTAAGTCCAGGTGAGGAGGAGAAGCTAGGGGATTGGTGGATCCCGAGTTGCTCGGGAGACGCAGAGGAACATGAGGAGACGTCATCTTCGAAGACATCTGAAGGCAGGGTGAAGGAAACAGGAGCTGAAAAAATAACAGATCCAGTCAAAAATAATTAGGTAATCTATACAGGAAACTGGATATAAACTGGACCCATTTTTCTTTTTTTTTTTTGAATTGTCTCCCATTTTTCTCCCAATTTAGCAAGGTCAATTATCTCACTTATTCAGCTGCTACATAGCTGTATATCCCCAAGACTACTGCTTCTGATGTAGCATGATAGCACACTCGAAGGAAAGCGCAGCGACTGGGTTCCGATACATCAGCTCACAGATGCCTTGTGGTGATCTACATCACCCTAGGAGTACCATCTGCCCACCCAGAGAGAGCAAGGCCAATTGGGCTCTCTCAGGGCTCCGGCAGCTGATGGCAAGTTGCATGACTGGGATTCGAACCAGCGATCGCCCGATGAGTTGAAATGAGTTGCAGCGAAATGAAAATGTTTAAAATGTCAGATTTAGCAACTTGGTTGGTTCCACTCACTGGTGTCCAGAGGCAGTATGTGTTTCTGGAGAACCTCCAGGCGCGCTGGTCCTTTGTGGATCTTCTCAGCAGCATCCTCAGATAAACGGGCCTTCTTTTGTCTCTGTGCCGCTCCGCTAGTTCTGTCTGTGGAAAAACGGAGAGAGAGGATGAGGTTAATAATAAGTAAATGAGCTAAATTTGGCCTCTTTTTATTTTTATTTTTTATTTTTTGCTGACAATTTTGCCTAGCATGCTTTGCTATGGCTTTTTTTTTTTGTTTGCTATGTGGATTTTTCTTTTCACTGATTTGTCCAATGTGAACCCCATTATGTCACCCTTGTCAAGGTCAGTGGCTGGGGTGGCCGGTATGGCTCTAAAATAATATTTAGATATTTATTGTGGTGCAATTTTCTTGCTAAATTGAAAAACACTGGAAAATATTTTATTACTTCTGATAATATACATTGGGGGAAAGTAGCTACTTGATACACTTCTGATTTTTTAAGTATTTACGCCTACAAAGAATGGAGAGATCTGTCATTTTTAGATTTGGAGCTACACTTCAATAGTAAAATAAAAAATCCAGAATTACAAGGATATGTGGTGATATGCAGTATTGTGTATGATGCGATACTGCACACCCCTATCAGTGATGCTGATCGTCATTATGTCTCCTCACTGATGAAGGTGACGGGTGTTGATTGGGTTTGTGTGAATCCTGCATTTACATAAACCCCACCGATCCTGTCTCAGCACACAGCTGCTCACAGTCTCGCTGTTGTTTGAGTCACCATAGGGGCTGATGGTTCGACACGGTGGGACATACAGCACGTTTGGAAAATTTATCCTGGGATAACCTAGACAGCTTGCTTCACTTTCACACGCCTACATACCTGAGTATCATCAATGTCACTTTCATGCGATAACTCCCAAACAGCTATTTTGGCAAAATATGTAAAAAAAAAAAAAAATTATGGAATTTTTTAAAATGGTATTTAATGTTTTACTAGAAGTGTCAATGTTAAAGGATTAACGTGCGTCATTAATTTGGAATCAGTACTGCATTATTTTTTAACGCAATTAATTATGCCACTAAGTTTGACCTCAATTCCGCCGTAATCTGCCCTACCCCCGCCCAACGCACATATTTTTTTTTTCTGGAGTTGTTTAAGAGATTAAATATAGCAATCAAATATACCAATATTTAAGTGAACTAACCTGTTGAGCACATATTTATACACGGACAGATTAAGGATAGTCTGGGCCCCTGGGCAAAGAGTCCCTAGAAAGTTGAGAAACCATGGTAAACAACTTCTATGGAAATCGAGGGACCCATAGCAGGGGTCCTCATGATCAAGGGCCCTCTAATGGTATGACTTTCTCTTTACTAGGGCCCCCTGGTAGGGGCTCTCATAACCGGGGCCCTCTGAAAATATGCCCCCCTCTTTCCTAGAACCTCTAATAGCCAGAGGTCAAGCAGTCAACGTAGTGCCACAACGCCTCATCCATTTTCAAAAGGAGCCCAAAAGCATGGCTAAAGCCAAAAAACATGGCTAGGGCCCAAAAGCATGGCCCCTGGGTGCTGGCCCCACTGGCCCGGTCAGTAATCCAGCCAGTAACCACACTGCACAGATATACACGCAAGAACAGGAGTCTTCTCGCTAAATTAACTTTTTTGCTCCTTTTTCGCTTGCCGTTTAGGTGAAATGCAAAATGGCCAAGTATATTATGTAAGGTATAAGGTATTATGTCTTATTATATATTATTATTATTGTATCTTCCAATAACCAGAGGCACCAAGTAATAAAGTGCACTTTAGGAACCTGTGGAAGCTTTTGTTTGTAATGGATTTTTTTCCCCTGACATAACTTTTACTTTTATACTTTTACTTTTTATAGTTTTAAACCAGTACATTTACACTTTTACTTGAGTAAAAAGCTTGAGTTGATACGTCAACTTTAACAGAAGTATTTTATACTCTAGTATCTATACTACCTATTGTACCTGAGTAATGAATGTCAATACTTTTCACACCTTTAATAACTAATAATCTACTCTATTAAGATCATTATATCATTCGATCAACCCTCCTCCCAATCACCTTGTGCAGTTTCAGCAGCCAGACCACTAGGGGGCGACTTCAGATTGGTGCCGTCCTCTGTCTGGAGCTGCGTCAGTAAATAATCCGGTCAGTCAGAGCAAAACCACCAACATACATCCTCATAAAATACATGCTAACAGTCAGATAGCTCATAAACATCAGTTCTGTTCAGATTTACTGGTACACTGATGTAGTAAAGAAAACGTCAAATTGATTACCTTACAACCACAAAAAAATATATATATTTTATTGAGATTTTAGGTGATAGACCAACAGCACACAAAGCAGCACATAATTATAAACAGGAACGAAAATAATACATGCTTTTCAATTTTTTAAAAATAAAAAACTGAAAGTGTGACCTCTCTACCAGCTGAGATTTTTGCCCATTCTTCTTTATAGAATAGCTTTGACTGGATCATTCTAACACATGAATATTCTTTGATCTAAACCATTCCACTGTAGCTCTGGCTGTATGTTTAGGGTCATTGTCTTGCTGGAAGGTAAATCTCTTTTCCAGTCTCAAGTCTTTTGCAGCATACAACAGGTTTTCTTCCAGGATTGCCCTGTATTTACCATCATCCATCTTTTCATCAACTCTGACCAGCTTCCCAACTCTGTCCCTGCTGAAGAAAAGCAGCTCTACAGCATGATGCTGCCACCACCATGTTTCACAGAGGAGATTTCTCATAGGATAATGAGCAGTGTTACTTTCTTGCCACACATAGCTCTATGCATTTAATAAACTTTGATTTCATCTGGCCATAGCACCTTCTTCCACATGTTTGCTTTGTCCACTACATGGCTTGTGACATCTTTATGATGCTGTGTGTTCACTAGTGTTCTCTAACAAACCACTGAGGCCTTCACAGAACAGCTGTATTTATACTGAGACTAAATTACGCACAGCTGAACTCTATTAACTAATGAAGTGACTTCTACTTTTGCATGTTAAACATTTTAGATTTTTTATTTAATTAAAAATGTTAAAACCTATTATAATTTTCGTTCCACTTTACAATAATAATCTACTTTGTGTTGGTCTATATCTTACAATCTGGAGTAACCCAGATTTCTAATCACATCACTTTTATGTGTCTTGACATGCTCTTCACCAGTCAAGCTGTAGTTTAACTTAAAGAGTAAACTCAAAAATATCTCAAATTATCTCAGATTATCACACTCTCAGTCTCACATCACTCACCGCTACACCACCGGCCTGCTTCTCCCCTACTTTATCAGGGCAAGAGGGCTTCACACCTGCTGACACATAAAACATACATAAATACAACATACTTATAAAATGATCATCTACATAAATTCTAAATTAGATATAAATATAGAAGCTTTATAGATATTTAATCTATCACACAGTGGAGATTTAGGAGTAGCTTTTTAAACAGTCTGAACTGTAGATAATCTATAGGTGGCAAAAGTGACCAATCCAAATAACTCAAAACCAGATTAATGATCAATTTATCAATAAACATGCTGATTTCTTCATTCATAGTAGATAATAGATAATATATAGAATATACTGAATAATGTTTGGCATATCCTAAATAATTAATATTAGATACTAAATAATTTTTGGTAATGCAATACAATTCAAACAATTCATAGTATATGCAAATAATTCATAGTGGATACTAAATAATTCATAGTGCATGCAAATAATTTATAGTTGATACTGAATTATTTATAGTGGATACTAAATATTTCATAATATATGCAAATAAATCATAGTGGATACTAAGTAATTCATTCTTTATAAAAATAAATTATGGTGGATTCAGATTATTTCATATTAGATACTAAATCATTTATAGTATACACTAACAATTCATAGTGGATACTTAATTATTCATAGTAAATAGTAAATTATTCATAATATATTCAAATAGTTCCTAGTGGACACTGAATAATTCATAGTAGATACTTATTAATTCATAGTACATGCAAATAATTCATAGTGGGTTCCAAATAATTAATAGTATATGCAAATAATTCCTAGTTTATACTAAACTATTTACAGTGTATTCTAGTTAATATAAATATGGTTAATAATATGAAGTAGATACTGTTTAAATAGTGGATCACTGGATTTATAATAAATTCTCATAACTCATTATAACAGATGCACTGTGTAATTCATAGTACATACCAAAAAATTAACATGATTATTTTAAATAATAATATGGAGCATATAGTAAATACATGCATATAGTATATACTGTACTTTCACATTGGATGCTGATTTATTGGTAATAGATACATAATACCTCATAATAGACCAATACAAATTCTTAATGGATACTCAATACTTTATAGAATTATTAATAGTACAAACTGAAGAATGTATAGTTTATAATTTATGGTAGATAATATTTACAAAGTTATTGAATAATATACTGGATTTTAAATGAAATAATTTTTCAGGATACTATAACACTGATAATCACTCCGGCACACCCAGTTTACACACACACTCACCAGAGTCAGCATTCAGCTCCTTCTGCTGCCTGCGGTTCTGTATCCTCAACTGCAGAACTGGAGGAGAAATCACAATTAGACCGTTAAAATCAGTCATGAGAGTAAAGTTTGGGCACCCCTGATCATTTTCATGATTTTCCTTCATAAATCATTGGTTGTTTGGATCAGCAATTTCAGTTAAATGTATCAGATATATAACAGATGAACACAGTGACATTTGAAAAGTGAAATGAAGTTTATAGGATTTACAGAAAGTGTGCAATAATTCTCTAAACAAAATTAGGCAGGTGCATAAATGTGGGCCCCTATGTCGTTTTATTGATTTAAACACCTTTAATACTAATGATTTGAACACAAAATTTGGTTGGTAACCTCACTGACCCTTGACCTACAAACACATCCAATTATGAAAAAGGGTTACGGAGACAATTGCAAGTTTGCATCTTCTCTGAAGAGCGGCAACATGGGAGCCTCCAAACAAAAACTCTCAAAACATTTGAAAACAAAGATTGTTCAACATCTTGGTTTAGAGGAAGAATTCAAAAAGCTATCTCAGAGATGTCAGCTCTCAGTTCCCACTGTGAGGAACATAGTGAGGAAATGAAGAACCACAGACACAGTTCTAGTTAAGACCTAAAGTGGCAGACCAAGAAAAATCTCAGATAAGCAGAGGAGAAGGGTGGTGAGAACAGTCATAGTCAACCTACAGACCTCCAGAACTCCAAAGACCTACAACATTATCTTGCTGTAGATGGAGTCACTGTGCATCGTTTAGCTATTCAGCGTATTTTACACAAGGAGAGGCTGTATAAGAGAGTAATGCAGAAGAAGCCTTTTCTGAGCACACGCCACAAACAGAGTCACTTAAGGTATGCTAAAGCCAAAGCACATTTGGAGAAGCCAGCTTCATTTTGGGGTGCCTAAATTTATGCATCTGCCTAATTTAGTTTAAAGAATTATTGCACACTTTCTGTTAATCCTATAAACTTCATTTTATGTCTTAAATATTGCTGTGTTCGTCTACTATATGATATATTTAACTGACATTGCTGATCCGAACAACCAATGATTTATAAGGAAAAATCATAAAATTTACCAGGGGTGCTCAAACTTTTTCATACCACTGTACATTAACCCCGTTTCTATCTTAAGCTGATTATGCAAATTAACTACATGGTCTGGGACAGGGTAAATTAGGCTAGATGTTTCAGTGAACTATCACTTTAAGGCTGGTAAACCCTCCAGTTGTCTGAGGGCTAATGTGGTTCTGAAGGAACGCAGGTGTAGGATTTTATGACTATAAGCTCAGCAGTGCACACTCAGAGGGCCTCTGCTCACTCATAAATTGCATGTCACTGGTGCACAAGCGTGCAACACATCCACATACAGTACACACACATTTTACACTTTTATAAATACTCCTTCAGCCTTGTCCCAACAATCAGTTAGAAATTAGAAACTCATCTAAGCAGCTGCTTAGCACTGTCTGAACTGAAGCACACAAAGCAGGAGAAGACTAGAATGACTCTTTATAATTGTATTCATACTTTATAGTGCTTTTATACTTATAGTCCATCTTAAAAAAATTCAATATCTCTGAAAATTACTTTATTTTAATAATAATTCAGTTTAAAATGTGAAACTATATATTATATCACATTATATCACATATTTTATTGTTGATGATTATGACTTACGGCCAATAAAAACCCAAAAATCTGTGTCTAAAAAAATGTGAATATTATATAAGACCAATTGGTAAGCAAGTCCTGCTGGAAAATGAAATCCGCATCTCAAAAAGTCATAGGAACTGATAAAGATACACAGACCCTTTTAGCTGCACTGAGTAAAGGTGTGTTTAGGGAAAAATGGTGCACAACATCATGAATAGAACACTCTCCAATTGTTAAGCAAGGTGCTGGCTATTTCGCGGCAGGAAAGGTACTGTCTAATCACAAGGTTCTACGATCTAAGCCATTGCAAGGCAGACAGACACAGACAGACACACAGACACATTCACTCACACACTCACACCTAAGGGGCAGTTTCAATCAAGTTCCAATTAGCCTGAACGTGCCGTCTTTGGACTGTGGGAGGAAACCGGAGAACCCGGAGGAAACCCACGCAGACACGGGGAGAACGTGCAACGTGCAACGTCCACACAGAAAGACCCGGGTCGCCCCAGCCGGGAATCGAACCCAGGCCGTCTTGCTGTGAGGCGGAAGTGCTACCCACTGCGCCACCGTGCCGCCCGACAAGGGGCCAACATAAAAATCTGTGGACAAAACTCTGGTTTCTTAGCAATGTTAGCCTAGCTTTGTTAGCCTAGCATCACCCATTGATAAATAAAGAAGCACAAAGGTTCCTGGTGGTCCAGTGAACTAAGGACATCAGCCAGAGATGTATAATAACAAAGTAGAACTATTTCACTAGTGTACTTAAGTACTAAAACTCTGTATCTACTGATGTACTATTTTTTCTGCTATTTTCACTTTTACTTCACTACATATTTTCAACGAGTTTAATACTTTTACATGTTACAAATAATAAAAATGTTAGGAATCATTCCAAATCCACATTATCACTAAAGCCAGATAAGAGCTTTAACACTAATAACACAGTACTGTGCTTTTATTTGTAGTACCTATGTACTACATTTTAAAATACATTTAACAAAAGTTGAATTTTTTAGTGCTTCCACTGACGTGTGGAGCTTAAAAAATACTTCTACAACTTCTACTCATCACTTTTTCTTAATAAAGAAAAGCTGGAGTCTGAGAGCACAATTGGTCATGCTCTTTTTGGGTAGGCACAGTAGATGGCACTCTCTCCCCTTATCACTCCTATGAGTGTGATGTTGGTCAGCACAGGCATCTGTTAGCTGATGTATTGAAGCTGAGTTGCTGCGCTTTCAAACAGAGTTCAAACAGAGGTGGACTCTGACTTTGAATGTATCGGATGTTGAATACAGTGTTGAAGGCATCACTAGGGGGATAGGGGGAGCCCTAATAAGTGGGTTGGGTAGTTGGCCTTTCTGAATTTGATCAAATTTGAAATAAATAGTAAGAAAATAAGTAAATAATTCCAGATACAAAACGTCTCGGCGGTTCAACTGGATTCAGGGTCAGACGTCAGTCAGATTTATTTGATTTCTTGCCAAAATCTTCCTTTTAAGAGTCGTCATGTCAACACAATGTCATTTACTCTACAAAATATTGCATTGTTATTATAATTCAGTGTTTGTGGGTGTGTGTCATAAAGGCCCTGGGTGAGTAGCCTTCACAGGCTTATTTCCTTTAATACACAAAGCCGACAACCTTCTATTTGTCCTTCTTTCTCTTACATTACGCACACACACAAACACACACACACACGCACACACACAAACACACACACACACACACACAGTTACTTGGATCAGCAGGTGAGGAAAGGGAGGGGGTAACTATTTATCTTTCACTATGTCTATTTCTGTCATCTCCCATCCCCCCGTCAGCTGTCCTCTCTCTCTCTCTCTCTCTCTCTCTCTCTCTCTCCTTCTAGCTCTCTCGTTCTGTCTCCCTGTCACCACTGCTAAGTCATTTCTTCCTCTTTTCACTTTACCTGAGAGAATAAACACACTGTGGAGATCCACAGGCTTTTCCTGCCCATTTCTTCTGCGTTTAATCTAAAAACGGGCAGCTTTAACTGGGTTAACGTTAGCCCAGTCCGCTAGCATTAGCATGAAAGAGAGAAAAAACTCACCACAAAGCGTAAATCCCACGACAGCGCCGCGTGAGACAGTCCGGCTCTGCTGTTTCCAGCTTTAAAGGACTTGGGTCCTTTATATTATAAAAATGCAAGAAATAAGCAAGAAAAGCAAAAAGCTAAGCTAACACCTGCTGCTAGCACTCAGAGAAAAAAAGCTAGCAAGCAGGAAAAGGCAAACAAGAACTCTCATAAAATATTCAGAAACTTTCAATAACTGCATATACTGTTCTATATCTACAAGAAAACGCATAAAAACAACAAAGTTTTTCAACTAATTTTTTTTTCAGCTAATAATTCCACTAGTTGCTAAAAACGCTAATTCACATCTGATTACACTGCCTTTAAGTCATGTCAGAAATATCATATTTGCTAAATGTACATAAACGCCACCACACACTCATATTCACCAGTTAAAACGTTTTTTTTATAGGAGTTTGTCCAAAATAAACATTGATTTAACAGCAGCTGCAGTCAATTTTTAAAGGTGTATTCTTATCCACACATTACAAATCACATATGTTCATGCTACTGATATTTCTACTGGATAATAATAGATATTTAGGTCACTCTCCTAAATATATAAATACAGTCAAAAGTTTGGACACACCTTCCTAGTCAATGTATTTATATTTTTCATTTTTTTTACACTGTAAATGAACACTAAGGTCATCCAGACTATGTAATAACATATAGGAAATCAACTAACTTAAATCAAGTAACTTAAAAATATTAAACAAGCCAAAATACTTGCATTTTCTAGGGCTGGTAACTCTGATGAACTTATCCTGTACAACAGAGCTAACTCTTACTCTTCCTTTCATGGGGTGGTCCTGATGAGAGCCAGTTCTATCATAATTATAATTATATCATAATTTGTATGGCATTTTCGACTGCACTTAAAGTCATTTTTACTTAGTTGAGTAGTTCCTGCCATAATATGGATTAGAACATTAATCATATATTTCTATTTCCTCTTCACAACTTTACAACTGATGCTCTCAAACACATTAAGAGGCAAGAAATTCAAATAATTAACTCTTGATGAGTTCAGCACAGCTGTTAACTGAAAGCTTGAATTCCATCTCCAAGATGAGAAAGCCAGGATTCATGAGGCTCAGATTGTAAAAGATTGCAGGGTTCAGGGAGCATGAGATCACCAACCTACCTCATCCCCAACTGCCCCCACAACTCATCCCATCCAAACGTATTGGATGGCGCTCCATCATTCCAGAGAATTCAATTCCATTGCTCTACAGCTCAGTGCTGGGGGCTTTAGGCATGGTGCCAATATAATTGTGTTTATCATCTATAAGAAGTCCTACTCTATTGGCAGTACTTTACTACAGATATTAGAAGTGATGGAAATTTGTCAAATCCAATCTTTTGAGATACATTTTTACTATTATATTAAGATTTCAATCCCAACAATCAACAGAACATCACTTTAGAAATGGCCAAATTCTGGTTGAGAGTCAGAATTTGGTACAACACCAGCAGAGAGGCAAAAGAACTACCATGCCAAAAGTCACAGGGAACAGGAACTAGTATTGCGTCACATGACTTTTGCCATTTTCCACTGAAGCTTCACTGTTCACTGTCCTGTGGAATGTGTGTGTATGTGTGGTTTGTCCTATATTGAATATGGATGTAATGGTTACGATCATTACCAAACACTGCGCTTGCTTTCTATTATTTAAACAAGTTTAAACAAGACAGGCTCCTCCAAAATCTTTTCCAACCATGTTCCAATCTTTTATACAGTAAAATAATTTTTTCTTCATGCATCATTTTCAGTTTATTAGCACACTCAACATCATAAAAGCTACATCTTTTAATTAAATGCACACCCTACAACCTCATGTAAGTGTTTTTCTCATTCCTGCTCCTAGCCTAATATAAGTATAAGCGATTTTTCACAAGAGGGATATTCTTTCTCAGCTTGGGTCAATTTCCTTATGCTTCATCTACTGGACAGAACAAATAGCGTCCCATACTGACTGTCTGCATGCTGTGAGTTGTGTCCCAGCCTGCGGGACAGCGTGCCCTTAGTCTAAAGCTGGAGCTAAATCTGGAGCTCATAAAAGTTTACTCTTGTTTTCTACAGCTGGGTGAAAAGATTTAGAACACTTTTTTTTTAATTTTCGAACATTTAATCCTTATTTTAAAAATTTTCCCTCCCCAAAACAGTCAGAACAGGCTTATGGCTTATAGACGTTTGGGTGATGTTTTAAATTTAGCTCAACCTCAACCACAGACACAGCTCATCTTCTTGGAAGATAGTGGATATACAGTTTCTTAGTCAGCTTTATGAGATAGAGTCACCTGGAATTCAGGCTTTCAGTTAACAGCTGTGCTGAACTCATCAAGAGTTAATTACTTGAAATTCTTGTCTCTTAATAAAGTGTTTGAGAGCATCAGTTGTAAAGTAGTGAAGAGGCAGAGTTACAGGTATACAGTGAATAGCTCTATTTGAGTAATGTTCTAATCCATATTATGACAGGAACTACTCAACTAAGTAAAAAATGACTTTAAGTGCAGTCGAAAAAGGCCATAAAAAAATGAGCATCAAAAATTTTATGATAGAACTGGCTCTCATCAGGACCACCCCAGGAAAGGAAGAGTAAGAGTTAACTCGGTTGTACAAGATAAGTCCATCAGAGTTATGTTCTAATCCATATTATGGCAAGAACTACTTAAATAAGTTAAGAATAAAAATACTTTAAGAAATGAAGGTCAGTCAAACTGAAACATTTAAAAAAAACTTTAGAACTGCTCCAGTAAAGAAGAGCAAGAGTTTCCTCTGTTGTACAGGATACGTTCATCAAAGTTACCAGCTTTAGAAACCACAAGTTAACAGCTTCCCAGATAAGAGCACCTAAATGCTTCACAGAGTATTTTAGTTTGTTTAACACTTTTAAGTTACTACATGGTTCCTTATGTGTTCCTTTATAATCTGAATGACTTCAGAACTAACTTACAATGTAGGAAAAAAAAATTAAACTGTAAATATGAAAGGGGTGTCCAAACTTTTGACTGGTACTGTAAGTTTTTGTTGAGTCTGACAGCTAGCTATGCTTTAAATGGGTATAAAAAGGATAAAACACCTGTTGGAACGCTGGTTTATCTTCATTTTAACAATATTAAGATACAATGAAGACAATACACTAACATGCCAAAAGTCATGGGACAGTATTGTGTCATGGAACCAACCATGGAACCAACCATGGAACCAGTACCCAGACACAACAGTCACAACAGTCGTTACCACACACTGCACTTGCTGCACACTGTAGGTTTAAACAAGACAGGCTCCTCCAAAATCCTTTTCTAACCATGTTCTAATCATCTGTAGCTGATGTTCTCATTTTACACAAGTATGTCCATTAATTATATTTAATAAATTACATTTAATAACATTTCTTTAGCTGTATGGGTTTTTTAATATATTACTCTCAATATTTCTTAGTATTGATAATTCAAATGGTGATCAAGGGCCCTAATTGAACGATATATAGACAAACCATTCACACTGCACTGTGCAGCTTGATTTAGGGTGTGTCAGTGCTTCAGTCTTTGCTATCATAACAACAGGAAAAGTACACCTTGTGCGTCTCGAAATGCACAAAAGGCATGTACTCTAAAGTGCTAATTCTCTAAAGTGCAATAAATCAATCAGAGCGTCACTTCCCATGTCCTCTAAAAGCTAGGTAAGCTCTGACTTTGGCGGACTGATATTTCAGAGATGCAGCTACTTGGACATGTCCGACGCTTCTTAGCAGAGGACACTGGCCTGGTCATTCACACTTGTTAATTCTGTTTATAGTTGGTGTAAACTTTGCATAGCTGCAAAAAGGCACATGCTATGGGTTTGTGCACTGCTGTGTGTCCATGTGTGTGTAATAAGCTGGGGTGTACACATGTTGGGGATGCGTCTGTGTTGACAATTCACTGCCAAGATAGCAAAGAACGTCTGACTGCTTATGTCTGTCTAGGCTGTATTCAGTCAGTGATGCACCTGTGTTTTCCATTGCCAAGATAGCAATACACAATTTTTTTTGGCAGTGAAATAAACTTACACTCTGAAAATTTGAGAGCTTTGAAGTATCCTACAGGACACTTGGAGAAGCTGCCTGTTTTCTCTCTACTCTGTACACTTAATAATTCCAGATCAGTATCAGGAATCAACACGAACGGACGGAAATACTAGACAAACATGAAGAAACTGTTTGATTTGTATTGAAAAACGAAGTTCAGGAAAGAGAAAATTGTATGATTATATTCATTGTATTTTAACATTAGCAGATTTATTTAAATATTTTTTTATATTTTCTATTACAATTTTAGTAATGTTCCTTATTAAACATGAAAGCTTTTATGTAACGTCTACATATGTAGAAATCCTCAAGTTTTATTGGTGTAATATCAGGCAGAAAATTGACAAAAATCCTAGATAGAGCCCCAAATGTACGGATGTTAAAATATGCTCAAAAAGACCATGTTTTCACTATCAGCAACTTTAAAATTTGCCATGTGCACAGTACGTTATATGCCGAACGCACTGAACCAGGAGCCACTCTCACTATCGACTCTGGGAGATGTGTCATTAGAGCGCTCAAGATTTATTGAACCCAAGGTCATTGCAGGGTCAGGGGGCAAACGACACAGCACAGCACCAACAATGACAGAGGAGCAGAGGAGCATGTTATATTTCAAAGCCCCGCTTCCCGCTTAATGGACTGTTATTATGTGTAATAAATCCTCCCATTAGTCATAGCTAAGTGTCTCAGGCAGTAAAATCGCTTTAGCCGTAGCCGCTGCGACTTTGAGCAAATGTTGTGGCAAATAAAAACGGCCCATAAATGCATGTTTGAGTGACTACCTCTGACTCTGCTTTTTTTTACAACGTTGTTTGTAAACATCTCTTTTATTACACAGCAAAAAGTAAGTACTAAAAAAAACGTTACAGGGGCTCATATATATCACTCATTTTAACATAAATTTAGTTTCACATACTGTGGCGTAAAATATATTTGTCCCCTTGCAGATTTTTTTTTTTTATATCAGATGGAGATAACCTGAGAAAATATAAAAAGGAAGTTTTTTATATTATTATTTTATTTATTAAGCGAAAAAAAGGCAATCCAAACCAACCTGAAAAATATATAGCATACAAATACATATTTTTAAATATACTTGGTTACTTTATTATTCTTTGCAGTTTAAATTTTTGTGTTTTTGTAAATTCCCTGGGGATTTTTTTTTTTTGCATTTTTCTGCCAAAGACTTTTGCTTCTGGAATCTCTCATTTGCTTCTGCTTCAGTTTTTTGCTTCTGAGTTTTGGCACAATTTTCACGAGTGGGCGGGGCTTAGAAGAAGGCGATCTCTCGAATCTTCATTGGTCAGCTGGTTCTGGACTGACTGCTGGTTCCCTGAACCCACGTGAGCTTTTTAATGGAGTGAAACATGTGCTTAGAGAATAAATATAACATTACACATAAAAGTATCTGCTGCTGTTGTGCGCTGGAACCTGGCGGGGTGGGCGTGGTCAGTCTCAGACCAGGGTTCAGGGCACCAGCAGTCAGACCAGAACTAGCTGACCAATGGAGATTCAAGAGGAACGTCTTAATTTAAGCCCCGCCCACCCTTGAAAACTGTGCCAAAATTCAGAAGCCAAAAATTGAAGCAGAAGCAAACGAGAGACTCCAGCAGCAAAAGTCTTTAGCAGAAAAAAAAAAAAAAATTCACAAAAACACAAAAATAAGAGAGAAAAAAATAATTCAAACAGAAATAATTTTACATAACTGCAAAGAATAATAAATTATTACAATTTGTCCTTTGCTTCTTAAAATTTGGATTGCAGATTTTATTTTTTTGCGTAACAATTTGGGCACAAAATTCACTCCATATTCTACAGCTTCAAATAAAAGCTTCAAATGTTGCCTTAAAAAATGTCACTAAGATAATATAACACCACAGTGGTCCTCAACAGAGGGGCTTCTAAAGCATGGCACTGTTCTAACCATGCAAAGAAAAATGAAATGAAAAGGAAAAAAAAGAGGAAAAAAAAGCATTTCAATATTCTGCCTCTCAAATATTCCTCTGTAATTCTCTCCAAAACCAGCGCCTTCCGGCATCGGCTCTGACCGAACATGCGGAGGTCAGTGTGTGTGTTTCTGAGAGGCGACACACACACACACAAACACAGGGACGTTGTGTTTAATAAGTAAATGATGGACGGGGGTGCCATCGGCTGCACAGTCGGAGGTTTGTTTGAGGAGGATGGCAGTGTGGTGTTTAGGAGAAAACTGGGAGAAAAGAGAGAGAGACAGAGAGAAAGAGAGAGAGAGAGAGAGAGAGAGGGCACTGGTTTTGAAGGAGTTCCAGGGGAGATCAACAAACACTCTACCCCCTGTCCACTCGTCCTTCACTGAGGAAACACCACAACCTCCCTTTTTACACAAATCCAGTATAATGTTTTGATCACCCCCTTGATTCTACACACGTTCTCCGTCTTTTCAGTTCCACTGACTATATAAGACACTTTGCTTTGTAGTTCTATAATAATTACAGACTGTAGTCCTGTATCTGTTTCTCTGTATACCTTATCATTATCCTCCTTTTACCCTGTCAGGATCCCACAGGAGAGACCACCACAGAGCAGCTGTTATTATTATTATTTGGGTGGCGGGTCATTATTATTCTCAGCACTGCAGTGATTAGCACCGATTAGCATGGTGGTGGTGTATAAGGTGTTAGTGTGTGTTGAGCTGTTACAGTGAATAAATCAGATACAGCAGTGCTGCTGGAGTTTTTAAACACTGCAGTGTTGCTGCTGGACTAGAGGATGACCAACGCAAACTTTGCAGCAAAAGATTTAGAGCTTCTGTCTCTGATTTTACTTTATCTACAACCCTGCAATATGGCAGACAAACCAATTAATTGACCCAGACAACAACAACCTGTGTGAATCCCCCTTCAAGTCTGTGACGGTCAATGAAGGAAACTACAATTACACTGTTATAAGAATCCCCTCAAGGAGGCCCTTCCCCTGGTTGCTGACAGTAGCATATAACCAGACTGGAACATGTTCAGCAGTATCCATGCACACCAGCTGTTCACTGTCTTAAGCACTAGAATGGCTAATGGTACTTTTTTTTTCATTGTTATGCTAATACCCCACAGCACATCTACACAAATCCCCCCAAACACAACAGAACTTCTGCAGCCTCAGCCTGATAAAACCAAACCTGATATACCTGTAGTTGGAATTAGCTTTATGCTTGATTGTTTGAGGGCCCCGAATGCCTTTAAACGGACCTGGGTGGGTCAGTTAGGTCTAATAGAGTCTAATAGAGTGAACACAGTGTTTAAAAACTCCAGCAGCACTGCTGTTTATGATCCACTCTTTTTAACCATTTGTTAAAAAAACATTTTCTTTTAAAACAAGCTTTGGATGTTAATCTACACATATTTCTCTTCTGAAAACTGTTTTTTTTTTTCGTTTAAGGTACTTCCGTTTATTTACAGGAGCCACGATTAGTGGCTAATGCCACCTGACAGGGCGACATTAGCTAGCGGTTCGTGGTAACATGGTAAACATGCAGGCTACATGGCAAAAACTCACCTCTTAGTGTGGTTAGTGGGTAATGCTAATGCTGCTCCAGCATTGCTAACCAGCATTAGCAGCAGGCTACAGGCTGATAATACTCACTTCTGAATGGTGAAAGAGCTAGTGTGGTAGCGGCTAATGCTAATACTTTACTCCTTATAACCTGACTGGTAAAATTCATACATAAGGTGCAGCAGATTATAAGACACACTGATGATCAGTGTGAAGCTAAAAAATGGATAGTGGGTGTGACAACAAGCAGATGGTCACAATGTTATGCTTAATCGGTCTATATACTATATGAAAAAAAGTTTTGAGACACCTACAGTACCTACAGTACAGCGGACGCTTTGATTTGGCGCCCCCTCTAGGCTGCATACCCCCCCTTAAGAAGAGGGCTGCTCTCGCTAACGCAACTCAGGGATTATGTCACACGGACATGTCCCGGGAGATACGGACATTTGGTCACCCTAGTTTCACCATCATACCAGTAATTCTCAAAGCCCTCTGTTTTGAGTGTGCCTCTGAAAAATCTCAGTTTGAAGGGTCATGTAGCCCCAAAACGTCCCCTAACCTACCCCTCTAGCCTAACAAGAATCAGCGTAACTATATGATAGAGCAAATAGGTGAAATGGGATTGGGCCTATATCTTTCTCTAGTCAGTAGAGACAGTTGCTCCAACAAATGCAGGATTACTCTCTTTAATATCTTTGATTTTAGAAGAAACAGTGAATATGCAGTTGTCTCAATAAATGTATCTATACATACATATATACACCAATCAAGCATAACATTATGCTTACATTGCCACCACCTCCGAAGAGTTGAAGGCACTTTGCATAAATGTGCAGAAATCTGGAGAACTCTACATAACATGATTTTAATGATTTCTAACCATTTTGGGAAAATCCCAGTGCCAAAATGTAAGATAAATAAAGTCTGGACCATCTGCTGATGCACCAGTTGTGATGCTTCTCCAGCATTTAATGAGTTTCCTAATCTGCACTGAGTTTGTATCTTCTTTATCCCCTCAAATACACAATAAGGGCTAAAAATAAGTTAATAATGACTGTGTCAAAACTCTTCCTGGCCTACAGTGTGGAGAGGCACAGTCCCAGTTGGAGAGGAAGTGAATGTGATTCTGGATATTAACATGTATAAAATCTGAACATCTCATCCTGTCTATCGCTTCATAACAAGTGTACTCAAAACAGGAGAATTTATATTTAAACTGATGGACTTCTGTGTGGATCTACAATGTAAAAATGAATAAAACATTGGGAAAATAAAATAAAATAAAAACTATAAAATTCACTTGTTTGTTGGTGTAATTTAAGTTAAATTAAATTTGTATCGTTAGTTCTGCTGACTAGTAGTGGGTACAACACTATTTTTCCAGTTAATTTAGCAGCAGGAACCAAAACGTTTATGACTATTACATATCTGTCATATCTGATGGTTAAGTATGAGGTGAGAGGACCCTTCCAGGCCAGTATGCAAATAGATGTTGCCAGGAGCCAATGAGAAAGGTGAACATTTTCCCAAAACGAAAGGATGCATGACCAGCATCAGGTGAAACCCCTGCAGAATTGCTCAGAAGACCCTGTTCAACTAAAGAGCCAAACTGAGCATGTGCAAAGTAGTTAGCTAGTTGATCTCAACTAGGGTTCGACTACAATTTGTACATTTTGTCAACACAGATTATTTAGTGAGAACAACCTAAGAAACTTAACAATGTTAGTTGAGGTAATTAGCTTGCTATAGCTTATGGTGCAATCCAGTATTTTTTACAATGTATCATCACCAACCAGAGACCTGATCTGAGTCCAAATCTAAGCACATGAATATCAACATGCTCTCATTACAAGCAATCAACCAAACACTTAATGCTTATTTGAGACATTTAAATGCTTCCTCATATTAACGTCACAATAAGAAAACCTGCATAGAACCACCCTGGCACCACCACTCATCTGTCAACCCCCACCAGAGCCCCACTCACTTGATCAGTTTAAGATCTGCCATTTCAGTCATTTCTGACTGTACACTGCAGGATTAGCCAGTAGACTTTGTTTGAAGGAGGGATCTGTGTCTTTCAACATTTAAATGATGTTTTCATGTATTTGTTGACACATCTACTAGTCCTAAATAACCCAATCCATAGTTTATGATCTAGACACGCATTCTCTGAACAGTGACCTTTGCTCCTACCTGAGCGAAATTTGCTGCGGATGAGCAGCGACCTCTCGGAGGCCAGCAGGGTCATGACGGACAGACGGACGACAGTGGGCCCAGGAGAAGGATGGTGGTTGGTCCTGCTGTAGAGCAGGTAAGAGGGCTGCTGGTTCCTTCTGCTGCTTCTTTATGGCCCTGGAGAAAAGAAAAGCATGGGCATGAGTCAAACCAGGGCTGCAGCAATCCTGCTTCTAACACACAGAGACACAAATATCACAGATTTACACAGTGCAAACCCTCTTAACGAATACACATTGGACGATGCAGGAGTGCCATATTTGACAAGTAGCCTACAATACAGTATATCAATACAAGAAATGTCATTAAAAACCTCAAGACGCCATTAAAAACGGTACTATACTCCATTTATTAAGTACTCGTACTGTAAGCCTATGCTGCATATGACACAAACATCAAAACTTCTCAGCCTAATAACTCAAAAATGACTAAATACAGCAGTATAAACCAGCTTCTAAAAAATTAAATGATCAGTTTCTCTGCTTTTACTATTGATAGGTATATCTTTGAGTACAATGAACATTGTTGTTTGATTCTATAAACTACAGACATCATTTCTCCCAGATTCCAAATAAAAATATTGTCATGTTTTCTGCACTTATTTGCAGAAAATGAGAAATGGTCAAAATAACGACCTTAAATAATGCAAAGTTTATATACATTTAGAAACAACCACAATACTAATGTTTTAAGAGTTCAGAAATCAATATTTGGAGGAATAAACCCTGCTTTCTAATCACAGCTTTCATGTGTCTTGATATGTTCTCCTCCACCAGTTTTACACATTGCTTTTGAGTGACCTTATGTCACTTCTAGCACAGAAATTCAAGCAGTTCAACTTTATTACTTTATTTGATGGCTTGTGACCATCTATATTCTTCTGGATTACATTCCAGAGGTTTCAGAAACCATATAATTAAGACTATCACACAATTCATACAACTTTAAGAAGCCATTTTCCAGACAGGGATTAAGCCTAGACAGTATTATAACTTCTATTTATTTGTTTCTCATTAAGTCAGCTGACACACAGTACTGTCCCACTTCTATCTGTGGACACATTTTCACGGTTATTATCAACTGCTATTGCTAATAATACTAACTTGAGACAATGCAAACGATGATAACCTGGAAGGTTAAAAGTGGGACATATTTTGGTTGGATTCTGTGTAATCTCAAATAATCTGAATGTTTAATGTTTGAATGTGGAACGGTGTCAACTCCAATATCTGATTTCTGAGGTAAAAGCAACACTGCATATGCATGTAGTTAGCATTTTCTAGTGTTTCAGTCATGTGACCCAATTTTTGGAAACAGTAAAAGATGGCTAAATGTATCCATCTTCCAGTAGAGCAGTAGAAAAATTACCCATAATACCTACAAATAGGAAATTGATTATTATATGGGTTAGCTAGCTAAGCTAATTTTACTAATAGCATATCTGCTTTTATTAAAACAAGTGAGATTGAAATCTGCTTGAAATCTGCTTGAAATTAGCTTGAAACTGAAATTTTACACCACGCTACAAAGGTAATGCTAGTGTTAACTAGCAAGTTAGCTGTTAGATGGCCAATTTCTGATTCTGTCCTCTGTGGCTTTTATAAGCTACACTACTTTTATAGTTCCAGCCCTGATCGACTACATTTACACTAAAAAGGGTAAAACTGAGTATAAGACTTTTGGGCCGAACCATTGTTTCATCACTACGCCGCTGACAGAAACCGAGAGGAAGAGTAGCCTTAAAAAGAGGCTGATGCTAACCGCCACGGCTAACACAGACGCAGAGTGACACATTAAAAAAGAGGCGCTTCATTAAACAGGACAGATTCCCTCCTCTACAGCACCCTAATGGAGGGATTTCAGGCCGAGCGGCTGCGGATGAAACGGGCAGATTTCACCCGTAGATGAGAGAAAGCGTTGAGACGGAGGCCTGTGGAGTTACTAGCGGCGCCGCAGAGAAAGACAGCATGATTAACTTTATTTACAAACCTCAGCCAAGACCCAGCTTTCAATTACCTCACTGTACGTCTGCCTGCAATATTGATTAAAACAGCTCCACTCAGGAGACACCTACTCCAAAACTGCATTAAATGAAGATCACAAAAAACACCCTCCTCAGAGACCACCAGCCTGCCTTTACCCCCACCTTACACTCACATATATACTTACAAACTGAATAAACACACACCTCTATTCACACAAATACACACACAAATATCCTCTAAAACATTACAATAAAGTTTTAATAACATTAATATCCAGAATGAAGCTCTAATAACATTAATATCTAGTATGAAGTTTTCATAACATTAACATCCAGTGGGAATAAAGGTCTAATAACATTAATATCCAGTATGAAGCTCTTATATCATAAATATCCAAAATGAAGCTCTAATAACATTTATATCCAGAATAAAGCTCTATTAACATTAATATCCAGACTGAAGCTCTAATAACATTAATATCCAGAATGAATCTCTAATAATAACATTAATATCCAGAATGAATCTCTAATAATAACATTTAATATCCAGAATGAATCTCTAATAATAACATTAATATCCAGAATGAATCTCTAATAATAACATTAATATCCAGAATGAATTAAGCTCTAATACCATTAATATCCAGTATGAATTAAGCTCTAATAACATTAGTATCCAGTATGAAGCTCTAATAAAATTAATATCTGTAATGAAGCTCTAATACCATTAATATCCAGTATGAAGCTCTAATAACATTAATATCTGTAATGAAACTCTAATAACATTAATATCCAGAATGTATGAAGCTCTAATAACATTAATATCCAGAATGAAGCGCTAATCATATTAATATCCAGAATGAAGCTCTAATAACATTAATATCCAGTATAAAGCTTTTATAACATTAATATCCAGTATGAAGTTTTAATAACATTAATATCCAGAATGAAACTCTAATAACATTAATATCCAGAATGGAGCTCTAATAACATTAATATCCAGTATGAAGCTCTAATAACATCAATATCCAGTATGAATAAAGCTCTAATAACATTAATATCCAGAATGAAGCTCTAATAACATTAATATCCAGAATGAAACTCTAATAACATTAATATCCAGAATGAAGCTCTAATAACATTAATATCCAGAATGAAACTCTAATAACATTAATATCCAGAATGAAGCTCTAATAACATTAATATCCAGTATAAAGCTTTTATAACATTAATATCCAGTATAAAGCTTTTATAACATTAATATCCAGTATGAAGTTTTAATAACAATAATATCCAGTGTGAATGAAGCTCTAAAACATATAAAACATAGAGTATCTAGAATGTACTTCAAATAACGTAAGTATCCAGTATCAAGCTCTAATAACATTAATATCCAGTATGAAGTTCTATCCAGAATGCCTGTTACAGATATAGGGGCCGCTTCTAGTCTCGGACTACACGTCATTTTGAATGGAGATTTTTCTATTAAAAAGAAAATACAGTCTACAACTAAAACTAATACCTAGATAATTATCACATCTAAATAAATTTTCCATTATTTAATTCAAACGAAACCAAACATGCTAAACAAACCAAAGTTTTAGCATGTTAAAAGTTTAGTTTGAGTTATAAATGTGTATAAGAACTGCAGTGATTTTATATGAATGACAGGGTTTGGAGGGGTACTCACAGGAACAGGCAGGGTGCCCTCAGGCCGGTGGAGCTGAGGGTGGTCAGGCAGTGCCAGAGAGAGAGAGAGAGAGAGAGAGAAACTGAAGGACGAGGAGAAGCCGGGCAGGAATTCAGCTGTGTTTAGGGGCTCCCATGCCAGGCCGGCTCTCTTCAGGTTCCTCTCTGTTCCAGTCTGTTCACAGTTTTCCTGATCGTGGGTGTTTGGAGAGGAGAAGTTGAGAGTTTCTCTCTTCCTTCTCTCCCAACTCTGTCCTGCCCTGTCCTCCCTCTCTCCCTCTCTCTCTACCCCCCACTCTCAGGGAGGCTGTGCCAACTGTGTGGGGCTGTCAGACGAACCACCCACCCCCCACCCCCTGCCCCCTTCAGAGAAACCTTAGGAAGGACACACACACACACACACACACACACACACACACACATACACACACACACATGTCTGTTGACTGATTGATGCTAAGGCTTGACGTCTCACAGGCTTCCATCACTCTGGCTGACTCCACCGCTGAGATCAGGTTCAAAGAATAGTGTCTATGGGTGGGTGCGTCCCAATTGCGTATTAATTACTAATCGCTAATACTTGTACTAATACTAGTTTTAAAGTATGAAGTATACAGTGCAGATAAAAGGGTTAACCCAAAAAACCCATGGTGACGTATGCGTGTCACACACCCTTTAAAAGCTGTGCAAAAAAATATAACACAGTGGACCAACACCAGCAGATGGCATGTCTCTCCAAATCATCACTGATCATCAGTAAATTTTACTTTTTCTTTAAACATCAAGGGATCAGAGTCTGGAGGAAGAGTGGAGAGACACACAGTTCAAGCTGCTTCAGCTCTAGTGTGAAGTTTCCACCAATCAGGGATGGTTTGGAGAGACATGTCATCTGCTGGTGTTGATCCACTGTGTTTTATTATCAAGTCTAAAGTCAGTGCAGTTTTGTTTTCACGGAAAATATTACAGCACTTCATGCTTCCCTCTGCTGATAACTTTTATGGAGATGCAAATTTCATTTTTCAGCAGGACTTGGCACACTGCCCACAGTGCCAAAAGTACCAATCGGTCTTATGTTATGTTATTCTAATTTTCTGAGACACTGTTTTTTGGATTTTCATTGGCTGTAAGCCATAATAATCAACAATAAAATAAATAAGCAATTTAAATAGATCACTCTGTGGGTAATACATCTATATAAGATATGAGTTTCACATGATATGCACATGGGGTGCACTATGTGTATGTTCATTTCAGGCAGTGGTGCACGCTAATACGTGCATTGTAAATATAATCACAAACAATGTTGCTATTTAAAAGGCGTAGGTCAAAGCATAAAAATACACTGTTGGCAGAGTATAAGATAGCAATGAGCATCCTGATGCATTTAGGACAAGATGTAAAATGAGATAGGGCCCATAGTGTTGCACATTTGAATGAGCCCTATCAAATTCACACATTTCCTCCCTTTATATTTGATTGAAACAAGAAACTTAGACATGTGTAGTGAAGTTTGCTTCTTTAGTTTCTTTAGCACTGGAGCTAAGCAGCTAATTATAGCATAATAGCCGAGTAATATTAGCCTTCAGGGTATGATGGCCCAAAATCTATGAATCCTCACACACACACACACACACACACACACTGCTTAAACACTTATCGGGTGGTGAATCTTCAGTAAATGACACAAATGCTTTTGTGGTTTGTGGCAGTGTGCGATTCTCTGTTAGCTATGAAAAAGGATGCTGGTACTGTTTTTAGCTATGCAGCGTCAAATTTGTTAGCATGTGCGCCGTAGCACCAGCTTGCCTCATGCATATGGAGTTACAGTACACTCAATACACAACCTCAATGCTTCCAGAATGAAGCAGAGCACGGAGGTCCAGCAGGGCCTGTGTTCGGTTTCAAAGACGCGGTGTGTTGCTCTGTTTCGGAGATGAAGAGCGTTAGCATGCGCCGCGCGTTCATTAAATAGCCTTCATATACTGTGCTAGAGAAATGAAACGAGCTTCTAATTGATTTCGCTCGCATTTACAGCACACAGAGATCAATCTAGTGTGTGTGTGTGTGTGAGAGTGTGAGAAGGGGGTTGGGTGGATGGTGGTCATTACAGCACCACCTGTTCAACTACTTTGACAGACACATTGGTGTGTGCTGCTGTATCAGCAGGTCAGTGTGTGTGTGTGTGTGAAAGAGAGAGAGACACACACACAGAGTGAGCGAGTGAGTGAGAGGATAGCTAAGAGGGGGTGGGTGGGTACAGGAAGTTCAAACCTAATTATTTTATGCAGATTGTATATATAGTGCTCTCGACTGAGAGGAGCAGATGTCGGAGCCTCAGCAGAGCGTCTGCAGAATTCAGAACCGCACTGAGCAGAACTGGGCTCGGCCCTGCCTTGGCACATGTGAAGGTGGCCTTTCAGCTGAGTTTGGAACATCAGACTCGTCTTTCGTGGAGAAACGTCCACATTCATGCTGAAAAACCCTGGTCTGGCCAGCTCAAATCGGTCAAAATGGTTAGATTTGTTTGGATTTGATGGTCGAGGTCATTGGCGTAGGATCCGAGGGAATATCACAAATAGGTGGATTTGTCACCCCCAAAAAATATACCACGGAAAAAGCAGAAATTGTTTTAAAATGTAAAAAAAAAAATTTTACTTCTATTTTGAAAGTGTGCCAAAATCTGCACCCCCGCAATGAAAAGCACCCCCTCTCGGGAGCTCGTATCTTATTAAAGTTAGCTAAAGCAATTATCTCCGCTTTTATCAAGAGAGGGGGTGCTTTTCCTGGCGGGGGTGCTGATTTCACAAGGTCAGTGATGAGAGTAATGAATCACAACAATGACAATATACTGCAATATAAACATTTTAGGTAATGTCTTGTTCTGCTAATAGACTGGGAGGGTTTGGGTTATCTAATGTTTATATTAACTGCTGCCAAAAATCTCTATGAAACATAAAGTTACATTCTTTTAATAAAAGGACACCATCCAGTGGAATACAATACATAATATTAACAACAATAATAATAGTAATAATAGTAATAATAATAATAATAATCAAATCTGTTATATTATTTTAAATATTAGGTGATAACTGATCAGTTTTTTGTCATATATGTAAATCATTTAGACATTTCACACATATTGTTTTCTAACAACAGTACAGGTAAGTAACATGGAGTAACATGTTTAGGTTGTAAAATCACCTTTGGTTGGATTTAACTAATAATCATCAGAAGTACAAAAAAAAAATGTTTTTTTGGGATTAAATGTAATTCCGCAAATGTTGTTCTAAGTCATTATAGGTTGGGTTTAATTTATTTTAGCAAATGCAAGTAAATGTGTTGATTGGATTACTGACAAAATTTGATTTTGTCCTGTAGTTCTTATGGAGCAGATTTCTCAGACATGTATTTTAACTTATTTTTTAGATTTGCCACTATTTTTAACCATGTACCCAAAATACTACTATAATTTTATACATATATATTTTTTAATATTTTGCAATTTTTTGGATATATGCCAGGACCTGTATAAGCAGGCTAAATGTGCTCCTGTATATAGCTTCAATAATCACAGCATTTTAGTTGAAATCTCACTTTTTTAGTTAAAAAATTAGCACAAACTGGTGAATCCTCAGTGTTTGTAAATCTAAAAGTTGTGTGTGCTGTCTGACACTCTTTAGCAGCTCAACTTTATAAACAAAATCTTAAATAAATCAAAAATTATAAAAATGAACAACAATAAAACAATAAAACTCAAATTTGCTAGGCTGATAGTTTAACTAGCTAGCTAACTAGCTAATAAGCTAGCTAGTGTCAGCATGGCAGCTGTTTAAGCAGCTGTTTGTTCTAGCGTTTGTTCTGCTGCTAACCAGCTGTTAGCACAGTCTTCTTAGCTGTGTTATTAACTTACGTTTCTCCTCACGCTTTTATCACAGAGTGGAGATCTTTTGGGGTTCTAAACTCTTTTTTTTTAGGGATATTTGCTAGGATTTTCTCTGAAGTTGCTTAAAAAAAACATAAACAATACAATATAGGGGAAGCACAAGCTAGCTAACAAGCTAAGATTTACAGTTGTTTTTGAACTAGAATGAAAACCCTGGTGAAAAAAATATATACTTAATTGTAGTTAAAACATATTGAGAAATGTCTAAGTATGCTTTAAATATAGATTTAAGTACTTACTAAAAATATATTAAAAGTACATATTATGCTTTTATCAAATATTTGAAAGTAAACTTTGATCATACTTTTTTAAATATGTACAATATAGTGTATTTAAAAAAATAGTGAACTATAAAGTAAACTTTTAGTTTAATGTAATTCGATATACTTTTGTACATTTTTAGCAAAGTGTGTTAAAAACAACTGTTACAGTTGTTCCCTTAAAATACAATGCATCATGTAACTTTTTAGAAAGTAAATTAAATTACTACTACTAATTTTTAAAAAAATTAAGTACATTTGTAACACTTTAATTTTAATTTAATTAATTTTAAACCCAACAAAGTATATAAGAAGTAGTGCTACTTACAAAAAAACAGTAACAAGAAGCATATTTGTACGCTAATGTAAATATATTTAACATCAAGTCTTAGTACATTTCTAATATACTCAATGTATAATAGTAATACAGATGTAATACTCATTAAATGTATTATAATTTTACTGTAAGCATATTTAATATATATGGGGTTACATACATGAAGTGGTAAAATTTATAAATGTTACTTAAATACTGTATATTTAAAATAGTTCCTTTTTAGTACAGTTAAGTACACTTAACACAATTTAAGTAAGACTTTTGTACTATTTTATTTATGTACAATTAAAGTATAATAAGTACAACAAAAAAGTTTAGTGCATTATAGCATAATATTGCTTAGTATACTTTAATCTATTTTTTTCCACTAGGAAATAAAAGTGTATTTAAGGTAATTTTGAGCAGTTTATGACTTGCTTTTGCTGGTAGCTGATACGTGATGGTCTTAAGGTTGTTATAAAGGGTCATCCAGGTAAAAATGTACTCTGTTCTTTTCATTGTTTGGATGAGTTTAGTATTAATCTACAATGCAGAACATTTTAAATTAATGAGAAAAGAGCTATAGTATTCCCTATAGTATTTAGTGTATTCATTTCACTATCATCCCAATGTATGGCTCTGGATTACTGCACTAACTATTCATATTCATACAGATACAGGAGCTCGGCGGGGGCGGGGGGTGTGATCATGGGGAGATTGACAGCCCATATGTACCTAAGGTGTGTGTATGAATGCATGCATGTGTGAGTGTGAGTGTGTGTGTGTGTGTGTTGGGGGGTTAGGGGGCGGTCTGTAAGGTGTGTAAGCACTATTCTTCGCACTGAGTCACACAAACACACACCAGCGTGACAGCGGCGAGCACTATTGAAAGGAAAAATGATGTAATCTCTCACTCTCTCGTCAAGCGCCCCCATGCATGCCTCCCTTTTGGGAATCCCTTTCTGATTAACACCTGTTACACTCCTTCTCCTGCACCCCCCCTCCTCCCTCACTCCCTCACTCTCACACCCCCCTCTCTCCTCCCCTCACTCGCTTCAGGCAGGCTGCGGCATTCGGCCATACAGCATTCGGCACACAGCATTCAGCCATACAGATTTCAGCACACAGCATTCAGCCGTGCAGATTACGGCAGAGCAGCTGGACCGGGTCCTGTTCTTCTACTCTAAGGTTCCTTTATTGATCGACAGGGAGTCACTAATCAAACACAACCACTCATTTAATATGTTCTGACTAGGAGAGTTAAGAACAGCAAGGTCAGAACACGTGCACGCAGGCCTACAAAGCCTCTACATCACACGCAGGCCTACAGCAGCTACCGCAGAATACCGTAGCGTGCCGCAGAATACTGTAGAACACTGTAAATATGTACACACCACAGTCACATGATCACACGCTTCATTTCACAGAGAGAAATGCATCAATCTCACGAGCAGAACCCGAGCAGAACACGTTATTCGCAGTTAAAGTAATCCATAATGCATTGCTATGCTCTACGCACTGAGCTGCACCAATAAAAAAAATCTGGACCGAAGCTGCCCCCTAGTGATCAGGCCCTGCTGTAGCAGCCCAGGCCCACCACAGCAAGGTCATTAGTCATCTGAGGACAGGTTGGCAATTGGCAGTGGCCATGTCTGTAGGCACTGCCCTGACCGGCTAAATGCTGGAAAATACATCACACTCAGAACATTCAGGAACAGAGTGCTATAAATAAATCCACTGTAAACAAACACATTTAAATTACCTTCAATCATTCACATAAATGTTCTACTGTATTGTTTGCACTTTAAGGCAGTCCAGATTATAAGGTGTACTATCAATAAACATCTATTTTCTGCTCTATTTCATAAATTAGGCACAACAGATTATAAGGCGCATTTTAAGCGACACAAGTAAGAACCGGGGTGTTGCCATGTTTTCCTTTAATTCAGCAGTTCCTTTTAATTCTCCGCTGTGTGTTGGTGGAGGGGGGGTAACTAAGTTAAGTAAAGCTAAGCTAAGTTAAGTAAACAAAACTGTCATATTGTTGTTACTCGTTTACTTTGTTACTTGTATTTAATTCAGCAAAATTAAGCAATTCTACATTAAAATGCTTTACACATGCTTGCTTCACCTAAATATAAACAGCTTACATGGTTAATATTTGCCCTTTACCTTTCTAATGTTACATTTCTTTCAAAAAGTGCTACTCTTTTTTCATTAGTTTCTTAATCAAATGTAAAAGAAAATGAATTAAACTCTAGATATGAGTAGAAAAATGGTTTAGTTTCAAATTTACAAATGAAGCAATGTTTATTAGCCCTTGGCCAAACATACTGTATGTAATATAAATGTGAAGGGGAGGGGGGGGGGGGTGTTTGGGGGGGGGGGTGTACAGTGTGTGTTTATCGAAAATGTGTTTTGATATATGTTTTTCACAAAAAATGAGCCAATGCCAATGAGTTTGAGTTAGAAAAAATATTTTTTTAGTATCATTTGATGAAAAATTAAAATGGGTCCCACAGACCCGAACACCACACGAGGGTTAAACGAGATCTGGATGTTAATCTACACAGATTTCTCTCCTAAAAACTGTTTATTTGGGTGAGTAAAGCGCTTCTATTTATTTACAGCAAGCTTAGATTTCCATGGTTAGCATCTAATGCTAAAGGTGCTCCTGCAGTGCTAGCCGGGGTTAGCAGCAGGCTACTGGCTGATAATACTCACCTCTAAAAGGCAAAATAGCTAGTGCTCAGCTTGGTTAGCAGCTAATGCTAATACTGCTCTGGTTTTAAGTGTTGGTGCTGGAGAACTAAACTTGAAACTCCTTTATAATGCTGGACGTCAGCAAAGTGCATTTACTGCTCCTTACAACCTGACTGGTAAAATTCATATTATATAATATTAAATTCATATTCAGTCAGATTTATGAGCTAGAGTCACCTGGAATGTCTTTCAGGTAACAGCTGTGCTGAACCAAAATACATGAAATCGAAGCTTTAACTACCATTTTAACAACATATTTTATATCACTGAAAAAATCAGATAACAACCTCATGATTAGTTTGTAAAGTTTGCCTCAGAAATGCACAAAAACGTGAATGTTGGGCTAGTGGCTATGGTTATGGCTACTGCATCTGCGCACATCTTCAAAGGAAAAAGGAGCTTCTTCACCAGCAAGCGGACTCTCCTCCTCTAAACCTTCAAGTAAATGTTCAACCTTTAGGGTTTGATCAAATACAGTGGCTTGCAAAAGTATTCCTACCTCTTGATTTTTTTTTCACATTTTTTCACCTTACAACCACAAACTTTTATGTATTTTATAGATTATAAGTGATAAACCAACACAAAGTTTGTGGTTGTAAGGTGATAAAATGTGAAAAAGTTCAAAGGGTATGACTACTTTTGCAAGCCACTGTAGTAGGTGTTCATATAGATGTCCTGTGTTTGGTCATTTTGACTAGTTAAAGAGCATCAGATTATCACATAGCACTAACCACAGCTTAACCTGTTTACCTTAGCCATCTTATCTTAGCTTAGCTTATTTTTGGCAGGGGGTTCAGTTGAGTTCTGCTAATTAATATGTGCTGCTTGGTGGCTCTGTACAACAGAACTATCTACCTACCACATTAGTGCCCATTCCACCACTATTTTATTACACATAAAGCTGACAAAGAGCGTATCAGTTTTTTTATTAAAACGTCGTATGTAAAAAAGACTCGTCATATGGGAATTTCACTAGCTTAGCTACCCAGTTAACAGGTTAATGCACATTCCATCATATCTGCATATATTTTATTATAGCAGCTAATCACATGACTAGCATCGACATGCTTCAGATGCTGCTGTTGTTTTAATGAATAACTGATAAAGAATGATGTAATGTATATTACGGTTACTGCAGTACCACAGTGTCAGGGACCACTAACTGTGAAATAAAGAGGGAGTTCTGAGTCAAAACGTGAACGCAGAACATGTCAAACCAACACACACACACACACACACACTGTCAGCCTGCTTCTGCTAGGTCGTCCACCCCTTTGAAGATGCTGCCAAATGGAACACAGACCAAAGGCGCATCTGGGGTGTCACTCAACGCAAACGCATTCACCCACAGCACACACACACAAACACACACACACACACCTGTGAAGTGAAACAAAACTAAAGTGGAATTCCACCCATTTATCAAAATTGCATAACTCAGTGCTTTATAATTATTAGTGCTGTAATCGTCAATGCATTGATTAACCCACATTAACCCTTGTGTGGTGTTCGGGTCTGTGGGACCCGTTTTCATTTTTCATCAAACTCATTGGCATTGTCTCATTTTTTGTGAAAAACATATATCAACCCCCCCCCCCCCACCACACACACACACACACACACACATTTATATTGCATACAGTATGTTTGGCCAAGGGCTAATAAACATTGCTTCATTTGTAAATTGGAAACTAAACAAATTTTCTACTCATATCTTGAGTTTAATTCATTTTCTTTTACATTTTATTAAGAAACTAATAAAAAAAAGAGTAGCACTTTTTGAAAGAAATGTAACATAAGAAAGGTAAAGGGCAAATATTAACCATGTAAGCTGTTTATATTGCTTGCAATTTAGGTGAAGCAAGCATGTGTAAAGCATTTTAATGTAGAATTGCTTAATTATGCTGAATTAAATACAAGTAACAAAGTAAACGAGTAACAAAAATATGAACACCACACAAGGGTTAATAATACGGAAACTTCAACTAATTATTTTTTAGGGCAATCATTTTTATTTCATTTTACCTACAGTTAGGCCCATAAGTATTTGGACACTGACACATGTTAATAATTTGGGCTCTGCAAGCCACCACACTGGATTTAAAATGAAACAACTGAGATGCAACTCAAGTGTAGACTCTCAGATATCATATGAGGTGTTTAGAAATTACAACAACTTTCTACAAAGCCTCCTCATTTCAGGGGCTCAAAAATAGTTGGGCAAATGATCTCATAATCTATTTCCTCATTAATCTCTCATCAGTTAAGCAAGTAGCAATGGCATCTGGCGATGATTCCAGGTGTGGCATTTGCATTTGGAAGCTTTGCAATTATTGCTGTAAGCCCATAATATGCGGTTAAAGAAGCTCTCAATGAAAGTGAAACAGACGATCATCATTAGGCTGAAAAAATTAAGAAATTAATCAGAGAGAGAGAGAGCAGAGATGTTAGGAGTGGCCAAATCAACACCAAAAATTGCATAGTGTTGAACTTGAGAAATATAAAAGACTTGGGCATCAATAGAAGACAACAGTGGTGGATGATCACAGAATCCTTTCCAGAAGGAAGAAGGTGTATCAGTATCTCAGTCTATGGTAAAGAGAAGACTTCATAAGAGCAAATACAGAGAATTCACCACAGAGTTGAAATCATTAACAAAAAAGGCCAGATTAGACTTTACCAAAAAACATCTAAAGAAGCCAGCCCAGTTCTGGAACAGTGTTCTTTGGACAGGTGAAACTAAGATCAGCCTGTACTGGAAGGATGGGAAGATAAAGAAAGTATGGAGAAGGCTTAACAGCTTGACACAAAGCACACCAAATCCTCTGTAAAACATGGTGGTGGTGGTATGGGTGTGCATGGCTTCCAATGTCACCAGGTCACTATTGTACATTATAGATGTGACAGAAGACACATCTAAGGCTAAGCGATGCCACCACGATCAAGGCGGGGGAGGTGTATGCTACTTTTCACCTTCCTGGTATTGGTGATAAAAGAGGTACTAATGAGTGGGTTGGGTGATTGGCTGTATAAATTAAGAAAATGAGAAAAACTAATTTACTTTCTGCTCAGATTCAACCAGATGCAGAAATGCAGACAATGATGCAAAACATACTGTGAAAGTAACCTAGGAGGTTTTTTAAAGGTAAATAAGTGGAATATGTTTGCAGTGTCTCTGCTGCCAGCATTTTGGTGTTAATTTAGAGTGTAATTCACAAAATTTTGAGTGTATGGCTAGCTAGAATTTTATAGCATTTTACTGAAAAATAAAGACCCAAACATCTAAGTTTTTTTTTTTTCCCGCCAAAGTTTGTTTGGTACTGTGGGCATTGTGAGAAGAAAACAAAAAAATATATAATAGGAAAAAATAAATAAATAAATAAATAAATAATAATAATAGAAAAAAAAAATAATAACAATAATAAGAAGAAAATATATATATATAATAATAAAAAATAAGAAGTGGGGGATAGTGGAGAAAAGGGGAAAAAGAAAAAAAAATAATCAAACATCTAAGTTTATTTAAAAAAAAGCTATAACACTGTAATTGATTTACAGTAAATTATTAGTTATTGACTTCCTGTAATTTCATTTCAATCCTTTATTATCAACTTTTTATGCTGTTAACTTACTTTGAAATGTACAGGGATTTTTTTTCACAATGCAGCCCTACTGTAAACCACAGCTAAGTATATAAAGTGTAAATAAACAGATGAAAACATTTATTATTATTTTTTTTTTAGGCATTTTATTTAAACATCTGTGATTCAGTGTGTGACAGGGACTACATATGCCATGTGATTCAATGCATGCCCAACAGCATCTTTTTTCTGATTAATAAACCTGACTGCTTGAAAAGCCACAAGCAGAAAAAAAACTTTGTAAACGAGGTTTTGATCAAATCAGAGTTTTGTGGTCCTGTATGGAAAGCATATACAGCCCCATGTTGAATGAACTGTTTTAGTGAGAACTGCCCCCCAACCAGATTTACCACAGTTCAGCCCTGATCATTCTGGTGGACTGCTGGTGAATAAAGCTTCAAAAGCAGATAGCCAATCAGAACACAGCTCATTAACATACTGTATACATTGGTACTAAAGGTTTAGTCCTGACACACTCAACCTGTTGAATGATATGGGATAAAGACAGGTCTGAGAACAGTGAAAAGGGACGTAGGCCCTTTAAAGGCGCTGACACAGGTGTTCAGTTGTGCACACTCGGCTCATATAATCTCCATACAAAAGCACTGCCCACAGAACGGCCACCACACCCAACACTGAGCGTGGTGCAATGGAGCTCTCTGGAGCGATAGAGTAGCTCACTAATGCTTTCGTGGGGCTGAATGCAATCAAATGCTCTATATAAGTGACAGCTAGGATATACAGAGAACAAGCTCGTTTAATACAAAGGCGTGAGGTTGAGAAAGTGTCCACAAACCTTTGGACAAATAGTGTTATTCAGTAGTCAAATGTATACTGTGCATGTATACCTGTAAATATATATATATATATATATATATATATATATATATATATATATATATATATATATACAGCTCTGGAAAAAATTAAGAGGCAACTTCAGTTTCTGAATTAGGAGAAATATCATTTAGAGCATTTATTAGCAGAAAATGTGAAATGGCTGAAATAACAAAAAAGATCTGACCTCAAATAATGCAAAGAAAAGTTTTAAGAGTTCAGAAATCAATATTTGGTGGAATAATCCTGGTTTTTAATCACAGTCTTCATGCATCTTGGCATGTTCTCCTCCACCAGTCTTACACACTGCTTTTGGATAACTTTATGCTGCTTTACTCCTGGTGCAAAAATTCAAGCAGTTCAGCTTGGTTTGATGGCTTGTGATCATCCATCTTCCTCTTGATTATATTCCAGAGGTTTTTAAATTGGTAAAATCAAATAAAATCATTTTTTTTTTTAAAGTGGACCAATTGGTATAATTTTGGCAGTGTGCCAATTCCCACTGGAAAATGAAATTCACAAATACAAAAAAAGTTGTCAGCAGAGGGAAGCATGAAGTGCTGTAAGATTTCACTGTGTTATATCAAGTCTAAAGTCAGTGCAGTTTTGTTTTCCCAGAAAATCTTACAGCACTTCATGCTTCCCTCTTTCATTTTTCAGCAGGACTTGGCACACTAGCCACACTGCCAAAAGTACAAATTCTCTGAGACAGTGATTTTTGGGTTTTTATTGGCTGTAAACCATAATAATCAACAATAAAAGAAATAAACACTTTAAATAGATCACTCTGTGTAGATTTATTTGTGGTTCCAAGTAACCTTTACTTTACTTTAGCTAGATAGATAAATAGATAGATGCTTTGTTGATCCAGAAAGAAATTTAGGACTGAATTATTTCTCCTATAGATGTTCTGGTGATTTATTTGGGATTCATGAAAAATATATATATACTGGAAATGAATTCAAATTAACTATGTGTGATAAGTGTTACATAGTGTTAATACATAATGTATGACTTCATACAGTGTTCAATTAACTCTAAAATATGAACTCTTGAATGAGACCATATATCATCCATACCGTAATAAATTTAACTGAAATTCAATGCAGGTGTCAAGCGGCCTTAACTACAGTAGTGTTCCTAGTGTCCCTCTCCCACCACAATTACATACCATAACACAGCATTTAGCGCTACACCGTTATATCGTAATGAAGACCCGAGATGAGCTGAATAACTCTGTGGTCCGTGGCAAGTCTAGTGTGAAATGAGTTTGGTAAATAAAAGCGATCCGAATCCATTTGAATGTAAAATGAGGACGGCGCGGCGGCTCAAACCAAATAGAGCCGTTTAAGTGATATTTCTGAGCCGCCCTGGCCTAAGCCCCCTATGCTTTCAATATTTGCGGTCCAGTGAGGCTAAAGCGGGGCAAATTGCCTGGATAATTGAGCAAGGAAGCCATCGGAGTAAAGGCAGGAGGGTCAGCAAGCAAGGTTTAATTACAGTGTGCAAATATTCCCGATTTCTAATTAAATCTGAAATACAAGCTATAGAGAGTTCAAATTAACCCCAGGCCGTCGGACCCGGGCTGATCTTCTGTTATTTACAGGGGAATATATTAATATATTAGCACTATATATTTATTTACTCTGCAGAATGGCCACTTCGCTTAAGCAGAAGCCACAGGAAGGAAATCAAGTCTAAAGAGCAAACAATCTCAGATTTCCTCTTTGAACGTCGCAAATCTGGCTATAAACGCTAATTACAGGCTCTTCACTTCAATCATGTGAAAAATTAGGTCCAACAGGTCCAACAGAGGGTTCTTTGAGGGATGCCACTAAAAGAAAATACTAAAATATATATATTTTTAGAGTAACTTTCATATTTTAAAATTTTATGATGACACTCCTAAAGAACAAAAGTTCTACATCACTTCACTAACCCCAGAACCTCACACAGCAAATTCTGCCTTTTTGGAGATGATATTTTTATCATTTACTACATCACTCAGGTACATCTTTTCATCTTTTCTATTGGTTTCTGGCATTCCTTATTTGCATAATGGGACTGTGTTTCCCCTACTACTAATTCTCCATCAGTGTGTAGTCTTTCCCACCAGGACTACATTCACATGGGTGTTCAGTTAATACTTACCAGTAGGCAATTCTTCATTTACGTCATATTATATGCTTTTTTTCCTCCTAATACAGAAAAATGGTTCGCTTTCTGCCAGCCTATTTTCCCATTGCAATAGGAGAAAGTAATTAAACAGTTTATGGTAACTAGCTCTTACAGCCCACAACACAGAGTCGCCAAACAATCAACCATAATACAACATATAAGAAGTTACCCAATGGAAGGAAGCAGTTGTGGGCAAGACTACACACAGTGATGGTGAGGGATTGTTGGAGGGACACACCCTTTATGAAAATAACGGATGCAAGGAGCCAATAAGGAAAATGTTATTTCTGTGTAATGTACAAAAAAGTTTGATAAACTTATTCAGCATATCTCTGCTATTCATGTCATATGTATGAAAAATATGGGGTAAAAAAAAAGAGCAAAATGCATGTTATGCAGTTCCTCTTTCAGGATTTTTGGATCCATAAAGAAGCATTTCTGTAAAATAGATGCATGACAGTTTAAGGAGTCTTCAAAAACTTTACTCGCTTGGGTAAATTTGGCTCTCTATTGGACCACAAAAAAATGGAAAAAAGAGTTTCCCAAACTTTCACTACAAAAATAGGCCGGACAAAATTACTGGGACCTTTACAAAATTGGGTTCCAAAGAAATTCACACTGTCCTGCAGGCTCAGGTTGCATCAGTGTCAGTGTGCAATAAAACGCAATGCCAGAAGACCCAGGAGGAACCCACTGCTGACACATAATCATTCTACATATACAGTGCCTCCGAGTAGTATTCAACCCCCTGCACAATTGGTAGGTTTACACATTACACATTAGGCCTACCTCTCTCCACTATTGGAAGCATAATCTGGAAGTGAAAGGCTTATGGAACTACTGCAAACCTTCCACAGCCTGGATAGCCTTTCAGTTTCCTCCTGTGCCGAGGCCAGGCTGGTCCGAACCGCAAGTCTGACCCAAGGACAACAAGGAGGGAGCTCCGGGAAGATCTCATGGCGGTGGGGACATTTGTTTCAGTCAATACCATAAGTAACGTACTGCTTTGCAATGGTCTCTGTTCCAGGTGAGCCCGTAAGGTACCTTTACTTTCAAAGTGCCATGTCAAGGCTCGTCTACAGTTTGTGGTTCAAGGTTCTCTGGTCTGATGAGACCAAGATTGAGGTCTTTGGTGCCAACCACACCCATGACGTTTGGCGACAAGATGGCACTCTATACGACCCCAAGAATACCATCCCTACAGTCAAGCATGGTAGTGGCAGCATCATGCTGCGGGGCTGCTTCTCAGCGAAGGGGCCTGGCCACCATCCAGTGAAAGATGAATAGCACAGCCTACCTGGAGATTTTGGCCAAGAACCTCTGTTCCTCCATAAAGCATCTTAAGATGGGTCATCATTTCACCTTCCAACAAGACAACGACCCCAAGCACACAGCCAAGAAAACCAAGGCCTGGTTCAAGAGGGAAAAGATCAAGGTGTTGCAGTGGCCTAGTAAGTTTCCTGACGTAACCCAATTGAAAACGTGTGGAAAGAGCTTAAGATTAAAGTCCACATGAGACTTTGGGTCAATGTAGATCATGGGTCTTCCAGCAGGACAATGACCCCAAACATACTTCAAAAAGAACCTAGAGATGGATGGAAACGAAGCACAAGTGCAAGTCTAAATCCCACTGAACACCTGAGGAGATATCTTAAAATTGTTGTCTGAAGAAAAAAACCTTCAAATATGAGAAACCTGGAGCAGTTTGCAAAAGAAGAGTTGTCCAAAATTCCAGGGAGCAAATGATGTCAGTTATTTTTTCCAAAGGATGTGCTAGAAATAATAATTTGAGGGTGCTAATAATTTTGTCCGGCACATTCTTTTTTCTTTTTTTTTGTGTGAAATTATATCAACCATGGTTTTCTTCTCTGTTTTTTTTTGTGTTGTTCCAATAATAACAATTAATTGCATTCATTTTCTGAGAATTTTTTTTTAGGAAAAGTTTCAGGGTGCCAACACTTTCGGCCATGACCAAAAAAGCCTTTTCCATGGTATCTCTCAAAGAACCATTTGTATGACTTATTTATACATATATTTAGTAAGAGTGTATGGCGTATAATTTGAAGTGAAGGTTCCTGTCAAGAACCTCCTGCATCCTGAGCATCACTGGTGGGTGGGGATCTTCACTCTTTTCACAGCAGAACGTTACACAGAAGCACTTATTATAAAGCATTCAGCGTGGTTTTGGAGAACACGGTGCACTAGAATTATTTATACTACAGGAGACAGTGTTCCTCATTGCAGTGAAAAACACAAAAACAATAATTGAAGGCACGAAGGGCAATAAAACATCATTAAATACATCTGCTCACAGTTAATAAATAATAAACCAGTATAAGCCTCCTCTCTGAGTGTCAACACTCTATAACAAACCAGAATGGTACCACACAGGGTTCTGCCATAGAAGAAACATTTTTTTAAGACCCTTTAGTTGCTAGAAGACTTTGGACTATGTACTAATTAATGTGGTGACTGTAGAAAACCTTTACAGCGCACTGTAAAGGTTCTCACCTTCCCTGGGGACTGCAGTTATTTTGTATAGTAATTGACTGCTTCAATATGGAGTTGCAGGCTGTAAGAGCAAGTTACCGTTTTCTGAACAGAAGCAGGGCAATTTTTTTCCTACTGAAGAAAAAAATATAATGATGGATCACCTACAAGCAATAAGTCTTGTCCGTTTTTTTTTTTTTTTAAGATTTATCTGAATACACTAGGGACTCTGGTCCACAAGAAACAGTAACAGCAAAATGCTGGTGCTTCCTCATTTTAAATGCCAGAGTCTTCAAAATTCTACCAGTGAAGTGTGGAGCTGCTTCGAGCTTCTCAATAGTGAAAAAATATGCCCTTATTGCTAGCATTGTAAGCAATGTATTTGGGAATTCTTGGGGGAGAACGGAGGTTGGCTATTCGATAAACATTTGTACTTTAGTTATAATAACCCTTTCCAATATAAAAAACAGTAAATGAGACATTAATGAAAATTTTACTTGCAATAAATGCATTTGTTTGTTTTACCTCAGTTCTATTTTTGTGTTTAGTGAGAGAAATCTAGCTTTTGGCGTGAACAACTGTTTTATGAACAACTGAATATAGTTTTTCCTAAGTTTGGCATCCCATTACTTTAAAATGATACAGTAATATCACTTGAAATGTATATCTTGAATACATGAAAAAGAGATCTTGAAGAATTTAGTGGTGTGATATAACAACCCTTTGATTTTCCTGTTTTGTAGGGCACCAAACTCATATCTTATTTTTCTGTATTATTACTGAAAACATACATATTGGATACAATGAACAATGTTACACAATGTTCAGCAGTTATTTTTTATGATTTAATTTGCTTATTTTATAGGACAAATATTTATAAAATGTTACACTGATCTACAGATAGCTAGTTGTATTTCTGGTGTATATTGGTTGATTAGATCTGGATAAATTTTGTTTATTTAGCTGTAAAAAAAAAAGGCTCTGTTCATCCAGCTCCGCTGTGCACGCGGCTACCGTAATACACCGCTTAGACACGCACACAGGTTTTTGGTGCAGATAGCGTGACAGATTTACTATTCCCTTATAATTTACCAACAGTCTCACGCCGTACAATGCCCAGGTCTGGTGTAGAACCTTGAGGTGGCCCATGTTTAGTCCTGGTCCAATCATTGGCCAATTAACGAATGTCCCCATATTTGTAGCCCACACAGAACTTGTGGACAAAGCTTTTTGGTTCCCAGTTGAGCAGTTAACATTGGCATGCTAGCTGTTAATCTAATTAATGTAATTGATTCTCGTTAGGGCTGCACGATATACCATTTAAGCATCGTTATCGCGATGTGCGAATACGCAATAGTCACATCGTGGGATGTGCAATGTCGCCTAAGGCAATAAAAACAATGTCATGTTGCAGTGTTTTCATTCTTGACACAAGTAGATACATATGGCAAGCCAACTAAGCCAAAACGTGTGGGAAAGAAACACCTCCACGCGTAAAAATATCACGTGTCCACACGTAAAATATCACGTGTTGACAGATAAAGACGTTATATTTTACGTGTACAGACGTGATCTTTTTATGTGTAGACTATGTAAATTTATGCAGTCTGTATATCACATGCTTTTTATTACCTGTACAGAGGTAGATGTGAAATAGGGGGTACATCATAGTCACATGATTACAACGTTTCAGTTACGTGGACCTTACGTGCAGAGTGTGTATGAGTATGTAAGGGGCTATGTCACGGTACGTTGACACTGCGTTGTAACCCACATAAGCGTCTTATGAATATGGAATACAATACGTTGCCTGACATCAGGTGTGGTCAGGCTGCCTTATTACAATGCAAATGTATGCATAGGCGTGTTTACTGATTGGATGTTAGATGCCAAGACGTGTATACACAAACAGTTTTACCGCCTGTACACGTGATATTTTTACGTGTGGAGGCGTTTCTTTCTAACACGTTTTGGCTTAGTTGGCTTGCCATAGATACACAGCATTCTGAGTAAGCAGCGCCGTCTCTGTCTGCTGCTGAGAAGGGCGAGGGGAGGGGGAGCGCACCTTAGTTCTGCACAGTTTTGCGCAGATATTTCCAGTTACAGCCAGAAGCACGCTTTTAATCCCAGAAAAAAACGCTTATATTTAACATTTAAAAGACCATTTAAATGCTTGATTATTGTTGTTTTGCTGTTTTCCTTGTGTTTTAACTGCTTGGCTGACTCTAAAGCGTTGACTCAGTTTCTGGTCGGTCTTAATCTCTGCTTGGGTGGGGGCGGGCCTGGTGATGTCACGGGTCCTGCATTGTGTAATATTGTAATATATATCACCGAAAAAAAACAATGCAATGTCAAACTTTTCCAATATCGGGCAGCCCTAAATCTTGTAAGGCTTTCACAGTCTTCTGTTTAATGGGAATTTTCAAATATATTATATCAAAAAAGTGGTCCTTCTATGGCAGAACACACAGCAAACTTTTTAAACTCCCAATCAGCTCTGTTTGTGAAGGGCTGAAAGCTTACCAGAGATCTCTTCAGTAGACATAGTATATCTGATCTCTGACAGCAAATCAGCTCACACTACCAGAGCAGGAATTATACTCCGTTCAAAACAAGCCAATCTCAGAAGCAAGAAGGGTAAAACAACCTCTTCAGAGCAACTGTCCTACTGTCAAACGCAACAGTACTGAAATTAAATAGCACAGCCACAGCACTGACTAATCTAATCATCTGTGGAATTAAATTAAGATAAATTAATCTGGTGAAAGCAGCAAGGAAAGGAATGTATATGAAAAAAGGACTGCAAGCATAATTTAATCATATATTAAATACATACAGTTTCACCTCTTACCCTGAATGTACATCAGCCAATACTTGTTTGATGTAAAGTCTGCTTCATTAGTTTGATAAGATAATAATGTAGTTAAATAAGGATATATAAGGATATATATCCAAATTTATACACCAATTACAATGATCAGATTGTTTTGAGTCACTAAAAATGATATGTAACACTATATCAAATAAAAATGAGCCTAATCGCCAGATTAATTAATTTTTACGCTGTAGTGTGCTGGGGAGGCAGCATCAGCAAGAGGGACGCTGGACGACTGAACAGGCTGGTGAGGAAAGCTGGTTCTGTGTTGGGACTAGAGCTGGAGTCCTTAACACCACTGGCAGAGAGGAGAGCCCTCAGCAAGCTGCTGAACATCATGGACAATGTTCACCACCCTCTACACAGCACCATCACCAGGCAGAGGAGCTCATTCAGCGGCAGACTGCTGTCCCAGTCCTGCTCCACAGACAGACTTCGAAAGTCTTTTGTCCCTCAGGCCATAAGACTTTTCAACTCATCTCAGCACAGCAAACTGAAGACTCTGTGACACCTTTTCTTTCCAGCAATTCTGGCCACACCATGGACACACCCCCATCTATGGTCACACTATCTTGCTGATGCCCATAACACTATTTTTATAGTTCTACCCTATTTTGCACTAGTATTTCATTCACTAGTTCATTCATCTACTGTTTACGTATCATTTGCACTGCTAAATTTAAATTATTATATAACTGTGTTTGCACTTTCTGTATGGCGGACATCAGTTATCCTTATCCTTACTTTATGCACATCAACTGGTGTTCGCTGTCTATTGTGTTCAACTGCACTACCTCCATTTTACATCACACACACACACTAAAGACTGTACTATTATAATTTCATTTTATTTTTTATTTTGTTGTATTTATATGTATCATTTATATATATATATATTTTTTTTTACTTTTTGTAACTTTGTGTACTATACACACCTGCTGCTGGATGTCAAGAATTTCCCCTCGGGGATCAATAAAGTATCTATCTATCTATCTATCTATCTAACTAAAGTGGTCACAGTGCTTAAGAGAGAGATTTTACACTTTAAAGACTAAAGTGCTGTTCTGGCAGGATTAGTTTTACATGGGGAGGTGTGATTTTAGTCCTGAATGTGCTGTGTGGGTACCGTATTTACCGGACTATAAGGTGCACCTAAAATCCATTGATTTTTTCCAAAAATCGTGAGTGCATCTCATAATCCAGTGCGCCTTATGTATGATTTTTTTCCAGTCAGGTATTAAGGAGCAGTAAAGCCACTCTGCTGAAGTACAGTAACTTAAACTTATAAAGGAGTTTCAGTGAAGTTTCTCCAGCACTGAGGCTGGAGCAGTATTAACATTAGTAGCGCTAGCACTTTCGCCGCTCAGAGGGGAGTATATTGAACTGTACTAGCTAGCTTGGACAAAATATTGGAATTCTAAGTTTACTCACCCAAATAAAGTTTTGAGGTGGAATAATCTGTATAAATTAACATCTACTATTAGTTTGATTTTAAAATATTTTATCTCAATTAGGACTGTTCCATAACATATTATAATGTTTTGTCACATCAGGAAAAATATTATTCCCAAAATACCCAGAAATATTATTTTATTATATTATTTTAGGGCCACACCGCCCATCCCTACTAGCCACCAATCTGCAGGTTAGTAAGTTCAACCAGGCTAATGTTAGAATTTCCTAAACCTGGCTTATAAAATTCAAAGAATATTGAACACTGCTTCCACTGTTTCAAAACCAATATACTGTATCTTAAAAACTCCCTCCATCTCTGTGACCAACAACTTCAAACCCACCACCAACACATATGTCTTTAAAGCTGAGCTAAATTGACCTCACCACCCCTGCCAATTTAGAGAGTTGTCCACATTTGTAAATGCTCATTTTTAAGTGAGCTAGTTTTCTTTAGGCTTCAAAATTGCAGAAAGCAGAAAATGTAAAAGTAAAGTACTTGGCTGACTACATTTCAAGGTAAGTGGAAACTGCACAACTATCAGTTTAAATATAAATATAAAATAAATCTCATATTTTAAAATTTCATTCTCCCCCCGTGTCGTTGTCAGAGTCCATTTCAGTCATTGTAGAGCTGTACCACTCTGCATTCTCCTCCTGCTGCCCCTGAACGCCAAGAGCGGAGACCCCTTCGGTCTCCAGCTTCACTTTCATGTTCATGGCTTCCTGCTGTTGACCCTGATGTTTGCGTTTGGTGTGCCGCCGCAGAGTGTTGCGCTCGGCGAACCGCATGTGGCACAACAGACACTGGAAAGGCTTTTCACCTGTGTGCACCCGCTGGTGCCTGGTCAGTTCCGCCGCCTCTCGGAATCGCCGCGGGCAGAGCTGGCACACGAAGTTCCGCTGACCTGTGTGGATGTGCTTGTGCCGCTCCAGATGGCTTGAGCGTTTGAAGGCTTTGCCACAGAGCTGGCACACGTGGGGCTTGTTCTGGGAGTGTGTGATGGAGTGGCGTTCGAGGTCTGAGAGGTAGTAGAAGACCCGCGGGCAGTACTGGCAGTAGAGGATGCGACGTTGGCCTAGTCCCTGCGGATCCTGGTTTTTCGGATGGTTGGTTGGGAATATGGGTGAAGGTGGACGAAGAGGTGAAGCGGATGATGGGGGCGGAAGGTCATCACCAGAGGTGGGACTTCGCAAAGATTCTGTTTGGTCCACAGGCGTAGAAGAAGTTGGCTCAGAGACTGGCAATAAAACATGTTCAGCCTCTGCAACATTAGTTGCTGAGGGGGAGCCCGCTTCGGTCACTTCGTCATTGGTTGAGGTTGTAACAACAGAAGGTGTCCCAACAGATTTAGGTTGGCTTTCTGCTTTTTGTATGGCAGATACCGCTAATCTGACTAGCGCCTCCTGGAAGGAAGTGGGTGAGTCAGTGCAGGGTTCGGTTTTAACTTGCTTGGTGAGACTCTTCGAGGTCAGTGAAGCAGTGCTTGAAGGAGCAGAAGGAATGGGTGAGGTAGGGGCAGGAGAACAATTACACGGCTTGTTTTGTCCTGAGAGGTTTATAGCCGTAGTACAGGAGACTGGTTCTGGTTTAAGGCTGAGGGAACCTGAAGCTGAGGAAAGTGCAACAGAAGATGTGGCGGAAATCTGAGAAACTTGAGGAGATGAAAGAACAAGAAAGACAGAGGAAGAGGAAGACTGAGCGTTCTGGGCAAGTGCCAAAGGTAGCGACAGGGTCATGACTCCTGGATTAGCATTTGCTGCTGATGCTGAAAGCGTCTGAAGCTGAGACTGCGGGAGAAGCAGGATAGGAGTGTTTGATCCAGTGTTACTAGCCACAATCTGAATAGGAAGGGAAGGCAAGTTAGATATGACCGGCACGGCTGTGGATGTAGTCTCAGCGGTAGTATATGCAGCGGAAGATGCCTTCTCTAACTTTTCATTCGAGGGTTCAAGCGAAGTTTCTACCGAAAGGACAGGAGATGACTCCCGCAGGGACAGATTTAGAAGAGGCGTCTCCTGGGAAGGGTCAGCATCTTGGTGCAGACCAATCGACTCATCCTCTAGCTGTGCAAACTGGGCAAATATAGGACTTCTCAGCACATCCTTTGGCATCTCTGAAGGATCTATCTGGGGAACCTTCTGACCATCAGAAGTGAGAGTGTAGGGAATGCCTTGGTCGTCTATGAGCAGCGTATCATTGGGATCAAGAGGTGAGAAGCAGGTTCCAGCTGGAGGAGAGGGTATGGCTATGTGAGAAACAGAATGCTGATCCCAATCTTCTCCCAAGTGGAAAGATCTGTTTGCATCCTCAATCCAGCACTCTTCCTCCTCATCCTCATCTTGCTCTACTTCTATAAGTGGGGTGTCATCCTCAATCTCATCGACCTCCATCAGTAAGGAACCCTCATATCCAGAATCCAGAACCCATTTACACTTTTCTTTATCCCTGCCCGTCTTTTTCGGCAGGCTTAAATCCAGAGCTTCGCACAGCTCTTCCTGCACCGGTACTGATGTAGAGTGAGTCAGAGCGTCGTTTTGCATTGCTAAATCAAATCCCTGCTGTCTTTCATAAAGCAGGATTTGGGGGTTACAGTCAGCTTGACTGAATTCTGGTCTTTCTGTGATACAGTGTCTTTTTATTTCCAGCTCCTCTGCGTCTTCGTTTTTACTTTTCCCGTGAGTAGCAGAGTATTCATCAGCAGAGTCAACACCCTGAGCACAGTCCTGGATCTGAACCTCCTCTTTGGTAATGGAACTAGATCCCTCATCATATTCTTTGCTACTAGTAGAACTAGTCCTTGGTGGAGGGGATTGTCGTTGAACTTGAATCTCTGGTACTTTGCTAGATGAGAGGTTGGAATTTGAATTATTCGCTTTGGTAACTGGTTCCTTCATTTCTGCCAAACTGTCTTCAGACATGCAGTTGGGTTCTAACTGTGAATCTATTGGTACAGTGTCTGTTTTGGTTGTTGGAGATGTGGCACCATTCATGACAGCCCGACCTGACTGAACAGCGCTGCCTGAAACTGGATCAGAGTCAGGTTTTGGTGATTTCTTGCTGTAACCGTCTCTGCCATCAGGGCTTCCTTCATCCTGCTCTTGAGAGACCCCTGAGATGGAGGGGACAGTTTGGAGGATTTGGTCTTCAGGTTCACATTCCATTGAGGACCCAACTTATCGCTCTCCTCTGATCTGATTGGCTGTTTTTAAGGAGTCAAGGTCACTCTCTGATATGGATAAGGTCCTGACTAATCTCCTCTGATGTTTGAAGCATGAGTGTCCGAACTTCATCTGTTCATCTGCAATGATGTCACTTGATGCTCACTGAAGCGGTCAGTTTATTACTACCTGAGAAACTGCAAAAGCATTTCTTCCAAAGCCTCTTGGACCATCGATGCAGATGTTGGTCTCTGTCCATGTTACTGGTCAGAGGTATTAATCTGGAAAAAAGAGAAACAACAGCAGACTTGAAGAAACTCTTGCATTATCAGTCAAAATTTGGACCCACCTTCAAATTCAGGAGTTTTTCCATTATTTTAAAATTGTTCTGCATTGTAGATTAATTCTAAAGTCATCCAAACTATGAAGAAAAGACTTAATCAAATAAAACAAACCAGAATATTTTATATGTTAAGTTCTTCAAAGTAGCACCTCTTGCTTACATAACAGATCTGACTTTCAGTTAACAGCAGTGCTGAACTTGTTTAAGAGTTAATTACTTGAATTTCTTGTCTCTTAATGTGTTTGAGAGCATCAGTTGTAAAGTTGTGAAGAGGTAGAGTTACAGGTATACAGTGAATAGATCTATTTGAGTAATGTTCTAATCTATATTATGGCAAGAACCTCTCAACTAAGTAAAGAAAATGAAGGTCAGTCAATCCAAAAAAAAATAATGGACTTTGAAAGTGTCTTTAAATTCAGTCCCAAAGACCATCAAAAATTTTATGATGAAACTGGCTCTCATCAGGACCGCACCAGTCACCTTTGTTGCACAATTTAAGTTCATCAGTGTCACCAGCCTCAGAAACTGCAAGTTAACAGCTCCCCAGATAAAAGCACCTTAATGAAGAAAAAAATTCACACTCTAAAAAAAATCCCATTATATATATACTAGAGACAGATTATTTCTGTCCAGTATCCTTTAATTTACTTTAATCCTGGATATATTGAGATATTTGGAGTGCATTATTAGTATCATGACATTCTGGATCATTGACTTATGTTACAAATCTGATAAAATTATTGTATTTTTTTAATATATCAGTTAGGGGTGTGTCATATCATATTGTATGCAATAATTACATTTAATTTGCAGTAGTGTGTTCTTATTATCACGAAAAAACCATGAAATATCGTGATTATTTTAGGGACATTTCGCCCACCCATTTATTTGAATTAGTTTTAAAATTCAAAAGTGATACCAGGGTGTCTAGCCTGTCTCTATAGGTTATAAATGTGTAAGAATATCAGTATTTGTGGTATGTACTGTTAATTAATGTACCCCTACTGTAAGGTGATGTAACTGATGTAAGAAAGAAAAGTATACATATAAAGGAGACTTTGAGCTTTAGAGCTTGTACACATTCCCGTGATAAGTGATGTAATTTCGTTAAATGCTAAACAGATTTGGTCTCAGCTGTTGCTCTTGATTCAAATAACCTTTTAAAAGACCAATCAGCAGCGCTGTCAAGAGCTACAGGGACAGTATGAATACAAAACAGCCTCGGCCGTAAACCTGCACTCTTACATGCTTACAAAGAACATTCAGCCCAGTGACTGGAGGACACATGCAAATAGATGGTTCCAGCAGCCAATGGAAAAGAAGCTGCCAATACCAACAAACTAAATTTAATTATTATTGTTAAAGACTGCATTTAAATCATTTTTAATTATTAATTAAGGGGACTGCTCGGAGACAGGGACTGGTTAAACATTTTATGAATTTCATGCTTCAGATTATGCCATAAACCATCGGTCAAAAGTTTTTAGAACACCCTATTCGTGTGGTTTTCACTCTTTCATGCTAACATATAAAGCAATAGTAATTACTGAACTCACCACACTGACTGATGTCAGATTTTAGTTACAGTGCCATTTCAGAGCTGTCAAGTCATCTCATGAATCTCAGCAGGCTTGCTCTTCCTTACTGTTCCCTACAAAACATCACAAATCACAGAATTATAAAACACCAGGAGTGTGCAAAAGACATGTATTTTGATATCAAATCATTTACATTTCCATCAAATTGCAGTATCAAATCTCAGCTCTGTTTACTTTTTTACCGCCGAGATGAACCAAAGTTTCTACGGTACAGGTTAACACCAAGCTGCTGCCAGACAGCCAGCATACAAAGGTCAATGGTGAGCATTAAAAGAAGATGACATAATGTTTTAAACAGTATTTAGGCCCTATCATACACCATGCACAAGGCATGTCTTGATGCACATAGCTATCTTACACCCCGTCAATGGTCTATTTTCACACCTAGCATCTACGCTGTTAAAATAACGTCGAAGATTAGGAATATATTTACACTGAATGGCATGGTGAGGTGTGTTCAGGTAAATATATGGCGTGTTTCTATCTTGGCGGTGAAAAAAGCAAGTGCGCCACTGACTGATTAAAACCCTGACCACAGTGAACAAATCCGCTCATTGCCATTTTCTTACATAAACTGCTTAGTTAATGCCTTTTGAACACTTCGAACCACGTAAGGCATGCTTTCTGCATCCTCATGTTACCAAAGGCACACCAACACACCCTAAATCAAGCTATTGTGATGCACAATTGATTCTAGGATAGTCTAGGAGAGTACACTATGAAAGGTAACGTCACTGCTTTCTCAAACAACATTAGGGAACTTCACTTACTTAAAAAGAATCTTATTTATTTAACCCATTCATTTAACCCTTTTCGTAAATTTGCAATTTCATATTAACGACTTCTATAACTAAATACACTTGAGTACACTCTCAAGTTCATCAGTGAGCATGTGCTGAATAAATGCTAATACACATTTTGTAACTCACACTCACTGAAGTATTTTTTTAGCTGCTGTATTTTAATAGATTTTACTTAAAGAACGTAGCACCATAATACCCATGCTTCCCTATTGGTTCCTGTCATCTATTTAGATAATGAACAAAAGTTAGCAGCACTTAGTGACAGCTGCAGTTAGCAGAGCTACGTGCTGCGCTGCTAACCGTGAGTAGCTCTGCTGCTAACCGCAGCTGTCACTAATCACTGCTAACCACAGCTAGCACTGCTGCTAACCGCACTGCTGAAAATGTTACTGTAAATAAATGGAGGTTTACTACATATATATATATATATATATATATATATATATATGTATTAAAATTATTATAATATTGTAATGTATTTATTTATGCGGGGAAGACCTGTTTACAGTAAATTATTATTCTTATTATACAGTAAAATGCTGTAATAATTTTTTACAGTGAACTTCTGTCATTTTACAACAATTATAAATACTTCAATATTTAATACGAATAAACATATTATTACAAAGAGGAATAAAATTAACCTTTACTTTAGAGAACTTTACCTAACAGTATATATATTTTCTATTAAAAACACTTTTAATAATCCAATAATATATATATATATATATTACATACATTGAATATAAAGTTGCGTGAAAAGGTTTTTTTCCCCCTGTAGATTTCTTGTTTTTTTCTTTTTTGTCATGCTGATATTTTTCAGATTATCAAACAAACTTTAATAGCAGACAAAGTTAATATAAAAGTCACTTTTTAAATGATCATTATATTTATTAAAGGAAAAAAAATCGAAACAAATTAAGCCCTGTGTGAAAAAGTATTTGATCAAACTTTACTGATAACTGGCAGTGAGTCCTTTACATCTCATCACAGGAATTTTGTTACACTTTTCTTTACAGAATTGTTTTAATACAGCCACATTGGGGGGTTTGCGAGCATAAACATCCTGTTTAACATCATCCACAGCATCTCATCTTTTAAGCCATTTAGAGGTGGATTTGTTTGTGTGCTTTGGATCATTGTCCTGCTGCAAAACCCAAGTACACCTGAGCTTGAGGTCACAAACAGATGGCCAGACTTTCTTCTTCAGGATTGTCTGGTAGACAACAGAATTCCTGGTTCCATTTATTACAGCAGGTTATCCAGGCCCAGAAGCAGCAAAGCAGCACCAGACCATCACACTACACACTACCACCACCATGTTTTACGTTCAGTATAACGGTCTTTTTCTGAAATTATGTGTTAGTTTTATGCCAGATTTAACGGGACACACACCTACCAAAATCAGTCCAAAGAATTTTTATCCAAACTTCATCAAGATGTTTGTTGGGATATGTAAGATGGGTCGCTATGTTCTTTTTATTCAGCTGTATTTTTGCCCTGGAACGCTCCAATGGAGATCATTTTTGACCAGTCTCTTCTCTTCTCTTATTTAATCATTAACACTGACCCTAACCTTTAAATGTTGTTCTTCATTTGTAACCTCCTGGATGAGTTGTCCATACCCTTTAATTTCGGTTGGTCGGCCGGTCATCCTTGGGAAGGCTCACCAGTGTTCCATGTTTTCTCCATTTGTAAATAATAGATCTTACTGTGGATTACTGGAGTCTCAAAGCCATAGAAATGACTTTGTAAAATTTTCTAAACTGCCAGATGTCAATTACTTTCTCATCTGTATTTGAATGTCTTTAGATAATCTTTTAGCTGCTTCATGTTGTCAGACAGGTTCTATTTAAGTGATTTATTGATTCTACAGGTTTGGAAGTGATCAGGCTTGGTTGTGGCTAGTGAAATGAATTTTTTTTAGTGTAATTATATATTTTTTTTGGTGAAGGGGTGGTAAACACTTTTTCACGCCACTGTGTGTGTGTGTGTATATATATGCTAAAATTTCAAATAATTTTTTATACAATTTATAAAATTAAGGCAAATAAAATTAAGGCAGTATTTGTTAAAAGAGCAATTGACTTAATTATTAAAAATATTCAGATACTCCATTTGAAATATGAAATACCTCATAATATGAATATATGAACAATTTAGATAATTCAGGTTAGGGGCTTTCCTCACTAAGGGAAACCTTATTGGCAAAAACATCAAAAGATCAAACACCATGCAGAAACTGTAATTACACAAGTGGTTCCCTCTTCATGCAATCCCATTGGCTGTAGGTATTCACTGATCTTGACTCATATTAGCTAACAGGTCTAGATATTAAACCTGCCAGATATTTGCCAGGCATCTGTGACTTGCTGCTGTTCGCTAAATAAACACCAAACTGCCTCTGAGCAGAGGTTTTTGTTGGCGAGCTACAAAAAAAACAGCCGACGACTGAAAAACCAGGCTACAATTGGGTCATTAGTTTTCTTCATGGCAAGAATTACTTAAAAATACCCCAAAACTCTTCTACATTACAGAACACAAAATTACCAACCTACTACTAAACATGCGTTCCTTCTAACTAAATATAAACCCAAAGCACCATTGGCACACTCCATTGTGACAAAACTTTTAAACTGCGAAATATAACAACTGTTTTTTGACATACTGTTTTTTTTAGTCAGAAGGGATGACAGACAATTATAACCTTGTACATTTATAATCCTGCAGTTATAAACTTTATAAAACATTCTTTTCTTTTTTTTTTTACAGTGCAGCTGCTGGCCTGGGTTGGGTTCTAATACTGTATAACACTGAATTACATCACTGCCCCGATTCTGCTGGAGACTCAGAGAGGCTCGGTGGGCAGAAGTGACACATCAAATCCTGGTCCAATCCGGCCCATTTTCACTTCTTTATTTACTATCATTCTTTACAGTGCATGGAGGGAGGGAGGGAGGGAGGGAGGGAGGGAGGGAGAGAGAAAGAGAGAGAGAGAAAATAATAGAAAAAGAGAGTATATAAAGTTAGAAAGAGTAATAGACACACAGTTGTAGAGGTAGAGAGAGGTTGAGAGTAACAGAGAATATTATATCAAGAGTAATAGGGGTTCAGACAAAGAAATAAAAAAGAGAGAGAAAAAGGGAGAGACAGCATGTGGAAGAGTGATAGAAAAAGATACAGATATACAGTGAAAGAGAGAGTATTAGGGAGAGAGACTGGTAGAGAGATTAGAGACAAACAGTGAAAGTAAATAGAAGTGAGAGAATGAGACATACAGTGCGAGAGTGGTAGAGACAATATATAATTGTGTGTGAGAGAGTATAAGTGAGATCAGGGAGAAAGAGAGAGTATATAAGAAAGATAAACATACAGTATGAGAGAGAGAGAGAAAGAGATGTAGAGAGACAGGTGTACAGCGTGTAAGAGAGTATATAAGAGAGAGGTAGAGAGCGACAGGGCATATAAGTGAGAGAGAGAGAGAGAGAGAGAGAGAGAGAGAGAGAGAGAGAGAGTATGTAAGTGAGAGACAGATACAGACATACAGTAAGAGAGAGTAATACAGAGATAAAGTAAGAGAGAGAGAGAGTGTTATAAAGATAGAGAGAGAGAAAAGAGTGTAATAGAGAGAAAGAGGGAGAAAGAGAGAGAGAGACGGACGCCATTACGAGGAGTTGAAGGTCCGACAGCAGCAGCAGTATCAGGGGGAGGGGGGAGGAGGGAGGTGAGGGCGAGTCAGCCGTCATGGCCGCTCGGACCCGAGCTCTCTCCCGCGCGCGCTCGGCGAGTTTACAGCGCGAGACGCAGCGCGGCTCCCCTGCACGCGGCGGGGCGGACGGCCGGGCACGCGCTCGGGGGCTCGAACCCGCGACCGGCCATTTTCTCACCGCGGTTCGAGCCGGTGACACACACACACACACACACACGCAGCGCAGCTCACGCACAGCCCGCTACCTCAAAGTTTCGGACCCTAACCGCGCCGCTGTACCCGCGATCGGTCGCGCGGCAGCCCCGTCGCCGGTACGGAGCGCGCGGAGAGCCGCTCGCGCCCGGCTCCGCGCGAATCCGCTGAATAATATTGAATATGAAACTGTTCTCACCCCGCGAGACAGCACTGGCTAACCCCAGCCTCGCGCACTTCCGGAAGACCAAATCTGAATGAATGAGGGGGCGGAGAGAAAGAGGGGGGTGGGGGGTCAGAGAGAGCGGGGCGGGGGGGTAGTGGGGGGGCATAGGGGCGGTGTGGTGTCACACAGTTATACATCCGCCACCATCCTTACCCCAATACACTCACATATAATATGCATAACACTGAAATAATATATCTGTACAATCTTTTTTTTTTTTTTTGGAACTGTTTTTAGTATCATTGTTAATTAATACACAAAAAATAAATAAATGTGTATTTTCAAACATTAAATCATATAACCATCATTTTATTTAAATTAGTAAATGCAATGTGTTCCTTTGAAGTATAAAAACACACTTGTCATGCTTAAAATTTGTGTAAACATTTCCTAACCTTTAAAAAAAATTGCGTATTTTTATCGAATTAATTTCTGCCTCTGCAGCTTCCTCTCAGTTTCAACTGTGCCATAGGTGAGGATGATGCGTCTGTGTACTATGGTGCGCAGACACCTCACAATATGCAAAGCAATCAATCAATAATACCGGCCCGCTGGTAATGTCCAACCACCTCTGTCTCACCGCTATCAGAGGCACACTGCTCAGCCCAATCAGCTCTCCCTCCTGCCCTGCCCCTAAACCCATACATCACACAGTGCCCCTCCAAAACTACCCCTCCCATTTTTTTTAGCTGAGGGTGGAGTCACCCAAAATCATGTGATTTAGTCACTTTATGAATTAGGAGGTAAAAAGAGTTCTGGCATTGCTTGTAGTAAGGTGGCCATCTACAGATATATTTTCTGTAAATGTGCTAATAAAGTAAAACATTGAATTTAAGTAAATGTATTGGAAAATATACATTTCTAACAAAACAGAACACCACAAAATAAGTAGAGTGTTAAAAACAGAATGTGTTATATAATTGGCCAAAGTAATGTATATAAAAAACTGTCTAAAAACAGAACCAATTAAGTTAGAAAATCCTCAAATATCCAACACATATGTACTGCAACAGCAAATTATGAAATGAAGCACACATGGTACTTACAGATGTATTTTATTTTCTTTTTTATTTAAATAAATGAAGTAGTGGATGCTTAATGTGAGCTCATAGCATAGCTACCCTCATAGCTAAGCTAGCCGGCTCCTGAGCTAGCTAGTTAGCTAACTCACTAGCTGCTCGACGGTTCTTAACTTCTCTGACATTAATTAGGCTTGCAAAAGCCTGAAAAACTGAAAAGTATCTGTTTTACAGCATATCTGAATTAGCTACTGCTCTAACAGTTCAAATTAGGTCGCTGCTCTGTAGTTAGTCGGCTGGCTAGCTAGCCAACTGCTTGGTAAGCACCCAAAAAACATATGTAATGTTAATTAGGCAGATAAAAGCCTTAAAAATTGAATATTGGTAAATGTTCTCATCCGGTTTATAGCACTGTTAACAAACCTTAGCAATAGTTTAACTGTTGAAATAAGTTTGACAACTAGCAAGCTAGCTAACCTAAGTAACATTAACACCTACTGATATATTTAGCTATGCTAGCTAGCTAGCTAAGGTGTGAAAACTGTTGACATTCATTCCTCAGGTAGAAGTATAGATATTAGGATTAAAAACAAATGTGTAAAAGTTATAGTATCAACTCAAGCTTTTTACTCAAGTAAAAGTGTAAAAGTTCAACTTAAAGTATAAAAGTACAAGTTAGAGTAAGAGAAAAAAGAGGGAAAAAATGACAAAATCTTAAGCCGTGCCACTACAAAGTTTAATACCAGTGAATTTGTGTTACATTTTTATTCAGTAGAATGCTTATGCTTGTCGTATTTACATACTGCTAGTACTGCTACATACAACATTAATGCTTAAAAACATTAAACACAAACCATACTGTTCACATTTTCACCTATCAGCCAGACCATTATAACCACTAAAGGCTGAGGTGAATAACACTAAAGATCTGGATCCAGTGGCTGTTGTTAAAGGGATGGATTTACAGTATTAGGCAGCGAGTGAACATCAGGAAAAATAAAAGAATCCAAGAGCCGAGAACAGGAAACTCCAAAACACCAGGCAGGTCTCGTTGGGTGTTCAATATTATGTAGTGGATTTAATGTTAAGGCTGATCAGTGTATGGCCTTGCTATGCAGAAACATGCAGTTAATCCAACTGTGGAAACAAACCTTTACATTAAAATAGAACATAAAATACAGCTTACAGTAGTTACACAAGGAAAACACATTTATACAACACAAGTCTTATAGTGGTGAAGCAGAGAACATTGGCTTTTTGAGTTATCTTAGCTCTGGTAAAATATTAATCTGATAACAACAATCAGCAATAAGAATGCATCTATAATTATTCAGTTTAAGTTAACTTTGTCAGTGCAATATGAGGTGAGCAAGCTGCTCACCCACTCAAACACTCTCAAACAGGTAGTGCGGGTGTGGACAATATAATGGAAACACCACATTGGCCTTTGTAATCATAATAAAATCTGTACAGTGGGGTGAAAAAAATAACAGAAACACCACCTTGACTTGTGTAATGCTAATACAAGCAATACAGGAGTGGACAAAATAACAGAAACATTACATTGGTGTAATAATAATACAAGCACTATGAGAGGGGACAAAATAACAGAAACACTATTTTGGCCTGTGTAGTGCAAATACAAGCACTGCAGGAGAGGACAAAATAATGGAAACATCAAATCGGTCCATGTAATACATATACAAGCACACATATTAATAATACAAGCAGAACAATGGGGTGGACAAAATAACAGAAACACTACCTTGGTTTGTATAATGCTAATACAAGCACTGCAGGCGTGGACAAAATAATGGAAACATCACAAGACGTGTAATGCAAAATACAAGCAGAACATTGGTCGGACAAAATAATGGAAACATCACATTGGTCAGTGTAATACAAATACATGCACTAGAGGAGTGGACAAAATAATGGAAACATCACACTATTTAATTCTAATACATGCAGAACAGTGGAGTAGACAAAATAAGTAAAAAACTGCTTTGGCTTATGTGATTCATATACAAGCTCAAGAGTAGTGGACACAATACTGGAAACACTACTTTTGTCCTTGTACTACAGGAGTGGACAAAATAATGGAAACATTAAATTGGCCGGTGTTATAATAATAGTCCTGTGTTTCTCTAAAACAGCGTCCATAGTTCACTTCCTGTTATTTACATATTTACCAAAATGAGAGCAGCTTCACTGCTCTATACCCTCCAGATCAGCAGGATCACATGTGTTGATCTCAGACACCAGCCGATGTGGGTAGAGTTTATATTGGAACCAGGTGGGGTCTGGAGAGAGAGAATAGGGTTTTCAGTATATAGTATGTATATACAGGTTTATACAGTATAAGCCATGTGCGTCAGTCTGTATTATATTTTTCAGTTTGTGTATTGGACACACCTTAAATTTAGTGGTTCTTTATTATTTAAAAAAAGCCTGCATTGTTAAGTAATAATAAAGTCATCCAAACTATGAAGAAAAATGCATGGAATTATTTAGTAAACAAAAAGTGTTACACAAACCAGAATATTTTTTTGATTTTACATTTAATCAAAGTAACACCTTGCCCCCTTAATGTGTTTGAGAGCATCAGTTGTAAAGTTGTGAAAAGGTAGAGTTACAGGTATACAGTGAATAGCTCTATTTGAGTAATGTTCTAATCCATATTATGGCAAGAAATACTCAACTAAGTAAAAAAATACTTTAAGAAATAAAGGTCAGTCAATCTAAAAAATGTAAAGAACTTTGAAAGTATCCTCAAATGTGGTAGCAAAGACCCTTACAAAGGTTCCGATTAAACTGGTACTCATCAGGACCCTTCTGTTACACAGGATTAGTTCAGCAGGGTTACCAGCCTCAGAAACTGCAAGTTAACAGCTCCCCAGATAAGAGCACCTAAATGCTTTACAGAGTATTTTGGTTGTTTAACACTTTTAAGTTACTACATGATTCCTTATGTGTTCCTTCATAGTTTGGATGAGTGTTAATTTACAGTGTAGGAAAAAGTAAAAACACTGAATGAGAAGATGTGTCTAAACTTTAGATGGCACTGTATATGGGACCATAAATTAGACTCTAATGTAGAGTTTCAGTGCCACTCTTTTGAGAGTTGATCTTTTAACTCTTTTGAGAAGTAAAGATACATGTCCCGAACATTTCAATACACCGCTAAAGAAGTACATTATTCCTCTTGGCTTCTGGCATGGTTAATGTACATAATGGGCATGTCCACACCACCCTTAAGTGTGTAGTATTGCCCATCAGAGCTATCTTCCCTTTAGTATTTAATTATTACTTAAAAAAGCCTGTTCACCAATTATATAGGGAAGTTATTACATCACAGAGTTCAGCCAGCACAAGGTTGCTCTTAAAGCTTAAAACACTGTGGACAACCATTATGTAAACTATCACTGAATACTCAAGAAAAAGGTAGCTCCTGTGGGTAAGATTACACACTGACAGCAAGTCAGACTATTTACCATTATGTAAATAAATGATAAGTGATGGTAAGAGCCAATAGGAAAGATGTACTTTTAGTATAATGTACTAAAAATGTTAAGTAGAGCATCCCAGCTTGAGCTCTCTCAAAATATGGAGTGAACTCAACTCAACTGAATAAAAAAGTGTGTTATATCCACTGTGTTTTCCTGGAAATTCTGACAGAACTTCATGCTTTCCTCTGCTGATAACCTTTATTGAGATGCAGATTTCATTTTCCAGCAGGACTTGGCACACTGCCCATACTGCCAAAAGTACCAATTAGTCTTATATAATAATTCAATTTTTTTGAGATACTGACATTTGGGTTTTCATTGGCTGTGGTTAAACCTCTGTATAACATTTTAAATTGAATTACTTAAATAAATTCTAATTTTCTGAGATGCACATGATTTTTGACTAAATAATTTCAATGCAGAATATTTTGGTGCATCTGTATTATTAAGCAAACTTAAATTCAACAAAAAAATATGGTTGTTGTTTATAGCAAAGAGTTATTAGTAAAGTAGTGAAGGAAAGTGTGGTTCCTGAAGAACGGCTCCCAGGTAGTTGCTACTCTGTCGCTGTATGGTCACTAGGATGGAGCTGCTTTTGGTAAATGGTTGACATGGCATTCCTGGTTGTTGTCAAGGTGTTGCTATGCGGTTGCTGTGGTATTCCCAGGTGGTCACAATGGTGTTAAGGTGTTCTTAGATGGACGTTATTATGGCGTCACATCAATGTCAAAAGTCGAGGACGCAAAAATACAGGTAGTGGGCGCAAAAATACCAGGTGAAAAAAATTAACCAGCGTGTTCTAACATTTTGCGTGCGTAAATAAACATTTCGTGAGCACAAATGTCAAACTAGCAAGAAAAAAAAGAGAATGGTGTGCGCTAAAGAAAATGTTGCTTTTGAGCTTCATTTTTCTCCTCTTGGGTGCTTTTTTTCCTACCGTGCTGTGTGAATTACCTGCTGCAGCAGTTTGTGCTCGATTAGTGTTTTGAAATGGGTGGTTTTGACAGTTTGGGGGCGGGGCCAGGGTCACCTCCCTCAGCGAACGCTATTGGCTGATATCTCCAGGGTTCGTGACGGACCGCCTACCTCCATGAGCCAGCGGAGGGCGGGGACAGAAGGACGGCAGGAGAGTTAGCTAGCTGGCTATGCTAACATTAAAACAACCCACTCTCTGGCGCAACCCGCTCTGTCTGCCCGGGTTTAGTGCCTGGAGTGACCTGCTCTGTCTGCCCGGGTTTAGTGCCCGGAGTGACCTGCTCTGTCTGCCCGGGTTTAGTGCCCGGAGCGACCCGCTCTGTCTGCCCGGGTTTAGTGCCTGGAGTGACCTGCTCTGTCTGCCCGGGTTTAGTGCCCAGAGCGACCCGCTCTGTCTGCCCGGGTTTAGTGCCTGGAGTGACCTGCTCTGTCTGCCCGGGTTTAGTGCCCGGAGCGACCCGCTCTGTCTGCCCGGGTTTAGTGCCTGGAGTGACCTGCTCTGTCTGCCCGGGTTTAGTGCCCGGAGCGACCCGCTCTGTCTGCCCGGGTTTAGTGCCTGGAGTGACCTGCTCTGTCTGCCCGGGTTTAGTGCCCGGAGCGACCCGCTCTGTCTGCCCGGGTTTAGTGCCTGGAGTGACCTGCTCTGTCTGCCCGGGTTTAGTGCCCGGAGCGACCCGCTCTGTCTGCCCGGGTTTAGTGCCTGGAGTGACCTGCTCTGTCTGCCCGGGTTTAGTGCCCGGAGCGACCCGCTCTGTCTGCCCGGGTTTAGTGCCTGGAGTGACCTGCTCTGTCTGCCCGGGTTTAGTGCCTGGAGTGACCTGCTCTGTCTGCCCGGGTTTAGTGCCCGGAGCGACCCGCTCTGTCTGCCCGGGTTTAGTGCCTGGAGTGACCTGCTCTGTCTGCCCGGGTTTAGTGCCCAGAGCGACCCGCTCTGTCTGCCCGGGTTTAGTGCCTGGAGTGACCTGCTCTGTCTGCCCGGGTTTAGTGCCTGGAGTGACCTGCTCTGTCTGCCCGGGTTTAGTGCCCGGAGCGACCCGCTCTGTCTGCCCGGGTTTAGTGCCTGGAGTGACCTGCTCTGTCTGCCCGGGTTTAGTGCCCGGAGCGACCCGCTCTGTCTGCCCGGGTTTAGTGCCTGGAGTGACCTGCTCTGTCTGCCCGGGTTTAGTGCCCGGAGCGACCCGCTCTGTCTGCCCGGGTTTAGTGCCTGGAGTGACCTGCTCTGTCTGCCCGGGTTTAGTGCCCAGAGCGACCCGCTCTGTCTGCCCGGGTTTAGTGCCTGGAGTGACCAGCTCTGTCTGCCCGGGTTTAGTGCCTGGAGTGACCTGCTCTGTCTGCCCGGGTTTAGTGCCCGGAGCGACCCGCTCTGTCTGCCCGGGTTTAGTGCCTGGAGTGACCTGCTCTGTCTGCCCGGGTTTAGTGCCCAGAGCGACCCGCTCTGTCTGCCCGGGTTTAGTGCCTGGAGTGACCTGCTCTGTCTGCCCAGGTTTAGTGCCTGGAGTGACCTGCTCTGTCTGCCCGGGTTTAGTGCCCAGAGCGACCCGCTCTGTCTGCCCGGGTTTAGTGCCCGGAGCGACCCGCTCTGTCTGCCCAGGTTTAGTGCCCGGAGCGACCCGCTCTGTCTGCCCGGGTTTAGTGCCCGGAGCGACCCGCTCTGTCTGCCCAGGTTTAGTGCCCGGAGCGACCTGCTCTGTCTGCCCGGGTTTAGTGCCCGGAGCGACCCGCTCTGTCTGCCCGGGTTTAGTGCCCGGAGCGAACCGCTCTGTCTGCTCGGTCTAACGCCTATAGAGACCATGTCTAGTTAGCTAACTCTCCTGCCATCTATCTTTCCCCGCCCTCCTCCGGCTCGTGGAGGTAGGCAGTCCGTCACAAACCCTGGAGATATCAGCCAATACCATTTGCTGAGGGAGGCGACCCTGGCCTTGCCCCCAAACTGTCAAAACCACCCTTTTAAAACTCGAGCGCAAAACACTAGTCGAGCACAAGCTGCTGCAGCAGGTAATTCACACAGCGCGCGAGGAAAAAAAGCACCCGAGAGGAGAAAAATTAATCTTAAGGGCAACATTTTCTTCAGCGCCCACAAAATTCTCTTTTTTTTGCTCGCTAGTTTCACATTTGTGCTCACGAGAAGTTAATTTACATAATTTACAAAATGTTAAAACACGCTGGTAAATTTTTTTCACCTGGTATCTTTGCGCCCTCGACTTTTGACATTGATGTGACGCCATATTATGTTATGGTATTTTGTGTGGTTGTTAGGGTGTTGTCAAGTGGTTGCTGTGGTGCCGCATGTGGTTGCTCGGGTGTTATGAGCATGTTGCACAAATCTTTACAAAGGTATCTACTAGATTATGTGCTGATAAATGTAAAGTGTGTGTGACTGACCGAGGTAGCAGCTGGGTGCAGTGAGCCGGCTGTCGAAGCATGTGGCCGCGGCGGTGTAGCTGCAGTGCTTTTCTGGATGTTTACAGAAGAACGTTACTTCCTCCCCGTGAGCGACCATCCCATCCGTCAAATCATACGGCCAGCGCTTTTCACCGCCCACCAGCACCCGACTGCGCTGGGCTGGGATTGGACAGCGGGCTGGGGGGAGAGGAAAACAGACAAATTCAACCCTTCAGTATTGAATTATTCAGGGTCTGCTGTGATTTGCTCAGTATCCACTATGAATTATTCCGCATCCACTATAATTTTTTTGTTTCACTAGAAATGATTTAGTATAAAATATAAGTAATTCAGTATCCACTATGAATTGGTCAGAATCCACCGCAAATTATTCAGTAACTATTAGGAATTATTCTCCATCCACTATGAATTATTCAGTTTTCACTCTGAACTGGTACCGCTCTGAGCAGTACCTCCTATGATTCAGTATCAAACATTAATTATTTAGTATCCACTATGACTTATTCAGTATCCTATATAAATTTGTAAGCATCTACAATGAATTATTTAGTAACTACTAGGAATTATTCTTCAATCACTATCCAATATTTAGTATCCATTATGAATTATTCAGTAACTATTAGGAATTATTGTCCTGCCACTATGAATTATTCTGCATCCACTATAGTAGTTTTCACTATGAATTATTCTGCATCCACTATAGTAGTTTTCACTATGAATTATTTAGTATAAAATATGAATTATTCAGTATCTACAATTAATTATTCAGCATCTACTATGAATTATTCATTATCCAATATAAATTGATCAGTATCTACTATGAAATTATTCAGTAACTACTAGGAATTATTCTTCAACCACTATGAATTATTTAGTTTTCACTCTGAATTAGTCAGTTCCCCCCTATAATTTATTCAGTATCAAACACAAATGATTTAGTATCCACTATACATTACTCCACCATGAATTATTCAGTTACTCCTAAAATTATTTTCCAACCCCTATGAATTATTCAGTTTTCACTATGAATTATTCTGCATCCACTTTAGTAGTTTTCACTATGAATTATTTAGTATAAAATTAGAATTATTCAGTATCCACTATGAATTATTCATTTTCCAATATAAATTGGTTAGTATCTACTATGAATTATTCAATAACTACTAGGAATTACTGTCCAGTCACTATAATTCTGCATCCACTTTAGTAGTTTTCACTATGAATTATTTAGTATAAAACATGAATTATTCAGTATCCACTATGATTTATTTATTATCCAATATCAATTGGTCAGTGTCTACTATGAATTATTCAGTAACTACTAGGAATTATTCTTTAACCACTATGAATTATTTTGCTTTAATTCTGAATTAGTATGTTCCCCCTATAATTTATTCAGTATCAAACACAAATGATTCGGTATCCACTATAAATGATTTAACTCCATTAGGAATTATTTAGTAACTACTAGGAATTATTGTCCTGTCACAATTAATACTATATTAATTAAATTTTTACTATAAATTATTCTGCAGCCACCATAGAGTTTTTTGTTTTTACCATGAAATACAGTATTTAGTATAAAATATGAGTAATTCAGTATCCACTATGAATTATTAATTATCCAATATAAATTGGTCAGTATCTACTATGAATTATTCGTTTAGGAACTATTCTTCATTCACTATGAATTATTAAGTACCTACTAGGAATTACTGTCCAGTCACTGTAAATTATTATGTTTTCACTATGAATTATTTAGTATAAAATACGAATTATTCTGTATCTTCTATGAATTTTTTATTATCCAATATAAATTGGTCTGTATCGACTATGAATTATTCAGTAACTACTAGCAATTATTCTTTGACCACTATTATTTAGTACCCACTATGAATTATTCGGTAACTACTAGGAATTACTGTCCAGTCACTATAAATTACTATGTTTTCACTATGAATTATTCTGCATCCACTATAGTAGTTTTCACTATGAATTATTTAGTATAAAATATGAATTATTCAGTATCCACTATGAATTATTTTTTTATCCAATATAAATTGGTCAGCATCTACTAAGGATTATTTCAGTAACTACTAGGAATTATTTTTAACCACTATGAATTATTTAGTTTTTTACTCTAAATTGGTCAATACCCCCTATGAATGATTCAGTATCAAATATGAATGATTCAGTATCCACTGTAAATTATTTAATATCTCTTATGAATTATGAATTCTCAACCATGATTTTTTTTTCTCTTATGAATGATTTAGTATTTAGTATAATTATTCCATATTTACTATACTTAATACACAATGTATCAATTATTCAGTAAATAGTATGGATTATTTATAAAGTATTATAAAATACGTGCCTAGAGTTATTATACACAAATAATTCATAATAAATGAAAAATGTTAAATAATACAGACCTAAATAAGTCTAAAATCTCCCTGATTACCTCGGCAGAAGGGTACAGTGCTCCATGTGCCGTTTGATTGGCAGGTGACCTGGTTCGGTCCGTCCAGTAGGTAGGTCTTCTTGCAAAGGTAGTAGACGGTGTCGCCCACCTGATATTCAGATTTCTGCACGGCCACCAGGTAGCCTCGATCTACCTCCAGCGGCTGCGGGCAGAACACACCTGTTGCACAAACACAGGACAGAATATTAATGCAGCAGAGAGTTTCTTCAGAGAGATACAGAGGAGGAGCTTAATTTACAACAACTCAATAAAAAAACTTTAAAGGGCCAAATTAATTCAAACTCACATACAGGCTTTATGAAAACAGCTTTAATGTGCTGTATTGGCCACCAGATGGCAAAAGAATAATACTAAACAGTGTAATTCCCCACTGATCCAGCAGAGGGCAGAATAATCCCAGTTAATACTGTTTATACCTCAGGCACAATCTCCAACACCTCCACAGCTGTATGTAGTGGATAAGAGGGTGTTAATATGATGTCAATGTGTTTATATGTCTGTTGTGGATATGTATATAAATACACCATTGTATTTATACATGCATGATGCATTATATTATAATATAATTTTAATGAAAAAAACAATTCACAGAATAACAATAATTTGCTTAATATACACAACATAGACAGTTATTATAATGTAGTATATTAGTATATCATAATAAATAAATAATTAAATAAATAAAATTAGCAATGGAATAATATTCTGGGGAAAAAAATAATTTATAATGTAGTATATTAGTACATTGGAGACAAAAAATAATACATAAATAAATAAATAAAAATTAGCAATGGAATAAATTAAACTTTGGAAAAAGATTTATAAAAATGTTAAAGAATATTTATTTTCAATCCTGCAGATCATCAGGATGTTTGTTGGTAAATGTGAGATGGGCTGTTGTGTTCTTTTTGGTCAGCAGTGTTTTTTTTATCCTGAAACTCTCCCATATTATTGAATCATTAACACTGACCTTAAATAAGGCCTTAAATGAGACCTGCAGTTGTGGGTTCTTTTGTGACCTCCTGGATGAGTTGTTCATGCCCTTTTGGAGTAATTTTGGTTGGCCGGCTACTCTTGGGAAGGTTCACCAGTGTTCCATGTTTTCTCCATTTGTGAATAATAGCTCTCGCTGTGGTTCTCGCTTTAGAAATGACTTTATAACCTTTTCCAGAGACTGATAGATGATTAATGACTTTGTTTTCTCATCTGTTTTTGAATTTCTTTAGATTGGGGTATAATATGTTGCTTTTGAGATCTTTTATCTGCTTCATGTTGTCAGACAGGTTCTATTTAAGTGATTGTTTGATTCTACAGGTCTGGCAGTAATCAGTTAATCACAGTTAATTTATTGGGGGGAAACACTTTTTCCACACAGGGCTATTCAGTTGGTTTTGGATAGTTTTTTCCCCTTAATAAATGTATTCATCATTTAAAAAGGGGTTTTATATTTTCTCAGGTTATATGTGTCTGATATTAAAGTTTGTTTGATAATCTAAAAAAAGTATGACAAAAATGCTTAAACAAAAGAAATCGGTAAGGGGCAAATACTTTTTCATGCCACTGTATATATGTATTTTAAGTATCCTTAGATAGTAGATAATAAGATAATTAGATCATTAACATAATGTGAAAATAGCGCTTATATTTACTTCCATTTATTAATGCAGACGTTTGTTAAATTCTCTCAAATAAAATCAACTTATCACATTTTACAATGTAGACAGTGGAGTAAAAGGCACCTAAGGACAAATTTCCTGATATAGAGGCACATCATCGTAATGTATTGCAGGAAGTAGCACACTAGCAGGCATTTGATCACTTTTTGTTCACAACTAGGGCAGCTAAAAGGGCACTTTGTCTCTTTTTGTCACTCTAGAGGGCACTTTAGTGATGCTGTTTCCACCATTGGGGCACCAAAAGTCTGCCAGTGACACAAACACCCACACACACAAACACACACACACACACACACACACTTACGCTGACAGATGGGGTGAGGGTAACGCCACGTCTGGTTCTGGAGACAGACGTTGTCAGAGTTCCCGAGCAGCACGGTTCTGTGAGGGAGGAACAGACAGGCTGAGAAAACTGAACAGCTACACACTGTACTCTATCTCTCCCTGTGTGTGTGTGTGTGTGTGTATGTGTGTGGTGTGTCCAGAGCCCGACCCAATACACAATTGTCTCATCGTTTCCTCAGGCTCAAGAAAATGCTCTGTGACGTCGCTATACATTTTTATATATAAGTCAATTACCCAACCCACTCATTAGCACTCCCCCTATCACTAGTAAGGCCCCAACACCAGAAGGGTGAAGATTAGACCATGCCTCCTCCGATACATGTGAAGCCATACACCGGCAACTAGTCACCGCCTCGGAGGAAAGCGCAGCAACTCGGTTCCGATACATCAGCTCACAGACGCCTTGTGCTGATCGACATCACCCTTTGGATTGATGAGGGGAGAGAGCACCATCTACCCAACCAGAGAGAGCAAGGCCAATTGTGCTCTCTCAGGGCTCTGGCAGCTGATGGCAAGCTACATGACAGGGATTCAAACCAGTATCAAATCACACTGTGATCATAAACAAAGCTGCTAGTTATAACAAGAATGGTATAATCACGGAGCACTGGTGCAACAGTGTGGTTGCTATAGGTTTGCGATGTGATTGCTAGGTCAATGCTAAGGTGTTGCTTGATGTTGGAATGCAAAATGTATGTTTGGCTAATAGAGAAAAGCTGGCAAACACAGTACTGGAGCGCTTTGTGGAATAGAATCCTTATATTTGAACATTCCACCATTCATTTTCCATGGGTAAAATGTGTACGAAGATTTACGAAAAAAAAAACTGTACATTATATCAGTTAGTAAAGCATAAATTCTGAAATTAATCAATGTGTTCTAGAAACTTGTAGAATTAGATTTTTATAACTTGAAAATTGTGTCCACTAGAGCTGTTTGAAAAACCTTTTTTACACAACCACAGTAAACAGCTTTCTTAAATAACAGGCATATGTTTCTTTTGTGTTGCACTGGTCATTAACATCATTGTGAACAGATTTCTCCCATTCAAACAACTCAGAATTGTAGTTAAAAGTTCAGGTTTAAGGCTGTACTTACTAAAATATGAGGGGTTTGACTCCACCCTCAGCTCAAATTTGAAAAAGGCAAAAAAAATGGGAGGGGAACTGGTTGATGTATGGGTTTAGGGGTGGGGCAGGATGGAGAGCTGATTGGCTGAGCTGCAGCAGCAGAGTGCCTCTAATAACGGTGAGACGCACATGGTTGGACGTCCTTGGGGGCGGTATTATTGATTGACTGATTTGCATATTGTCAACATACTTACATACTGTGTGTGTGTGTGTGTGTCTTACCCTGCAGTGCACTCGTACTGGATTGAGGCTCCCACCTCAGTACCGCCCCGCACCACCAGCAGCTCATCATCAGGCAGAACGCATGAACCCCCAGCCTCTGAAACCACCTTCTCCCCAAAACCACCGCCCACTGAGAGAGAGAAAGAGGGAGAAAAAAAATATATAGCTAATCAAACACTGTATAGTATTTTACTGTAAATGAACTGTAAAATACTGTCAGCATAACTTGTTCTTACGGCCTACAATAGAGTGTCCAGGCAACCAACTATTTTATCAAATTTACCTGAAAGCCCAAGAGAAAGTAGCTGTTCATTTTAGGCATATGTATTTATGCGAAATATGAATCGGATAAGATACATCAGCTCACAGACGCCTCGTGCTGTTTGACATTACCCTTTGGAGTGCTGTGGGGAGAGAGTGCCATCTACCCATCCAGAGAGAGCAAGGCCATTTGTGCTCTCTCGGGGCTCAGGCTGCTGATGGCTAGATGCATGACCGGGATTTAAATCAGCGATCTCCCCTTCATAGTGGCAGCGCTTAGCTCGTTAAAGGATTGTAGGTCATTAACAATAACACCCAGGTTCTTAGCAACCTTTGTTGGAGAGAGAGAGAGAGAGTCGATGGTTATGGTGAAATTGTGTTGAATGGATGGTTTTGCTGGTAGAACCAGAAGTTCAGTCTTGGAAAGGTTTAGTTGAAGGTGGTGTTTTTTCTTCATCCATGAGGATATGTCTGAGAGACACTGTGATATCTGTGCAGAGATTAATGGGTCATCAGGTGGAAGTGACAAATGAAATGGGGTGTCATCAGCAAAAGTTTGCAGCAGTCTACGATGTAATTTAATTTTTTTTTGTTCAACCAAAAAATCCTAATAAGCAGTGTGAATATTATTTAATTACTAACTCCATTGCTAATTATTCTATCAGTATTAAGTTCAGTGATGTTCCTTACCTCTAACAGGTAGTGGTTTATTTAGGATAATTCACTAGTTTTTTTATTATTTTTGAAAGACCAATATATATAACCCAGTTTTTGCAGGGGATGGTTGCAAATATGTGAGATTAATGATTTTCATATTTTATGTTGATTACAATAAATAATTAATTAAGGCAAGCAGGAGATGTTTTATACTAAACAAAAAAATACTTTTCACTATTATTCCCAGATCAGTGATGATGAACATGTGCCGAGAGCAGAGGGCAGCCATTGCTGTTGCACCCGGGGAGAATTGAGGGTTAAGGGCCTCACCGAAGAGCATCAAGCCCACAACCTTGTTGTGGATGATGGCTTAGTGCTCTAACCCCTGAGCCACCACTGCCCACAGACAGCAAAAAGACACAGCAAAAAAAGCTCCGATCAGAGGAGTAGAGGCTGTTAGTGCAGTAAACAGGGACCGATTCCCTGATAATGTTCTGGCCTGAGTGTGAGTAGGCGTGCAGATCCGTTTTGGTGTACAGTGTGAGAGAGAAAGAGAGAGAGAGAGAGAGAGAGAGAGAGAGGAGTGTTGGGAATGTGCGGTAGTGAGTTATTTCGGGTTCGGCAGTTGGGAAGCGTAAAGGTGAAAGACGTGCTTCCCTGCGAGTGAGCAGGAGGGCTGGCGGTGGTGGGCAGATGGGTGAGTGAGTGGGCGGGCGTGTGTAGGTGGGACGCGCTGCAGATGAATAGGCCGAGTGTACGGTTCTCCGGTTTAAACGCAGCCGCAGCCTCGGATCATCCATCTGCTCTGATCTGCTCACACATTCCACTGACTCAGATCTGACAGCCTCTAATGTGTGTGGGTGACTTACTGGTGAGACTGGGAGTGGGGGGGGGGGGGGGGATCTAACACATTTACACTGTGTGTGTGTGTTCTATCAGTGTGTGTGTGTGTGAGCTGCAGGTGTTGTAGGACTCACTCTGAACGCCCACAGTGCCTCTCTGGATGCTGCTTTGTTCCTGGAAATATCTCTCATCTCATCCTGTGCGTGTGTGTGTGCGTGTGTGTGTGGTACAGTACGGCTGAGTGCTTCTTGGGGCTTGCTTCTGATTACTGTGGTGCTGAAAGCCCACACTAGACTTCAGCATAGTTGTATGTATGTACTATATATATAAATTTATACAACAGTTAGTTCCGACCTCACAATCTGATTGGTTGAGAAGTGTTCTAGCCGTGCTGATATTCGTGATAACATCACGGCCTTCTCACACTAAACTTGTATCACTCTGCTGATGCATTGCCGAGTAACGGCGTATATACACAGTACAGTTTTGAATCATCACCTCCAGCGGCAGCAGTGTTAGCTTAGCACAGGCTAGCGCTCAACCACGGCACGCTCGCCCGCAGAGCTGGCTCATCTTTTGTGGAAAAAAGGGAAAGAAAATCGCTCAGCTAATGCCGTCTGACAGCCAGAATGGTAACTTAACCAGGTAGGCTAGGCTAGGCTAAGTTAATGTTGAGCTAAAGCAAGCTACGCTAACCTACACTAACCACAGTCCAGCCGGTGTTCTGTTGAATTGTCCTACCACCGGCATGCTAACCAACACCACCCAGCAAAACAGGCAAAAATGCTCTAAAAATGTGCAGTGTTCACCTGAAGACGACTCCACGGAGCAGGAGAGGAGAGTATTAGCGTTATTTCACCCTCCTAATGTTACCATCTTCACTTATTCCCAATTTTGCTTTCAAGCTAACATTTGTGGTGTTAAGTCTGTATATACTATACACCGCTTTGTAGTTAAGTTTTAATTCTGTGACAGTTGTTGTGGAACTACTTTTTGGCGGAAGGCACAGTCCATATTAAAGCATATTCATACTTAATTTCTTAAAGTTCTTTGATTTATTTTCTTTATTCTTTTTGTAAAAAAAAAAGGTTGTATAAAAGCAATAGAACACTCAAGGTTGTGTGTTATCACGAATAACATCACAGCTGTGATAATCTACAGCACTTGCCTTCGTCTCGTGCCTACGACCTATATATATATATATATATTTTGTCATACTGATATTTTTCTAATTATCAAACAAACTTTAATATCAGACAAAGATAACCTAAGTAAATATAAAAAGCACTTTTTAAATTATTATATTTTTATTTATTAAAAGGAAAAAAAATATCCAAATCAATGTAGCCTCGTGTGAACAATGTTTGTCCCCTAAATCTAACAACTTGTTTGTGCCTCCCTTGGTGGCAACAACTGCAGTCAAGCTTTACCGATAACTGGCAACATGTCTCTCACATCTCTGTGGAGGAATTTTGGTCCACTCTTCTTTACAAAATTGTTTTAATTCAGCCACATTGGAGATGTTTCCAGTATGAACAGCCAGTTTAAGATCATCCACGGCATCTCAGTCAGACTTTGAATAGGCTGCTCCAAAACCTTCATTTTGTTCAGTTTTTTAAGCCATTCAGAGGTAGACTTTATGTTTGTGTGCTTTGGATCATTGTCCTGCTGCAGAAACCCAAGTACACCTGAACTTCAAAAACAGGTCATAATCAGTTGTAGAACATGCTGCCAAAATTTTACTGTTAGAATTTTGTGTTAACTTTGCGTTATCTCAGCCAGAGCGCAGCACTTGTTAGCCTTATATTACCTGTGCAGACAGGGTCATTCCCACTCCATTGCCGGTCACCCTGGCAGCGGCGAATGATGGCATCCACACCATCGGCCATGGTGTGGCCTGGATGGCAGCGAACCTCCAGCAGAGCAGAGAATGAAGGTGATGGAGAAAGGAGCGTCACGCTGAAGCTTTCACCGGGTGGAAGAGGCCACGGACACGCCCGGCCTGATTAAACACAGATTAAAAACCATTACATAATTCAGTAAAGAGTTTATTTTTGTCACTTTAATGTCATTTTTCAAATAAAACATTTTCAGGGACTTTTCTTTTAAAATGTGTAAAATATGTGTAAGTGTTAGATTTTTTTTTTACTACAACTTGAGTTCAGGGCTGTTTAACAGTGTAGCATCTGGCATCATTTATTTATGTAAAGCGTGTGACCCCAAAGCAGATAAATATACAAATATACCATTTCGACACCCTATTGGTTTATACGATTCATCAAACCTGCACACGTCAACCCCCTCCATCCACCCCCCCCCCCCCCCCACTCCAGCAAGAACATAGCAGACAATGCCTAAGCTTTTGTCCTAAATGTATTTTGTCCCTTTAACGTTTATACTTTACGTAGTTTTGAAATAAGTACTTTTACACTATTAATTAAAGAGTAAAAAGCTTGAGTTGATACTTCAACTTCTACAGAAATATTTTAAACTCTAGTATTTATACTATCTATTCTACCTAAGTAATGAATAAAGTATCTATCTATCTGTCTGTCTGTCTGTCTGTCTGTCTGTCTGAATGAAAATACTTTTGACACCTCTGGGTAGTCCTGGTCGGCAAGACTACACACTGATGGTGAGTGAGGTTTACTAGCTCTAAAATAGTACAAGATGCACAAAGTAAGAGAAGACAGCTCTTCACACTATCTGTATTTTTGTCTTTTTAATGTAATCTTTCAAATAAAACTTTTCCAGGGACTTTTCTTTTCAAATTTGTAAAATGTGTAGAAATGTTAGATTTTTTTGACTACAACTTGAGTTCAGGGGTGTTTAACAGTGTAGCATCTGGCATGATTTATTTATGTAAAGGGTGTGACCCCAAAGCAGATAAATATACAAATAAACATAAATATACAAATATGTATAAATATATATGGTTGGATGAGAAGTATAAACATATACCATTTCGACATCCTATTGGTTTATACCATCCATCACACCTGCACACGTCACCACTTTCAACTCCAGCAAGAACATAGCAGACGATGCCTAAGCTTTTGTCCTAAATGTAGTTTGTCCCTGTAACGTTTATACTTTACGTAGTTTTGAAATAAGTACTTTTACACTATTAACTGAAGAGTAAAAAGCTTGAGTTGACACTTCAACTTCTACAGAAATATTTTAAACTCTAGTATTTATACTATCTATTCTATCAAAGTAATAAATAAAGTATCTATCTATCTGTCTGTCTGTCTGTCTGTCTGTCTGTCTGTCATTTGAATTAAATATTGCTATTTGCAGTTAGTTACTGTAGGTAGGAAATTCTTACATAGGGGAGCTGAATTTACAGCAAGGGTCTGTATGTGATAAAAACAATACTTTACTGATAGAATTTTCCTAATAATAACAGTTTAAATACCTTTAAATATAATAAAGCAGTGTTATGACATGTTATATAAGGTTAGATGTTTGGAGATGTTTATGGATATAAGGTCTTGTGTTATGATTTTAATGGTCTGACCTGGGACCACGCAGCTGAGTCCACACGGCCCGTCACACAGGCACTGCCGCTTGTTGCCACAGTCTTTGTCTTGCTGGCATTTTTTGGGGCAGGTTCTCCTCTGTTCGTTACCCAGAATCCTATCTGGGCACTGTTCGATCTCCTCTGCTAGAGGACAAGACAGACAAAATAAACACAAAAAACATTAGCACAATATAACTGTCCGTCTTAACGCAAGAAAACAAATTCACTTTATTTTATTATTGTTGTTGCTATTATTATTATTATTATGTAATTTACAATTTACATTAATAATATACATTTTTTACTTTTTTTTTTTTACTTTCATTCATTAAAGAGCCACTGAACCCTAAACCATATTTCTCGCATTAAAATCTGAAATATGTTCCTTTGAAGCAATGAAACAAACCAGTCCTGCTGAATTTTTTTATAAACCTTTCCTAACCTTTTAAAAAAACACTTTTATTGTGGTAATTTCTGCCTCTGCATGGGCCTCTTAGGTTCAACTATGCTGTAGCTGAGGATATGCAGATCAGTCAATCAATAATACCTCCACCCTGCGGACGTCCAACCATCTGCCTCTTACCGCTATCAGAGGCACACTGCTGCTGCAGCCTCTCAGCCAATCAGCTCTCCCTCCTGCCCTGCCTCTAAAACCATACATCATCCAGTGCCCCTCCCCAAACTACACTAAACTACTCCCATTTTTTTAGCATGTTTCAGGTTTGACTGTAGGTATTGGAATCAGTTCTGAACCAAGGAACCTACAAATCAGAACACTGAAATTAACCGGGATCTAAACACATATAAACATATACACTACTGGTCAAAAGTTTTAGAACACCCCTATGGTTAGTAGTCTAGTAGCAGTGCTGTGTAATTTTTTGTGATATTGTAACTGTCAATTTTTGTCAAATAAAGGCTTTTTTCCCCCCCCCAAAAAAAGGAAAGCAGAGGCAGGGCCTTTCAAAAAGAAAAAAAGATAAAACTCATTTCACCTCTGAATACCTTAGAATACTCTAAATTTAATTTAAAAAAAAGTAAAATTAATGAATATAAAAGTAAAGTTTCGTTATCCTTTGGTGTGTGTGCAAGTTTTTTTTTTTGTTTTTTTTAACCTGCAATAACCAACGGTTGTTGCAATCCTATGCAGGCCCACAACACAGTGTCCAGTCAATCAACCACTACATAGCTTCCAGCAGAGCAGTGATAAGAAGACAATGCAAAGAATCCATAGGCTGAGCTCAGCAGTTTCCTCTAGTTTGCCATTTACTGATAACTGGAATGTTGGTGAAGGACTATGGAGGAGTTTTGTCCTATAGAATATATAGAATATTTAGAAGTCTCTAATAATGAATAAACAGTCTTTTATCTTAACCAATATTTAATCTGGAACCAGAGCTCACTGCCAGATCTGGAGGAAACCCTATCTCCAGCCAACTCCCTTCATCTGCTAACGAAGGGCCTCCCAATGGGGGCCTGATGTTCAGTTTTAACATATACAGTATGTATAGGCTGGGGGAAGGGGGAGGGGCTTCTGGGATTTGGGACAAAACGTACTGTTCCTCTGAGAATCACACACATGTGAACTCTGTCAGCTACTGTACCCTCACAATCTCAGCTTCAGAAACGTAGTAGTTCTTCAGCAGCATCTAGTTTAATGTAGCTTTTAATTCTAGTCTCTAAAAACTAGCTATGGGTATGAAACTATGAAGCATGTGTGTAAGTCGGTTTGGAAAATAATCTAAAATAGTTACTATATTATTATATTACTATGTTATTATATTGTATTAGTTGGTACACAGTTACTGTATATGCTGGTTCTTTACACTCACATCTGTTGCTATGAAAAGGTTTCTTACAGTGTAGTTATTCTATGGCATTGCTTTTTACTACCTTTTTAGGGGTTTATTTAAATGAAAAATCCGGTGTTAAATGAACTTGAGTTTTAGTGAAACATGATAACGAGTACAAACTTTTGTCGAATATCCCACCTCCATTTACCCCCAACATTCCAAAGTCTCCTTTAAATTAAATTTATAGTGGCCACTAGATCATTCATAGTGGATATAAATTCATAGTTATTTCATAGTACATACTGGATAATGCAGATTTCAAGTATTTACTGAATATTTAATAGCGTATACTGAATAATTCATAGTGGATACTTGATTATTCAAGTATTTACTAAATATTTCACATCATGTACTGAATAATTATTTCTGGATATTCGATAGTTTAAGTATTTACTGAATGTTTCATAGCATACCGAATAATTCATTGTGGATAATACAGAATTCAAGTATTTACCGAATATATTATATCATATGCTGAACAATTAATTGTGGATATTACAGAAATCAAGTGTTTACAAAATTTTTCATATCATATACTGAATAATTCATTGTGGATACTACAGAATTTGAGTATTTACTTAATATTTTACAGCATATACTGAATAATTTTTTTTCTGGATATTCAATAAATTAAGTAATTACTAAATATTTTTATAGCATTTACTGAATAATTCATTGTGAATAATACAAATTTCAAGTATTTACAGAACTTTTCATATCAAACACTGAATATTTTGTTGTGGATACTACAGAATTCAAGGATGTACTGAATATTTCAGAGTACATACTAAATACTAAATTGTGGATACGATGGAATTCAAGTAATTACTTAATCTTTCATAGCATATAGCGAATATTTCATTGTGGATATTAGAGAATTCCAGTATTTACTGAATATTTCATAGCATTTACTGAATAATTCTTTTTGGAAATTCGATAAATTAAGTTATTACTGACTAGTTCGTAGCATATATTCAATATTTAATCATGGATACTATAGAAGTCAAGGATTTACTGAATATTTTATAGCATATACCAAATAGTTCTTTCTGGATGTTTGATGAATTAAGTAAATACTGAATATTTAATAGCATATACTGAATAATTTTATGTGTGTCAGGCTTTAGACCCAGGCAGAGAGACGAGGAGGCGGATGTAAACACAGGTAGGGTGAGAATTTATTAAACAAAGAGACAAGTAAACACGTAACAACAAAATAACTAAACAAACGAGGGAGGCTAGAGAACATAAAACTAAACAAACGCTGGAAAATAAACTAGGAATAAACAAGAGAGAGAGACTAATGATAAATAAACAAATAAACAAGTAAACAAGAAACAAAGAAAAACAAGAAACAGAGGCGAGCTAAAACTAACAAACAAACAAGAGATACTAAAGATAAACAAACGGGGAGACTATAAAACTAGGCAGGATAAACTAAAACAGGGCAAGGGAATAAACTAGGGAAAACACAGGGAACTAGAAAATAACAGAATAAACAGGAAGATAAATATAAACTACAAACAAATAGGGAGGCTGACAAAAGCAAACGAGGAACTGAATAAATACAAAACTAAACAAGGCAGAGCTGTATAAATTTAGGGAATAAACTACTAAAAGACTAAACACTAGGTGACTAGGGAACACAGAAGTAAACTAATAACTAAAGCTAGACAAACAAAACACAACTGAACAAAACAAGAATTACACAAGAAGATAAACAAAGAACAAGGGACTCGGGCTAAGGCTATGAAACACAGAGAGAGACAGAGAAACGCAGAGAGACAGACAACGGGGGACAGTGCAAAGACCGACCAGGACAGGTGACAGAGGAAAGCTTTATAACATAACAGGAAACACACTGGGAGTGGAAACACCTGGGGAAGGGGTGGAGCTACAAATGAGACATGAGGTAATGGAAAATCACAGGCAGAACACAGGGGCACGGGTCACGTGGGACAACACAGGCACGAGGACAGACAGGAAACAGGGCCAGGCGTGACAGAAACCTCCCCCTAAACGCGCAGCTCCCGAGGCGCGGAAAAACAAACCCCGGGGGCTGGCGGCAGGGAGAGGCCGGGGAAAACAGGAGACCGAACGGGAGACTGGACAGGGAACCGGACAGGAGATGGAGACAGGACAGGGGACAGAGACTGGACAGGGAACGGACACTGGACGGGGAACTGGACAGGTGACGGAGACTGGACGGGGAACGGAGACTGGACGGGGAACTGGACAGGTGACGGAGACTGGACGGGGAACCGGACAGGTGACGGAGACTGGACGGGGAACCGGACAGGTGACGGAGACTGGACGGGGAACTGGACAGGTGACGGAGACTGGACATGAGACAGAGACTGGACGGGACCGGACATGGGAACAGGGACAAGAACATTGACGGGGACGGAAACAAACACAGTAACAGGGACAGGAACAGAGAAACCACCGGGGACAGGAACTGGAACACTCACAGATACAGGGACCAGGACAGGGAGAGACAGGGGGACCAAAAACATAGGTGGGTGCCCAGGACTGGCAAAAGTCTGTGGGGACAGCCTGGGCACATAACTGGGGGCAAAGTCAGGAGGCCTAGGAGCAGGCCTGGAAATACGGGGCCTGGGCCCAAACATAGTTCTGGGAGCTGCTGGTGCCGGAGCTGGAGCAGCTGGGACTGCTGGTGCCGGAGCTGGAGCAGCTGGGACTGCTGGTGCCGGAGCTGGAGCAGCTGGGACTGCTGGGGCCGGAGCTGGAGCAGCTGGGACTGCTGGGGCCGGAGCTGGAGCAGCTGGGACTGCTGGGGCCGGAGCTGGAGCAGCTGGGACTGCTGGGGCCGGAGCTGGAGCAGCTGGGACTGCTGGTGCTTGAGTTGGAGCAGCTGGGACTGCTGGTGCTTGAGTTGGAGCAGCTGGGACTGCTGGTGCTTGAGTTGGAGCAGCTGGGACTGCTGGTGCTTGAGAGAGCGGCGTGGCCGCCGCAGAAATCTCGGAGAGCGGCGCCGCCGCCGCTGCAGTCTGTGAGCGCGGCGCGGCCGCCGCTGAAATCTCGGAGAGCGGCGCGGCCGCCGCTGAAGTCCCGGAGAGCGGCGCGGCCGCCGCTAAAGTCTCGAAGAGCGGCGCGGCCGCCGCTGAAATCTCGGAGAGCGGCGTGGCCGCCGCTAAAGTCTCGAAGAGCGGCGCGGCCGCCGCTGAAATCTCGGAGAGCGGCGCGGCCGCCGCTGAAATCTCGGAGGGCGGCGCTGCCGCCGCTGCAGTCTGGGAGAGCGGCGTGGCCGCCGCTAAAGTCTCGAAGAGCGGCGCGGCCGCCGCTGAAATCTCGGAGAGCGGCGCGGCCGCCGCTGAAATCTCGGAGGGCGGCGCTGCCGCCGCTGCAGTCTGGGAGAGCGGCGTGGCCGCCGCTAAAGTCTCGAAGAGCGGCGCGGCCGCCGCTGAAATCTCGGAGAGCGGCGCGGCCGCCGCTCGTATCATGGGGTGCAGCGCCTCAGACGCGTGTTTCACGGGGCGTGGCATGAAGAGATCCGCTGCAGCACTGGAGCCCGAAGCTGCGGGTGAAGTAAAAACCCGGACTGGATTCCTACTCTCTCGTGCAGCGTCAGGTGTGAGGAGCGCGGGGAAAGTCTTTGACCGCGGCTGGCTCGCCGTGCAGGGGGTCTCGGAGCGCGGTTCCACCGCCACCGTGGAAGGAAGTAGCGGCAGGCGGGCTGGTGCAGGAGGATAGTCCTCTTCCTCCTCGCTGGACGCAGGTGTGAGGAGATCGGAGTAGTCCCAGAGAAAGGACTCCTCACAGCCTGCATCCAAGTCACCCCCTTCCTCCTCGGGGCGAGGACCGAGGCTGACAGCACACACCCCCAGCGCCCCCCCAAAATTTTCCCCGCTCCGGAGGGAGTCCTCCCGCGCCTTGCGGGCTTTTCGGGCCTGTTTCCTCCGAGACTTTTTTCCCTTATGAGTCTCGGTGGGCACCGCTGAAGCCGGGTTCACGGGCTCCAACCCGAGGAATGGCGCCGGGAGCGGGTCATCGCCCCGGATTCGCTCGGCGAGGAGGCGGAGAAACTCCAGGTCCGCCTTCCGAGCAGCATGCCACCGGTTTACATCCATTTGGTCGGTCTTTTTGTCAGGCTTTAGACCCAGGCAGAGAGACGAGGAGGCGGATGTAAACACAGGTAGGGTGAGAATTTATTAAACAAAGAGACAAGTAAACACGTAACAACAAAATAACTAAACAAACGAGGGAGGCTAGAGAACATAAAACTAAACAAACGCTGGAAAATAAACTAGGAATAAACAAGAGAGAGAGACTAATGATAAATAAACAAATAAACAAGTAAACAAGAAACAAAGAAAAACAAGAAACAGAGGCGAGCTAAAACTAACAAACAAACAAGAGATACTAAAGATAAACAAACGGGGAGACTATAAAACTAGGCAGGATAAACTAAAACAGGGCAAGGGAATAAACTAGGGAAAACACAGGGAACTAGAAAATAACAGAATAAACAGGAAGATAAATATAAACTACAAACAAATAGGGAGGCTGACAAAAGCAAACGAGGAACTGAATAAATACAAAACTAAACAAGGCAGAGCTGTATAAATTTAGGGAATAAACTACTAAAAGACTAAACACTAGGTGACTAGGGAACACAGAAGTAAACTAATAACTAAAGCTAGACAAACAAAACACAACTGAACAAAACAAGAATTACACAAGAAGATAAACAAAGAACAAGGGACTCGGGCTAAGGCTATGAAACACAGAGAGAGACAGAGAAACGCAGAGAGACAGACAACGGGGGACAGTGCAAAGACCGACCAGGACAGGTGACAGAGGAAAGCTTTATAACATAACAGGAAACACACTGGGAGTGGAAACACCTGGGGAAGGGGTGGAGCTACAAATGAGACATGAGGTAATGGAAAATCACAGGCAGAACACAGGGGCACGGGTCACGTGGGACAACACAGGCACGAGGACAGACAGGAAACAGGGCCAGGCGTGACAATGTGGATACTACAGAATTCAATCATTTACAGAATATATTATATTGTACATACTAAAGACTTAATTGTGGATACATCAGAATTTAAGTATTTACTGAATATTTCATAGCATATATTGAACAATACATAACGGATACTTGCTAATTCAAGTATTTACAAAATATTTTATGGTACATACCAAATAATTATTTCTGAATACTAGATAATTAAAAAAAATACTAAATATTTCATAGTACATACTGAATACAAGCAAATACTGAAGAATTCATTGCGGATACATGGTGGAGTTTGTGTAAGTTACAGAGAAGGCATAGTGGTAGTATTACCTTTTTGGTTTCAGCTCTTACTTTCTTTTATATTTTTTTCTATGCAGTTACACACTCACACACACACACACAGACACACACACACACTCAGCATGCACTCACCTGGTGGCTGGGCCAGGCTGCTGAGGGTCCACAGGTTCAGCAGGAGAAGGAAGAGTGAAGACTTGTCCATCATTCGCTTCTGCTGAGCGGAGAGCTAATGAGGGAGTCCAGCAGAACAGGGGGCTATAAAGATCGGGGGGAGGGGGGGTATGGTGATGGGGTGATTACGAGGGAGGAGTGGAGCAGGGACACACATACACTTACACAAGCACACAAACACACACACAGATACACATGCACACAGGAGCACACACACACATCTGGTTTGTGTTTTGAACTCTGGGTAAAATTTCCTTTTAAAAGACCTTTCACCCAATTCTCTTAATGCCGAATGGGCACAAACAATCACTCACACACACACACACACACACACACACACACACACACAAACTCGCGCAAACAAGCTCATCCTCAAACCCTTACCATCCAAGGAATTTAACCACCAGTCCAAACCTTCGCTCAGTCCTGCAACAGGAGGACACTGCCCGGCGGAGACCTGTCCTGTGGTGTGTCTTCAGCTGTCCTGCTGCATTACTCTAACCAGAGGGTCGGTGTGCTGCTGATTTGATTGGCTGATTGATTCTGGATAAAATACCTGCGTAACTTCCACAAAAGCCACTGATAGCCTGGGGTGAAAGGTCATAACACAGATGCTCAGATCAGCATCACCCCACATAAAGCACTCAGTAACACACCATAGGACACACTCAATAACACACCACATAATGCAATCAGTAACACACCACAGAACGCATTTAGTACCACACCACATAATGCACTCAGTAACACACCATAGGACACACTCAATAACACACCACATAATGCAATCAGTAACACACCACATAATGCACTCAGTAACACACCACAGAACGCATTTAGTACCACACCACAGGACAAACTCAGTAACACACCACAGGATGCACTCACTAACACACCACAGAATGCACTCAGTAACACACCACAGAACGCATTTAGTACCACACCACAGGACAAACTCAGTAACACACCACAGGATGCACTCAGTAACACACCACAGAATGCACAAAGCAACACACCACAGGATGCATTCAGTAACACACTACAGGACGCACTCAGCAACACACCACAGGATGCACAAAGCAACACACCACAGGATGCACTCAGTAACACACTACAGGACACACTCAGCAACACACCACAGGATGCACTCAGTAACACACTACAGGACACACTCAGTAACACACCACAGGATGCACTTAGTAACACGCCACAGGATGTACTCAGTAACACACTACAGGACACACTCAGCAACACACCACAGGATGCACTCAGCAACACACCACAGGATGCACTCAGTAACACACCACAGGATGCACTCAGTAACACACCACAGGATGCACTCAGTAACACACTACAGGATACACTCAGCAACACACCACAGGACGCACTCAGTAACACAACACAGGATGCACTCAGTAACACACTACAGGATACACTCAGTAACACACTTCAGGATACACTTAGTAACACGCCACAGGATGCATTCAGTAATATATTATAGAACACAGAGAAACACACTACAGGACGCACTTAGTAACACCCAATAGGACTCCCTCAGTAACACACCACAGGACACAATCAATAATACACCAAAAATATTTACACACTCAATAACACACTACAGGACACACTCAGTAACACACCATATAACAAACTCAGCAACACACCACAGTTGCACACAGTAACACCCAAAAGGACGCTCTCAGTAACACACCACAGGATGCACACAGTAACACACCACAGGATGCACTCAGTAATACACCACTTAATGCACTCAGTAACACACCACAGGACACACTCAGCAACACACCACAGGATGCACTCTTTAACACACCACATGATGCACTCTTTAACACACCACAGGACACACTCAGTAACACCCCACAGCATACATTCAGTAATACAAGACAGGACACACTTAGTAATACATTATAGGACACAATCAGAAACACACTACAGGACAAACTTAGTAACACACCATTTAACACACTCAGCAACACACCACAGCTTGCACACAGTAACACCCAATAGGACGCGATGAGTAACACACCACAGGGCACAATCAATAATACACCAAAAGCACACTCAGTAACACCACAGGATGAACTCAGTAACACACTACAGGTATTTGTTATTTTTTTACAATCAATTATTGGGTCTTAAATATAACCACCTGTTTTTACCTCAGACATTATTGTTATATACAGAGGTGGCAGCTGATCTCATAGGTCATCCTATATTTATATGAATTGAATGTATAAATATTTATAAATATAAATAAATAAAGGAATTGTATAACCCTAATCTAACCCTATCCCTGAGCCCATCTGATCCTAATCCTAATATAACCCTAAAACAAATCTAACCCTAAATCTAGCGACTTTTCCAACCTATAATCTAGTAACCCTAATCCTAAACCCAGTGCATCCCTAGCTTGAACTTTAACCCCTAATTCTAAGCCTAACGTTTAACTTCAGCCCAATATCTCTGTGTTCCTTCTGATCAGTACGACAGATTAAACTGACACACATTAGGAAAAGAGCTCGAAGTAATCAATTAAAGCCCCACCCCCTCCCTCCCACACACACACACACACACACACACTGACACCCACACAAACACACACAAACAAACAAAGAGACATCAGCTAAATCAGCAGTGTTATGTGTTCAGTCAAAGTTCACTTCCAGAAGAGTCACTGATCAGCTCTCACACCCCACTGATGAATGTCACACTTCTGAGACCCCCACACCACAACCAAAACCCTCCCCCCGCCCTCTTCAGGTCTACATACACATGTATTTAGTATTTATTTCTGTAACTCAGTGTGTGAGATGATTTCAGTCAGAGTAGGGGTTTGATGTGAAAGAAAATCATTAACTCATTAACATTAATTAATGTTTTTTTTTTACACTGGTGGTGAATCGAGACCCTGACTGGCTAAAATGCAGCCTAAAGGACATAGTGGAGATTAACCTTAAAGATAAACTGTTAACCCTGATAAATGTATTTAACCCTAAATACTTCTGCAGTTTTTGTCGTAGAAAGTATGTGGTTCAGTGCAGCTACATTCCTAACGGGTAATTGGGTGATAGATCATCAAGCCAAAGGGAAACACCGTGCCCTCTGGAATGATCGGCCCTTGAGGAAACTAATGTTGCGTAAAAAGATGTCCCAGATTGATCCTAGATTGATCCCGCACTCAGAATCCAGAGCTCTAACCTTCAACTTAGGCAGAGTCATTAAAAATGGACACACCCGTTCACTGTGCACTAACTTTATTTAGGTAGAGTTCACCCCATATAATAATTTAATATTACTGTATTACTCGCCGCCGGGTGGTGGTGGGGGTAGCTAAGTAAGTTCAGTAAAATAAGCTAAGTAAACAAAACTGTAATAAAAAGGACTTACTTTTAAAGTCAAACGAGTGCTGGATGTTAATCTACACAGATTTATCTCCTGAAAACAGTTTATTTCGGTGAGTAAAGCGCTTCCATTTATTTACAGTAGGCTTAGAGTCCCGAATTTCTCCAGCACTGAGGCTAGAGAATTAGCATTAGCGGCTAACAGCTAGCAGTGCACCGAGAAACCCTGAGTGCTCCGGTAAGGCCAGTAAGGTGGTTTGTCCCATGTAGCTTGTTTTAACACAGTAAACGTGCAGGCTACAGGCAGGTAATACTCACCTCTGAACGACTAAAAATCTAGCGCTTAGCGAAGTTAGCGGGTAAGGGTTATGCTGCTCCAGCAGTGCTAGCCAGGTTTAGCAGAAGGCTACAGGCGGATAATAGTCACCTCTGAACAGGGAGTGGGAATGGGAATGGGAAAATTTTAGGATTTTTAATTTCGCACCTTTTAGTGCAATAAATATGGTATTGTTTTTCTCAGGGGATACAGTGTTATAGGCTGTAAGTGCAAGCTCTCTTACACAAACACACGCACGCACACACGCTACATGCAAACACAATCCAATTTATCATCTATTCTTTATTCCAGCACCCTGTGATAATTTTATTTCCCCTCAAACATACAAGTATATATTATAATTTTAATTGACACCACTAATACACATATAATTGCATTTTACATTTCTTACATTCATTCTTCTATTTACATTTAAATATCCACTATAAAAATTCGAAGAAAAACAAATGCCATTAATTGCAGTTAATCACAGAATTCTTCTGTCATTAATCAGATCAAATTTTTTAATAGATTGACACCACTAATATTAACATAATTCATCTGCAGGGTATTTATTGGTTTAGAGACAGAAATATGGCATGTCCATTGCAGTGGACGCTGGGTCTGAAGGGGTTAAGCACTTGTTATGTTGGGGCCCATTTAGTTGGTGCACTTATATAAGAGCAGAGATGGAAAATGGGAAAAAATTTGGAGAGTTAGATTTATACATCGATATGGCAACATATTTTATCACAGAATATCGTACCTGGAAATAACTTTGGCCTTATCGGGACGGGATTAGTTTCTTAGAAGAAGGTCACATGACATCGCGTTCAGTAGCTCCTCTATTTCTGTGTTTGTGTTTTGTGTTTACATAGATCTCCGTGGAAACGTGCACCCAAAATGTAATTCCGGTGCGCAGCAGTGGACAAATAGTAGGTAAGGTGGTAGGTAATTCAGCCTGTAATTTTCTCAGAAGACGTCTGAGAAAAACACATACACAGTTGTTCTGGACGGGAATAAAATCACAGAGGACCCCCCTCCCCCGTAAAAGAGAAAATTACCACAGAACCCCTAAAATACTATTCCCGTCCGGGAAGGGCTTTAGTTATATTTATTGAAACGTAGATGCTCTAAACCTTCTGAACCTACTGAATCTTTACTCCTCATGGTGGAGCTAATGAAATGAGTTGGGTAAACCTGTGATGAATATTGCAAATATTGATTTTTTTATAGCTTACATATGAGTTTAATTAAGTAATTGAGAATGGTTTAAAATGAATTATTTGAAATGTTTAGGCTGATGAAGTCTACTGTGAACTTTGTTATCTACCCAATCTTTAGAATTTGGTATTTATTGTATTTATGTTGTTACATGAATTCATTTATGCACAAAAAATAAACTATTTTTAAGTTTACAGATTTGGAATGTTATAGAAAATAAAACTTTAACATTTAATAGCATCTTATACTGAGTTGTCTCCTGGTGTTTTTCAGTGTAGAATAAATCCAGAGGAATCCAGATGATTTCAGCAGAATCACCTTTATTATATGAAGGTTTTCAGGGATTCTGCAATGTCATTCAAAAACAGCTGATTGCCTGAAGGAGACAGGTGAACCTGGTCTCTGAGGAAGAGCCGAGGGTTGTGGAACATGATATCCGGGTGATGAATAACACCCCCCTCCACTCCCAAGACGAAATCGGACATCTCGCGGTTTACCCGTTTCCGGGCCGCATCGATCCGCTTGGGGTGCATGGTGGACCTCCACTGGCGTCTTGGGGTGATATCTGACAGCATGATCTTTATGTGTGGGAAACGACGGTGGAGATCAAGCAGATCCAACTTCATCTCTGCACTGAGATGGACGGCGCTCATCCCTCCAAGGTCATTGCCGCCACAGTGGATGATGAGCACGTCCGGAGCCGTTCTTCCTTGTAGAGATTGGTTAGAGAACGGAACAAGTCCTCGCCACCTTAGTCCTCCCCAGCCGAACCAGCTGATCTCAGCCTGCACTCCCAGGTCACCTCCCAGTGAGCTCCTCGCTATCTCCTCCCCACGGCGAACATAGCTGTCGCCTATAATCCATACTGTGGGAGGAGCTGTGCAAAGAAAACAATAAAAAGAATACTAAATAATTTTCTTACAATCACAGCATGTAAATATATACTTAAATATAGTATAATTAAACAGTTAAAGAAGTACTGCAATACGACAATTCATGCTTCATCACCACCAGTAACATCACTAGTGTAGTCTGTCTACGCGGAATTAGCTAAGCGGTTGCTATGTTGTTGCTAGGTGGTATTTGATAATGATGTTAGTCTTAAAGAAACAGTAGCTTAACCAAACATGGAAACCATATTCCTGAATTCTACCCCATAACGCACCTCTCTCCAGCTGGATTTGAGGCATTTTCATCACTGGAGCTTTATCCTCCGGTGTCTCCTCCAGATTCCTTTTCTGCAGTAACCATGGTGACCACCAGGCTAGCAAGCTAGCTAGTGCCACTAATTCCACTGCTTACCTGTTAATATTAAAAGACGGTACCGATGGAAGGCGGTAAAAATGACTGTTGGTGGGGTGGAAGATAGCAATGAACATTGTGACGCACCTTGGGCAAAGTGTAAAATAGTTAATTTAACATTCTTAATTTTACTGTGTACAAAACCTTAATCTTAAATAAGAGTTAAGCTGGACAGGCCAGTGGTGGACGTGTCCGCTGAATCAGGGATTGATGAAAATTATTTACAGAAGCAAAACAATTCCTTCAAAATTGCAGAATTTACTTGCATCATCATTATCGGGTCACCCAGACCCAGCTTCCATGCCAGCAAATAGTTTGGAAAAGCTGCCAGAAGAAAGCCTCTTTCTCATCAGATCACATGTTTACATGGAGAATTTGCCAAGCATCACTGGAACTTCGATTGACCAATACTGGAGATGGGCTGGCAGAGAGCCAGTGAAGCAGAAAAGGCCCTAGTTCCCAGTGCAGTTCACTGAAATCCGAATGGTCATTAATCCAGTGTGGCGGGGGACCCTGGGGACCTTCTAGGCCTTCACAGACGTCAGAATGGGTTCGGGCTGGGGCTTAGCGCTGACCTTTTCAGTCATGCACTCTGCACAACTTCTGAAGGTGTCCTGTGGTTTCTGGCACCAGGAAGTTCCATGAGCAGATCATTTAAATCCTAAATTAGACCTTAATGAGCATCAGTGGGCATGGGTCACATACTGACCTTCTTTGGAGCACTTTTGGTAAATTTTGGCCACTGCATACCAGGAACACCCCACAACATCTGCCTAATGCTCTGATCTAGTTGACTTTACAAGTGAAGAATTTAATATTACATTAAGTACCTAACTTTTCGCTAAAGAATATAAATCCAGCATCTCGTCACAGTTTGTAGTATATTAAATGGTATGTACAGTGTTATGAAAAAAAATATTTTTTATGATTTTCTTTTATAAATCATTGGTTGTTCGGATCAGCAATTTCAGTTAAATATATCATATATCAGATGAAGACAGATATTTGAGAAGTGATTAATTTAATTAAGTTTATAGGATTTATAGTGTCCAATAATTCTTTAGACAAAACAAGGCAGGTGCATAAAGGGTTTGGAAACCCTTGCTGTTTTATTGATTTGAATATCTTTAGCACTAATTATTGGAACCCCAACATTTTCCACTGTGAGGAACTTAGTGAGGAAATGGAAAACTACAGGCATTGTTTATTTCAACCAATGATTGATAAGATCCTAATTTTGACCTGATTAACTAGTTGATTTTAATTTTTATTTTATTTTTTTAGTCCCTTTAAATTTTAAATACTGGGCAGCTTTGAAAATGAAAGTTACATTTAATGTATTAAAAATAAAGTGTGATTGATTTATTGATTAAAATGTTAAATGGTAAAAGTCTAAAACTCTAAAAATGGAATAATTTGGGATGGTTAAATTATAACTTGAGTTGACTGACGAGTCAAATTTTCCCATATTATAAATGTGTCTGCAGTTTTGGATGGACCATACATATACATATATATATATATAAAAAGACAAGGACAGCAAAACAAAGGAAGAACAGAAGTTTAATCATTATATTAAAAGTAATAACAATCAAAGAACAATCAGGATTGAAAGAAAATGGTCATCTGAAGAAAGAAACGGACGTGGAGAGTCGGGAGGGGGAGAACCGAAGAACCGAAGAACCGAAGAACTGAAGTCTACAGGAGAGTGAAAACGAGTCGACCAACACCGCCGGGCTGCTGGCGACCCTAAAGTTCAACCAAAAACGCAGCGGCCTTTTTCACAGCCGCTGATTGGTCAGTCTCTGAGAGTCCGGCGTGAGCTCCGGGAAAGCAGAGGCGTAAAAACACACATTTCCTGGGACTGGTTTGCATATACGAGTGGGCGACAACCTGCAAAAAAGGACAGCACAATCGTTCCCCCGAAAAAAAACGTCCACATGCAAACCCATTGTTGTTGTTGTTGTTGTTTTTTTTGTCTGTTTTTTGTTTGTTTTTTGAAAAATCGAAAAATACATACATCTGTGTACAATACAGACGATATTCTCTACACAATCAAGATAAGGGCAATTCTTGCTATTCGTATCAATATAGTACAGATCTATGCTTTGCACAGCAAGGATAGTTTCTGCAAGAGGGTTCAAGTACACTAGGGAACTCAAACACTGTGGCGCCTTTTTTTGGCGCTGGGGATTGTGGGAAATGTAGTCCTGGGAGGACTGCTGTAGTGTTAAGCCATGTGGGTGGGGGGGAGGTGGATGGATAGGTGTAGGGAGGTGGGGATCAAGAGGATGCACCTAGATGTCTGTGTGTCAGTGTGTGTTTGTGTGTATGTGTGTGTGTGTGTGTTCCAGTAACACAAGAAAAGGAAAAGTGAGTATGTGTGTAACGAAGACTCGCCTCGACACTAATCACCACTAATCATGATTCAACAAAACGAGGAGAAGTAAGAAAAAGGGGCTCATGCACAACAGAGTCTCTCTCTCTCTCTTTTTTCTCTTGGTGTCTCTCTCTCTCTCAACCATCCCATAATAAGAAAAGAATAAAGAAAACAAACAAACAAAAGTAAAACGAAGACATGTCCCGTCCTTTCCCTGCCTACACTCCTTCACATGTTTGTGCAATTACATGACAAGTGCTTAAGTACATCCACATCGTTTTTTAAAACTTATTTGAAACACATTTGTTGTATTTATATATATTTATATTTATACTTTACAGTCTGTTCTCTGAATTCAAATCCCAGTATTCATAATCTGTATAATCGTTTGCATTAAAGGGGAAGTCCATTAAATTTGAGGATGAACATACTCAAAGTGGTGTGAAATTTGGTGTGAAACTGTGGTTCACTTGGCTTTTAAAAAAAAAATAAACTGACCAACCACCACTTACCACATCTTCACAGTGAGGGTCAATAAGTACGTGAAAAAGCGTCAAAACTATAAAATCTAAAACTAGAGACTGACAAATATATTTATATATATTTACTATTTTATGTCATACGTAAGCACAGACACGTGTGTCTTCTGTGTTTCTATTTCCTTTTTCCTTTTTTCCTACATTTTAAATAAGTACTAAAGTTCCAGATTACGAAAAAACACATCAGGAATCATGTAGAAACTTAAAAGTGTTAAACAAACCAGAATACTCTGTAAAGCATTTATGTGATGCTGGAACTTGTGGTCTCTGAGGCTGGTAATTCTAATGAACTTATCCTGAATAACAGAGGTAACTCTTGCTCCCTTTCCTGGGGCGGTCCTGATGAGTGCCAGTTTCATCATAACGATTTTGATGCTCTTTCTGACTTCACTCGAGGATACTGTCAAAGTTCTTGAAATGTTTCGGATTGACACACCTTCATTTCTTTAAGTCATTTTTTTTTTACTTAGTTAAAAAGATTTTTGCTATAATATGGATTATCACATTACTCAAATCACATAACTCTACCTCTTCAAAAGTTTACAACTGATGCTCTCAAACACATTAAGAGACAAGAAATTCAAGTAATTAACTCTTGATAAGTTTAGCACAGCTGTAAACTGAACGCCTGAAATTCCAGATTAAAAATATATAAAATATTAAAAATATAAAACATATTCTGGTTTGTTTAACACTTTTCTGTTTACTAAACCATTTCACGTTTTTCTTCATAGTTTGGATGACTTTAGTATCAATCTACAATGCAGAACATTTTAAAATAATTGAATGAATTTAAGGCATGTTCAAACTTTTGACAGGTACTGTACATGAATAAGTTTTAAGTCACAATCTTTGACTATTGCCTTCAATATGGTTAAACATAAGCTGCATTTCAAAGTCCAGGCTGTAGTAGCGGTAGGGGGCGGGTCCTCAGTGGGACTGTCCTATGGCAGATTCCTTTTTAGTAGCTTATTGGTCACACATTTGGAATGAACAGTTTATATTTCTGTGGTGATCAGTTACATCAGTCTATGGCTGCGTCTCAATTTCACAGTATCACTAATACTATAAGGTATGTACTATATACTAATATTAATAGTGCAGGTTCATAAAGCATTATAAAGTATTAAAAAAAAAAAAAAAGCCTTGGACGTCTCGTTCCATTCACCATCACTGTGAACGGTTCTGATTTGGTAAGTTGATCTAGAAAGGAGCGTTTCACACCAAACCCACTCTGATTAAATGATTTTGATAGATTTTAACCATTTTAATTATGAAGCAATTTTGGAAAATGGATGTAAAATATCCCCCTTTAAGTGATGATTGCTTTATAAAAAATGATTTAAAGTTCCAGCATTTTAAACACATCAACTCTAGCTTGTTTACAGCCCTGCCATCAATAGTATGTACTGTTTTTAGTTTTTAATATATTTATATATATATATTGTTTTGTCAGAAATGACCTCTTCCCATATCACATTTCTCTATTGTACAAAAATATACAATTCTCCCCATTATCAAAAGCATTTTATAACAAGCCAACATTTCTTTTAGTCCATAGAAACTCTCTTGATCAAAGGGTTAAAAACTGGCATTTTTGTCCATCCCTGCATTTTAATCTCTTTAATCTCTTTCTGTCCATCCACGTTCCTCTGTTTCCAAGCCAGGGCTGCAACTTTCTAGAGTTAGTAGTAATCTGTAGCCTATTACTCCATTCATACACTAAAATAACCAATATATCCCATATATCGCCTGCTAGGCTTCCTGTAGTGTATTACAGTTTGTAAGAATGAGAGTGTGGATCATATGAACATTAAAGAGCATTATAGAGCGCCCCCTGTGCTTCCTGAAGTGTATTACAGTCTGTCAGAATCACTGTATGTTCATAGGAACATTATGAAGCATGGTAGAGCACTTTGTTGAGTACAGCAGCAGGTCAAAACTGACGTTGCTGACGACTTTTTAACCTAATCGCTGCAGCCCTGCTCTCAGCTTATGTCCGTCGTCCTGGAACACATTCAGTGGTCTCTCTCTTTCTCTTAATCTTTTCTTTAAATCTTTCACTCTCTCTCTCGCCCCTCTTCCTCCTCCTCCTCACTGGTCCACCAGCCGGCTCTCGTATTTGCTGAGGATGTTGCGGCAGCGGCCAAGTTCCTTGCGTATGTCGGCCACCTCCTGCCTTAAGGAGGCATTCTCTCGCTCAAGGAAGGCAGCCCGCACCGAGATCTGGTTCTCCTTCAGCCGCCGGGCGTCTCGCGAACGCTTCGCCGCCTCATTGTTCTTTGAGCGTCGACTCCAGTATTTATCGTCCTGGAGAGAGGTAGGATAATGAAGATGATTAATGACAGGAAACATACAACAATGCCATAGTGCAATTACACTTATTGACAATAAATAGCTTTATATGTGTTAATGTCATGATATTAGATTGAAAGGATAAGTTTACTGGGGAAAACTAAACAGTACAATTAAAAGGAGCTCTAGAACCCTAGTTCAGACCATTTTAGGTCAAGAAAGTGTGCCTCTCGAAATGCTCAAAAAAAGCAAATACTAATTCTTTAAATTAATCAGGGGTGTGTTTTGGCTGTAACGTTAAATAAACCAACCCGAGCATCATGTTCCATTCCCTTTAGGGACCAAATGCGCTCTGACTTGGCAGATTGCTATTTTAATGGTGCAGTGCTTCTGCACTTCTCAGCAGAGGAAACAGACCTGCTCATTCATGCTGTAAAGGTGTGTCAGAAGCTCATTTACAAGAACAGCAATGTTATTTTAGTTTGTATTCTGTTCATTGTTGATGTGCACGGCTGCGTGTCCTTGTGTGTGTGTATCAAGCAGGGGTGTATAGTGCAATTGTGTTGCCAAGATAGCAATGCCGTCTGAATGTTGACGTCTGCACCTGTGTTTTTCGTTGCCAAGATAGCAATACACCAGAAATTTTCCATGAACACACTCCACTTCCTCACCACCACACACATCAGTGTAGAAATATTCACAAGCTCTGTTGCCATTTAAACATTGTATAGGTTTGTACAGGTGCATTTACCTTCATGTTGTCGGGGACGAGCATCTTGCGGGCCTTTTTGATCATGGGCTGGGGCTTAAGCTCCTCATCGCTGAAGCGATGCCGCCGCGGGTCGAACGCCTCCTGTCCCGGAATACTCGACAGCGCCACGTCCGCAGGGTCGGGATCGAAGGTGACCACCATGTCATTGCCGTTGGTTGCGGGCGGGGCTGTGAGTGGGGGGCAGGAGCTAGAGGAGGGTGAGGGGGAGGTGTCTAGGCTGCCCTGAGGAGTGCCTGAATAAAAGGAGACAGAAAAAAACAACATGAGTTTCTGCTGCTGTTTATAGCATTGTTTATACAAATAAAATAATTCATATTGTTTAATTTATAGCTCTTTACAATATTCTTAAGCATTAAAATGCATTTATGTTTAATAATGTCTTAACTAGCGTCAATTAATAATTAGTCGGAAATAATTTAATAATTTAACATTGTTAATTACTGCACTGCTATTTGTGACCCTTATTGTAAAGTTTTACCATTATTTAATACAGTAATATATACCATTTTATATAATCAACTGGTTTAAAATAGTAGTTTATTTTACAAATCACATACCAGCCACAAATATTAACTAACAAGGAAGTACAAATGCTTTGTTACTTTACTTTACTAAGTATAAATGTTGGTTTACAAGAGTCACAAACAACAGAAACAGTAATAAACATTGTTAAATGGTTAAGTAATGTCTCAACTAATTATTAATTAGCACTAGTTATTTAGCATTATTAAACATTAGTAAATGTTAATGCTTAAGATGCTATGTTGTAAATAATAATGAATTGAGACATCAATCGACGTTAATTAAGTGAATAATCAGCTGAGATATTCTGATGAAATGAATGTTAATGTTAATGTACTCTTATTGGAAAGTGTTATTATTATTTAATTTGCACATATGCCCTGAGTGAGTCAAACTCCATTGGTGTACAACTGCAGTTTCACTAATGGTCAGCAGAGGGCAGCAGTAAGTAAAACACTGCATTACCCACAATTACTCCACCACTTTTCCTCATCATATATAGCATTAATATATATATATATATATATATATATATATATATATATATCATATATATCATCATTTTTGTCACGTTTTTGTTCATCAGTGATGTTTGAAGATTGTGGTGTGAACACAGAGATGATTATATTTAAATTCTATTTAAATAAAAATCAAATTAAAACAGAGCAGAGCCTATTAACCCACCAACTCACTACCCTATCCAACCGTCACCAGTGCAGTATTATTAAATTGCCACATGCTTAGAGAAAACTGCAGAATCCTCAGCACTGGTCCTTCATTCTGTCAGCCAACAGACACCACTGCCAACCAGCAACACAATGGTAGTGATGAAAGGAGAGAGCAAAAAAAATAATAATTATTTATGTCTCCCTATTCAAACAGATAGGAAGCTGTATAAGCGGATGTTCCATATTTTTGCACTATAATCTGCACTATCAATGGATATCTATTTTCTGGTCTATTTTATACATAAGGCACACCGGATTTTAAAGCGCATTATGTGACAATAGTAAGGAACTGCTGTATCACCATGTTTTCCTCTAATTCAGCAGGTCTCGCTGCTGGGTGATGGTGAGGGGGTAGCTAAAAGCTAAGCTAAGTAAACAAAACTGTAATGTTAATAAAAAAACATTTTATATTAACATTATATTTATGAACAGCTTTTTTTAATCAACTTTTTCAAGGTATCAGTGTTTTGTTTCTAAGGTAAGATGCTAATTTTAGCCTAATTTCAACATGGACCATTAGCAAAGCTGAACATATGCTCCACAACAAAGAGGGCACAACATAAAATCTTATTTTTTTTTATAAATCTTAATTTTTATTATTAAATGTCTCTTTCTAGACTGAAATAGCACAGTGCAAGCTAGGTCAGTCATGGTAATTGTGTTTATTTGCATGTATAATCACATATATAAAAGTGAACAGTATTTAAGCCAGTTATGCTAAATGACCTATGCTTTAATAACTGTGACTCAATACACACAGTGTGGACACAGCAGTAGGTGAAAGAAAAACTATATATATTTCTCAAATTATGATTAATTACAATTTTGTTGTCTTTAAAAGGGTATAAATGCTTTCTCATGCTATTTTATTATCATTTTGTCAGTGACATTTAATGGTCTAAAAATGACAATAAAATTGTTTATGACAATTTCGTTGACAATACAGCTCTGAAAAAAATTAAGAGACCACAGTTTCTGAATCAGTTTCTCTGATTTTGCTATTTATAGGTATATGTTTGAGTAAAATGAACATTGTTGTTTTATTCTATTAACTATAGATAATATTTCTCCCAAATTCCAAATAAAATATTGTCATTTAGAGCATGTATTTGCAGAAAATAAGAAATGGCTGACATAACATAAATATTCAGAGCTTTCTGACCTCAAATAATGCAAAGAAAACAAATTCATATTCATGAAGATTAAAGAGTTTAGAAATTAATATTTGCTGGAATAACCCTTGTTTTAATCATGCATTTTTTCATGCATCTTGGAATCTTCTCCTCCACCAGTCTTACACACTGCTTTTGGAAATTTTTTTTGCCACTTCTTTTGCAAAAATACAAACAGTTCAATACTAAAAACAAAAATTAATTCAGATGTCAGAAATTAACGTTTTAGTGCATTTGAGGTGGAAAAATTAGATTTTGAGAATTTAACTTCGACTTTTGTTTTCTGGGTTATGAATTTTGTGACATCCTCTGATCAAGTTATATACTGAACCTTAAACACTGTTTACATACGACATCACAAACTGTGAGGTAAATAAGGAAAGTTTTCCATGCCACGAGCCCTTTAACTCCGCCTCTCAACTCGCCTCTTACACACACATGCCCTCACACACTCACACACATGCCCTCACACACTCTCACACACACACTGGTACACAGACACACTCACTCACTCACTCCTCCCACTCCTCCTCCCGCCCTCTCTCACTCTGCTGCTCTCGCCGCCGCACGTGAGAGAACGCGTGCATGCGCACCACGTGTGTGAAATGAGGAAGAGATTTTGAAAACACGCGAAGAGACAAACACACTCTCGCGCACACACTCACAAACACGCGCGCTGAGCACACACTCCGTCACTCACTCACACACACACTGGCTCACTTCCTTTCATTAGATGTGTGCGGTTCTGTCCAGCTGTCCAGCTCTCCCTCTCTTCATCTCTTTCTGTCTCTCTCTCTTTCTGTCTCTCTCTGTCTCTTCATCTCTTTCTGTCTCTCTCTCTTTATCTGTTTCTGTCTCTCTCCTTCTCTTTTTCTCTCTCTTGCATTCCTCCTTCTTTCTCTCTCATTCTCTCTCTCTCTCTTTCCGTCTCTCTCTCTTTTTCTATCTCTCTTTTCCTGTCTGTCTCTCTATATCTTTTTATTGCATGTATCTTTATCTCTCTTTATCTCTGTTTCTGTCTCACTTTTCTGTCTTTCTTTCCCTGTCTCTCTCTCTCTTTGCATGTCTCTGTCTGTCTCTTTTTCTCTCTTGCATTCCTCCTTTCTCTCTCCTTCTCTCTTTCTGTCTGTCTCTCTATTTCTCTTTGTGTATCTCCTTCTCTGTTTTTTTTTGTTTGTCTTTCTCTCTGTTTCTGTTTCTTTCTGTTGTTCTTTCTCTGTCTATCTGTCTCTCTCTCTTTGCATGTCTCTCTGTCTGGCTCTCTTTTTTTCTGTCTCTTTTTGAATGTCTCCCTCTTTCTGTCTTTCCTTTTCTCTTTCTCTTAGCCTGTCTCTCTCTCTGTCTCTCCATCTCATATTTTCTGTCTTACTCCCCAGCTAAAACAGAACATTAAAAGAATGTTTAGCTATGTTTTTAAAAGGTTCCAGAAAGGTAAGCCTGTAATGTTAACAGGACATTCTGAAAACGTGTGACATATTAATGGTTTGGATCAAAACGTTATTAGAACGTTTCTCTCATAACACTCCCAGCTAGACGAATACTAACATTATGGAAACATTAAAAATATAATTCCCTAAACTAAATATTAAAGTCTTAACACAGGAATTGCAGCAATGTTACCAGAACATTTAAAAATGTTTAATAAAAATGTTCTAACAAATTCCAGGAAACATGACAGACCGAATGTTCTAAGAATGTTAACTCTAACATTAGCTGGGTCTATCTGTCTCTCTCTCATGCTCTCTCTCTCTCTGTCTCTCTCTCTTTCTATGTGTCTTTTATCTTCTGTTATGTCCCTCGTGACTGATAGCAGTGTACTTACTGTACATTCCAAGCCCAGCCGAGTCTTAACTGCACATAGGATAAACAAGGGCCTCACACACACACACACACAAACACACACACACACTCAGCAAGGTCTCATAAATCAGATCCTTCAGGCAGGGTCAGGTTGTTGGGAGATTACTGGGATTTTAAGGGTGTTTGAACTTTTATCAATAATCCATTCAGACTGAAGTGTATAAGAGTGACTGGTGTGCGGGTGGTTTGAGTGGTAGAGTGGGTATTGGGTTGGTGGTTGCTGTGGTTTAGTGGTTGGTATGGTGTAGTAGGTATTGGTTTAGTGGTTGGTGTGGTGTAGTGGTTGGTGGTTTAGCGGGTATTTGTGTAGTTGTTGGTGTGGTGAATGGTTGATTGATATTATGGGCTGTAGAGGGAGAAATAAGCAAAACCTTTCAAGTCTTTCTTTGAGGAAAATTGTTTTTAAACATTTCAATTATTTTCTTTCACATTTGTTACAAACTAGAGATCCTCTACCCATCTTTGCTTATCCAATACAAATTATTAGTACAAAACTGGAATTTATCGCAGGCCGTAAATGCCGTAATCCATGTATATTAATAAATGAATTTAACCTCAATCTAAAATTCTTTACCACATGCTTTGATTAATGGGACAACACTAACAATGAAAATCTTTGCTGCAATGTTCCCTGAAACCAAACGTCAAACATGAGCTGCAAAGACCTAAACTTTACGTAGACTAGATGAACTTACAGATGACCTCTCGGACTTACCTCTGTCCCTTACGTAAGTGATGGAAATCTACACTACCTGGCCAAAAAAGGTCATTACCTGGATTTAACTAAGCAAATAGGTAAGAGCCTCCCATTGGATAATTACTGCAGGAAGTGATTATGCTTCAGTTGGCATCAGTTTACAGTACTTAATCCTAACTGATGCAGTGAGTAGCTTCTCACTTAATAAACAACCATGTGGAAAGACACTGTGGTCCTGTGGTTCATGAAAAACATGTTATTCTGTTTCAGAAGGATCAATTTATTGGAATGCATCAATCAGACAACATCTTAGGAGATTACTGAAACGGGTTTAGAACTAGAACTGTCCAGCACATTACTATTATATGATGGTGTAATCATATAATATAAAAAAAACACTAAAACTCAGGGATATGTTTAATAGTGAAAGTAAGAGCATTTCCATACGCAAAATGCAGTAAAGGGAACTCAAGGGATTGGGATTTAACAGCTGTTTATCTTTAAGAAAACCACTTATCAATAAGGCTAACTGGCGAAAACGGCTTTAAATGATTGGACTCTGGAGCAATGGAAGAAGGTCATGTGGTCTGATGAGTCAAGATTTAACCTGATTTAACCTGAGTGATGATGGAGCATCAGGGTAAAAAGAGAGGCAGCTAGGCATGCCTAGTGCCTTCTGTACAAGCTTGACAATGCCAGGATTCATGGGGAAAAGATAGTGAAAGGGTCCAAAGGGGGTCCAGACCTAAACCATAGTAGAGTGTAGAGTGTGTGACCTTTTTTTTTGGTCAGGCAAGTGTTTAAAACATGGAGTTGACGAGGACAAAAAACAAGGACTCACCGTGCAGGCAGTCACCATTCCTCATCATGTCCAGGCCGAGCAGCGTGGGCGAGGAAGAGGCGGAGGCTGACGACGACGATGATGATGACGACGATGAAGACGAAGAACAGGGCAGTGGGGAGGTGGGCATGCACTGGGAGCTTTGTGAGGGAACCTGTGCGGCGTTGGAGCCGCCGTTAATGCTGCCCATGCCGTTCTCCGTCAGGAACTCCTCCAGGTCCATGTACTGCAGCTGAAACAGGCCGCCGTCGCACGGCAGCGTCCGCTCCCATAGCGACCCGCCCAGGAAGCCGTTTGTGCCGTTGGAGAAACCAGAAGTGCTGGAGCTGCCTGCACCGTCCGAGGCGAGACCACCAGCACCCCGTCCGCGTCCGATACACCGACCCATAGAGTCCTCGTCTACATCTAACCTGTCCTTATCTGAAAGAGAGATAGAGAACCAGGTCAGCATTTAACATTCAATGTTTCAGCAAAAACTCAAGTGCAGAGTTTATTTCAACAGTTTTCCAGATTATAGGTAGGTACACAAGTAGTGGTTCTCTCATAATACACCACCCAGCACAGAAGACTATCCAACTTCCAACCCAACTCCACTGCACCAATGGAACCAGTACAGCTAACCCATATAACATAAACACACAAATAACGCCCACAAACAACACAACCCCCCTCCAAAAAAAATACACATAATAACTATTTAAAGAGTTGTGTTTTAACACTTTCAATGAGTTGGGTTGCTGGGAAAATGCCTAGGGCCATTTTTTTACATTGTGATTTTAACACTGTGGATTTTATTGTGTATAAATCTCAATAGGTTTCTTTAAAATAGAGGTTTTCAAACCAAACTGCTCTGAATGACCGAATGAGGAATTTTGAACCTTAAGGTGGATTTTTCCTTTAACCGCTAAACTGAAAAAGCAGCCCCACCTTAAGAATAGCTGTAAAAATCTCAATTCGCCCTCAATTCGCCCTGAGGAAATACTTTCAGGCGGGAAGATTTCAGGCTGCTTTTGAACCTTTTAGGTTGACTAAGTCATAACCTGAAATTTATCTTGTGTAATCAGTGAGGATAAAAACAAGCTGTTTTAATTCAGAAACAAACAGTCCACTGCTGACCCGGCTTAGTCAGTTAAACATACCAATACTATTAAAAATTAAATCTGTCTCAGAATTCTGTATCACAGCTTGCCAGCTAGCAGCACCCTGTATCACCCTGCTCTGACCAGTGGTAAACGATTAGCATCCCCACTAGGGGTGGGACAATATATTGATATGTGGAAATATCGTATAGTTTTTGGTTTGCATTATATTATTGATTTGTGATATCAAATATGCATGTATTTATTGAAACATAGGTGCTCTAAACTCCCTAAGATTCGACCCCCAATTAGACTTACTAAAGTTACTGCTTCATTACTCCACATGGAGGCACTAATCAAATGGATAGGGTAAACCTGTGGTGAATAATACTGGTTATTAAATTCTGTGAAACTGACACCAATAAATCTTTAATTCCTGGTATTTGATTATTTTAGAGTATTAGATGCTGTGTAGAAGTATTGCAGTATCATAGAGAATTGTCTTGTGAAATATCGTTGAGTAGTGATCGACTGAATAATCAGATTTTCTAAAAAAACATAAAAAACATCATTTTGTACACAATGCCGATATTTAATTAACACTTCAGGCACCTCTCCAGACACCAACAAGAATTGGAGGCTGGACTGCAGTTATTGCTCACATTTTTATTGTATAATTTATTAATTATTAAAGATGACACACTCATCTAAATATCATTAAGATGTAATTTTTATAGAGGATGCTGTGGAAGCCCTCTGTAGGAATGCGGAGACACTGGAAAAAGCTTATCTTTTACTGAAGTAAGATAATATTATTGCACTTCTTACGTGTCAATATTTTACCCATTTTCTTTGTTTGTTGTGAATAAACTGTAAAAGAGATTCCGTTACCTTTAGAGTAATAAGCTATTTTAATGCAGTAATTTTATTATGTAGTATTTTTATTTTTAGTAGTAGTAGTAGTAGTAGTATTAATAATAAAAGGGGGATCAGTTCCGAAAAACCCTAAATATTGGCTTTATATATCAGCCTTTATAAGTGGGTTTTTTTACCATCATGAGTTTGTTTCACAATATATTGTAGTATACCCAATTGTTACCCATAACCTGTTTTTAATTATATTTAATGTTGTTTTACTATATATATTTTTTCTTCTTTTGTTTTATTCTTTTGTATGCCACTATGTAACAGAGTCGCTATTGCGTTTATATATATTGTGCACAGTACTGTTATCTATAAAAAAGAATAAGACATGCACAAAAATGATATATGCATAGAGGCAGTGTCAGAAACCACATAAGCATATCTATAAGGCAATCCAGAACACCTCCACATGGTTACAGGCAAATGTGTAGGCACAATGTAGGAACAGTCCTAATTGGTGTACATATATTTCCATATCTTTTTACATTATCCTTATAACTCCAGTGCAGAACTAAAGAACCAGACAAACCTACCGTAGCTGCTCCACTGCATGATGTGAATGTAAAGAATATATTTAATGTATTTAAGCTGCCTGTTCCATACAAATCACAAATAATGGCCTATCCAGACTCAGACACAGTATTTTAGAAATTATTTAAAAGTTTGGTATGGGTAAAAATCCCTACCTCAATCTATATACCAGCAATAAAGACAAACTACTGAGTGACCATATATATATATAGTAATAAAACTATTATTGTAGGTATTATGATTATATACACTGAAGGAGGTGGAGCTTGAGTCTTTCATCAGGGTGAATATATACTGTGGCTTGAAAAAGTATTTGTCCAAAGTAAATATAAAAATCACTTTTTTTTATATAATAATAATTTTATTTATTAAAGTAAAAAAAAATGGCAAAACCAACCTAGCCCTGTGTAAAAAGTATTTTCCCACTAAACCTAATAATTTGATTGTGCTACCCTTGGCGGCAACAACTGCAATCAAGCTTTACTGATAACTGGCAACGAGTCTTTTACATCTCTGTGGAATTTTTTAGAAATGTTGGCCCACTCTTCTTTACAGAATTGTTTTAATTTCATGCATTGGATATTTTTCTACTAGGAGCGACTAGGCCACTCCAAAACCTTCATTTTGGTACCATTGACAATTTTGCCAGTCTCTTTCATATTATTGAAAAAATAACACTGACTTAAACTGAGACAAGTGAAACCTGCAGTTCTTTAAATGCTGTTCTGGGTTCTTTTGTGACCTCCTGGATGAGTTGTCCATGCCCTTTTGGAATTGTTTGTCACTCCTGGGAAGTCACTATTTGTGAATAATAGCTCTAACTGTGGTTCTCTGGAGTCCCAAAGCTTTAGAAATAACTTTGTAACCTTTTCCAGACTGATAGATGACCAATGACTTTTTTTAGCTGCTTAATGTTGTCATACAGGTTCTATTTTTAATGATTTCTTGATTCTACGGGTCTGGTAGTCATCAGGCCTGGTTGTGGTTAGTAAAATTAAACTCAGCTTTTTATAAAATGCTAGACTGGTTTGGATAGTTTTTTTTCCTTAATAAATTAAATAAAAGGTGTTTTTTTATGTTTACCCAGGTTATATGTGTATGATATTAAAGTTTGTTTGATAATCTGAAAAATGTAAGAATGTAAGAAAAACTAAAGAAATTTGTAAGGGGCAAATAGCTTTTCAAGCTACTGTATTAATAATACTCTAAATGTAGGTATTGTGATGTTATACACTGAGAGGTGGAGCTACAGTCTCTCATTAGGGTGAATATATATATATATATATATATATATATATATATATATATATATATATATATATTAATAACACTCTAAATGTAGCTATTATTTAAAAAGTACTTATAAAACAGAAGATGAATAGCTATAGTATAGTGTTTGTGTCCTCACCCTTTATTTCACAGCAGTCTCTGAAGCGCTGGTCCCCCTTCATTGGCAGCTGCAGGAGGGATTTGAGGTTAGCCACAGAGTTTATTTGTCCGCCGCTCAGGGAGCCTCCTGGCTGGTTGGAGCTGCCGCACTGCGGGCTGGCTCCAGCAGGGGGCAGGTCAGGGGGCAGGAGCTGAGAGAGTGGCCCGGCCATCAGCTGACGCTGGAGGAGATCACTACTATTCAATGAACACACAGCAATAAATCACATGACCCTGAAGAGTGAGTAAACAAGCACACTGCAAGATCTAAAGGGCCCATACATGTGATTTTCCACATTTTTATTTCAGCATATTAAACTTCTAAATTATGCATTCAAATGGGAGCTTAACAGTAAATTAACTCATAATAATTGAGTTTAGTCTGTTGCCATTGTCAGATACTTTTTTATTGGCTTCAGGCACCATCTATTTGCATTATAATCGTGACTGTCCCTCAGTTTCTGACCCTCAGAGTCAGTGAGTAGTCATTTCCCCCTAGACTACCTTATGTTAACTTTGCAGATCATATATTATAATTAACATGCTGGCCATTATGTTATAGGCTTTAAGAGTAAGTTACTATTTTCTGAGCTGCTTACTACTGCTAACTCTGTAATGGCTATATTCTATACTGTTAATTTTCCATGAGCATTTCAAATCTATATCTTACTTAAATTAAATTAAGATCTCAAACAAAAATATTTAATATACCTGACCATACAATTACAGTATTTTTTCATATTTTCAAATATTTCTATATGTATTTGATATATTGAAACATTTAATATAAGGAAAATTACGTTTTCATGATATGGGTACTGGGTTAATATTATATTAATATGCGTAAACAGGCTTTGTCACATCACAAAACAGCGACTTTAGAATATACGTTTTTTTTCTTTCTTTCTTTTTTTTTATCCCATTTTCTCCCCAAATCAACAAGGCCAAAAACCTAACCCACTAATTAGGATTCCCCATATCACTAGTGATTCCCCAACACCAGGAGGGTGAAGACTAGCACATGCCTCCTTTGATACACCACCTTTTTTCAAACTCCTGCTTATGTAGCATTGGCTACATCTAATTTCTCGGCGGGAAGTACAGCAACTCACACTAGGAGAGAGAGCAAAGCCAATTGTGCTCTCTCAGGGCTCCAGCAGCTTATAGCAAGCTACATGAACAGGATTCAAACCAGCTATCTCCTGATCATAGTGGCAGTGCCTTAGTCCGCTGGACCACTTGACCGAGGGGAGGAGATTGTGGGATTTTAAATATTTGATAATTTTGACACACTAAATCAAACTCTTATTTTAGAAAAAAAAATGAGTGAAAATTCATAATATGATTTGCATGATATGGGCCCTTTAATTCCATTAACATAACATTCTGCAATCTTAACTATTTGTAACATCTAATTTCTAGATTATCATAAAAACACAGAACACTGTATCAGTCTAAAATGTGACACTTTTAAATATCTTATAACAGTACAATTATGAGAAATATGATATATTAATATTGCCAGCATATCATTTCTGCAGGTAACTACAGTACAGGTGCATGCTTTCTCGGTCAACACACCTGAACCAAGAATTTACAGGTGTGTTTGAAATACCACTGGCTGAGTCGCCCCAGCAGTTGGCATCAGAGTCTGACAGCCATTTATAAATTTGTCTATTGAAGCCCATGCTAACATGCTTTAAACACATACTGTATAAACACCTTGGCTTTACTCAACATGCTACGCTAAGCTAATAACCGTGAGGTATGCACTTAAAGGGCCACAAAACCCTCTGTTTTTTGCTGACTCCACCCTCAGTTCAAATTTAAAATAGCCTATAAAAATTGGATGTTTGGGGGGGCACTGTGTCATGTATGGGTTTAGAGAAAATATGAATAATTAAGAGCATTTCAGTTTTGCACTGTATAGGCCCTTTAATTTCAGTAAAGTCATTGTTTTAAGGATATTATAAGGTTAACAGGCCTATGTCTGCACATGGTACACTGTTTTTAACAGTGTGAATAGCTTTACAACACTATTTTAACACTTTAATTACACTATAAAGAAATAATTAGCCTTTATCTATTTGCCAGAATAGCATTGCCAATCCCAGTGGGGTACAAAACACAACCCATATTTGCCAGGAAAACACACCTAAATTGCGCATTTGTGAGAATGTTATATCTGCTACTGGTGTGCTAGAAGCTAACACAGAACAAATGTGCACTTAAAACACAATACAGACATGAAATTAGCTGATCTCTGTTCTGATTGGCTGGCCTGGGCTGAAACACTCCTTATAACTTCCGTAAGAATAGGCTTCAGTAAGAATAAGCGCTGTAGGCCAGGTTTGTGACATCACAAAACGTAAATTAATGATGTACCATTTTTGTCAATGCTTATACACTGCATTAAACTTTTATTTTGAAAAATTGGGAGAAATTCAGTTTTGCAAAGTATGGGCCCTTTAATAATTACATTTCATTTTCCATATTTTTTAGTGCTTTAACTGTAACATTTCTCATTCAGAGCTATAAGGTCTGGACACATGCACTACTTTAAGACCAGTGCAGATAAAGAGTGTGGAAAAGCAGCTGATCTCCATTCTGATTGGCTGGCCTGGGCTGAAACGCTCCTTATAACTTCAGTAAGGACAGACTGTAGGCTGTAGGCCAGGTTTGTGACATCACAAAAGAGTTTTTTGCGAAATTCTGACAATGTTTATATTCTGCATCTAAGCTCTTATTTTAAAAAATTGAGTGATTTATTTTACACAGCATGAGCCGTTAATAATTTTATTTAATTTTCCATTTTAGACCAGTGTATGTATTGGCTGGCCTGAGCTGAAACACACCTTATAAGTTCAGTAAGAATAGGCTTTAAAGGCTGCAGGCCAGGTTTGTGACATCACAAAATCAGAAAAATTGTCAATGTTTATATGCTGCGTCAAACAATTTTTTTTTTATTGTATTATGTTTTTTCAAAAACTGAGAACTGTAAACTGTAAACAGCGAGTAAACAGCAAGTTTGTGATGTACCATTTCTGGTATGCAAATGGGGGTAAATTTGACACTGTTTATATTCTGCATCAAACTCTTATTTTGAAACATTAGAGTGATTCATTTTTGCACGGTATGGGCCCTTTAACTGCAATCTTTTTAGTGGTTCAACTAATATTTCACATTATGAGCATTATATATATATATATATATATATATATATATATATATATAATGCTCATAATGTGAAATATATATATATATATATATATATATATATATATATATATATATAATGATCATAATGTGAAATATTATATAATATATATATATATATATATATATATATATATATATATATAGTCCTAACTGTATATGTAGGAGCATTCAATTTCATACCTGGTAGAGTGGTTCAGATTTGCACTATATGGGCCCTTAAAAAAATCCATTTCATATTTCATCTTCTTTAGGGGTTTTAACTATAACATTTCTCATAATTAGCATTTCAGAACTACAAGATCTGGATACATGCACTAGTTTAATATCAGTGCAGATCTTTTTCTTGGCTATCTAAAGCAGTGGAGATCTGAGCAGGCTTACCTTTAGGCTTCTTCAGTGAAGGCTGCTTCAGAATATGAGTTGCATACTATCTCTATCTGCATGTGGTGGTGCTGCTGCTGGAGGAGGTTCTGGAGGTGTTGTAGGTGAGTTAGGTGGTTGAGCTGGTGCTGCTGGTGGTGCTGCTGGTAGTCCACTGGGTTAAAGCGTTTAAAATCCCTTGCAGTTACTCCAGAGCTACAGAAACTTTGCACAGATGGAAAAATGATTCACGTGCGTCCAGGATTAAACGGAGCTCCGTGCGCAAAGACGGGAAAGTTGCTGTTTAGGAGGAAAAACGGTGGGAAATTCCGGCGGAGGCAGAAAATCACAGCGGAGACGCGCGAGAACCCGGTGAAGAGCCCGAACGGCGATCCCTGAAAAAAAGAAATGAAAACAAAACGCGGGGGGGAACGGACCCGTGCACGAGCAGCCCGTGGCGACGGCACGCTGTGATTGGCTGGATGTTATCGCTCGCTCCCTCGCTCTCTCTCTCTTCAGCCTCTATCGCTTTTTCCCTTCCTCGCTGTGTGTGCGCGCGCGCGTGCGCGTGTGTCTCAGGCTCCTCGCTCAGCTGGAACGAACACGGGCGAAGTCACGTGACGTCACACCTCTTCCCCGGCCTCATGAATATTAATAACATTAATGAGGCACGCCCCCTCGTGAGAGGCACGCGCGAGAGAGCGAGTGAGTAAAAATATATATAAATAAATAAATCAATGATAGCGAATCCATCAATGATTCACTAATAACGAATCGATTCAGTAAACAACCTGAATCATATTATTACTGTTATACTATTATAATATACTATACTATAATAACAACTACAGACACTGGTTATGTGTTATAGCTTATAGTACATACAGTGGTTTATATACACAAAATAAAATGTATAAAAATAAATATTGTATTTAAATATTTCATACATATTTCATAGGATTTTGTGTATATATGTATGCAAACATTTTTTAATGACATTTGCTTTTTATGTTTTTGCTTGTTATGAATTTTGTTTTACTTTTTTGTCACGTTTTGTTCACTTTGTTCTTTCTGTCTTTAAGGCTTAACCAGCATTTTATGCATTGACTTCATAAATACTTATATACTGTTGATTACATTGTATTATTGTATTAATATCATAGTGACTAATGACTATTATTATTATTATTTTCTTCCTCTTCTTGTTATTATTATTATTACTAATATTCTTATTATTATTTTTTTATTATTATTATATATTTTTCCAGAGTCATACAGTAAGAGAGGGACGGAAAGAGATATATACATATAGTAGCAATGATACAGTCCCTACTAGCATTATTATTATTAATATTAAAGTATTTATTATTGTAGTTTTTCCAGAGTCATACAGAGAGGACGAGTGATTGAAAGTGATTGAGAGAGAGAGGGAGGGAGGGAAAGAGAGAGAGGCAGTTTTTCTCCTCGCTGCTAATCCGCTGAAAACGTGAGCAGCTCGTGCACGCGGTGTCCCTTAAAAGTACGGAGACGCTTCACGAGAGCACATGGCAGCAGCACGCGCGCACAATGCCGGCATGGCCGCCGCCTCTCCGTCATTGGCCGAGAGACTCCCGGACTCCTCCCCTCGGCGGCGCGGGTTGGCGGAGGCGTGTTTCTCGGCCCCGCCCACACATTCCCCCCATGCTACAGCCGCGTGAGAGTACACAGCGCCAGGACAGCAGCTCGGAACCGTGGATATGCTGTGTGTGTGTGTGTGTGTGTGTGTGTGTGTGTGTGTGTGTGTGTGTGTGAAGGAAATGGGTTTGCCCAGGATGAACCTGATAATCCTGAGGTGGAACAGCAAATTTAGAGAAAATATTCTGCCATGATAGCAAAAAGAACGTTGAATAAACGTTATTTTTATGTTGCATTACATTTTCTAAGGTTGTGTGTGTGTGTGTGTGTGTATATATATATATATATATATATATATATATATATATATATATATATATATATATATATAATGTAAGTAAAGTTTAATATAAACAATACATACAAACCCGTAAGGTTGAATCAATGTTAAATCAATGTTGTTTCAATGCACTAATGTTATGGAAAAATGAACATTGATTCAGCATACTGTTGCTATCTGGGCTTAACCCTCTGTAACCCAGCAGCAGCAGGGCGAGCTATGACAGGGTGGTAGAGGGTAATCCACCATAATGTGGCCAAGTTTGAGGAAAGGTCAGTCATAAACAAAGCAGGAGTTCTTATCCTGTCCAGATAATCTATAGCAGTAATCTGAAAGTGATATATAGTTTTAAAGGGCCTGTATCCAACAAAACGCCATCTTTCTTTATCCTGACTAATGTAAATAACACCAGGTAGTTTGTAGATAATCTTAAAGTAGTAATTAATTAATACTTTACTACAACTTTACTACATTAATACTTTGTGTACCAACCTGCCAAACCTGCACTATTACAATTAGCATATAGGATATACCTTATAGTATTATAGTATAAGTGTGTAGTACACAACTGGGATGCAGCCATAGTTTCCAAATAAAGAGGTGTAAACCTTTAAATACTCTATGTTTACATACTACATCTACTCCTAATGGCCCTTTAACATTGATCTACTGTATGTAAATGAGCTTTACTCTCTACTGATTGGTTGCTGTGTATTGTGCATCAATAGAAAGCGCTCTGAGATTGAACACTCGTTCAATCCGAGTGAATGTGTAGGGCTGCCCACAGGACTCTGTTAGTGGACTATTCTCAGTCCAGCAGTGACACTGAAGTGTTTAAAAACTCCAGCAGCACTGCGGTATCTAATCCACTCATACCAGCACAACACAAACTAACACCTCATACACCACCACCATGCTAATAATCAATATCACTCCAGTGCTGAGAATAATGACCCACCACCCAAATAATAATAGCTGCTCTGTGGTGGTCTAACCTGTGGGGTTCTGAGCTTTTTAAAAACAGGGTGAAAGGAGGGTCATGATAAAATATGCAGAGAAACAGATACAGGACTACAGACTCTGATATTATTGGGCTTGATCAATGTACTGTACCTTCCTGTTCAACCTAACAGCATTTAGCCCTGATTATTCACTTTGACATTATAGGGAGGGGTTCAGCTCTGCTCATTTACATATATCAACCTGTACTTGTTGTTTATGTTAGTTTAATGTAGAATGTAAAGTCTGTACTGCGTTTATAATGAAGCTCAACACATGGCAGCCAATCAGAACACGTATATCTTTAAAGATACAGTAATTAAACTAGCATGTTTATTTCTAAAGCATTAAAAGAGGTTGACAATGTTTTTGTGTGACTGTGCTATCATATACACTACCGGTCAAAGGTTTTTGAACACCCTACTGTTTAGTAGTCCAGAAGCAGTGCTTTATGACCCAGAGAAGGTGCTTTTTATTTTCTCACCTTATCAATTACTTTATTACTGCACTTCACCTCTATCAGCCATCTAATCCTTCTCTGAGCTAAAGCTATTTAGCTGTTGCCATGTGGGTCAGCCAGACATTAATCTTCCTGTACCAGTTTTCTCCAGTTCTCCTGAGAGTCTTTTGAAGGTGTAAGAAAACAGTACTCACTCAGTTATCTCTGTTTCTGTGTCTTTTTCTATGTATTATGGTGAAAGTGTGAATGTGCTGTGTGTAAGTGTGTAAATGCTGCAGTAGAGAGAGTGCAGTAACACCATCTGTTCCAGCACTGCTTTACTACAGACAAAGGCTTTTTAATCAATTTCCAAACCTCAGTTTATTTCTTTGCTTTGCTGCTTACAAACTGTAAGCTGTTAAGCAATTAATTGTTTGCTAAATATAAAGGGCAAAAATTTTGAAAAATGGGGTATTATAAACTTTTAACTGATAGTGTGTGATACAAAAAAAATAAGATTTTCTTTTATCTGTGGTGTAGATTTGTTTTTCTTTCTCTCTTTCACACACACACACACACACACAAACACCTCCCTTGAACATACATACACAAGGGCCTGTACGCTCCACTTGTTTCCCACCCACTGTCAGTGTTAAGTCCATGTGACAGTCAGTCATTCTCTGCCTACTACTGCTGCAGACCCGGGCCCTGTCCCAATCCACACATCACTACTTCTGCACGGTCCACCAAGTCCACAACACACACTCCGAGCGTGCTGACACGAGAGAACGTGTTTTGAGCTGATTACAGCAATTACATAACAATCTATTAAAATGAACATCACTACAATGCATCAAAATGATGACTAGTGTGTAGCACTGAAGAGTGCACTCGTTCTAGAGGAAGTATCTAGGGAGAGTGAAAGGCTCTGTTTTTGAAATGCGGCCTAAATCATATAACAATCTAATGCCACCACCTTGTGGCCAAAATGGAGAAGTTCTCCAGAGAGTTAAATATGTTTTGGAACAAAAGCCTGTAGAGCTTCTAATTTAAATATTATATATATACTTGCAATTTATTATTATCATTTTTTGTTTTTTACATTTTATAAAACATTTAAATGAGCTCTGTTCTGATTGGCTGCTCCCTGCCTCACTTAAAACACAGTCCAGGCTGAATATCCTCCCTATAACCACCAATATATCGTCTCTGTCCAATGAGAAAAAAATAGTCTCTGTCCATTTTATTACAGAATCTGAACACACAAACTGTTCTTTACACTAAGACAATATTTCTTAATAAACAAACAAATACATATTTTTCAAAATTACCTGGAATAAAAAAGCTGCTATATATTAGCTGTTTTGGAGATACTTGTTCTTCATTGTACAGCGACGATTTACAGTGTATTGTTGTTGTCCAATGAAAAACAAGTACATTTAGTTTACCATACATTTTGAAAACCCAAACTGTGCCTTTCACTGTGCCAAAATGTATTAATGAATAAACCAATAGAAATTCTTCAGGATGAACTAAAATGAATTTTTTTATATAAAATTTGATTGAAAGTTAAGAAGGTTTTATCTCTCCTGTAAAGTTGCTGTTGTGGAGATAAATGTTTTTCATTGGACAGCGACGATATAGGCTGAATGAACTGGGGTGTCCATTCTCTCTAAAGCCTGCTAATATGTTTAAAATAATATATAGATAAATATTGTTACCTGTGTGAATAATGTCTTAACTAATTATTAATTGACACTTAATGCTTAAAATGTTGCAAATAACATTTTTTTAAATTATTTTTAAAAAACATTTGCTTTTTTTAATTAATAATGTCTCAGCTAGTGTCAATTCATAATTACTTATGAATTTGTCGCAAGTACTCTTGATTAAAAAAATAAAAAACAATAAATTAAGTGTTACCCAATTTTTTTTTTCCACAATTTCCTAATACCCCCCTAATGCACTCTGCCAGGCCTGGTGTCGATAAATCTACACATTTTAGGGGATTAAACAAAGAAGTGGTTTTAAAATTTTATTAAATGCTTGGATATCATCAACAACCAGTTTATCATAGGTAAATAAAGTGATAGAAACATACTTATTACTTTACGTATTTTCAAGAAAGAAACAAAAGAGAGATGAGCTATGAGTAGTATGACATCTCTACATAAGAAAAAAGGTGAGAAAGATATAAGGGATATGTTCATAGTTGGCAAGTGGACAGACCGTGTCAGACACATTAATACATTAATCAAGATCTGATCTAAAGTGATAACTTCCACTAGCTTTCCCTACGACCTGCGATGTAGCTATGATAGAAACATAGTTGACCTTTGTTTTTAAAAAAATCATAACAATAATAAAATATTGACACAATTTACATTACAGTACACTTGTTCCGTTCTATCTCTAACTTAGACTCTATATATAAAATTATCACTGTGCTAACAGGGTAGATATCAATATGAAGAGGGTTCCGCCTCGTTCCACTGAAATTCAATCCTGGAATTCTACTGTAACTTAGGCAAGCCCAAAACTGATGCTGGAGAGCTACCCTACGGAGAGTTTAGTTCCAACCTTCATTCACATGATAAACTCTAACTGGCCACTTTATCAGAAACATCTGCACTGTAGGGCCATCGAGCTGGTGTTAAGACTTAGATAGAGGCTATAGGCCATCTGCTGGCATATGCCATCCACTAGCCATTCAGGGACACCAGCCATGGTCCTGGACATCGACCTTAGTGCAGGTTTCGAGTCAGATTAGGCAGATTAGTCACCTACCAAAAAAAATGATCATTTAAAACCCTCCCCTCCTGAAACGAAGTTTGGTATATCTGGGCAGTAATCGTAATCTTTAGTTTATTTATTTAATTAATTTATTTTTCACCCCTTCAAAAGAGAGAAAACATTGTTAAAATTCACATTTATGAATTACCCCATTAAATATTCCATGTTTAATTCAAACGAATTTAATACAAAGTGCAGATTCAATACTTATGTCAGCGTTTAAGCTCCTTCATTCCACTTGTTTTCAAACAGACAATCACATGCGCTTCTGTTTTTCTGGAATAAAGAACCCGCAGCCAGACCGAGCCAGTCGTGGGCAGGTTTGACACCTTTGTCTTCGTCTTAGATTCAACCATGATCAACACTGATTTGAGATTAGATTTGGATTCAAATTTGTAGGAAAGTCAATCGTCAGAAGGGTGAGGGTTGGTGAACATTGCTTGAGTTATGCTGCTGTGCCTGATAAACACAAACCAAATGGACTACAGTCCATAACGTTGGATATAAACCTGCAACATCTAATGAAATAAGGTGATTCTTGAAGAGTTTCTGGTAAACTGGCCAATTGTAGGTGACTAGATGTTAGTGTAGGTGGACTGGTAATAAACTGCACACAGCTAGCTCTCCAGGAGCAGGGCTGGACATAGTCCTTATTACTGATTATCTAGAAAAAGCCTTTTTTAAATTTAAGTGCTGGTCCTTCCTTCTTCATGCCAGTTTCCATCTTATTAGATCTTTGTCGCCGATGGCTAGCATGAAGATGGAGATACGAAAGTAAAGCTTATTTTGGGTTTCCTTTTTTTAATTTCTTTTTGCACACTTCTTATCGACTGCGTAACCTTTTGATCAAAGGTCCACAATCTTAACACTCACCCAACACATTGAGACCAGTGTTCAACATGCACAGGTTTAAACAAAACACTGATCTTCCTTAGAGGAATCTTTCTTTTCTCCTTATGCTACTAATGCTTTTTTTTTTTTTTAAGTTTCGTTTTTTCTTTTTTACACACTGAAGAGCTTTACATCCCCACACTTGCTCTAAGTGAACATCGACTACACGTTATACATACCAGAGACAGAATAATTCTACAGAGAGCGTTTGTTGAGTTACAGTAAGCATTACTGTTAGGGGAAAGTACTGTATTAGTAACGTTACTATAGATTCACCTAATGTCAGCCAAGGAGCCAAGGTTTTCTTTAACGCGCACAAGGGTATAGCATCCTTTAGAGGATTAGGAGGGGTGGATCAGAGAGGGAAGTTGATACCTTTATAAAAGATGTCTGCAGTGTGTTTGTGTGAGAAAGTTTGATTTGGAAGTTTTTTGATTTGTGAGAGTAACTTATGGTGATGATTAGAGAGAGAAAGAGAGCGAGAGAGAGACAGAAAAGAATAAACTCTAAAAGCACTGAAAAGTTACTGAGGGGTCAGATACCAAGTCAGTTAATCTCTACAGTATTCTTCCATGCAAAACTCAATTATCCCTCTTCTTCAATGACATACCAAAGTCTTAATAACTGAAGGGCACTCAGTGACTGTATTGTATTTGCAGGGTTGAGATGTTCCCTTTACCCTCTACCCTCTTGAAAAATTTCCCCGTTGTCAATTTAAAACAAAGGGTTCTCCCTTGTCTCAGTTCCGCCAGTTTTCCCCGACAAGTTCTCTTATGTCTCGTGAGGAGAGCTGCGTTCCAGAAACGCGAGGGGCAGCGTCTACAGGAGAATGCCCTGTTGGACAAATGAGAGCTCCGGTGGATAAGGGCTGAGAGGAACCTGCGAGATTGCTTCCCGCAGACAAGACATCTCAATCGATCCACTCGGTAACTAACTTTGGGACAGTGTCTAGCCGCTATGTGGACCATGAGTGCTGCTCGTCGTGAAAATGTGGTGAGAAAACAGAAGGGGCAAGGAAACCGTTTGAGAGGGACTTGCCAAGAGAACAATCTATACAGTTCAAGTCCTTCTGGAGGACCCAGTTCATATACAACCCTACCACTTCCACCACCTCGCCTGACCCTCAGGAGCATGGCCATCTTTCTCCGGAATTTGCGCTGCCTCCTGCGAATCGCTTTTCTCCTTCTTTTCTGAAGTCTTCTCCTTTCATTTCGCTTCCTTTCCCCAGCCGAGAGATCCCCCTGGTCCCCGTCCATTTTTGCGGTCCGGCTCCATTCGTAGCCTATCTTCTCTCTCCCGATCCGTCTTTTTTTTTTTTTCTTGCGACGACGCAGCTCTTCCTCGCTGGGAAAGCTGTGGTGGTGGTGGTGGTGGTGGTGTGGCTGGACATCATCTGGATGCTGTTGGGGATGGGAGTGGTGCTGGGAGTGGTGCTCTGGCAGAGGCAACACAAGTGGGTGAACAGGCAAGTTTGGGTTGAGCGTGTGTCTTTGGCCAGGCTGATATATTGGCTCTCCTTTCACCCCACCATGCTGATGGGTGAGGGAGGAAATGGTGGAACTTGAAGGCAGAGGCTGAGAGTAAGGGGTGGTGTTGGAGGATGAGGGTAGGGACGTACCTGCTTCAGGTACGTAGAACAGAGGCGAATACCCGGCTTGCGGTTGGGGTGGAGGCTGCTGGTGACTGTGAAGAACTCCGCTGTGAGGTGGAGGATCTCCCTGGCTTCCGCTGCTGGGTGCAAGCTGGAGCAAAGCATTTGTTGCAGCCTCACTCTCAGATATTGAACCAGCAACGTTGCTGTCTTCTCCTGGTACACTACTGCCCCCTTGAGGTGTACCTTGACCATTACGCGTCAGGCCATGCTGAGACAGTCTGTGTCTCGTAAGGCTGTTGGAGTATGCAAAGGCCTTCCCGCACACTTCGCAAGAAAACAGCTTGTCACCACCTCCCTCATGCACCGTCTGATGATGCGCTGTAAGGTGGAAGTGATGGCGGAAGGATTTCCAACATATAGCACATGTGTACAGCCTGGGAGGGGGCTGAGGATTCCCTCCTTGGGGCTTGATGTCTTGTGGGTATGAGTAGAACGACGAAGAATTGCCTGGACCCCCTGGGATCATGCTCCCACTAGCTGAAGGATAACTGTTAAGGTTGTCTCCTCCAGGTGTTGTTGGCACTTCTTCCAGTTCTCCCTTCTGATGCAGCTTCCCATGTCTTTTTAGGCTTTGGGCATATCCAAAGTCCTTCCCACAAAGAACACATTTGTAGTTCTTCTCTCCAGAATGCACAGTATGGTGTTTGCTAAGGTGAAATGCCTCTCTGAAATATTTGCCGCACACTGTACAGTGGTGAGGCTTCTCTCCAGTGTGTATACGGTCATGCCTCCGCAGGGTCTCTCTTCGTGCAAATCCACGGCCACAGATGCTGCATAAATATGGCCTAACTTCCCCAAGGACACCCACAGGTCTGTGAGTGGGTGGTCTTCTTTTTGGAGGCTCTGTACCTGGTGGACCAGGTTCTTTCTTTTTTCTTGGTTTCCGAGGACGCTTAGGTTTTCCCCCTGGTGTCTGGTGGTTTGACTGTTGGTTAGGAGCCATGGCATCCTGGTTCGGACCACCCCTATAAGATTTGTCCATACCGGATGTTGATGATGGACCCCCAGGTGATGAAAGAGAGCCCAGACCGAGACCTCCAAGTAATCCTCCAATGATATCCCTTCTGTCGTCTCCTCGGCCTCCACCAGTGTTGATATCACCACCCATGCAATTTGCTGCTGCAGCAGTGATGGCGGATATAGCATTATTGACAGAGCTTGTGACGTCGTCTTCAGAATCCTCAAGCAGTGAAGAGAGGGGTAAATGCTGCTGAGGATGGTGATGCTGTTGGCTTTGTGGGTGTGGGTGCAAAGTGGGAGCTAAAGGTGCTTTTCTAAGTGCCGGACCACCTAAGCCTCCACCACATGAGGATGCTCCGGAGTATAGGTTGCTTTGAGGGCGCTGGTCTTTGTAGTTATCGCTGTAAGCATCACTCCGGTAAGATCCTGCATAACAGAGTAAATAATATTAGTAAAATAATACCCTTCATAAAGTATTAACATGGCACATTTGCTTGGTTTATGTTAGTTTATACTGCATATTATTATAAATGCATATTGTTACATATGCATACATATTACATTTCTTTTGTTAAAACTACGTTACTCACCCACCGCACTAGTTACCATTCCATCACTGGAAGCCCCTGTCTTATTGCTCTTGCCACCAACAGGGTTACTGCTGTCATTCTTCTGTCTTGGCCCTCTCCCTGACTTGCCACAGGTGCCCGAGGCTGCATGGTTCAGCAATGAGGTGCTCTCACGAAAGCAGCGCCCACAAGCCGGGCATCGGAAAGGCTTCTCCTCGTGTATCTTTTCATGGCGGGTGAGAGATTCGCGCCGATTGAATGCCCGGCTGCAAGTACTGCAGGCATATGGCCGTGCACCAGAGTGAATGACGCCGTGTTGAAGCAGGTGTCCTTTTTTCTTAAAACCTTTACCACAATCCTGGCAGTGGAAAGTCTTGTCCGGGCTGGGACATGAGGAGGAAGCCGATTCTTGGGTTGAGTGGGGAATACATGGGTCTGCAGGGTGCAAGATAGGATTGATTACGTTGCTTCTCGTGCCCGACGTGCCTGCAGTGGTCAGCTCATGACTCCGCAAGTGCCTGCGCAGGCTGGATAAGTGCGTAAAACTTTTGCCGCACTCTCCGCAATGGTAAAGTGCCTCTGCTTCAGGCTGAGATGAAGGAGGGTGCATGGAACCGTGACCGTCACCTTTGGAACTGTTTGTCACCAAGACTGAAGCTGACGTAGAAGAGGGAGCAGAAGAGGATGAGGATGACACAACTGAAGAGGAAGATGAAGGAGTCAGATGGGAAGGAGGATCTCCACCAATACCTGACATGCCTCCGCCATCTTGGTTTAGACCCCCTGAAGCGCTACTGCTGTTGGGGTTTGGATTTGCAGAGCCGTGATTGTTACTGCTGTTGTTTCCACTGCCATCAGCCTTTCGCTGAGGCAAGTAGCCAGCCATAGCTTTCTTTCTCCTGCCTCCTCCACTTCCACCTCCTGATCCACTGTCTCCTTTCCCTTCATCTTTAGAAAGAGAGAGATGCAGAGGCAGAGGAAGTGGCAAACCAGCTTCTTGTTGCATGAGGGATGCTAGCTGGTTTGAGGAGAGGACGGGGATTCCTTGAAAGTCAAAACCACCTAATGAAGATGCCTGAGAGGAGGAATGGAGGGGGTGATGGGGATGTGGATGTGGGTGTGACAAAGTGTGAGGGGGCAGCTGCTGCTGTTGTGGCGGTGGCTGTTGTGGCTGTGGCAGGGTGGTCGGGTGACTGTGCGGGTGAGAGGAGTGGAGAGCCGGGGGCGGAGCAAGGCCGGAACTCGACTCTCCTCCAGTTTGTCCCAAACCTAAGCCAAGATGGTTGTGACCGCCTTGCTGGACCAAGAACTGCTCTAAGCTGGAATTGGCCGGCACTCCAGAAAGAAAATACTGATTAGCTGCTAGCATGCAGCTAAACTGCTGATGCAAGCTCCTTGCATCAGACTGAGCTCCTGCCAACTGGTGACCCAGAGAGGTTACTGTACTACTGCTGGGGGGGTTGTTGGAGCTAGAAACAGAACTTGAAGGAGATGGAGAAGAAGAGGATGGCCCTGGGGACGCCTGAGGGACGGAGAGGCCAGGATGTAATGGGGGAGGTGGTGGTGGCGGGACAGACGATACAAGTCCTCCTATTCCGCCGGCACTTCCTCCACTTCCACTACTGCCTGCAAACTGGTCAAATCGTCCGACTCCTGGATGCAGATGGTCTTGCGCGAGGGCTGCCTCGGCCGGATGAAATGAGCGCAGAAACTGAGGATACCCGCTCACGTGGCTTCCCCCACTGCTACTGCTCCCAGACATTTTGCTGGATTTCCTCGAACTCTGAGAGGATGAAGACAATGACTGCTGCTGCAGGGGTGGGGGAGGTGCGCTCATTTTTGTGAAAATAGATGCAGAATCAGAAAAGGCACTGCTTCTTGGTCCTTGGAGCGGGCCCAAACCAAGACCAGACAGAATAGCCCCAGATGTTTCTACTTGCTGCTGCTGTTGCTGCAACTGGTGCTGGTGAAGCTGCACTTGCTGCTGGTGTTGTAGTTGTCGCTCTAATCCAAGACCTTTGAACTGATGGGCTTGGTGTCCACTTAGCATCTCTATGATGTCCACATTGTATTTTCCAAACTGGAACATTTCCCAGTCACTAAAACATGGGTGTGCTGTGGCAACACCTTCTGCTCAAAGAGCAGCAACAACTTCTGTGAGACCGCCAGATGAGATGCGACAAGAAGTTTATCCTTTAGCACAAAAATCTTTCTATAGACAATGGCCTGCTTTTAGCTGACCTACTGCAGAATATAACCATTATCAATTCATTATCAGTCCTCACTTTATTGCCAGTTGTGGCTTTTCCATTCAGACAAAGTTGATTATCGTGTGTTTTCAGTGCTTTATAGTGTGTTTCCTTCTCAAACAATATATTCCTTATATTGCACATTGGTCAGCTCCTCTTTACCATCAGTCTTACAACTGGGCTTTCATATAATGTCAATAAGAAGCCGTGAAAATATCGAGTGACCTTTTATTTTCACATGTTCAGAGGAGCACAGTAAGTGCCTCAGGTTGTCCTCTTTCAGAGAGAAATTGCGTCTTGCTTTGTTACATGTTTGTGTTTATGCTCATCCCAGATATGTATGAGCTCCTTCAAGTGCCATGTGTTGCATTTGTTACAGTCAGTGCTTCAGTTATTATGTTTTTAATCCACTCAAGGCCAAGCCATACAAAAGTCCACTCCCATGTTTCAGTAAAACATGCCGGCCACTTTCTCCACTGTTATAAGAGGTCTTCTCCTCCTTCGAGTGTCTGCCCTTACAGGCATGGACAGGCTCTCCATGCCACTCCTCTTCCCTCTGAGACAGAAAAAAAGAGAAAATATTTAAAATCAACTGAAAACATGTTTATTATAAGATATACAGGGGACAGACTATTAAACACAATGTGTCGGAAATAAAAATGATCAAAATAATAACTGTATTTATTATTATTATTAATAATAATAAGAGCTATTATAATTTATTGTAAAACTCATTATTTCTATGGACAAAATCTGATTTACAAATAATTTTGTCGTGAAATAATTTACATTTTCTACATAAAAAAATAAGACCCATTTCTGCTGAGCACATCAACATAACCTGGATCAAATCAAAATAAACTGTAACTATTCCTTGATGTCTCTCTCTGTAAGTATATACATATGACAGGTAAAGTGCAGTATTAAAGTCATTACTTTACTGGGCCATACAGGGTGTTCAAAAACTAAAACTTTTGATATATTTATATATAGATCATACATCTGGGAACAAATAAGAGACTCCTTAAAATTATGAGTTTCTTTGATTTTACCAAATTGAAAACCTAATCAAGAGGAAGATGAACTGCTTGATCTGGAGTAGCAATTAAGTTATCCAAAAGCAGTGTGTAAGACTGGTGAAGGAGAACATATTGATTTCTAAATATATTTATTAGAAACTTGGGAGAAATGTTGTTTTAGTTTATAGAATAAAACAACAATGTTCATTTTAATCAATTTAAACATATACCTATAAATAGCAATATCCAAGAAACTAATTCAGAAGTGGTCTTTTATTTTTTTCCAGAGCTGTATATGTATGTGTGTGTGTGTGTGTGTGTGTGTGTGTGTGTACCTCACATGCAGCTCAAAAACAGTAACACAACTTAATTTATTTAATATCTACATGGCACCAAAAATGCCTTTTCTAATGCATTTAATCTATCAAAAAATCTAAAAGGTTTCCAGTATTCAAATATTTTTTAACAGATATACAAATATATATAATATATAGTCATAAATTGTTTATAGTGCATCGTTTGCTAAATAGCTATTACATACGTCTACATGCAAAACAATAATATTCTAACCAATCCAATATATATCCATATATTTATGTTAATATTTACACTTTATATTCGAATTTTATTAATGTTAGATTTTTTCGCCTTCTGTTCTGATTAATAGGCACATTCATCTGCCTCTCATGCAACACACTACCACATTAGCAGTAGCACAACTGAATTTATCTAATATCTCAACGTAGAATTGTCTGTATAAACGTTTTTATTTTGTGTTTAATTGGTGTCATATTATTACCGATGCTGCACAAAACCAGCATGCAATAAAATTAATGTTACATGCTTTTTTACTGTATTTTAATACATGTAACAGTAGGACTTATCTTCTTATATATTTTTTATATTTATATGCATATAGATATAGACAGTCCTCTTTGTATCATTTTCTTATACAGGTATTACAAAAACACATTCACATTCAACCGTAACACAACAGTAAAACAACCCTGTTTATCTCAGTGCAGAACTGCTTGTATAAACACAGTTTTATTCATGCATTAAATTAGCGTCATATCGTTACCGACGCGGAAACAGCGAGCGCGTGCAGGAGCGTGCAATAAAATAAAGCTGCACGACACACACACAAAACACACAAACGCACACGCGCGCGCACATAAGTTGCACTCGGTTTCTGTGTATGCACATTTACGTGCATCATCGTCGCCGCGTGTGTGTCTCGCGCTGATGCGTGGTGTTATTATTAGCTAACTAACTAGTTATATTGTAAAGGTAATGTTTGGGGGGTTAGTGGACCGCACGGATCGTCAGTAAGAGGGATACATATTAAGATAATGGGGAATTTACAGTTATGATTATTATTTTCACTAGATTATAATTATTATAACTGTTGTTGTTAGACCCATCTCTGCACATCACAAACCATGCACAAACCCAACATGCATCTGCCGCGCGAGGACATGGGGACAGAGATAGGTTAGCTAACTAACGGGGAGAGAAAACAGCCAAGCTAAATTAGACAAACACAAACACGAGACCACGAACGACGAGCTCGAGACGCTGAACTCGGACATAAACTCGTGCAAAACGTACAGTTAAAGGCTGTATTTCGAATGCACGAGTACAGAGATAAACAGCTCGGCTCGGATGGGCTGGGGTGGGCTGGGGGCTACGCTACGGTTAACACGTCGTTAGCTAGAATGCATGCAAAAACAGCTGGCTCCGCAACAGCGCGCGCCCGCAACGCACAGCGCACAGCCCGCCGCCACCGCGCGCCGTGTCGTTTATCTGTTGCGCAACTACACATCTGGATGAAACCAGCAAAACAGCAGCACACACAACACAAACCAGGCCTTCTGTTTTTACCTAAGCGTCCATCTTTTATCCCGGGTTAGGAGATGAACGGGGCCTGCTGCCCTCTCCCTCCCCGCCTCCCCGCTCCTCCCTCGCCTCATATATATAAAGCCCCCCTGCTCCGCGCGCGCTGCCTCCGTTAGCGTTAGCTCCCGGCTAGCTGCTGCTAAAGCCTCATATTTCTCTTTTCACCCTTCAACACATGCCCCGCCTCTTTCCACGCAGTAAACACGCTCCACGCAGATTTGTCCCATTTTTAAACGCCATCAAACCTCCATTTCGACCGAGTCTTTCTGTGTTTTTATTATTTTCCCTTTTTTTTTGGCGGCTAAAATGTTGTGTTGGTTTTTTGCAAAGCAGTAAATGACGTGGGAGCTCTTAACAACGGTCGCTTCCGGCCTCTTTGAACACTTCCGGATAGTTTTATACCACATTAAACTCTTTAATAAGTGGGGAAAAAAGTAGATAATTGTCTATTTGAGCTCATAAATCTGATTAAAACAGAGTAATGTGTACACAGAATCCAATAATGCTCGTTTTGCTCACTGTTGTTGTTTCACTGCACTTGTAGAATATACGATTCAGATTCGAATCTTTTTAGTGAGCCAGAGTCAAATGACTCGGGGCTCCACAGATTCAAGATCAAGATTTTGTTTTAATCTTTTTTATTTAAACAGTGTAAATATACAGTACCGCTCAAAAATCTGTACAGTGTTTTTCTTTATTTCTTTTTTTATTTATTTATTTCAATCTACATTGCAGACTAAGAACAAAATAGAAATAACAAATGATTCCACTGTAATGATCAAATATGAATATTAGATATTTATTTTATTTGTTTGTTTATTAAATCCGTAAATTTTCAGTGCAATGCAGACAGAAAAAAGCATTCTCATATTTGTCTTATATCACTGGAACATAATTCAGGTCTGAAAAGGTTAAGATGAGAACATCCACACAGCAGCACCTTAGCAACCATCTAAAAGTTGGTTCACCTCAGTCATACTAAAAAAAATAAAAAAATAATACTCCCTATGTCCTTTCTATATGTTTGAGCTGGATTTTTAGCTGGGTAGTAATGGCTCAGAAGGAACTAGTACAACCATTCTGTGCTCATTAGGAAATCCATCTTTCTAGGTAACACATATTGTAATATTTCTTTGAATATCCACCTTTACTAACCAGGTGTTGTAATATAGTAATATACAGCCCCAGTCAAAGGTTTGGACACACCTCTTCTCATTTAATCTGTTTTATTAGTTTCCCTATGAGTTTCTACATTGTAGTGTACTTTAAAGCTATACAGAAAGACATGCATAATTATTTTGTAAACAAAAAAAAAACAGAATATGTTTCTTCTAAGTAGCACATTTAGCTTTGAGGACAGATCTGCACACTCTTGGTTTTAATCTTAGTGTCTTTATGAGGGAGAGTCACCTGGAATAGTTTTCTCAGCATCTTGAAGTAGTTCCTGGAGGTGCTAAACAATAGTTGTAGTTTTCCTTCAGGTGAAGCTCCAGCTCATCCCAAATCACCTCAAATTACCATCTCAGTTCATCAGATTTAGATCAGGGGATTGTGGAGGACTAACACTGTGTTTTTACTGTTTGCTGCATAATTCTATATGTGTCCCTTAATTGTTTTTATAATATTTATCTACAATGTAAAAATAAATGAAATGTGTGTCCAAACATATTCCTTACACATACATTGTTATTACAATTTATTACATAATTAGGAGAATATTATACAGCGTAATAGTGCAGTGGTTAGCACAGGGACTTTTATTGGTGTGGGTGGTGCCGTATTAGAGTTCCAGTCTACCACAGGAAAATTATATATTATGCTATATACTGATTATTACGTAAAATTAGTTAGGTTTTTTTTATTCAGAAAAAGAATGTAATCTTTTTATTTTATTGTATTTATTTATTTATTTTTTTATTTTTTGTTAATTCGCAGTAGTGAATCGGCTCCTCTCTGCGCGTCTGTTCATAGCCTTTACCCAGACGAGTCGATTTAATGATTCAATGAGCCGACTCGTGCTCAAACGACACATCAGTGGTATGTAGCGGCTAGCTGGTTACAGTGTGTCGGTATTTAATGTGCGCTAAGTGAGATACACCGCGACTTTCTGCTTCCACAGCGGTTTAATTTCACATTCCGAATGATTCTTTTACGCTTCGACTCCTCTGTGTTTAGCGCTGTGAGCTGTGAGCAGACAGAGGCCATTTTATTGCTCCGCTTCTGCTCAAACTCAAAATCCCTGTCCGCATCAAAATGGCTGCCTTGCTGCTGCTGCTGCTCAGTGTCTCTCAGGTGGACAGTAAATAAACTGCTGGCTGGAGAGGCAGAATCAGGGTTTAGCTCTGCTTTTACCTTATTTTACTTTTAATTTACCTTCATAACTACGTTAAATTATTAAAGAGAATAAAATACAAGCTAAAATTCAAGCTTCATACAACAAGAAATGTGGAAAACATGTTAAAATACGAAATTGAATAAAATACTATTTAAATTAACATTAAACATTTCCCCCATAGCAAAGAGCAATAAACAAACAACTGTAAAACAACCTTTATTTAAAATTCTATAATGTAAATTCAACGTAAAATTGTTGTACCAAAAACAGTTCTGTTGAATTGGTAAATTGAATGATGATTCAATGTCCTTTGGCTATCTGGGACCACATTCAAATTTGAAAATGTATGAAACAAAATTGTCACCTTTACAAAATGTCAAAAGAATTGACATTAAATATTTCCCTGATTGCAAAGGACACTGAATAAACGTTCATTTTGTGGTTGTGTTACATATTGTATTGTTGATAATGGAAAATATAACCTATATATAACAGTTCAATAGTATTTTAACATATTCAATAGTAGGAATTGTTTACATTTTTAAATATTGGCAATCACAATGCTTTTAGCTGAAAGGTGCTTTTACAAATAATAATAATTATAGTGTACGAATAATAATAATATTAAATGTATTGTTTTTTTAATGTACCATTCTACATTAAGTATAGTATTAACACAAGATATGAACATTTATTACAAACCATACAAAAAAAAAACATAATGTTAAATCTTAGTGTTGTTGTAACAAGGTTGAGTAAACCGGGTTTAAGTGTGACGGGGTTTAATGTGAGAGGGTGGAATGTAATAGGGTTGATGGTAATAGGGTTAATTGCAATGGGGCTGAGAGTGGCAGGGTTATGTGTGATGGGGTTGATAGTGACAGTATTGAGTGTAACTAGTTTGAGTGTGATAGATGAGTGTGACGGGTTTAAACATAATAGGGCTGGTTCTGACTGATTGAATGTGACAGGGTTGAGTGTGACAGAGTTTAATGTGACAAGGTTGAGTATGAAGAGTTGAGTATGAAAAGTGGAGTGTGACGGGGTTGGGTGTGACTGTGTTGAGTATGAAGAGTTGAGTGTGACGGGGGTTGGGTGTGAGGAGGTTGAGTATGACAAGGTTGAGTGTGACGGGGGTTGGGTGTGAGGAGGTTGAGTATGACAAGGTTGAGTGTGACGGGTTGGGTGTGAGGAGGTTGAGTATGACGAGGTTGAGTGTGACGGGGTTGGGTGTGAGGAGGTTGAGTATGACGAGGTTGAGTGTGACGGGGGTTGGGTGTGAGGAGGTTGAGTATGACGAGGTTGAGTGTGACGAAGTTGAATGTGACATGGTTGTTTCAGACGGAGTAACGGTTATGTGTGACAAGGTTGACTGTCGTGGGGTTGAATGTGACGGGGTTTAGTGTGACGGGGTTGAGTGTGACGGGGTTGAATATGACTGGTTCAAGGTGACAGGGTTGAATGTAATAGGGCTCTAACTCTATTCTAAGCCTGGCCTGGGCATGATACAACTATCTAATTGGTAAAATATGTACTTTTTTAACAGAAAAGAAAACAAAAATGTTATCAAACAGCCCTTATTAGTACCTTTGCAGCCCCCTGTTTTAGAAAACAATAGTAAAATTGTGATTTTCTCATAGATAAGAGGTGTAGGTGTGTCATTAAGGCAGTAATCCCAAACACAATGTTTTCATCAGTCGACTTTATTTTACAAAGGTGAAATTATCACAATTTTCCTTATATTTCTTACCTAAGAGGGATATATGAAACAAAGCACTTAGTAAAACAATATGAGATTTGGACATTTCAGTGAATAAGAGCTTGACTGACTTTTGACCAAACATTCTTTCTGGCTCTTCTCTCGTCTTGTACATTCCCCTGCAGATTTGAAGGTACATTCAGAGGTGTTTCATCCGAATCAGACTCTCTCTATCTGCTCCTCACTGAAGAGTGTGGGGTTCTTCACAAGATTGTGAGCATACAACCATTCAAGTCAAAGCATTCACATCCTTTCACCTTCTTACTGAGTTCTGTTCGGGGACCTGCAGGTTGCAATAGACCTGTGGACGTTGTGTCGTCTTTCTGCAGTGGAGCCCATAATAGGAAATCGTAATGGGTTTAAGCTGGATGTCTGCTGAGTGATACAGGACTAAATCTCACTGGGTCCTCTGCTTTACAGGTTTAATGACAAGTCAAAATGTGGATACTGCTACGTGCAAGCTAACGTAACACTACATTTGTTTTTTTTAATGGTGGCCAAGAAAGCCAAACACACAAAAACACATCTATCGAATTGACGACACAGTTGCTGCAAATAGAGAAACTTGCTGCAAATAGAAAAGCATGCTGCAAACACAGTCAAAATGCAAGGAATTTCCCCAGGGGACCATATTAGATACTGTACCCCTAAGCTAACATCTCAAACTTTGCTGTGTGCACAGAAGACTATTGGTGCCAACCTCTGACCTTCTGAAAAGTAAGTTATGTTTGTTTACTGTGATTACTATGGTTGCATGCATATTAAAAGTGCTGCCTAACCGAACATTACTGAAGACGTAGGTTATGGGTACAGCCTCTTTTAGGCTCCCCAGGGGAAAGTCTGTTGTGTTCTGGCTGTATTTGCAGCACCTCTGTTGTCATTTTGATGTTTCCTGCTTTTTGTGTTGGGATTTCTCGGCCACTGTAACTGCAGGGCTGAATAGTTTGAGTATGGTTGGTACCCAGACTGGGACAGCTGTTCAGTGGGAGGGCTTACAGGCTGTGGGATCTGCTTATTAGGTAGCTGAGCCCTGTTGCCCAAATTGCTAATCTGGCATTAGTGACGTCGACTTTGCACGGTGACCGGCACCGCTGAAGTTAGCAAAATTAGACATGTCTGGTCGCTGGTTTTGCTAACATGGCGTTAGCGATGTTGGCTGAGCACGGTCATAGACATTGCTAAGAAAGCATTAGCAACATTGGCTGAGCCCTGCTTTTGGCATTGCTGTTGACACGTGAGTAACATCAGCTGAGCACTAGCATTTCAAATGAATTTTCTAGTATAACAGGGGCATGACTTTCTGTTATAACAAACTCGGTTAATACATTTTGTGTGCCAAGCTGCCGAACACGCATTATTAAAATATCATTAGACAGCTCTGGAAAAGAGAGACCACCTAATAATTATGTTTTCTTTTGATTTTACCAATTTGAAAATCTCTGGAATATTACGAAGAGGAAGATGGATGATCACAAGCCATCAAACTAAGCTGAACTGCTTGATTTTTTGCACCAGAAGTGGCATAAAGTTATCCAAAAGCAGTGTGTAAGACTGGTGGAGGAGAACATGCCAAGCATCAAAACTGTGAATAAAACCAGGGTTATTCCACCAAATACTGATTTCTGAACTCCAAAACTTTATGCATATGGACGGCATATGATCTTTGCATTATTTGAGGTTTGAAAGCTCTGCATCTTTTTTGTTATTTCAGCCATTTCTCATTTTCTGCAAATAAATGCAGAATTTGGAAGCAATATTTATTTTTTTGTCATTTCACACTGGCTAATTGTGTATCAATCATACCTTGTGTTAAAATACACAGCTAAAAATGCTTCTAGACTCTGACTCTTAAGCCACAGTCTGATTATTCGTTATTACCCAGATACTTCTGACCGTGCAATGTGATTGGCTGAAAGATGTTCTACGAGTGCCAGTATTGCATGATAATGGCACTCTGACTGAAGCTATCAGTTTACTTTGCTACCACTTACTAAATGGCCTAGCACTGACTCATACATAGTCATACATGAGTGCTGACCATGCTAACAATTGTACCGTATTTTTCGGACTATAAGGCGCACCGTATTATAAGACGCACCATCAAAGAACGCCTATTTTCTGGTATTTTTCCATACATAGGGCGCATCGCATTATAAGGCGCATTAAGTGACACTAGAAAGGGTGCCTATATCAAAGTGAACAGGGGTGGCGCCATGGCGGGGGGGGGTGTCTTGCCGGTGGAGCGTCTCAGTATACAAATCTAGCTCTTTCAAAGTCAAACGAGTGCTGGATATTAATCTACACAGATTCCTCTCCTGAAAACTGTTTATTTGGGTGAGTAAAGTGCTTCAGTTTATTTACAGTAAGCTTAGATTTCCAGATTTCCACTAAGGCTTGCTGCACCAGCGTTAGCATAGCTATCCGCTAGCACGCTAGCTAGTCACCTAAACTAGTAAAGTTAACCCAAACTTAAACGACAGCGTTACACTGAGTAATCCTGCGTGTTCTGGTAAGACAGTGAGATATTAGCTAGCGATTCGTCCCCCGTAGCTTGTTTTAACACGGTAAACAAGCAGATTACAGGCTGATAAAACTCACCTCTGAGAGAGTTAGTGCTTAGCATCTAGCTAATGCTAGCCAGGCAAAGCAGCACAGACTTACAGGCCGATAACTCACCTCTGAACAGGGAACGCTTAGCGATTAGCATCTAACTCTAATAATACTGCTCCAGCAGTATTAAAAGTACTAAATTTAGATAATACTGATCTCTGAACAGTGAAAAAGTTAGCTAGCTTAGCGGTTAGCATTTAGCTAATGCTATTGCTGCTCAGCCTCGGAGCTGCACGGCTCTGGACTCTGTATAGCACTGAAACTCTCTATAACGCTGCACGGAGTGTGTGTTTACTGCTCCTTACAACCTGACGAGTAAAATCCATACAAAAGGCGCACCGTATTATAAGACGCACTGTAAATTTTTGTGAAAATTAAAAGTTTTTAAGTGCGCCTTATAGTCCGAAAAATACGGTATATCAGTAAAATGTTTTCTGAACGTTACAGTTAACTCTCTTAGAGTGTTTTGGATTTTTTTGGAATGTTGTTTTTATTTAGCGCTTTTAAACATTCTGGTAATGCTGCTGCAACAGTTCTGCAAATATTATTATATTAACGTTTCCATAACGTTTGTGTTTGTCTAGCTGGGAACATTATGTGAGCATTGTTTGAATAACATTCTGATTTCAGGCTAAACATTTTTTAAGCATTGCTAACGTTTGTTTTTTGCTGGGAATATCTCAGTGTTGCAGCTAGAACTGTGAGTTCATAAGCCATGCCCAGCTAAGCCTATAGCCTATATATTGATGTAGCATGCTTGGCTAAACCTATAATTCAGAGGATCCAGTGTATCCAGTGGAATTAAGTGAGGATATCCATTTTTCTTATACAGAGAACCAACGTAAACCCCAAAGTAGAGTTCCTTATATGGGCACGATGCTGATAATGTCTGCTAAATGATGCATTCCTGAATAAGGCATGTCCCCAGACTTGTTACGAAACGATACGTCCCACTTTAACATTAGCTTTTAATGATAAGTATTGAACAGGACTGTTCCTTTATGGCTCTTTCCAAACAACCCCAAATCCCAACCCCACCCCAACCCCAATCTCCAACCCCCCATTCAAACCAAATCTCTCAAAACAGAGAGCGTAGCCTCCAAAGCCGACACGGTCACCAAGCGTCTTTTTTTTATCGCACTGAGCATGGTGAAAATGTCGCAGGCCTTGCGTTAGTTAGCACAACTGATGGTATCTTATTTGTTGCGTTTCTCATAAAAACGTACAGTTATGGCTTGTGGGTACAAAACCGAACAGACGTTGCTACAGACTTATTAAGACAAATAAAAACCGCTAAATTAATTTAGCTATTCTAATATTCCCTGAAATAAACATTCAAACAGCTGAGATCGCATTAATGTCAACCTACTGTTCATTTACACACACACCGTGACATCATAGAAAAAACCCCGTGTTTGTGATGCCGCAGCAACAGTGACAACTGGCAAGCTTGGATATGATGGTTCACACTATATGACATCACACCGAGGAACATCGGAGCGCACTCGTCGCCGGGATGCACTAAAAAGAGCGAGCGCCCGCTTGTGCTTCTGTTTGTACGTCCGTTCGTTCGTTCGTTCATTTATTTATTTGTGTTTTTCGCGAGCAGTCGTAAAAGTAATCGATCGCATGAGAAATATATCGAAAAAACGAGTTAAACACTAAAACCACAGAAGAAAAAATATCACCATCATAATGAGAAGATAATCAGTAATCATAACAGCAATAAGAATAAATATCACCAATAACCATAATATTAACTGTCATAGTAATGACGATAACAAACACTTATGTAGTCTGTAGGAAGATTGTCTCTACGTATCGTTTTGTGATTCGTCAAGATCCGTTTTTAGTTCCCGTCTGAGAGTAAACGAGCGTAGCCCACCGAGCCTAGCCCACCGCCGCTGAGCGAGCGAGCGCCCCTCAGGTGGCTCTCTGTAGGCAAGTACTTGTACTGGGACACATAATTACATCTGTAACTGACTATCTAATACGGAAATCACCAGTACTCGCAGTAAAACCATAAAAATAAAGGAGTAAAACAGGAGCCGAGAAGAGCTGAACTGGTTCAGAGGGCTTATCCTGTGGGCTGATCCTCGCCTAGCCCCGCCCCCGCCTCACCTAGCCCCGCCCGCTTCGCCTCGTCACACCTCGTTTCGCCTCCTCCGCCACCTCTATACATCAACGTTACCGCCATCAACGTCAATGTCGTCGTTTTAAATAAGAACTCAAAAACTGTGGGCAGGCAAAGCCACTGACACACATGTAGTATAGCCCTTAATATTGATAAGCTTAATAAGTTATTGATTAGGATATTGGGTATGGTGCTCTGTCCTTTTTTCCCCGAATGACAGACGGACAGCAGGTATGTATGAAAGCACAGCTGAACTTTTCTACTCCCGTCACTGACGCCTGCTGTCATGGCTTTAGGGGGATTCCAGAAAGTCTGGAAAAGAAAAACCCCAGCGAGTATTTTTTTTCTTTTTTTCTTTTTCTTTTTTGCTCATCCGTGAGCTCACCTAAGTGCCCGCGTGCACACCTGAGCTATGTTACGTGGTCAGCGTTCTTATTCCTGTCTGTTCGGCGACAGACATAACAAACGCAAACGACCCAAGCACGCCCCGACGTGGTGAGCAAACCAAAGCTAATAGTTCTGAGGCTTTGGGCCATTGTGACATTGGGCTGTTGGGCCGTTGGGTCGTCGGGACGTTGCGACGGCGTAACAGTTCTTAAAGTGTCCTCCTGGTCAAAGCGTCCCGCGTGATCCTGGTCTGAATCCCTGCGTGCTGAAGAAAAGTGACGGCTCAGAATCTCAACAAAGTGCCAAAGTTCATCTCATCAGATGGATAGAAATGGTGATTGTCATATTGTCATATCTTGTTTTTTATGTTTAGCTTTTGCTCTGTTCTGTTTTTTGACCCACTCCAGGCCGGGCCTTTCCGCCCAGGTGTAAAAAATGGCTTCTATTGGCAAGGCAGGCAGGCTGCCGGTCCCTTCCTTGAGATATTTGTGTGGGCAAGGTGACTAAAATAATCGTTACTGGGTTTCCGTGAACTTCTGTGAACTTTCCAGTTCAGAATCCCAACAGAAGTAGGTGCTTATCCCCGAGCTGTTCTGGCAGAACGTGTGCTGAAGATTTTGTGCTGTTGGACAAACAAGGCAAGGATCCTGTGGGCATCTCTTAAGAGAGTACAGTCTCATTTAATCTCATTCTGGTAACACTTTGCTTGAAATGGGTGACACAGTTATAGGTATAATCATGTCATAAGCCAATGAGCCACAAAGGTGCCCTTAGCTGATGATCCAGATATTGTGCGATGTTGATTTGAGCTAATACAGTTACAGTAGGTATAGGAAAGTCTAGAAACAGTAAGCATGTTACACTATACTCTATACTTTAAAGAGTGTAGAAAATGCACTTAAGGGGTGGATGGCATGCGTGCAAAGGGTGGATGAAACAAAAGACAACCAGAGAATTTTCAACTTCTGCAGAACATTCAAAAAATGGGATGGAAAGGTGTCTGCACTGGCATTTCGGCCGTAGGTCAAACATTCTCCTTGGGCGCTAAGTGGTCCAGCGGTCTAAAGCGCTACCACTATGAGCAGGAGGTCGCAGGTCTCTCCCCACATCACTCCTAGGGTGATGTCCACAGCACATGGCGTCTGTGAGCTGATGTATCAGAACCGAGTCGCTGCACTTTCCTCCAAGTGCGCCGGATGCTCAGCAATGCTGCATCAGCAGCAGCTCGAAAGGAAGCGGTGGCTGACTTCACATGTATCAGAGGAGGCATGTGCTAGTCTTCACCCTCCTGGTGTGTTGCAGCATTCCTAGTGATAGGGGGAGTCCTAATGAGTGGGTTGGGTAATTGGCCGTGTAAATTGGGGAGAAAATGCTTCTGACACAGAGGGTCACCAGCTGATATAGGCAGGGTTTTTAAAAAAACGTGACGTCTGGGATTAGTGATTTGGTGTGTGGTGTCAGCTACAGCATCTTTAGATATGTAGACATTGTTTCAAACTCAGAATAAAGCTCTGGTTTTGGTTTTCCTCCTTTTATCTCTGAACTTTACGGCATGGCAGAGGCGTGGTTATGGGCGTGGAAACACAACACTTTTAAAGCAACAAAATGCTCTGGTGCTGGGGGAAACAAGGGTGCAGGGGAACACAATGGGGATCAGCATACAGCGATGCGGCTACCGTGTGCAATGTGAAAATAGCTTAATTAAATTGGCTCAACAATTAATTTAGAAATTGAGTTACAAATTGGTTGTACACAGTGCCTCTATAACCAACCCTACTCTCAGACTGTGTGATGTTGATGGGATCTGAACCTATGATTTCATGTAGTATGATACTGTATCTTGTCAAGCTAGCAGTTAGACAGTAACTCCACTCTAGGGCTGTAAAGCCATGTACATTTCTGTGCGAGAAAGAATTGAAGGGTAAATTTATGCAGTGTAATTTCACAGTTCTAGACCGGCCCTACGGTCTAGCTACAGCTCATCAAGTGTGAGGACATCATGAGCTCAAATCCCAGCAAGAGCTCGGAGCTCCACTGTCAAAAGCATCCAAATCTTGAGATGTTATGTTATATATAGAGTGAACAAATTGATTGTTCACTAAAAACGTAATGAAAACTACTTTTACACTTTTACTTAAAGAGTAAAATGCTTGAATCAATGCTTCAGCTTCTACAGAAGTATTCTTAAATCCTAGTACCTATATTTCTAGTATAGAGTGAATGTGTATACATTTGACACCTCTGTGTATTGCTGACCAAACTGAGATGCAGAAGTAAAAAAAATAATTTTAAGTTGTTTAGACTAAACTAAGTGAACAGGCCTAGTTATATTATGTATATTGCTGATATAATGTCTCCTGTGACCTGCTTATAGCATGGTTATGCCCACATCATTGTGTAACACAGTTCAAGCAAAGTCTTACCCTTGTATGATTTTTTTTTTCATCGTGGCAATGTTTTTTGGAATGCAAGCAAACCCAGATTATTACAGACGTCACCCATATATACTGGTGTGGCAGTAGATTGTGGTACATTAAAAAGCCAGCCCACTCCCGTTATCAGAGGCCATCCTGTATGTATGTGGTATTTCTTATTCTTATCAATACTGGCTTGAGTTGGCTCGTTAGCGCAACCCAACCAATACGAAGGATTCTTTTTTTTATGTAGGCACACTGAATGTGTCCAAGTTTTCTTCCTTTTAATATTATATATAGTCCTGGATGAATGTTCCATTGGACATTTCCCGAACATATGGCTCTAGAATGGCGATAAATATAATGGTTTTTAAAGATCCAGTAGAAACGTGACACACAGTGACATGAAATTCTGCGTTCGAGAAGCAGCGTCCTGCCTCTTCGCTCGTGTGATGCTCGTTTGTTGATGTTTTGTTTTATGAGGTGGCTTTCATCAAACTTTGAACATACACATAATTATTATACTGTAATTATGGCTGGAATTTTACAAAGAGGAAAATAATACATGGTTCTAAGCTTCTGTCTTCACAACCTCCGTCTTCTTCTCTCTGTATTTACAGCTTCTGCTTTCCCAGGTTCTCCATTCTTTCATCTCCATCGTGCCTCCATCTCCTCTCCTTCTCTGGTTCCTTCTCTGCTTCTCGTTCTCTGCCTCTACCATCCACCCACTCTTTTTTACACTCTTCTCTCATTACTTCACTCCCTCTTCTGCCCACTCTCTCTCTCCTCCGCATATCCTTCATGTTCCTTAACTCTCTCTTTCTTTCTCTCTCTCGTTCTTGCTTTCTCTCTCTCTCTCTCTCTTAACCCTCCCCTTCGTCCTCATCTTCACACCGTCACTTCGTTCTTGCTCCCCGTTCGGACCTCCTGGTTTCTGGCCACGCCCCCTCCACCTGGCCCTCCCCCACCGGGGATAAAGTGTAGTTGCTCAATGGTGTTCTGCCTCTTGGCCGCAAACGCCATCCTCCTGGCGCTGTGCCCGCCCAGCGTTCCCGTCCCCATCACGACCCCCGTGCTGGGCATTTCGCTCCATCCCACGCCGCCGCTGCCGCCGCCCCCCAGGTGACCAGACATGGCGGCCGCGTTGCGCTCCTGCTCCCGGCCTGAGGTGGGGTGGGAGTTCATCTTGATCATGTGATGGCGGTCGAGTGAGGGCGTGGCGCAGACGTTTTGCTGAGATTGTGCCTTCTGGTGGCCCATGCGCGGCAGGGTGGGCACCATGCCCCCTCCGCCCGTGTAGTCGCCCATGCCCATGCCGCCTCCGCCGTTCCCGTACTCCCCCACCTCTTCCTCCAGGTGGTCAGGAGACATCAGCAGCCTCTCCTTGGACTTGCGCAGGGTGTTCTGGGTGTTGGAGTTTTTGGATTTGTAGTACTGGTGCTGCTGGTTCTTGTTCATGCGGGATAGCGTCGCCGTGTTGCCGTCGGCGAGCGCCAGGAGCTGGTCGGTAGACTTGACCCGCCGTGGCGGCTTGGAGAGCGTGTCGTAGTTAGGGTTGTGCTTCGATTCGGGTGGCTCCAGGGGGTACGGGTTGGGGGTGTGGCTGGGGGCTGACTGGGGGTGGGGTATCCGGGGACGTGTGGCGTGGGTGGGCAGTGTACCCCTCCCGCCGAGGGTGTAGTCGCCACCCCATGGTAGGTGGTGCTGGGAGGAGTGGAAGCCGGGAGGGGCATTGTTGGGTCTCCGCTTGGTGGTGCAGTAACCGGAATATTCCTCCAGACCTCCTTTTTCTGTGAAGAAGAAAAGAATGGATCGAGTGAGTTCTCAAAATTACTGACTCTCTTTCATTTGGACTTCTATGGCTTTAATTCATTCCCAGTAAATTTTTTTTTGGAAATCTTTTGGTGGGTTTCTAAATTATTGGTACACTGTAAACCCACAATTTGTTAGATGATCATTTGCGGATACATATATGGGACCTTTAAATCAACTTATAATAACCTCCCAGTTTCTGACGCTCACTGTCAGTGTGTAGTCACTCCCCCTTTTTCAGTGTGTAGTACACTCTGTCTTTTTCATAATTTTATTTTAATCACTCAGAGTGATTTAGGCTAAAGAAGAATCTGCAAATAAACGAGTCCTCAGTCCTCCAACATGCTCCACATTTCTGCTCTGTCCCAAAACCCCCAGAACACCTGAACCAAACCATTAAGATCACTGTATACCCAGAGGAGGCACACTGGTGGCCGAGTCTGAGCCTGGACTAATGTCTAAATGTGGAATGTCTGAGGGTCTAGAGGACCAGTCTGAGGCGCACTGAAGCACTGAACATTACTGCAATTACAGCTGTATGATTTACACTAAAATATAACACTCTGATAGGGTTGCATATTACAGTGCATATTAAAGTATTCATATCCCTTGAACTTTTCCACATTTATTCACATTACACCCGCAAATGAATGTACTTTATTGGGATTTTATGTGATGGACCAACACAAAGTAGCAAGTAATTGTGAATTATAAAGAAAATGCCATGCATTTGTATTCGGCTCCCTGTGCTCCAATGCCCCTAAATACAATCTAGTGTATTAAGTGTCCTAAATAAAATAACATTTTGTCCACTATTGTATCTGAAATAATCTACTTGATGATTTATTTGACATAGATAAAATTATAAATAAATTTAAAGAAACAAATGTACAGCATTAAAACCACACTGATTGCATTAATCATCTTATATCCTCTTGAGACCCACTGTGTCCTTATATGAGGACATTCAATTTCTGCATGTCTGCATCATGATTGAACATTTTTTTAATGCTAACCCTTTGTCCTCATATGGAGACATTGCCTGTACCATCTGGTGGTCACATGACAACATTAACTCTTTAATTTTTAAAGTGATTAAAAATAAGATGGCGGGAATCCCAGTCACATGTTTCTACAGCCATTCCAGACAGAAACATGGGCCAGGTAAAAATTCTCATCCAATTTTACGATTGAAACTAGTTTATTTACTCACTGCAGAAAGTTAAAATTTAGTTTTTGGACTAATTTTGTTCTTCTGACCATTTTTAAATATTAAAATAAACTACTGTCTCCTTATAAGGATAATGTTATTTGCAAAAATGACTTTCTATACAAAGACAAAGTTTAGTTTTTATACTTGTTCGGTCCTACTGATCCTACATAGCTCCTACATAGCAATAGTTCGGGTCTCAGGAGGATATTAATCTTTTTTCATCTATTGTAAAGTCCAAAGAAAGTCACAAATATCTGAACATTTATAATTTAGCTCAGGGGTGTCCAAACTTTTTTTGTTGGGGGCCAGAAAAAATATATATTTGAAGTCACAGGCCAAAACAAATAATAAAATATATAACTTTAATTAATACTTTTTTCCTGAGTATTTCATTTACACACCATTTTACTTGACTTACTATCTTTATCTTTGACTGTGTTGTGTAAACTAAGAATTTTCAAATTGATGTTTAATTTCATGATGTCTCTTAATATAAAACTCCTTAATTACGGCAACATTTAGACTCTTTGGCCTGTTTTTCTGCGCTAGAAATGCGCACTCTTTCAGCTTTTAGACTCTTTGGCCTGTTTTTCTGCGCTAGAAATGCGCACTCTCTCCGCTTTTAGACTCTTTGGCCTGTTTTTCTGCGATAAAACTGCGCACTCTCTCCGCTTTTAGACTCTTTGGCCTGATTTTCTGCGCTAGAAATGCGCACCCTCTCCGCTTTTAGACTCTTTGGCCCGTTTCTGACACCTAGCGTTCAAACTTTGAATCTCACATTATAAAAACCTGCTTAACAGCGGGCCAACTTTCATTCTATTTCTAAAATACCTCGCGGGCCGCTCCAAAAAAGGAAACGGTCCGCAAATGGCCCGCGGGCCGTAGTTTGGACACCCCTGATTTAGCTCATGGTTCCATATAAAGATTTGTCACTGGTGTTACTGTCACTGGTGTTACTGTCTCTGGTGTTACTGTCTCTGGTGTTACTGTCAGCTGTGTTATTTTTACTGATGTTACTGTCTCTGGTTTATTGTTACTGTCACTATTGTCACTGGTGTTATTTTTATGTGTTACTGTCACCAGTGTTGCTGTGACTGATTTTACTGTCTCTGGTCTCTACTGGTGTTATTTTCAGAGGTGCTACCTTTCTTTCTACCTTTCCTTTACATGATTTAAACAAATGCACACAAATGTAAACAAATATATTATTAAGCTGTCATTTGTGTGTATTTATGCAGCCAAATCATTATGTAAAACATAGTCTATGTTTAAAGGTTAGAAAAAGAAAAAAAAACTTAAGACAGAAATCTGAATGATGATGTAAGAAATTATGTAATTTATGCCTGTAATTATCAGTATTGGCAGACGGCCACCACTAATTGTAATCAATTCCAAGATGGATCTTCAGGTCAATACATCAATAGTTACACAACCCACAGTTATACAAACATCATGAGTGTCAGGCTGAAACCTCATATCTCTAAAGCAGCAGATGTACAGCATAATAATAATAAAAAACTTCTATACTTCTGAAATAATCTGAAATAATATAATAACGGACACAAGATACAGTTTTGTTCTGTTTTAGAAATACAGGGTTTTTCTATATTTTGTACAATGTATTAAATATTTATTATTATTATACAAATTATACAAGTCCTATTTTATATCCTACACACTGTAAACCCACAATATAAATAACCTTAAATAAATTACATCTATTTTAGCTAAAAATGTGATATTTACAAACATTACTCCACTATTTTGAGTTTAGGTGAACTTTTGTGACTACATAAACATTCAAACTGAGATCAGTGTATAATAACTGAGTTTAGTCTTTTGGCAGCTTATTTTCCATTGGCTTCTAGGGCCATTCAATTGCATACACATTTCTGAGACTCACTTTTAGGTACCTAGCTACCCTAGGTATGGTACAGTACATCATATATTATGATTAAAAGCCTGCCATCTATGTTGTAGGCTATATTTCTTTGTTCTTCTAATTTTCTGTGAGTATTTAGAAGCTGTATTTTAGTTCAATTAAACAAAAAAAGAAGACTAAAATACTGTGGCGGCTCTGGGTTGTGTGTGTGGCTGCCTGTAGGCATGTTTCTGTTCTCCTGTGTGCGAGGATGACAGGGGTGGGGCATCTCCCTTGGGAGGGGTTATGCAGAGAGGGTGGGCACCACTCTGGATCTGCCATCTGGGAGACACACAGCTGGGTTGGTGGCCTTTGGGCTATTTGAGCTCTGTGGGTTAATGGTTTTAGCTCTCCTAGTCTTGTTAAAGACTGTAAGTGAGTGGCAAGCCTGTTCAATAAAGGAGCTATTGAGCATTCAGCATGAGTCTCACGGGTCTTCCTTCCTCTTCCACGCCACATTTGGTGTCAGAAGTGACCCTGCTGGAAGATATTGAGCTGCTGGTAGGGGAAATCGAATGGCTGAGGAGGAAGACAGCGGACCAACGGACTAGAGGCAAGGCTCTCCAGCGGAGTGGACTCGGACCTGACGGCGCCAGCGGGCTGTTCGGAGGTCGTGGTCGGGGAGAGGACGACGCGAGCACGGCGGCGCTGGCTCCCAGAGCGGATGGCGCGAGGACGGCTGCGCTGGCTCACAAAGCGGATGGCGCGAGGACAGCGGCGCCGACTCGTGGAACGGACGGCGCGATGATGGCGGCGCAAGCCTCCTGGATGGCGGGCTTGACGGCTCAACCCCTACGACGGCAGCGCTGACTGGACAGCCTTCGAAGCTCAGCTTGAGATCGTGGCGGGCGGTGCGGGCTGGACGGACGCAGAGACGGCAGCCAACCTCTGCCTGGCGCTGCAGGGCGACGCGCTGAGGGTACTGATCGAGCTCCCCGCTGAGTGCCGCTGCGAGCTGCCTGAACTGAGGCGGGCGCTGAGAACACGTTTCAGCCGCCAACCGTCGGAGGCGGCCGCCAGGAACGCTATGCTTACCCTCGGGATCTGCTTCCGGAACTGCCGGACTCAGCGGCTACTTCCTGAGATGCACATTGAATGGAGTGACGGTGAACGCGCTGGTGGACACGGGCTCGTCAGTCTCACTGATACGGCCCGAGCTCGCGACGGAGGTAGCGGGCGAGTTCGTGACTGACAACAGCCAGCGCATCGCTCTCTTCAGTCACCGCGGAGCCTATAGGTCTCCTAGGATTAACGGAGTTGACGATTGATGTTCTGGGTAGGACGCATCAACGACCCGTGCATTCTGGGCAAGGACCTGCTCTCACGCGTCGGAGCTATCATTGACTGTGCACGGGGCTCGGTGCTGGTGACTGGACTCCCCGTAGAGATACGCGACGAGTTAGGGGTAAGTGAACTGGTGGGAGGGAATGTGTGTGATTCGGTGCGTAATACGGTAGAGGGTCCGCTGGATGCGGGGTTGAGTGTAGATCCGATAGAGGAGATGCTGGAGCGCAGTTGTGTGGGTTTATCTGGTCCCCAACAACTCCGTTTGCGCGAACTGATCGGCCGTTTTCGCACGGGTTTCGCTGTGTCTGAGCGTGAGTGTACTAAAACTAACCTTGCGGTTCATTCGATAAACACGGGTGACGCCCAGCCCATCAGGCTGAGGCCGCACCGTCTGGCGTTGGCAAAGCGCGTAGCGGCAGAGCAGTTAGTCCGCGAGATGGCGAGTACGGGCATTATTGAGCCTTCGAGCGGCCCGTGGTTGGCCCCGGTGGTCCTTGCGAAAAAGAAGGATAGAAATTGGCACTTTTGCGTGTATTATCGGCGACTTAACGCTGTCACGAAGCTTGACTCCTACCCGCTCCCCAGGATCGACGATACGCTGGACCAGCTGTCTGGCTCAGCCTGGTTCAGCTCGTTAGACCTGAGGAGCGGATATTGGCAGGTGCCCCTCGCGGCGGGGGATAGGGAGAAAACCGCTTTCTCGCTCGGCTCAGCCCTATGGCATTTCACGGTGCTTCCGTTCGGATTGTGTAACTCGCCCGCTACTTTTGAGCGTCTTATGGAACGTGTTTTATGCAGGGTTCCGCGGTCGTGCTGCGTCGTTTATTTGGATGATGTCTTGGCGCACGGAACCGACTTCGACTCCGCACTGTCTCACCTTGAAATGGTGCTCGGCGCAATTCAGGCGGCTAACCTGACGCTCAATCCGGCAAAGTGTAATCTGCTAAGGCAGCGTGTGAGCTTCCTGGGCCACGTAGTGAGCGGTGCTGGCGTGGAAACCGATCCCAAAAAGACGCAGGCGGTCCGTGACTGGCCCACACCGCGAGACGCAAAAATGGTTCGCAGCTTCGTGGGGCTCGCCTCGTATTACAGGCGGTTTATTAGGGGGTTCGTGGACGTGGCAGCGCTCTGACTAAGCCTAGTGTGAAATTCCGCTGGTCTGACGAGGCGGAGCGGGCATTCGAGGAGCTAAAAAGCCGCCTGTGCAATGCTCCGATTCTAGCGTATCCGAAGGTGTCTGAGAGTTTCATTGTGGATACTGATGCGAGCGACCACGGCCTCGGAGCAGTCCTGTCGCAGGTTCAGGATGGCTCCGAGCGCGTAATAGCGTACTATAGCCGCCGCCTGGACAAGGCGGAGCGCAACTATTGCGTAACGCGCCGGGAACTACTCGCAGTGGTCGAAAGCCTTAAACATTTCCGAGCGTACGTGTATGGGGTGCCCTTTCTGCTGCGCACCGACCACGCCTCGCTACAGTGGCTCATGCGTTTCCGCAAGCCCGGGGGCCAACTCGCGCGCTGGTTGTCTAGACTCCAGGAGTTTCGTTTTGAGGTTGTGCACCGCCCGGGCCGTGGCCACAGTAACGCGGATGCAGTGCGCCGGCCGTGTGTGGCCGCCGACTGCAAACATTGTGCTCGTGCTGAGGAGAAATCTGCTGAGACTGCACGCTGCGCTGCAATCTCCGGGGATGTTACTGGCGCTGTCGGGGTGGCTCAGGTGTCCGTAGAGCAGCTCCGCGATGCGCTACGGGCGGATCGTGAATTATCGTGGGCAGTACACGCGCTCAGTGCGAACGTCACACCGTCGTGGGGGGAGGTGGTGCCGCTGGGCCCGATTGCTAAGGCGTTGCGCTCCAACTGGGCTAGTTTTAGTTTGTCCGACGGCGTGCTGTGCCATACCTGGGAGGATCCGGCGAACGGGCGGCGGGTTTTTCAGGTGGTGGTACCGCGGGCGCTTAGGGGATCGGTCCTACGGGGAGTTCATGGGTCACCTGGGGCTGGGCACTTTGGTGTCACCAAGACTCTGAAGCGCCTGAGGCAACGCTTCTATTGGCCTGGGTGTAGAACCGACGTGGAACTCTTCATGCACTGCTGTGACGTGTGCGCTGCCAAGAAGGGCCCCTCGAGGGCGCCCCGCGCCCCACTTCACCCTTACCAGTGCAGCAGCCCGATGGAGCGGGTGGCCGTGGACGTGCTGGGCCCCTTTCCGGTGACGGACTCTGGAAATCGCTTTGTTCTGGTGGCGATGGACTATTTCACGAAGTGGCCAGAGGCCTACGCGGTGCCGGATCAAGGGGCGGTCACTACTGCGGATATCCTGGTGCGGGAGTTCTTTTGCAGATTCGGGGTTCCGGAAGAACTGCACAGCGACCAGGGGAGAAATTTTGAGTCGGAGGTCATGGCGGAGGTCTGCCGCATCCTGGGAATCCATAAGACCAGGACGACCCCCCTTCATCCGCAGAGTGACGGACTGGTGGAACGTTTTAACCGCATGCTGGCGGCGCAGTTGGCCATGGTTTCGGACAAGAACCAGCGTGACTGGGACAGGCACCTGCCGGTTGTGCTGCTGGCCTGTCGCTCCGCTGTGCAGGAGACAACGGGATTCACGCCGGCTCTGCTTATGTTCGGGCGCGAACTGAGGACGCCGGTCTCCCTGGCTTTTGGGGCGCCTCCTGACGGGGGCGGGTACGCTTCGGACACGCCCACTTTCGTCTCGGACCTTATGTCTTCGCTGGAATTAGCGCACCGTCTAGCACGCTCCAACCAGTCTGCTGCCGGGCAGAAGCAGAAGCGTGCGTACGACACGCGCTGCTTTGGGGACCCGTTGGCGGTGGGGGCGAGGGTTTGGCTATATAACCCTCAGCGGAAGGAGGGACTGTGCCCGAAGCTCCAGTCGGCCTGGGTGGGTCCGTGCTTGGTGCTGTCCAGGCTGGGGGAGGTGGTGTATAAGATCCGGTGGGGCAGACGCACTATGATTGTGCACCGTGATAGGCTGGCCCCCTATAGGCCGAGACTGTCGGACACTGTGGACAGTGGTGCGGAACCTGCCGGCCTTGCACTCGTTGCACTGTTTTGTTGTACACGGGGTTTGTGTTGGGTCGGTGGGGTCGCCGGGACGGCTGACCCTTGGGAGGGGGGCGGCTCTGGGTTGTGTGTGTGGCTGCCTGTAGCCATGTTTCTGTTCTCCTGTGTGCGAGGATGACAGGGGTGGGGCATCTCCCTTGGGAGGGGTTATGCAGAGAGGGTGGGCACCGCTCTGGATCTGCCATCTGGGAGACACACAGCTGGGTTGGTGGCCTTTGGGCTATTTGAGCTCTGTGGCTTAATGGTTTTAGCTCTCCTAGTCTTGTTAAAGACTGTAAGTGAGTGCCAAGTTTAGGTGAACGTTTGTGACCACATATACATAATTTAAACTAAGATCTCTGAGTTTAATGTGTTGGCAGCTTGTTTTCCATTGGCTTCTGGGACCATTTATTGACATACAAAAATTAATATGCATATAAAATGAATATAAAATGTCTAAAGTGCAATGACTGGGCAAAGCAATTGATATAAATATTAAAATGAGGGTTTACGGTGTAATGCTAGCTTAGTTATAATGGTCTTATTTACCATTGCTAAAGTCATTGTACTTGCAGTTGCAGGCAACTGGTTTGCTCATGCACTGGATATAATATTGTAACATGGTTGTTTCATGGTTTTCAGCATAAATGTGTCATAAAATGTGATCTGATCTTTATCCACAAATATAATGTGTCTGTAAAAATAACAAAAAGTATATGATCTTGCAGGTCATTATTAAACACACTTATTCAACATTCAGAGTGTTAGTGGAAAAGATAAGTAAACCCTTAATTTTATTTTTTAAGTAATTCAGTTGTGGACTTCACAACTACAATGATTTGGGTCATTGTCCTGTTGCATCACCCAAGTTCTACAGAGTTTCAGCAAACATACAGACATTCTCACATTATCCTGTAAAATATTTTGATTTAATCTTCCGTGGCCAGGCCCTGATGTAGCACAGAAGTTCAAATCATGATGTTCCCTCTATCATACTTTATGGTTGAAAGTAGGGGTGGGCGATATGGCCCTAAAATAATATCACGATATTTCATGGTATTTTTGCGAAAGCGATACTCTGGACGATATAACAAAAACTGAATTCTTTTTTTTTCCAAGAATACACTACTATACAATATTAATAATGCACTCCATATATATCTATATATCCAGTGCTGCAGTAAAACAAATGATACTGGACAGATATAATTTGTCTCTAGTAGATATTTAATGGGAAATGAAAACAGTGTGAATTTTTGATGATATTTCAGGGTTTAATATCGCTCACGATATTCAAAAATGTTGGCGATATTATTGCGTACGATATGATATGGCACACCTCTTGTTGAAAGGATGCTTTCATGGTGATGTGCTGTGCCTTTTGTATGCCAGATGTAGTGCAGCAATAGTTTGATTTTAGTGGATTTTTTAATTATTTTTTTCTATAATTTTATTTCTGATTTTCCCCCATTTTCTCCCAATTTTAGATATCCAATTGTCCCACCCCTTTGTGCGTCCCCATCACCGGTGACGCCTCGTGCCGCCCAGCTATTTTACATATTTCAGGCATGCAGCAATGTTCTTTTAGTAAGCAGATTTACTAAAAGTTAGAAGCTTCCTTTGTTGGACTCTCTGTTTATTCAAGGTTATACAGACTGTAGAACACATCCTGAACACTCATGATGTTAGACTGTACCAACAATGCCTTCAAATCTCCATTTGTAATTAAGGATTGTTTCTTTACCTCATTGATGAGTCTCCTTTGTGCTCTTTGGGTCATTTTGAACCAAATTTGTACATTTTTTTCACAGAGTAGCCACAGTCCCACATTTACTCCATTTGTAGATTATTTGCTTTACTGTTGAGCAGGGGTATTTAATTAGAATTCAGTATGGTCCAAAATTTCGACAGGCCAAGGTCCGGACCGATTTTTAACTTGTGTTATGATTCAGTGCTATATCCTGTAAGGTTCTTTAAAAGTATCATAAAAATATATATATATATATTATAATAATAATAATACAAATGCCTCTATGGCCAGATTTTGTATACATTCTTAGCCTGTCTCTCTGTCGCGCTCGGCGCGTTTTTTCACGGCCGCATCCCAATTCAACAGCCGGAGCAGCGGGACCGCGACCCTGACAACACGGGTTCGATCCCGCGTGAGGAGCGGTGTGTTTATTTATTTTTTTTTTTTCTTACCGCATCTGCACAGATCTGATTGACTGAAGAGAGCGTTTGGTGATCTTACCCCACACGTGATTGGTCTGTGAGTTTACTGCGTCGCAAAGCAGATGTAGATCATCTAAAAGCTCTTTTTGGTGCGGCATAGCTCACATATGCATATCCTTCTTGTGCTAAACAAACTCAAAAAGTTAAATTTGCTTTACACACCTCCAAACTAGCAAGACTCCACTTGTTTAAGGTTTGATGATTGTTTTCAATGACGAAGACAAGAATGATCACCATTTTTTGTGTTATTATTAGGGGTGTGACGAGACACTAATATCACGAGACGAGACACGATATTGGGTTCACGAGAACGAGACGAGACAATATTTAAAAATAAAATTTTAAAGAAAATGTCAAAAATGAAAACTAGAGTTTTGTTTGACAAAATCATTTAACGCAAATTTAACAGACTGGTTCCTCTCACACATTGATTCTATAAGAAATAGAAATAAGAAAAAGAATGAAAAAAATAAAACTTTTCTAGGTCTTATATAGTGCAAACAATAAGTGCAAACCACAACCAGTCATAATAAGCCTATGGTTTGTGTTTTTTCCCCTAAATCACTTGTAATTTAACTATGCATAACCATAACCAGTCATATTAAGACTATGCTTGAAGTGCAAACAGAGACAGAACTTTTTTTTTTAAATACAGTACAGAACTAAGGGATTAGTACAACTGCCTACAACGCATTGGGGCGCTGCACTAAAGGGGGCGCCAAATGAAAGCCCCATATAAATTTTCTCGCAGGAGAAACAGCCAATCAGCTTGCTGGTTCTGTCATTACTAGCGCTGTGGATCTCCTCCACCCCCTCCCCCCGGGGCGCTAAAACTAGTTGCACTCCTGCTGTGTTGCCAGATCCCGCTTAAAAAGTCCACACTAAATTATTTTTTTTCCCCGTGAGACAGGTTAAAGCTTGACGAGAAATATCGTCACGTTTTAATATCGCGAGATCTCGTGCCACGAGATCTCGTCACACCCCTAGTTATTATTTTAGACATATTATATTTGTCAGTACCCTTGACTTGAATAAAGATCAGATCACATTTTATGACAAATTTATGCAGAAAACAATACAACTCCAAAAGTTTCACATACTTTTTCTTGCCACTGTCTTAAATCAAATGCACTAAAATCTAAAAAAGTATGAAGAAATGCTTTAAAAAGCCAGCCTGCACACGCCACAAATCCCTAGCACTAAATTACCAGCTCACAGGGACGCTATATTACTACAAACTGTACATTAGTGAGCAGTTTAACACTGCAGGTGTTACTTTAACGCTAGCGATTGTGCTGCGAGTGACGAAACACCATCTGTCGGCTTCAGACGATACGTACGTGAATACTTTAGGGTATAGGCTTCAGTGCGCTGAGGCACAGACGCACCACAGCCATGTCTTTAAATACCATGTTGCCCTTTTTTTTTGCCTGTTTCTGTCTGTCTATACTGTCCTCCTTCTTTCTCTCTCTTTTTTTTTCTCTCTCTCTCTCTCTCCATCCAGGCGGTTTACAGAGAGAAGCCTTAAGGCTAGATGCGTCTGTGCTAGAATGAGGTTGCCTTACTGCAATCTGCCCTCATTAAAATGACCTTAACGAACGTTTAGAGTTGCCTGACGTTCTTGTGTAACACTGACACTGCCTTAAACAAAACCCCCATGCGTACAGATATTTTTAAGCAAGGCTGTGCTTAGGGTTAGAGTTATGTCCATTAATTATACCCATAATGCAACAGTGCAGAAGCTGATACACACATTAGCCATAACATTAAAACCACCTGTCCAATATTGGGTAGATCAACATTTGGTTGTATTCACTTTACCTGGCAGCAGTGTTAATGTTATAGTGGATGGATTTATGAGTGAAAATCACCATTTTTGTCATTTTTTAAGGGGTTTTATTTTGTTTGTGGGAATTATGTGTGTGTGTTATATGTGTTTATGTAAATAAATGCGATTAAGTTGATGGTTGCACTTGTGAAACCATATCCTAACTCCCTATTGGTGTTGGATTGGAAGTTGGATAAGGGTCTCCATCAGAAAGTTGGCATTTAATACATGAACCATTTCTTGTTTTACAACCTGTTCTGGTCTCCTGTTGTAATAAATCATGCTCAGAAAATTATCCTAGACTTTGGCAGATTGCTATTTTAACAGTGCAGCTACCTGGACGTGTCCAAATGCTTCTAAGCACAGAAAACTGACCTGCTGGTTTATGTTTTGAGGTGCACGAGCATTTACAGGAACATAAATGTTATTTTATTTAGTATTCTGTTTATTGTTGATGTGAAATTTAGTTTGGGTTTGTGCACTGCTGCTTGTTCTTGTATGTGTAATATTCGGGGATGTATGCATGGCATGTCTGTATTGCCAAGATAGCAATAAACAACTGACTGTTGATGTCTGTCTAGGTTGTTTTCAGTCAGTGCTGCACCTGTGTTTTCCATTGCCAAGAAATTTACCTCAACACACCTCACTTCAATGTCCTTCAGTGTAGATATATATTCACAAGCATAGTTGCTATTTAAACAACGCAGGTGGAAGGTTTAAAATAAACTGTTGGCAAGGAGTAAGATAGCGATGACCATCACAAATGCGTCTTGCACAGGGTGTAAGATAGGACCCTTAGATTCTTACCCTTTCATCTTACCCTGTTTTCATCTTAAACTGACTGTTCATTTGCTGCTTAATACTGTATATATCTACCCTGTTACAGTAGCCATTGGAATTAGACCATCAATGTTATTAACTTCACCCGGCAGCAGTGTTAATGTTATGGATGATTGTCCTTTTATTTCTATATCGCTAAATGATGAACAGACCATTACAAATAGACTTGTGATGGGTCCACTGGTGGAGTGTTCCTCACCCTCTTGGGCCCAATTCCATTTTACCGTTAAGCCCTACCCCTTACCCCTACCCCTTTGTTTTGCGTGTGCACAAACAGGGGTAGGGGTGTCCCGATTCTTGTTAGGCTGGAGGGGTAGGGGGAAGGGATAGTGTTTGTTAGCCCTTCATAGGGATATTTTTCAGATGCACACTTCAAACCGAGGGTTATGAGAATAACTGTTAAGAAACCAGATCAAAGTGACGATTAGCACTATATTACCACAGTTTAATGTGTAGTTTGAATGTTTTATGGCTAAATTTTTCATAACACGCATAAAAAGGTCGCTAGTAGTTTGTCTCAGAAGGTAGCTTGCTAGCTAACTTTGCCTTTCCACCTTAAATGGTGCAACAGACGGCAGGTCCTGCAGCACTTAAGGTGGAACGGAAAAACAAAGTAAAACAAAAGCTATTTAAAGCTAATTTCAACTACCCATCACAGAGAAAATAAGAAATGGACAATAATTATTCATTTCTGCACCATCTCCCCTCTTTCTGAAGACCTACAATGCCCTAAAATTAGCAAGTTAACCAGAAACTAGGTAGGTTACTCAACTTTAGCAAACCGAGGGGGAGGGTTACACTCAGAAACAAGGGGTAGAGGTAAGTGGTAGAGCCAAGGGGTGAAAAGGGATTGGGTCTTGGTGTTGGGTTGGAGGGTGAATAAGGGTCTCCTGTTACTAAATTAAATTAAATGCTGTGTTATAGCTACCTTATTTTATTATTTCTTTTTTTTACATGTACATTAATATAATATAATATACATATCACCTTTAAGAGTTGTTTTACCTTAGTAAGTACATTTGTTAACACTGATGAGTTAATATAGGACTCCATACAATCTCTTGTGTTATTTTAACACTGTAATGAGTGGGATTTTGTTACCATGAGTTGAATTTAACACTCTTATTTTGTACTGCTCTGTATTGGGCACAATGGCCTCAGGATCAAATATGGCTACCCTGAAGCATTCTGTTCTATTGGTCCATGTTGTTCTATGATGCATGGCACCTGGATTAAAGTGAAGATGGTTGTGGAGACTCACCGAGACGTTTGAGGGAAGAGTATCTGTTCATTTCGGGCTTCATGGCGGCTTCGTAGGATGGAGGCAGCTGGGCCAGGTTGTGGAGGGAATGGTGGAAGGACGGCTGGGGCTTCATGGCGTTTGTGTGCTTACTCGGTTTCAGTGTCCCGCCTGTGACCATCTGCATGTTGTTCATACGAGGAGCGTGCTCTGTGAAAAAAAACACATAGAAAAGAGAATTACACACACACATACACATATATACAAATATACATACATTATATTGCCAATTATCCGCTCATAGATGGAGCTGCTTGGGTTCAGTGATTTGGATAGATGAGTAAATATGTTAGGTTATATAGTGTATACTGTATATACAGTCATATACAAAAGATTATGCACATCTGTTGAAGTGGTCCTGTTGTAGTCAAAAATTAAACAATCCTTACCAGGTAAAAAAACTTAAAGGAGAAATGTAGTGTGAAATGGATTTGGAGTGTACTGAAACATGATAACAAGTACAAACTTTTGTTGAATAGTCCACCTCAGTTCTTCCCCAGCATTCTGAAATACAGCACTTTTAGCTGATGCTGCCAAAAGGCTTACAAAGCTAGCAATAGGGGCAAATTGTTGCCCATGCAAAGAAATGGCTATTTTTACACCATTATCAAACTTAAAGTAGCTCCAAACTTCATTAGCAGAATTCTGAGGGCCCTGATATTTAAAAAGAGGGACTAAGAGCTTTGAAAGTGCACAGCTAGTTTATTAAAAAACACTCAAGGTATTGTGTGTATAAACAGTGTTTATAACTAGAAGTGCCTCATTTTAAATGTCAGGGCTCTCAGAATTCTACCAATAAAGTGTGGAGCTACTTTAAGCACATTTTGTTTGGTGGCAACTTTTTTTTTTTGGCCGAGCAGTGTATGTGAATATGTGATGTCTAAGTGTCTAAGTGATGTTGGGCTCATGGGTTTCTTGAAAGGTATATGCAATGTAAGTGTCACATATTATTTTGTGTTTATTTAATTTAATAATATAAAATACTGCATGGAATGATGAGTCCTTGAACAGTAGTATGTATCATCATCTTTGTATATCATCATTAAAAGGAATGTATTATTATTTTTTTTTTTTAGAAATTGCAATGGCCTTAAGAGTCATGTGTTGACTTACCAATAGTGGCGGTGTGCTTGGGGCTGGACCCTGTAGTATGGATGAAGTTGTGCTGCAGATTTCCCACTGAAAACACAATAATTACACATGAATTAGTAAATTTTAAACCAGGCATACATAGATTGATTTTCTTAATCAGGTGCGTTGTGGAGAGTCTGCGATTCATATGCTCACACTATACGTTCTGACTGACATGCTGCGACACAGGGACTCATACTGCATGTCAAAAGCAGCAAACTTGTGCCCTGTTGTGCGCTGAAATTCCATGTAAAAAAAAGACAAGTACATGGACTCACAGGTGGCTGAGATGATGTGGACTCTATGGTTTGTTCATTTTACAGTGGGAATTGGAGGTATGCTGCTACTTCAGTGGATTGGATTTTTTCTGATTAATTGAAAATCTAGTATGTAGATGGATGATAAGAAGGGTTTTTGTGACCTGCTGCAAATATCATTTGAGGACTTCCAGTATCTCCTCGAAAACGTTTCTCCATACATCCAGAAGCAAGGAAGGTTTTTTAAAGGGGTATATTTGCAATGAATTTTGAGAAAACAGGTTGTGACGAAGTCAGCTTACAAGTAGCCAAAATGTCTGGCATGGCGCCGAGTGGTCCAGCGGTCTAAAGGGCTGCCACTATGAGCAGGAGGTCGCAGGTTCCAACCCCAGCGTCAGAGGGAGCAAAATTGGCCCTGCTCCCTCTGGGTGGGTAGATGGCGCTCTCTCCCCACATCACTCCTACGGTGATGTCCACAGCACAGGGCGTCTGTGAGCTGATGTATCAGAACCGAGCCGCTGCGCTTTCCTCCAAGCGCGCTGGCTGCTCGGCAATGCTGCATCAGCAGCAGCTCGAAAAGAAGCGGTGGCTGACTTCACATGTATAGGAGGAAGCATGTGCTAGTCTTCACCCTCCTGGTGTGTTGGGGCATCACTAGTGATAGGGGGAGTCCTAGTGAGTGGGTTGGGTAATTGGCCGTGTAAATTGGGGAGAAAATGGGAAAAAATTGAAATAAAATTAAACAAAATGTCTGGCATGTCAGAACTGACAGATTGCTCGCAGCTTATTTGGGCAGTTAATTGGACATTGCTTCACCTCACACTGCACAAAAAAAAAAAATCACAATGAAACAAAAATTCAACTAGATCATAAAATTCAGTTGCATCCGTTTTGCCCCCCCAAGTGCAATGCGAGCAAATACTATTTTTTAAATGATCTCTGGAAAAATCTTCGAACCAATCACGACAACGCAAGATATTTTCTTGCTTATTTCTGATTGGCTCTTTGAGTCATATAAAAGCAGCAGACTGTTAGGAGAAGTTCATTTAAAGACATTCTGGTTCAGTACAACAGGTCCTGTCAGTGTGAATATGTGAAGCAGGGATATATTAGAGCAAATTAAACACTTCTTTCAGTTTAAACTTTGACTTCCACAAGGTAACGTTTGCTAAACTGTAGTGATTTGTTGCTCAGTGTTACTAGCTTGTAACCCTTTTGTTACTTGCTGTTTGTGAAGCAAGCTACTAACTTGGTTAGTAGCAGCTAATCACTCCAGACTTAACTTGATATGAAAATACACCGTAGGAAACCCTTTAAAGCGTTGTTTTGAACAGTTGGATAGCATGACTGGAACAATCTGATCTTCATTAGGAAGCCAAAAGGCTTTTTATTATTAATTTTAGAAATACATTTCCTAAAATCATATATTGCTATGCTATTCTGAAGCTAATGCTAATGCTAAAGTTCCAGCCCCTGAATGTCTATGTGTGTTGTAGTTCCATAATTTTGAGTTATTTAAAAAGCTCCACAGGCTTGTGCCGAGCATATGCCACGAGACTCCCGGGCACCAACATGCAGATCACTGTCCCAAACTGTCCCATCACCCCGGGTCAAACACTGCAGCTGTGATGCCTGAAATCACATGAGCATCACCACCATCGTCCTGCTCCTCCTCAATCAAAGCAGCAAAGAACACACAGCTTCACTTTACAGATATAGTGTTATATTATATATGTAAAGCTCTGCATCATCTATAATAGATACTTACTAATACTAATTAAGAGTACACAGTAAATAAATCATAAAAATAGATACACAGTAATTTATATTAGTTACTTAAAAATCATTGGGGTAATACTGAATAATTCATGGTGAATGATAAATTAATTATTGGTAGATCTTAAATACATCTTAGTGGATATTAAATAATTCATAGAGAATTCTTACAAATTCAGAGTAGATAATAGTGAATAAGACATGCAGACATGAATAGTAAATATTTAATTATTTATAGTAGTTATAAAATAATTTATAGTATATAATAAATAATTCATAGCAGTAAACAATTTATAATAAATACCAAAATATAGTAATAAGAATTAAATAGTAATTTATAGCAGCTATCTGAAAATTAGTGCTGTCAACATTAACATGTTAACGCATGCAGTAAACTTTAACACGTTAACTAAAGTTTTAAACACAAATTAATAACATGACAAAATTGACAGAGCCTGGTGATGCATTATCAGTTTAATTTATAGATATAACACAGCAGCACTTAGTGTTGAGTTCAGAATGTAGATTACCCTTTTTTATGCTGTTGAGTGTGGAATATGGAGCTACACTACTGTTTATTGTCTCCATTAAACCTCCTAGTTAAACTTATTAACACTATTCTAGTTTAAAAAGCATCAAAACTACCCTGAGATATTATAATACAGTAAAACTACCCTGAGATATTATAATACAGTAAAACTACCCTGAGATATTATAATACAGTACAAAAAGGATCTGGTCTTACAGGTGTAAATCATAGTACACCATTATTTTTGCCCCCTTCCCAAACATACAGCATTTAAAACATGTATTTTATCTATGATTTAGTTACAGAATATTGTTGTTAATATTACAATTATTTTAAGTGATTGGCACTAATAATACAAATCTAAGTGTCTCTAACACTGATTCTTATATTCACATTTAAATACTCAGTATAAAAAAGCTTAGTCTTAAGGAAGAAAAAGTGTAAATAATTGTAATTAATCACAGAATTCTTTTGTGATTCATTTTTATAATGTCTTTTATCGATTGACACCACTACTAAAAATTCAAGAGTACATACTCAATAAATTATAGTATATGCCTAACAATTCATAGTGGTTACTGAATAATTCATAATTTGCGTAATACTTAAAAAATTAGAGTAGAGAAAGTAATTTGTGAATAATTCATAGTAGACACCTAAAATATCAAGAGCAGATATTACATAACGTATAATAGATACCAAATAATTCATTGTGGTTACTGAATAATTCATTATTTTAATAATACTTAAAAATCCAGAGTAGATACTGAATCATTTATAGAAGTTTATGAATAATTCACAGTAGACACCTAACAATTCAAGAATAGATATTCAATATTTATAGTAGATACCAAATAATTCATAGTGGTTACTAAATCATTCTCAGATTAAGGAAGGGGTTAGTGCACTCACTGTGTTTGTCTTTCTGCAGGGTGGGGTAGAGGTTTTTGGGTGGTCGTCCGAGAGTTCCTGTTCCTCCTCCTCCCATAGTATTCACAGTAGATACTGAATAATTCAGAGCAGATACTGAATCATTAATAGACATACAAAGTTCATAATACGTAAAAAAAAATCATATAAGATTCTAAATAATTCATAGTGGATACTGAATAACCTGGTGGACACCTAAAGCAGACACTTTTGATACTATGATTCTTGCAGTTTAAGGGGGGTTTGGTTCACTCACGGCGGTTGTCTTTGCTCTGCAGGGTGGGATAGAGGTTTTTCGGTGGTCGTCCGAGAGTTCCTGTTCCTCCTCCTCCTCCTCCTCCGTCTCTTTCAGTGGTCAGAGCCACGCTGTTGTTTCGCTCGCCCTGCTGGACAGGGCTGGACTGGTGGCGCAGCATGTCCACTAGAGCCCTATCAAACCACCCACACAATTAGAGGAAGTGATAAGAAAAGAGTGCATAAGTGAGATTAAACTCATCCCGACATTAGAGACATACATATGACGGCTGCATTTTCTCCCCAATTTACACGGCCAATTACCCAACCCACTCATTAGGACTCCCCCTATCACTAGTAATGCCCCAACACACCAGGAGGGTGAAGACTAACACATGCTTCCTGTGAAGTCTTGTGATACATGTGAAGCCAGCCACCGCTTCTTTTCGAGCTGCTGCTGATGCAGGATTGCCGAACAGCATCACAGCGCGCTTGGAGGACAGCACGGCGATTCGGTTCTGATACATCAGCTCACAGACGCCCTGTGCTGCGGACATCTCCCTTTAGTGACATGGGGAGAAAGCGCCATCTACTCACCCAGAGGGAGCAGGGCGATTTGTGCTCCCTCTGAGTACCGGCAGCTTGATGGCAAAGCTGCATGAGCGGGGGTTCGAGCCCTAATATATACAATCTTTCCAAACTGAGTACGAGCATGAGTATAAAATTATGGAATATTAAACAAACCAGAATTTGTTTTATTTTTTACATTCTTCAAAGAAGCATCTCTTGCTACTATCTTGGCTGGATTTTCCCAGTCAGCTTTATGAGGTAGAGTCACCTGGAATGGCTTTCAGTTAACAGCTGTGCTGAACTTAAAATGTAATTAAATGTAAAATGTAATTAGTTGAATCTCTTGTCTCTTAATGTGTTCGAGAGCATCAGTTGTAAAGTTGTAAAGGGATAGAGTTGGTTGGTATATAGTGAATAGCTTTATATGAGTAATGTTCTAAAACATATTATGGCAAGAACTACTCAACTAAGTAAAGAAAGTATCCTTAAGTGCAGTCGCAAAGACCATCAGAAATGTTATGATGAAACTGGCTCTTATCAGGACCGATAGAAGATAAAATGGCGCACTCTGCAGCTTGATTTAGGGCATCAGTGTGTCTTTGGTATCGACAGAATGCAAAAAATACGCCTTGTGCAGCTCAAAACACGCAAATACATACTCCTAATTAATCATGGGTTTGTTTTGGGCATAAAATGACATAAACCAATCAGCGGGTCACTTGCCATTCCCTTTAAGAGTCAGGTGCGCTCTCTGACTTTGGAAGATTGGTATCTTAAAGAGTTTCAAGCCGTGTAAGGCTTACTTTTCCAGTCGTTACGATAGCAAAGACACACTGACACACCCTAATAAAAGCTGCATGGTGCACCATTGATGGTTTGCCTACAGATTGCTAAAATATTGCCCAATATCTCCCATCATGCAACACCCTCAAACACACTGTACCCATTCCCACCCAACCTCCGCCCTTCTGATCCACAACCACTGACTACATCTTTCAGCAATTTCTGTTCCTTCATAACTGCTTTCAGCTCACAGAATCTGAATCTGAACTCCATCAGCAAAGACGTGAACAACTTCACTATAAAACCCCTAACGCCTACCTCTACCGCTCTAAAATATGCCTGCCACCCACACTCTCTCACCTCCGCCACCTGATATCAATATATTGATATTTACAATACACTGACCAGCTCTACTCATGGCGCACCAAATATCATGGTGCTAACTGCCTGTTTAAATAAGCTTATTCTCTTGTCAATCTGTGTGGAATTATTTAGATGTCTAATAGACTTGATTATAAGGTTAATGTATCTAATGGTGCATCTCAAAAATCAGAATATCAATGAAAATTTACTTCATGTAAGTAATTCATTTTAAAATGTGAAACTCATATTTTATACAGGGGTTGGACAATGAAACTGAAAGACCTGCTTTTAGACCACAATAATTTATCGTCCCGCTGGACAGTTCTGGTGGAAACAGGAGAGTTGAGGTGCAGCGTCCACAGTTAATCCTGTTGGATGTAGTTGGTCCTTCTTGGTGGTATGCTGACATTACCCTGGATACCGTGGCTCTTGATACATGACAAAGACTTGCTGTCTTGGTCACAGATGCTCCAGCAAGACGTGCACCAACAATTTGTCCTCTTTTGAACTCTGGTATGTCACCCATAATGTTGTGTGCATTGCAATATTTTGAGCAAAACTGTGCTCTTACCCTGCTAATTGAACCTTCACACTCTGCTCTTGAAACCTCCCACACTAAAATGACAGTTGTTTCAGTTTCATTGTCCAACCCCTGTAGATGTTTACACAAAGAGTAATCTATTTTTATTTTTTATTATCAACAATAAAAAAATAAAGGCTTAAAATAGATCACTCTATATCTTAAATTTTAAACTGCATTACTGAAATAAAGTAACTTTTCAATTATATTCTAATTGTTGGAGATGCACTAATATTATTCAGATAACAGTGTCTTATATTGCATGCCGGGGGTATCACAGACATGGACACAGGTGCACATTTGGTCCTTTATTATGAATTCTGTATTTAAGCTATTTTTCTCTGTGAGAAACATGTTAACGATACACGATATTGGGTTTATAAAAATGATTTTCTTTCTCATTTTAAAATTAAAATTATATGATAGAAAGTATTTTATTTCACAGAAACAATATTTTTTCAAATATTTTGTAAGCAGTCTTATTGTAATGGATACCTCGGTTCTGATACATCAGCTCACAGACACCTTATGCCGATCAACATCACAGTTTGGAGGGATGAGCACCATATACCCACCCAGAGAGAGCAAGGCCAATTGTCCTCTCTCAGGGCTCCGGCAGCTGATGTCAAGCTACATGAGCGGGATTCGAACCAACGATCTCCTGATCATATTGGCAGTGTTTAGACCTCTGGACCACTCAGCGCTCTCACAATTCATAAGGGTACATCAATGAACTGAACAAAACAGTAATAAAACAGTAAAACAGTAATAAACATTGTTGTATGCTTAAGTATTATATCAACTTATTGACAATAATAATTGACACTAATTATTGAACTTAATTTATCGTCTCCTTTCTAAAATAATCACCTAATTATTTATTTTAGTTTTTCACAAAATACAAAAAAGCAGTAGATCCAGCCAGAAACAATCCTAAATAAAAAATAAAAAAAATATTGATTAAAAAACATTTGAGAAATACATTAAACAATTCAACAATTTAGTCTTTATTAATAAGAAGTAAACTTTCTATTATAATAAAAATCTCATATCAATTGGGGTTGAGACCTCAATGGTGGAGATTAGTTCAGTGAAGTTAGCCTGGTTTTGGAAAGCTGCCTAAGTCACATTTTATTTTGATTAGGCATGATAAATTAGTAGGTCATCATCCTAAAGGGGTAGAATTAAATGATCTGATTAACTGAGGATGTAGGAGATTTTACCACAGGTGGCCATGCAGCATTTTTGATGATTTAGGCAAAATAATATATTTTAGGATTATTTTAGGAAGGTGACGTTATCATGCTAATGAATCTTGTAAATTAATAATGAATTGAGCCATTTGTTTTGGAAAAAAAAGTAAATTAACAATTAGTTAAGTCATTCTGTCATAAGTACTCTTCATGTATCCTTATTGTAAAGTTTTCTTTATACAGGGGTTGGACAATGAAACTGAAACACCTGTCATTTTAGTGTGGGAGGTTTCATGGCTAAATTGGAACAGCCTGGTGGCCAATCTTCATTAATTGCACATTGCACCAGTAAGAGAAGAGTGTGAAGGTTCAAGTATCAGGGTAAGAGCACAGCATTGTGGGTGACATACCAGAGTTCAAAAGAGGACAAATTGTTGGTGCACGTCTTGCTGGAGCATCTGTGACCAAGACAGCAAGTCTTTGTGACGTATCAAGAGCCACGGTATCCAGGGTAATGTCAGCATACCACCAAGAAGGACCAACTACACCCAACAGGATTAACTGTGGACGCTGTAAGAGGAAGCTGTCTGAAAGGAATGTTCGGGTGCTAACCCGGATTGTATCCAAAAAAACATAAAACCACGGCTGCTCAAATGATGGCAGAATTCAACGTGCATCTCAACTCTCCTGTTTCCACCAGAACTGTCCGTCACCACAATAAATTATTGTGGTCTAAAACCAGGTGTTTCAGTTTCATTGTCCAACCCTTGTGTATGTCTTAATGCATGACGAAACTCAGAGATGTGCATCCGGATGGGACTAAAATTACCGGAGGACCACGAAGTACAGTGAAAAACAGTAGATAATTCAGCTTGTACTTTTCTCAGAGTACATACCCCCAGGACCCCCATTAAACAGAAAATTACCACAGGACCCCCTGAGAAACTAATCCCGTCCGGATAGGGTTAATTCAGGACCCCCTGAGAAACTAATCCCGTCCGGATAGGGTTAATTCAGGCTTTACTGAACAACCAATTAAACACCGAAATAAGCCCCTCATTTGTTTTCTTCGAAGTAACAGATCACTTTTTGTCTTTATCTGTGTTTTTGCCGATTTTGACGAAGGCTTGACACGATAGTTCACGAAGTTCTGCCCTACAGGAACGCGTTTCCCAAAAACGAAAGACGTTAAATAATGTTCCAAACCCGATACGTTTCATCTTAAGTACATTTCCTGCTGGAGTATCACTGGATCCTCCATTATGAGATCATTAAAGGTCACCCTGCTGCACCCTGAACTGATACCACTGTTAACTGATACCAACTGATAACACTCAAAACCACACCTAAACCCCACAAACAGACCAGCTAGCTCTGTCCAGTGTGGGTTTGGAGGTTTTGGAACTTTTGTGCTGGATTTAAGTAGTCGATATACCCAAACATGATGTCATTTCAAGGCACAGTTCAGTTATCTGTGTTAGCTTAGCTTAGCAGCTGATGTATAGTAACTGTTTTATAGTGGGTGAATGTGCTGTAATTTGGGTTACTATAGTGTGTGTATAAGCAGATAAGCCTCAGCATATTTTCCCAACATTATAAATGAATACTGAAGTCTTCCAGAATATGAAGGAACACAAAAGAAATCATGTAGTAACTAAAAAGTGAAGCATTTAGGTGCTCTTATCTGGTTTGCTGTTATCTTGCAATTTCTGAGGCTGGTAACTCTGATGATCTTATCCTGTACAACAGAGGGAACTCTTGATCTTCCTTTCCTGGGGTGGTCCTGATGAGAGCCAGTTTCATCATAATGTTTTTGATGGTCTTTGCGACTGCACTTGAAGATACAGTACTTTCAAAGTTCTTGATTTTTTTCAGATTGACTGACCTTCATTTTTTAAAGTATTTTCGTTCTTTAAATAGTTGAGTAGTTTTTGCTTCTCATAATATGGATTAGAATATTACTCAAATAGAGCTATTCGCTGTATACCAAATCTACCTCTTCAAAACTTTACAACTGATGCTCTCAAACACATTAAGAGGCAAAAAATTCAAGTAATTAACTCTTGATAAGTCTAAAGCAAGAAGTGATACTTTGAAGAATCTAAAATATAAAAGTTTTTTCTGGTTTGTTTAACACTTTTTTGTTTACAAATAATTTTATATGTTTTTCTTCATAGTTTGGATGATGGTATTAATCTACAATGCAAAACATTAAAAAAAATGAAAACACAGAATTTATGGTGTGTCCAAACTTTTGACTGGTACTGTATAAAAGCCTGCTTTTCTCAGCACAGTTAGTTACAGTAGCGATATGCATATATATAAATATGCAAGGATAATATCTAGTGTGGCACCCCATAGTTTTCCATTAATAAGTAAATACAGTGTCACAAGTTAGCATGTTAACTTCCTAACCATGGAAGTGTGCAAAGTGAGACACAGTATGCAGAGCCCCACAATAACAGTTGTTTGTTTTTTGTTTGTATCTCCATCATTTGCTGACTTACCACAGACAGTAAGTACAGATCCCTCCTTCATATGAAGTCTGCTGGCTTATCCTGCTTTGTACTGTCTGAGATGTTAGACCCTCAACGGTCTAGTCTAGTGGGTTAGGCTTTGGTTGGGATTGACGGGTGAGGGGTGGTGCCAAGGTAGTTTTTATATTGTGGCACCACAAACGTTTAATTTATTAACATTTGTGTAACATCTCTGTAACTTGTCAGCAAATGCATGTGTAAAGCGTGTCCTGTAGTGCTGGCTTAAAGTGCAAATTACCCCAGAGCAAGAAATATTATTTCTCCACAATACTGGTTTAAACAAAACAGCTGTATAGTAAGACCTATATAAGACATATATAGCAACAAATCAACAGTAACATACTTGTTATATTGTTAAGATTATAAAAAATATTGAAACATTGTTGAAATTGCTTAAATTGTTTTATCATAAAATCATAAAAAAGGAAGTGTGTCATAGCCTCATTAACTCCCTCATTACCCACACTGGTCTATATGACTAGTCTATATGACGTGTTGTTTTGAGACCTTAAAAGACATAAAGCTGGATCTGCTCACCTGGGCATGTTGAGCTCCCTGTTGCGGGGCTGCCGCGAGGCCTTGTGGAAAGCCACCTTAATGGCAACAGCCACGGCCACCGTGAAGGAGATGACCCCTCCGATGACGTAGATGGTGTTGTTGCTCTGCTCGATGCGGCTGCTGTCGATTTCGGTGGACTGGTGGGTGGGCTTGTTGCCCGGCGGTGCCGTGTTGGCCCAGACTGGGGAGTGGTAGTTGTTGCAGAGGTTTTGGTCCAGGCGGCGCGAGGGGTCCGTGCAGCAGAAGCGGTAGTGACACGTCCCGCAGCAGTAGATGAAGTCGTCCTTGGAGCAGTTGAAGGTCAGGTCGTACTGACCCATGACGTCGTAGTAGCCGCGGCACACGTCCACCTCCACCCGTCGCCGGGGAGGCGGAGCCACCTGGGCCGCCCCGAGCGGGGGTTTCAGGGCGTTGGCCGTCTCGTTTTTGGACAGCATGACCTGGGCCTGGGGTCTCTGCGGCGTCTCCGCTGTGACGAGTGCCGGCTTCTGCCGTACCGGCAGGCCCTTCCTCCCGTTCCCACTCCTGCCCTGCTGTAGGAAACCCCAGCTGCTGGGCCTGGGGCTGATGGTGGGCGCACTGGTGGGCCTCCTGGGAACGTTTCTGGCCCTTGAGGGATCTGAAACGCTGGCTGACCATGCGATCAGGGGCAAAGAGATTAGCAGGAAGCAGAGGGTGACACATACTCCAGCTCCCAAGGTGGGCATCGTGATCTTTTTGTGACTAAACATGGCTATTTTCTCTTGCTGACTCAACCTCGTCACACAATGCGGAACCCAGAATCCTCCTTCCAAACAGGCCTCCTCAGGGGAGCCACATGGGAGACGAGCAAGTGACGGGCCTCGAGGGGAGTGTATGTATCAAAACAGTCCATAAATTAATGACTGGGAAGGAAAGGAGGGGGTTGTGCAAAGTTCTCAGCCAGAATAAAAAAGGTGGGGAGGCTTTTACAGTGTGCTCTCAAGGTTAGAGGAAATCTGATGCTTTGGAATGAAAATAACGAAGATGCCAACAAGTTCAGATTGGCGTTTAGTATGCTGGAGATGGCCGCGAAGAAAACTGTTCTCATTTGAGGCGACGTGAGATGTTCTTTCATCCACCTTTCCTTAGAGGTTTGTGATTAAACAGAACGAAAGTGCTAAAAAGTGAGTTTACGCCTGAAGAGTAACAATGGCTTCCCTTATTAATTGCGTTACATCAAACGATGGGTGAGTCAGGAAGGCTGTACAGCTGTGTTCATTAAGTATACCTCCCTGTTTCGGCACTTATTAAGATGAATAATCTCACTTAAGGTCAACTGTAAACACCATAAAATGTAAACTAATGTTTCTGGCTTTTTGTGTTGTCGTCGTCTTTAGTACGACCTCATTACGACCTCTTTACGACCTCAATACGAGACAATACTGGGCACTCGATATATTCAACAGTGGCACTTAAGTCTTTAGCAAAACTCCCTGAATGCAAATTTCTCACGTATTTAAAAGAGATTAAGAATCAACTCTATTAATAGACATTACCGTAATGTCCCTAGTCATTGTGCTAATCTACGTCTTTAGAGGACTACGTAGGGTGGTGAGATCTTTGGAATGGTTAAGGTCAGTGTGATGGGGAATCATTTTGACCGCGCAGCCCTTTGGAGGCCACTCTCGCCACATCTAACCGATGTTAAGTCAACACGAACCGCCGTTCATATTTACAGAGGCTTATCTTCAAGGCAAGCCAAATCTTGGTGAGATTTGTCCGGGTAAGCTCTTACTGGTCAGTCTGTAAATAATTCAGACCTGATGCTGAACAAAACCTCGCAATTCACAAAAGTCTGCAGCTGAAATAGCATTGTAGGTATGGCTCACAGCTCACAGCGAAGTGAAGAAAATGCACTTATTCCAGCAGTTTTAAAAAGAGATGGGCGAAAAAAATGTAAAATAGAAGAAGACCTTCAAAGTACTCTTCAGAATAGTCTTGAGCCTTCAGTGAATCTTTTGAAACCATTCAAGACGTGTAAACAGTCCTAATGATATTGAAAAAGTTCAGCCTTCCTTTACATCGCTCTCCCTGGTTCTGGTTGCGTTTGGGGGTCCGGCGATCCTTTTAACCGCTCAGAATGTGAAGCCGTGAGTTTCTGAAACATATAAGAAATCACACAAATATGCATTGGTTTGTGAGGTCATATATACAGCATGTCACACGTATATTTACAGTATATATAAGAATAATTTGTGTACTGTGTACATTTTATTTGATATACAGTCTTGGCTGAAAACGTTGGCACTTTTTTCCAAAAAAAGTATTTCTACTAGAAAATGATTGAAATTACATATGTTTATTTCTTTGTGTGTGTTGGAACAACACAAAAAAAGCAGAGAAAAAAACCCCAATCAAGTTCCAAAGAAATTCAAGCTGTCCTGCAGGCTCAGGGTGCATCAGCGAAAACCCTGTGAGAACGTCTTGTGGACAGATGAGACCAAGATATGCTTCTTGGTAAATCACATCATTCTACTGTGTTTACTGAAAATTAAATGAGGCCTACAAAAAAAAGAACACAATACCTACAGTCACAATACCTACATGGTAGAGGTTCAAAGATACTGAGTGCTAGTGCTGTGCGATATGATGATAAATATCATGAGAGCTGAACAATAGAGACGCATTGTTCTTTTGAAAAAATTAGATACTGCATCTACCTCCTCTGTTTTCATTTGATACATATATTTTGCTGCAATAAAAGGTAGTTTTTCTCATTTGTAAAAGTTGGGTTTAATGTCACTTTGAAATAAAGTTGGAAAAAAGTAAGCAATAATATTATTTCGTCATATTTTTCGAAGAATAACTGAAAACATACTTAAATCATGATATATAGTGTTATCGTGATATTAAAAAAATCCATATCGTGATATGTTTTTCCCCATATCGCCCTCCACTACTGGGTGTCTTGAATGTGTGCAAAGGAATCATAAAATCTAAAGTTTATCAAAGGATTTTGGGTCACAATGTAGGGTCCTGTGTCAGAAAGCTGGGTTTGCGTCCTAGGTCACGGGTCTTCCAGCAGGACAATGACCCCAAACATACTTTAAAACGAACCCAGAGATAGATGGAAACAAAGAGCTGGATATTTCTGAAGTGACTAGTAATGAATCTGGATCTAAATACCATTGAACACCTGTGAAGAGATTTTAAAATCTGCTGTTGGGAGAGGCATCCTTCAAATATGAGAACCCTACTTAGCATCGAGTTGTAAAAGTTCCTATTGGGGACAATGTGATCTGATATGATACATAAGATCACCTTTGGTCTTCATTACAAATCCTTTAACAACCAAAGCCAAATGTTACATTAATAAGGTCCTGCAACCAGTGGCACCACCTTTTCTGTCCTGTGTTATTCCAGCAGGACAGTGCTCGTCCACATACTGGTGCTGCCAACTCAAGAGCTTGTCATGAAGACATCGCCAAGCCCATCTCTAATTGAAAATGTGTAGGATGCTATTTGAAATGCTATCAACACTCTACCCCACACTCATACATTTATCATGTATTGTTCCTTTTAATCTTGGTAACCTTTGTCTTTCTATTGAATAGCATTTCAATCCCACACTTTCTTCTGACTGCAAATATATTTTGATGATCAGTGTAATTTTATAGTGTCGACTGAAAATTATGTTACCCCTGAACAACACAAAAACAAGAAAGAAAAAAAAAGGTAAAATTGATATAATTATAATCATAAACAAAAATGGTCCAGACAAGATTATTGGCATGCTACAACAGTAATAAACATTGTAAAATGGTTCAGTAGTGTCTCAACTACTATTAATTGACACTAGTTAATACATTAATTTACATGACAAAATGAGAATGAGACATATATGGGCTTTATTACTAAATCATTTAAAACATTGACCCTTTGGCCACATATGAAGACACTTCTAGTGGTCAATTGACAACATTACACTCAAATAAAATAAATAAATAAATAAATATATATATAAATAAATATTTGTCCCCATTTGAGGACATATTGAGGACGTTTTTGCAGAAACGACTTCCTGTACAAAGACAAAGTAAAATTTGTATGAATAAATGAATGAAATGATTCAGTACTCAGAACTTTCCCCTGTGGATCGATTGAGCAATTCCATTCTTCTTGTTTTGAATAATTGCTGTCATCTGTCTTCAAGTTTTTATTGAAAGTCTTATAGATTATAGATGTAACAATATAGTGCATTACAAAAACAGTCCTACCTCTTTTAAATCCCACCCACCACTTCCAGTTCACCCTACCCACATCCATCCCTCCCCACCCGGTTCCTGTTGTTTTTCTATTTTACTTGGATAAAATGCTCATACAGTGCGGAACAGCAGCAGGATCTCCTCAGATAAAGTGCTGTTCCCGCACCCTTAATTTTTTGTAACTAATTGCAAGCTAAAGCTGGGTCTCGGGAGGATAAATATATATATATATATATATATATACATACACCAATCATTCACTGATTCTTGCATGTTAAACAATTTGATTACACACAATTTTAGCATTTATACCACAGATTAAACCCATACATAAACACAAGTATACAGTTGTAGGACAGAGCCTCAATATTGACCGCAGGATTTTGTCCGCACACACTGCCGCTCGGTCAGACAGCCTTTACTGCGTCATGCTAATAAGAACATTAGAGATATTAGAGACTGGATAACAGCTCCAGCAAGCAGAGGCCCTGGTACATCAGTCCATCACTACACCGATGATCATTAATAAATACGAGCACCTGAGAGCTTTTCAGAGCCTTTCAACAGCTATTAAAGGAGACTGGTGTCGGACTGATTATACTGGAGGCTGAATCACTCCCTGCAGAGGGAACAGGTGAAATTCCAGCTCTGCAGCACAGACAGCACAGACACCAGCAGAGACTGCTGTGTTATAACGCCTCTGTGTTCCTTAAAAACCTGAAGAGAACACTGTGAAACGTACCTATAAAATACTGTATTTTTTATTACAGCAATAATCACAGTACTGTAATTATTATAACTCAATCATTTTATCACAGTAAATATAATACTACAATAAAAGGTATTACTGCCCCTGATAGCAAAGAACATTGAATAAACGTATAATGTATAATGTGTAATGCTGATGATGCAAAAACAACCGTAAAACAACCTTTATTTAACATGTCTAATAGGCATCAGGTGATGTTAAAATTCTGACATTTAATCAACATTAATTTGAAGATTCTGAATGTTTGTTCTCTGAATCAATGCTTTTAAATTAAAGGTGCCCTCCACAAATAATAATATTTATTATAAAAAATATATATTTTTTACTATTTTGCTAAATGTTCCTTTCTACACTGCAAATACCAAAATACAAGCTATAACGAATATAATGCAAACAAGCTATATATATATATAGCCAGAAAAAAACAGTTTGGAATGTCCTGAAGAAGAAAGTCATCACTGGTGTACTAAGTAACAGATGTTAAACAGGTAGACCAAGGAAAAACACAGCAGTTGATGAGAGAAACATTGAGAGAGATGTACAGAAAAACCCTAAAACAACTATTAGTGACATCAGCAACAAGTCAAAAGTTTGGACACACCTGTATCTTTTGTATTTTCTGTATTTTTAACAAGCAAAATCTGAAGTGCAGCTAAACTCAGATTTATGGAGTAAATACACAAGGCTCTATAGTACACCATGTGTAAGGTGCATAACAATGATCTGTTGCTACAGTACACCCCATCAACAGTCTATTTTCACGCTGTGCACCGCTGTGCCATTAAAACAGTGTCAGAATTAAGGATTAAATCTACATTGATGGGTGTGGTGGTCTGGAAGTGAGGTGTGTTCAGGTAAATTTCTGGTGTGTTGCTATTTTGGCAGCAGAAAACACAGGCACGCTACTATCTGAAATCAACCTAGACAACAGTGAATCGTCAGAGTCCATTCCTATCTTAGCTAAATACACATTCAGATGCAGCGCAGAGCTCATATCCGACTTTAGCCTCAACAATAGACAGAATAAAGTATAAAATAACATTGCTTTTCCCCTAAATTAGCTGCTGGTGCACCTTTACTTCGTGAAAGCGCTGTTAAGATAGCAATTCGCCAAAGTCAGAGCGCACCTGCCTCTTAAAGGGAATGACTACTGGCACACCGATTGGTTGATCTTACGTTGCATCAAAAACACACTCATGATTACCTAAGAGTATTAGTACATGTAGTACCTTTTGCATGTTTCGAGCCACACAAGGTGTACTTTTTTGTGCCCTCAAGATTTAAAAGACACACTGACATCACCAAAATGCAGCTGTGTGATGCGCAATTAACGTTTCACCTAATGATTGCTGAAATAGAGCCCACATCTTTAAATAAGCCACAATATGTTTTATATTTTAGATTCTTTTAAGTAGTACCTTTTGCTCTGATGCCAAGTTTAATGCTAACTCTTAGCTGATTCTCTCAGTTGGCTTCATGAGGTAGAGCATGGAATGGTTCTCCAATTGTCCTTAAGGAGTTCTAGAAGTGCTAAGCTTTTGTTAACAGCTTTTCCCTTACTCTGCACTCAAACTCCTCCAAAACCTGAAAAGCTGGGTTGGTTTTTATGTCGGGTGTTTGTGAAGTCAAACACTTTTTTTGTCTACTAGCTAACTGCATATACATTCTTTCATAGTTTTTAAGTCTTTAATATTAATCTATAATGTAGTGAATACTACAAATAAAGAACAAATATTAACTAGAAAAGGCAAAGTTCGTGAACGAACTTTAAGTTGGCTTGTCAAATAGTTACTAAGTTGTGTAGTGTGGTGTGGAGTGTGTGGGGTGTGGAGTGGGTTGTGGAGTGTGTTTGGTGTGGTGTGTTTGGAATGTGGGGTGGAGTGTGGTGTATGTGTGGTGGAGTGTGGGGTGAGTTGTGTGTATTAGGTGTGGAGTGTGTGTGTTGTGGAGTGTGTGTGGTGTGGTGTGTAGAGAGTGTGGTGTGGTGTGGAGTGTGTGTGGTGTGGTGTGTAGAGTGTGGTGTGTGTGTGTGAAGTGTGTGTGGAGTGCATGGGGTGTGAAGTGTGTGTGGTATGTGTGTGGTGGAGTGTGTGTGGTGTGGGGTATGTGAGCTGTGGAGTGTGTGTGTGGTTTAAAGTGTGTGTGGTGTGGGGTTTGTTTGGTGTGGAGTGTGTGTGGTGTGGGGTATGTGTGGTTTGAAGTGTGTGTGGTGTGGGGTTTGTGTGGTTTGAAGTGTGTGTGGTGTGGGGTATGTGTGGTTTGAAGTGTGTGTGGTGTGGGGTATGTGTGGTTTGAAGTGTGTGTGGTGTGGGGTGTGTGTGGTGTGGGGTTTGTGTGGTGTGGAGTGTGTGTGGTGTGGGGTATGTGTGGTTTGAAGTGTGTGTGGTGTGGGGTATGTGTGCTGTGGAGTGTGTGTGGTGTGGTGTGTAGAGAGTGTGGTGTGGTGTGGAGTGTGTGTGGTGTGGTGTGTAGAGTGTGGTTTGTGTGTGTGAAGTGTGTGTGGAGTGCATGGGGTGTGAAGTGTGTGTGGTATGTGTGTGGTGGAGTGTGTGTGGTGTGGGGTATGTGAGCTGTGGAGTGTGTGTGTGGTTTAAAGTGTGTGTGGTGTGGGGTTTGTTTGGTGTGGAGTGTGTGTGGTGTGGGGTATGTGTGGTTTGAAGTGTGTGTGGTGTGGGGTTTGTTTGGTGTGGAGTGTGTGTGGTGTGGGGTATGTGTGGTTTGAAGTGTGTGTGGTGTGGGGTATGTGTGGTTTGAATTGTGTGTGGTGTGGGGTTTGTGTGGTTTGAAGTGTGTGTGGTGTGGGGTATGTGTGGTTTGAAGTGTGTGGTGTGGGGTATGTGTGGTTTGAAGTGTGTGTGGTGTGGGGTTTGTGTGGTGTGGAGTGTGTGTGGTGTGGGGTATGTGTGGTTTGAAGTGTGTGTGGTGTGGGGTATGTGTGCTGTGGAGTGTGTGTGGTGTGGGGTGTGAAGTGTGTGTGGTATGTGTGTGGTGTAAGGTATGTGAGCTGTGGAGTGTGTGTGTGGTTTAAAGTGTGTGTGGTGTGGGGTATGAAGTGTGTGTTGGGTGGAGTGTGTGTGGTGTGGGCTATGTGAGCTGTGGAGTTTGTGTGGTTTAAAGTGTGTGTGGTGTGGGGTTTGTGTGGTGTGGAGTGTGTGTGGTGTGGGGTATGTGTGGTTTGAAGTGTGTGTGGTGTGGGGTATGTGTGGTTTGAAGTGTGTGTGGTGTGGGGTTTGTGTGGTGTGGAGTGTGTGTGGTGTGGGGTATGTGTGGTTTGATGTGTGTGGTGTGGGGTATGTGTGGTGTGGAGTGTGTGTGGTATGTGTGGGGTGGAGTTTGTGTGTGGTTTAAAGTGTGTGTGGTGTGGGGTATGAAGTGTGTGTGGGGTGGAGTGTGTGTGGTGTGGGCTATGTGAGCTGTGGAGTGTGTGTGGTTTAAAGTGTGTGTGGTGTGAGGTTTGTGTGGTGTGTTCGTGTGTGTGTGTGGTGTGGGCTGTGGAGTTTGTGTGGTGTGGAGTGTGTGTGGTGTGGGGTATGTGTGGTGTGGAGTGTGTGTTGTGTAGAGTGTGGTGTGGTGTGTGGAGTGTGTGTGGTGGGGTGTATAGTGTGTGTGGGGTTTGGTGTGTGTGGTGTGGGGTATGTGTGGTGTGGGGTATGTGTGGTGTGGAGTGTGGTGTGGTGTGTAGAGTGTGTGTGGTGTGTGGAGTGTGTGTGGTGGGGTGTATAGTGTGGTGGGGTGTGTAGGGTGTGTGGTGTGTGTGTGGTGTGGGGTATGTGTGGTGTGGGGTATGTGTGGTGTGGGGTATGTGTGGGGTGTGTAGAGTGTGTGGTGTGTGGAGTTTGTGTGTGGTGTGGTGTGTGTGTAGTGTGGTATTGGTTCTGGTGTGGGTTGTGTTCAGCAGTCTCTTCTCCATACAGATACAGTACTGAGGAGCAGGGCAGAGAGGGGGGCCGTGCGCAGGATCGGCTGGTGTGTGTGAGATGGCCAACATTCCGCCCATTCATTCCTATGGGGAAAGTTCGTACGATAATTTTACGAAAACCGTAAATCGTATCGGTGAGATCAGCATATCGTCTGAAACGTCTCTGCAAGTTCTGTATGTCTTGTGAATTTCGTGGTTCTAACTTGAAAATTGTGACTTTTAGAGCAGTTTGAAAAAAGTGTGAATGGAAGTCTATGGGGAAAAAAGTGACTTTGACGGAACCGTGCTAGAACCCTGGTTCTCCGATCGCTTAGAAAAGCACAAGCAACTTAAGTGGCTATGGGTTCTACCAAACTGTGAAGTTTGGTGGTTCTAGCTCAAAAACTGTAGGAGGAGTAGCGTTGAGAAATTTTAGCGTAGAAGAATAATAATAATAAGAAGAATAAGAAGAACTATAAGTTGGCTTTGACAAGCCAACTTAATAAAAATGTGTGTGCCATCTTTTGATTGGTACTGTATGTAGTAATGTAAGTGATGTCTATTGTAAAATCTATTCATTTTAACTAAATATTTAATCACAAACAATAAAATAAATAAATACTGTAAAATGAAGACACCACACAAAGAACTGTGCAGTAAAAGCAAGCAAGAATAATTGTACATTCACTAAAAGGAGCTAGCTACAACTAGTGCACCAACACATGCAGCTATCTAGCTAACAAGTCAGCCTCTATTATCAACGATATCCCCTTATTTATGACCGCTTACACCTATTGAGCAATTTCTTTCCTCTTACCGCCAATCACGTTAAGAATATTGAAAGCACATTAGCTTGCATCATAGAAGGAAATTCCATTATAAAACAATATTTTAGTGTCACTAACAGGAGCACAGATACAGTCCCACAAATAAGCAAAGCGATTCAATTATAGGCGTCATTACAAATATGATCAGTCACCAATACTATGCTGTGTTGTTATTATTAAAATAAAAACATAAATCACAGTAGCAGTCGAATTTTAGAAACATTTTAAATTCAGTGATTTTTCATTATTTTAAAATGTCCTGCATTGTAGATAAATACTCATCCAAACTTATCCAAACTAAAAAATATTTTTCTCTTAAAGTATTTGAGAGCATCAGTTGTAAAGTTGTGAAGATGTAGAGTTGCTATACAGTGAGCCCTATTTGAGTAATGTAACATTTTAATGCAAGAAATACTCAACTAAATAAGGAAAAAATACTATAAATACTATAATATTAAAATTATATGATAGAACTGGCACTCATCAGGACCGCCACAGGAACGGAACAGCAAAAAATATCTCTGTTGCAGAGGAAAAGATCATCAGATTTACCAGCCTCAGACACTGAAAGTTAACAGCTCCCCAATCTCACCGGCTCGCTGGAGTTACACTCTTTGGTTATGTGAATCATCGTGAATTTGTATGCAGGACTTCCTGAAAGAAAGAACATTTAGCAGAATGTAAATTCTGCCACATTTCGATAACAGTGACCTCAGAGACCACGGCTAATTTTTCCAGACATCTAGAACAAAAAGGAGAGATAATTACAAACCAGCAAGATAACTAATGTTAGAAGCAAACTAGCTAACATATTAGTGTTATTTCGGGGAGCACTGACCTTAGCCACAAGCTAGCTAACCTTAGCAACAAGCTAGCTAACACACTACCGTTACCAGGGAGAGAACTAAAGCTAGTGATGAGCTAGCTAAAATACTAATGTTACCAGGGAGAGAACTAAAGTTAGCGATGAGGAATGAAGTTATTGCGTATATTAGAGCTTCGCTACAGACAGAATGAGAATGATGGAATGGTGAACATTAGATGTTCTCTGAAGAGAGAAGGATGGAATGGTGTATATTAGAGGTTCTCTATAGACAGAAGAATGATGGAATGGTGTATAGTAAAGGTTCTCTATAGACGGAATAATGAAGGAACTGAGCACATTAAAGATTTTCTATGGACATTAGAATGGAATACATTAGTATATAAGAGGTTCTCTATGGAGAGAAGAATGATGGAATGATGTACATTAGATGTTCTCTGAAGAGAGAATGATGAAATGGTGTATAGTAAAGGTTCTCTATGGACAGAAGATTGATGGAATGCTGTAAATTAAAGGTTCTCTATGGACATTAGAAAGGAGCACATTAGTATATTAGAGGTTCTCTATGGAGAGAAGAATGATGGAATGATGTACATTAGATGTTCTCTGAAGAGAGAAGGATGGAATGGTGTATATTAGAGGTTCTCTACGGACAGAAGAAGGAAGGAACATTGTATAATAGCCGTTCTGCAGGGTACGCGTCGCAGGGCCGGGTAATGGCGGCTTGTTTAATGTGTTACTATGTGGCAGTGTGAGTCAGAGGCATTGAGAGGTTTGAATAGTGGCAATGATCTGAACAAACAGTGATCAATTCCTTTCATACAGCGTGTGATGAGCGTGAGAGGAAGCAAGAGAGCGAGAGAGAGAGAGAGAGAGAGAGAGATGGTGGGTGCATTATTATATGTGTCAGTATGTTTATGCGGTGTGCATGCATGTTGAGAGAGAGGGAGCGAGAGAGGAAGAGAGAGAGAGAGTGTGAGACAGAAAGAAATAGGAGTAGGTAAAGAAGAAAAAGAAGGAAAGATGAGGGGCGAACGAGAAGGAAGAGAGAAATAGAGAGAGATAGACATCAGAATCATTGCATGTGAGAGATTTGTAAGAATCGGTGAGATTCAAAAAGAGAGAGTGATAAAAAGAAAAGAGAGAGAAAGAGAGAGATAAATGCAGGGTAGGGATTTAAATGAAAGCGGAGAGGAGCGGGAACAAACAGAGCCAGAGGTATGGCAGAGAAGCTGTGTGTGTGGTTATGGTGTGTGTGTGTGTGTGTGTGTGTGTGTGTGGGAGTTGAGTGAGTGGGTGGCAGAGAATGGAGAGCATTCTGTGACACCACTTACCAACACACACATATACACGCAGTGCACAGCATGGTATATATGCGCAAAGAGTATATAGTGTATCTACAGCAAGGAAATAAAGCAATAACAAACCGCACACTATATATTAACACTATATATTACTGCACAACATATATACACTAACATACTGCACACCATACACACTCTATCATACTGCAAAGCATATAAACACTAATATAATGCACGCAATTTATACACTTATATACTGCATGCAATATATACACTAATATACTGCACACTAAAGACACTAACATACTGCACACTATAGACTCTAACATACTGCACACCACATATACACTAACATACTGCACAACATATATACGCTAACATACTGCACACTATATATATATTAACATACTGCACACCATATACACCCTAACATTCTGCACACCATGTATACACTAACATATTGCTCACCATATATACACTAACATACTGCTCATCTTCTATACACTAACATACTGCTCACCATGTATACACTGATCAATATATATACACAAACATACTGCTCAACATATATACACTAACGTGCTGCACACCATATATACACTAACATAATGCACACCATATACACACTAGCATACTGCACACCATGTATACACAATTACATACTGCACACCGTATGTAAACTAACATTCTGGTCACCATGTATACACTAACCTGCTGCACACAACATATATAAACTAACATATTGCTCACCATATATACACTAACATACTGCTCATCTTCTATACACTAACATACTGCTCAACATATATACACAAACATACTTATCACCAAAATACATTAAAATACTGCTCACCATATATACACAAACATACTGTAAACCATATATACGCTAACGTACTGCACACTATATGTACACTAACACACTGCACACCATGTATACACTAATACACTGCTCACCATATACACTAACACACTGCTCACCATATACACTAACATACTGCACACCATGTATACACTAACATACTGCAGACTATATATACACTAACACACTGCTCACCATGTATACACTAACACACTGCTCACCATATATACACTAACACACTGCACACTATATATACACTAACACACTGCACACTATATATACACTAACACACTGCACACCATATACACACTAACATAATGCACACCATATATACATTAACATACTGCACACCATATATACACTAACATTGTGCACAGCATATACACAATAAAATAATGCACACCATATACACTAACATGCTGCACACTATATATACACTAACACACTGCTCACCATGTATACACTAACACACTGCACACTATATATACACTAACACACTGCACACTATATATACACTAACACACTGCACACTATGTATACACTAACACACTGCACACTATATATACACTAACACACTGCACACTATGTATACACTAACACACTGCACACTATATATACACTAACACACTGCACACTAAATATACACTAACACACTGCTCACCACGTATACATTAACATACTGCACATTATATATATATTAACATTCTGCACACCATACACCAGCACACTGCACACTATATATACACTAACACACTGCACACTATGTATACACTAACACACTGCACACTATATATACACTAACACACTGCACACTACATATACACTAACACACTGCACACTATATATACACTAACACACTGCCCACTATATATACACTAACACACTGCCCACTATATATACACTAACACACTGCACACTACATATACACTAACACACTGCCCACTATATATACACTAACACACTGCTCACCACGTATACATTAACATACTGCGCACTATATATATTATCATACTGCACACCATATACACTCTGAGGTACTGCACAACATATACACACTAACATACTGCTCACCATATATACACTAACCAACACACACATATAGGTGCATTATATATTATATATACACGCATATACACTAACATATGTCTCACCACAAATACACTAAGATGCTGTTCACCATATATATACTAACATACTGCAGACTATATACACTAACACACTGCATACCATATATACTAACACACTGCTCATCATATATGCACTAAAAAACTGCTCACCATATATACACTAACACGCTGCACACCATGTACACACTAACATACTGCACACTATATACACTAACATAATGCACACCATATATACACTGAAATACTGCTCACCATATATGCAATAACATATTGCACACTGACAAATTGCTCACCATGTATACACTAACATACTGCAAACCATATACACTAAAATACTGCTCACTATATACACCTACATACTGCTTACTATGTATACACTAACCAAAATACACACATATACATGCAGTGCACAGCATGGTACATATGCATATATACACTAACATACTGCACACAATACATACAGTGAGTCCAAGAAGTATTTGATCCCTTGCTGATTTTCTTTGTTGGCCCACTAATAAAGACATGATCATTCTATACTTTTAATGGTAGATGTATTCTTACATGGAGAGACAGAATATTAAAAAGAAAATCCAGAAAACAAATCTAAGGAATATATATTAATTGATTTGTATTTCATGGAGTGAAATAAGTATTTGATCCCTTAGTATTCATTAGCAGTTCTGGCTTTTACAGACCAGTTAGACACTCCCAATCAACTTGTTACCTGACCTGAAGCCACCTGTTCTCACTAATCACTTGTGTGAAAAACACCTGTCCACAGAATCAGACAGATCACACAGATTTCAAGTCTCCAACATGGGTAAAACCAAAGAGCTGTCACAGGACCTCAGAGTCAGAATTGTTGACCTTCACAAAGCTGGAATGGGCTACAAAAAGATTAGTAAGGTGTTGGATGTGAAAGTAACAACTATTATCAATTATCAGAAAGTTTAAAGAGTATAACATGACAATCAACAGACCTCGGCCCGGTGCTCCAAAGAAGATTTCGCCTCGTGGGGTGGCAATGATGCTGAGAACGGTCAGAAATCGTCCTGCAACCACTCGGCAGGAGTTAGCAAATGACCTGAAGGCAGCTGGGACCACAGTTTGCAAGGAAACAATTGGCAACACTTTGCGCAACAATGGATTCACATCCTGCAGTGCCCGAAAGGTACCCCTGCTGAAGAGAGCACATGTGGAGGCGCGCCTCAAGTATGCCAATGATCATTTGAAAGATGAACCAAGTTATTGGGAGAAGGTTTTGTGGTCAGACGAGACCAAAATTGAACTTTTTGGCCTCAACTCCACCCGCCATGTGTGGAGGAAGAAAAATGCTGCCTATGACCCCAAGAACACTGTGCCCACCGTCAAGCATGGAGGTGGAAGCATAATGTTTTGGGGGTGTTTCTCTGCCAAGGGTACAGGGCTACTTCACCGCATCACTGGGAAGATGGATGGAGCCATGTACCGCACAATCCTGAGGGACAACCTCCTCCCCTCTGCCAGGGATCTGAAAATGGGCCGTGGTTGGGTCTTCCAACATGATAACGACCCTAAACATACAGCAAAGGCAACAAAGGATTGGCTCAAGAAAAATCACATTAAGGTCATGGAGTGGCCCAGCCAGTCGCCAGACCTCAATCCGATCGAAAATCTATGGAGGGAGCTGAAGGTCAGAGTTGCCAAGCGACAGCCCACCAACCTTCATGATTTAGAGAGGAGCTGCAAAGAAGAGTGGGCCAAAATTCCCCCTGGTGTGTGTGCTAAACTTGTGGTTAACTACAACAAACGTCTCACCGCTGTGCTTGTAAACAAAGGCTTTGCCACTAAGTATTGAGTGTGTTTGGCAAGAGGGATCAAATACTTATTTTCCTCATTGAAATACAAATTAATTAAAATATATTCTTTAAAATTATATTCTGGATTTTTGTCTTGATATTCTGTCTCTCCATGTTAGAATATATCTACCATTAAAAGTGCAGAAGGATAGTGTCTTTATTAGTGGGCAAACAAAGAAAATCAGCAAGGGATCAAATACTTCTTGGACTCACTGTATATATTAACATACTGCACATCATATATACGCGAAAATACTGCTCACCTTATATGCAATAACATATTGCACACTATACACAATGACATACTACATGCTAAATACAGTAACATACTGCTCACCATATACTGTATACACCAAAATACTGCATGCTGTATACACTATCATACTGAACACTATATACACTAAAACACTGCACACTATATATACACTAACACACTGCTAACCATATATACATTAAAATACTGCTCATCATATATGCAATAACATATTGCACACTATATACACTAACATAATGCACTCCATGTACACTAACACACTGCACACTATATACATTAACATACTGCACATGATATACACTAACATACTGCTCACCATATAAACATTAACACACTGCACACCATATACACTGACATACTGCACACACCATATATACATTAAGATACAAATCAACATATATACACTAACATTGCACATCATATGCACATCATACACACTGACATACTGCACACACCATTTATACACTAACCTACTGCATGTTATATACACAATAACATACTGCTCACCATATATACACTAACATGCTGCTCACCATGTATACACTAAGATACTGCTCGGCATATATATATAACATACTACACACCATATAAACACTAACATACTGCACACCATATATACACTAACCTAATGCATGCTTTATACAAATACTGCACACCATATACACACTAACATACTGTACACCATATATACAATAACATACTGCACTCTATATACACTGACAAATTGCACACCATGTATACACTAACCTACTGCACGCTATATACACAATAACATACTGCACACCAAATATACACTAACCTACTGCTCAGCACATATACATTAACATACTGCACACCATATATACACTAACATACTGCTCACCATTTATACACTAACATACTGGTCACCATATATATACTAACATACTGCTCATCTTCTATATACTAACATACTGCTCACCATATATACACTAACAGACTGCACACCATATATACACTAACCTACTGCACGCTATATAAACAATAACATACTGCACACCATATACACTAACATACTACGCACCATATACACACTAACATACTGCACACTATATATACAATAACATACTGCTCACCATGTATACACTAAAATATTGCACATTCTATCTACAATAACATACTGCACATCATATACACTTACATACTGCACACACCATATATACACTAACATACTGCACACCATGTATACACTAAGCTACTGTTCATCATATATACATTAACATACTGCACACCCTATCTACACTAACATACTGCACACTGTGTATACACTAAGCTACTGTTCATCATATATACATTAACATACTGCACACCCTATCTACACTAACATACTGAACATCATAAACACTGACATACTGCACCCACCATATATACACTAACCTACTGCACGTTACACAATAACATACTGCATACCATGTATATACTAACATACTGCACACACACTATATACACTAAGATACTCCACACCATATTCACACTCACATACTGCTCACCATATACACTTACATGTATATACTAACATACTGCTCATCTTCTATATACTAACATACTGCTCACCATATATACACTAACAGACTGCACACCATATATAAACTAACCTACTACACGCTATATAAACAGTAACATACTGCACACCATATACACTAACACACTGCTCAGCATATAAACACTAACATACTACGCACCATATACACACTAACATACTGCACACTATATATACACTAGCATACTGCTCACCATGTATACACTAACCTGCTGCACACAACATATATACACTAACATATTGCTCACCATGTATACACTAACATACTGGTCACCATATATATGCTAACATACTGCTCATCTTCTATATACTAACCTACTGCACGCTATATACACAATAACTTCATGCACACCATTTACACTAACACACTGCTCAGCATATAAACACTAACATACTGCTCACCATATATACACTAAAATACTGCACACTATATACACTAACACACTGTACCAAAATACTGCTCACCATATATACACTAAAATACTGTACACTATATACACTAACATGCTGTATGAAGACCCTTTGATCTCTCTACGAATATCACAGTGCCTCTCAGACCTCTCAGTGTCTATACGTCCATATGTCTGCTCTTACCATTTTACAGTGGCTTGCAAAAGTATTCATACCCCTTGAACTTTTCCACATTGTGTCACCTTACAACCACAAACTTAAATATATTTTATTGAGATTTTACGTGATAGACCAACACAAATTATTGCATAAGTGTGAAGTGGAATGAAAATGATACATGGTTTTCAAAGTTTGTTTGACAAAAGTATTCAGCCCCTTTACTCTAAAACCCCTAAGTAAAATCCATTGCAATCAACTTCCTTCAGAAGTCATTTAATTAGTTAATAGAGTTCAGCTGTGTGTAATTAAGTCTTAGTATAAATATAAACAGCTGTCCTGCCCCAGGAAAGAAAGACCAGTTTTGCCTCTGTTTCCACTTTTTTGATAGAGCTCTCATACTTTTACTCAAGTTTGGGTCTCTACAAAAGTGTAAAAATGTATTTACATTCATTACTCAGGTAGACGTATAGATACTAGTTTTTAAAATACTTCTGTAGTTCTGTAGTCTGTCTGTCAAAAGTGGTAAAGGGAAAAAAATGATATCAAGGACAAAAGTCCACACCACAGGAGCCTTTGGTGCACTATCCCCCCCTCCCAAAAACACTTTTCTTCTAAAATGACTATATAATGACTATAATTTTATATTGAAGTGTTAATATTGATACATTTGGGATGCACTAGGCTACTTGGTGTTTCAGCTGCATATATACACAAATTGAAAATGAATGTATTTTAGTAGAATGTAGTTGGACGTTTGTCACGAGTTCACAAATCTCTGCATGGATCATCTTCATACTAGGCTACATACAGTATTGTGCAAATGTTTTAGGCACCTGTGATATATTCAGTAAAGAAAAAGCTTCTTATCTGTGAAGTGTTTATTAGCTTAGTAAAACACCAGCATTACAATAAATACAAACAGCAATTTTACAAAAAGCAGAGCTTTTACAGCCCTGTTTTCCTTAAAACATCTCCTAATCTCTCCTCCTCATCTGAGTTTAATAGAGTTATTTCTAGTTATTTTCATATTAATCAACACCTGGTTTGGTAAATTGGTAAATGTGGTAAATCAGGTGAGCTGCTGACGGAACTGAACATAATATACACATGCTGGCTGAGGAGCATCCAGGAGAAATCTGGAATCTCTACACTTTGTTCTTCAGCTCAGCTCACAAGATAAAAAATACTTAGTTAAAAATGAGAATTCCTTATATTCCATATTGCTGAGATAAATGGATTAGTTTAATTTGCTTTGTAGTGTAATTTGTGTGTGGGGGGGGGGGGGGAGAGACGTGATGTGCAGGTGTGATGGATTACAGTAAAAACCAATAGGGTGTCGGAATGGTATATGTTTATACTCCGCTACATCCAATCACAATCAGATTCACTGGATCTGGATAGGGTTCTTTTACCATGTAGGAAGTAGAAAGGGTAGATAACTGTGTGAAAATGTAAGGCGTAGAAGTAAAAAAGTCTTTACTTCAGTAAAGAATAGATAACAATAAATTCAACTTAAAGCCGATGTCTGTAATATTTGTGAAGTGGGGGATTTAGGGCCCTCTCTGGTGAGAATGGGTAATTGCACTGAACATGCGGAAGAATCATTTTAAACTGGGCGGGTGTGATGCGGTCTCCTTTTAGAGCAGATGAATCCGATTCCAGGTTATGTTCAGTCAGAGAGAGAGAGAGAGAGAGTATTCTCAGTCAGAAACTGCTGAGGAAAACGTCTTCAGAGGATGTAAGAGAGTTATTATATACAGTTGTCAGTTTTGTCAGTGTAAATGAATGAGTTACTGAGCTCTGAGGTTCCTCTTCTAAAGTCTCCGATGCACCACCAGCCACTCGTGTTCAGTGATACTGAGCCGTATCCTCTTCTAGAGGCTGTAAGTGTGACGTAAGTACATAAAAATGTGTGACGTGACCAGAAAAACTCCCGCCTGACACTCCAGTTTTTAAAATGAATATATTAGGCTTAGCAGGGATGGTCGTTCCAGCACACTGGTACCAATTAAACACAATATTTTATCCCCTCTCCACTCAGAAATGCTTCTTTTTTCAGTTTAGAAACAAAACAAAATGGACTGACACTTTAAGTAAGGTACCGAAGTATTTTTACATCATTCCTTGACACCTCTGGGTCTCTAGTACCTTACAGTACATGTCTGTTTGATATAATATTATACTGCACCCTATACACTACTATACTGAAATCGTAAGACTGTACTACGTACAACAAAGAGCTGGAAAAACTGTTCCACACACACACATACACACACACGCACACACAGTGCTTCAGCTTTTTATGACCTCTATATTAATTACTTTTTAGCGATTTAATTATATCACCATTTATTAAACTCTGCCTATCAATCTCACTCTCAGCCAATTTAGAAGACATGAAGTTTCATTTCCTCAGCAGTTCTTCTTCTGCCTTTCCTGCACCTCCTCAGCAAACACACACACACACACACACACACACACTTTTACACACACTCTCGCACACAATTCATTTCATACAGTTTTTTATATTACTGCAAGGGAATCCATTTTCAGTGAACACAGTGTTTTCCCCCCTTAATAATTCCTATTAGTGTAATTGCAGCCGTGTGGCTAATAGGCCTACTTGTGATTTCTATCATTAGTCACCACCCCCAAACACACGACCTGCATGGACACGAACATACCTACACAAACAAAACACTCCAGTCTACACATCAAGCTCTACACTCATTACCCAGCATCCATGAAGTAAAGTGTAAACACTTGTAAATGTACATATATGTGCAAACTATATTTAAAAGCTATTAAAATTTAAACAATTTTATATATTGACATAAACAGTATCAGTTAATGGTACAAATTTACAAAATCCAGTGTACATTCACATTTTCATCATAATAACTAGAAAAAAGACACAGGAATACAGAGAATTCTGTAAATATTAAAAGTAAAAGTATTTTCTTCAGAGAAATTACAGATGAAGCCAGAGAGTGGTGAGTACTGTTTCCTACACCTACAGAAGACTCTTGGAAAGTGGAGAAACTGCTACAGGAAACAGGAAGATGTCTGGCCGATGTTAGCTTAAGATTGGACTAAGCCTCAGTTTCAGCAGTGAAGAGCAGAATCAGAGGTCTGACAGGTGAAGTGCAGTAATAAAGCACTGCTACTGAACTACTAAACATTAAGGGGTGTTCCAAAATTTTTGACCGTAGTGTATGTCTTGATCAACAGCTACTAAGAGTCATAAAACCTAACAACATTAGAACAGTAAATTTAACATTAACTCGGCAGAAAGCTTCAGAGAGAGACCACAATGAATTATGGGGTTAGAACTTCATCTCCCTCTCAGCTCCCTGTTCCCTTCTTCTCCCTCTTCCATCCTTCTGTTCTTCTTCTCCCTCTCCTCTTCTTCTCACTCTCGGCTCACTTTCCCATTCTTCTCTCTCAGCTCCCTCTCTCCATCTTCCACCCTTTTATTTCCCTCTCCTCTTCTTCTCCCTCTCCTCTTTTTCTCCCTTTCCCCTTCTTCTCCTTCTCAGCTCCCTCTAAGTTTCTTCTCCCTCTCTGCTTTCTCACTCAGCTCCCTCTCCTCTTTTTCTCCATCTCTACTTCTTCTCCCTCTCAGCTCCCTCTCCTCTTTTTCTCCAACTCTGCTCCCTTATTCTCCCTTTCCGTTTCTTCTCCCTCTCTGCTCCCCTATTCTCCCTCTCCCCTTCTACTCCCTCTCTGCTCGAACTCCCCTTCTTCTCCCTCTTCCCTTTCTTCTCCCTCTCTGCTTACTCTCCCCTTCTTCTCCCTCTCCTCTTCTTCTAACACTCCGCTTCTTCCCCCCTCTTCTTCCACTTTGCTCCCTCTCACCTTCTTCTCACTCTCTTCTTCCTCTTCACTTCTTCTCCCTCATCGCTCCTTCTCTCCTCCCTCTCCACTTCCTCTTCGCTCCCTCTCCCCTTCTTATCCCTCTCTGCTCCCTCATCCCTTCTTCTGCCTCTCCACTTCCTTTCCCTTTCTTCTCCCTCTCCACTGCCTCTCTCCTTCCTCTCCCCCTCAGCTCCCTCTCTCCTTCTTCTCCCTCACTGCTCCCTCTCTCCTTCTTCTCCCTCTCCTCTCCCTGTTTACTTCCTCTGTGGTCCCTCTCCCCTTCTTCTCCCTCTCCATTTCCTCTCCCCTTCTTCTCCCTCTTCTCTCTCTCCTCTTCTTCTCCCTCTCCCCTTCTTCTCCCTCTCTTATTTCTCTCTCCTCTTCTTCACCCTCTCCCCTTCTTCCCTTTCTCCCCTTCTTCTCACTCTCCATTCCCTCTCCCCTCAGCACTGCAGTGACTCTGATTAGCATGGTGGTGGTGTATGAGGTGTTAGTGTGTGTTCTGCTGGTACAGTGAGTGGATCAGATACAGCAGTGCTGCTGGAGATTTTCACTCTCACTTCTGGACTGAGAATAGTCCACCAACAGTGTCTTTCCAATAGAGCTAAGATGTATTAGAAGCATCTAGCCCAGGGGTGTCCAAACTACAGCCCGCGGGCCATTTGCGGCCCATGTCCTTTTTTGGAGCGGCCCCCGAGGTATTTTAGAAATAGAATGAAAGTTGGCCCGCTGTTAAGCAGGTTTTTATAATGTGAGATTCAAAGTTTGAACTCTAGGTGTCAGAAACGGGCCAAAGAGTCTAAAAGTGGAGAGGGTGCGCATTTCTAGCGCAGAAAAACGGGCCAAAGAGTCTAAAAGCGGAGAGAGTGCGCATTTCTAGCGCAGAAAAACGGGCCAAAGAGTCTAAAAGCGGAGAGAGTGCGCATTTCTAGCGCAGAAAAACGGGGCAAAAGAGTCTAAAATCGGAGAGAGTGCGCATTTCTAGCACAGAAAAACGGGGCAAAAGAGTCTAAAAGCGGAGAGAGTGCGCATTTCTAGCACAGAAAAACGGGCCAAAGAGTCTAAAAGTTGGCGTAATTAAGGAGTTTAATATTAAGAGACATCATGAAATTAAACATCAATTTGAAAATTCTTAGTTTACACAAAGATAGTAAGTCAAGTAAAATGGTGTGTAAATGAAATAATCAGGAAAAAAGTATTATTTAAAGTGGTATATTTCATTATGTGTTTTATTACAGAGTCTGTGACTTGAAATATATTTCTCCTTCTGGCCCCCAACAAAAAAAGTTTGGACACCCCTGATCTAGCCAATTCCTCCTCAGCAATCCCTAACATATTAACTTTAATTACCTAGTTTCTGATATTGTATGTCTTAGTCTTTTTAGTTCTATAATCCAATCAGGCATAACATTAAAATTACACAGTGAATAATATGATGATTTGATTGGTGTTGGACAACAGAGCAACAGATGGCAACTGCCACCACAGCAAAGGCTAAACTGACCCAACTGGAACAAAGCACTGAACAGCCACTAAGCTCAGAATCTAAACACCAAAATCCAGATAAACTCCACTGTCCAGAAGAACATGTGAGGATGTCAGTCAGTAAATCCAGATAATTCGGGATACATAACAGGCAGATGGCAGAAGCAATACATGCTACTCTAATTAAAAATGGTCATAAACTGTGACCATAAAGCAACCAAATGTGTCAGTGTGTCTCTCACGACCATTAACGAGTAATTTATTTAATATTCTGAACAAATAATAAAAAGGTGTAGTGTTTTTTTTTTTACTATAGATTATTTATAGTATGAACACAAGATATTTTATGCTTACGCTTTTAGCGTGTGCCAAATGTCAAAACACGAACAACCTAGTTCAGGCCTAACTGAGGCAGAACCATAAAACTATTTTTTAAAAAGAATTTACATCTACCTCATCTGCTGACCTGCCTTGGACAGTAGGTACAGATCCCTCCCTCAGAAGAAGTCTGCTGGCTAATCTTGCTGTGTACTGTCCGAAGTTCTCAACTAAAATGAATCACCATTTTTTTAACAAATGTGTGAGAGAATGATTTAAATGTTTAAAAACAATATTTTTTAAAGAAAAATGGGAAGGAATTTGCATATTCATCCCTCATTCAACAACTGCTAATAGAACCACATGAACAAGAGATTATTTTAAACACCTTTATCACCAACAAGCTCTACAATACAGAGTTACTATATTCACTAATACCACTTACAGCTTTACTACTGTACACAACACAAACCTTATGTTCACCATGACCAGAAGCTCCTCCCACTTCTCTACTACAATACAGAGTTACTATATTCACTAATACCACTTACAACTTTACTACTGTACACAACACAAGCCTTATGTTCACCATGACCAGAAGCTCCGCCCACTTCTCTACTACAATACAGAGTAACTATATTTACTGATACTAATTACAACTGTCTGTCTGCAAACAAAATGAAGGCTAAATATATGTAAAAAAAGAAGCATTTTTTGCATTGCCCTTTTTTCAACTTTTAGACTTTTAGCTTTATTTTCAGGCTACATAATATAATCGTTGTGAATAAAAATGTTCTTTGACATTCAAAACCTTCTAAAACTTAACTTAGAAACATTGCTCATATATTTATTATATTAAACTTGATCTTTGTCACAATGCCTCGCCAAACACGAAAATATGCACTCATACAATAAGAAGAAGCCCCCTAAATGTTTAAGTAAGGAGAGACCAAATTACTCTGAACTGAGGGCCAAATTACCAATTAAACAACATATTTTATGTCACTGATTAAAAATCACAAAATAATGCTGGCTAATGGACTACTACTGATCTCCTCAGTGAAGCAGGTCTTTCCCACTAGCATGGTGACCCTCCCTTCACTCACAGTGTAAGCATCAATCTGATTGGCTCTTTCAGGACTTTATTCTTAAATGGAAGCTCTATTTAGCGTTATTAAAACTCCCAGTCATATTTGAATCAGTGGCTGGTCTATTCATTAACAATGTCTCTGATTAGACCTTTAACATGGGAAAGGTTTACTTTTCTACTGTTAATGATTATGGCTTACAACTAAAGAAAACCCAAAAGTCAGTATCTGAGAAAAGAATAATATTATATAAGACCAATTGGTACTTTTAGCAGTGTTGGCAGTGTGTCAAGTCCTGCTGGAAAATGAAATCCTCATCTCCATAAAAAGTTGTCAGCAGCAGAGGGAATCATGAAGTGATGTAAGATTTTCTGGGAAAACAAAACTGCACTGACTTTGCACTTGATAATAACACAGTGGACCAACACCAGCAGATGACATGTCTCTCCAAACCATCACTGATTGGTGAAAACTTCACACTAGACCTCAAGCAGTTTGGACTGTGTGTCTCTCCACTCTTCCTCCAGACTTTGCTTCTTTGATTTACAAATGAAATGTAAAATTTACTGATGATCGGTGATGGTTTAGAGAGACATGTCATCTGCTGGTGTTGGTCCACTGTGTTTCATCAAGTCCAAAGTCAGTGCATTTTTTTTCCAGAAAATCTTACAGCACTTCATGCTTCTTCCCTCTGCTGCCAACTTTTATAGAAATGAGGATTTCATTTTCCAGCCTGAATTGGCACACTGCCCACACTGCCAAAAGTATATAATTATATAGTAGTCTTATTTTTTTAAACACTGATTTTGGGGTTTTCATTAGCTGTAATCCATAATCATCAACAATAAAATAAATAAACGCTTAAAATAGATCAATCTGTGTATAATACATCTATATAATATATATATATATGAGTTTCACATTTTAAAACAAATTAATGAAATAAAGTAACTTTTTTAATGACTCCACCTTTTAGAACTACAGTGGGTTCAGATTTACAGGCAGGTGTAACTGGTAGCCTAAGTATTACAGTAACTGTAACCCCATGTTCAGGCTACATGCTAATAGGAAAGGAATCCTGTTATTACCACCTGTTGTTTACAGTTACTAAACTGTTCAGAAGGTTGAGTGCTTTGGAGCGTGTTTAGACTGACAGTGAAGCTAGGTGGACATGTATTAGTCTATAATGTTCCTAATGGGATGTGATGTACTTTATCTATATAATGGATGATTCCTCTGAATCTTCTGAGGTAAATTTAGCACAGATGGATGGAGGGAAATGCTCTGGTGGAGCTCTGTTCTGACCAGCCTATTCCACTTCCACATACATACATACAAACATACATACACACATACATACATTCAAATATCTCTGGATCCAGTGAGCAATTCCACAGGTAATAGAAGCAGTACATAACACTGGCTGAATGCTAATGATGTACTTATGATGTAATGATGTGATTCATTCATACATTTGAATCCGAACAATTCTGTTTTTGTGTTTTGAGATGCATGAATTTGAATCTATTTGATTAAAAAATACAAATTTAGCAATTTAGAGAATTTGTGGGTCTGAATTTTTTAAATTGAAAAAAATGTAAATGTTATTGTGAAATAATACAAATTTTAAATTGTTCAAGTAATCAAAAATTGTTATCTGTGGATATGCTGTTTGACCAACATGGTCTTACTGGTCAAGTTGGTGAATTTACAACAATGGATGATCAGTTGGTGATGCTGGTCAAGAAGGTCAACCAACATGGTGATTAGGTATGCATGATGATATCAATATGGCCAATAATTCAAACCAATACTTGCTGACATTTTTATTGTATACCTGAAAAAAGCTTGGGCAACACTACTACAACTGGCCAACCCTGACCACGCAACTTTAAAGGGACAGTTTTCTCTCTTTTTAAGTTAGAATACCTCTATGGACCATTCAAAAATCTTTGACAAAATCACTCTTACATAAAGAGATCTCACCAGCTCTATTCTTGCCAGTTTTAGTCTCTTTCAGAATGATTTAAGTACCGTTTAAAGCAGGGGTGTGTCCAAACTTTTTCTGATGGGGGCCAGAAGAAGAAATATATTTGAAGTCACGGGCCACAGACTCTGTAATAAAACAAATAATGAAATATACCACTTTAAATAATACATTTTCCTGATTATTTCATTTACACACCATTTTACTTGACTAACTGTCTTTATTTTGACAGTTTTGTGTAAACAAAGATTTTTCAAATTGATGTTTAATTTCATGATGTCTCCTAATATTAAACTCCTTCATTACGGCAACTTTTAGACTCTTTGACCTGTTTTTTTGCGCTAGAAATGTGCACCCTCTCCGCTTTTAGACTCTTTGGCCCGTTTTTCTGCGCTAGAGATGCGCACTCTCTCCGCTTTTAGACTCTTTAGCCCGTTTTTCTGCACTAGAAATGCGCACCCTCTCTGCTTTTAGTCTCTTTTGCCCCGTTTTTCTGTGCTAGAAATGCGCACCCTTCGCTTTTAGACTCTTTTGCCCGTTTTTCTGTGCAAGAAAAACCTCGCGGGCCGCTCCAAAAAAGGAAACGGGACGCAAATGGCCCGCGGGCCGTAGTTTGGACACTCCTGGTTTAAAGGCTAAATTACTTTTATGCAAATAAGCTGTTGCTGGCCAAGCCCCATGTTTACACTGAGCCTTTACCACACGTTTGTGTTTGGTTGTGCTAAATAGCCAAAAACTTTCATCCTTAACTGCGGCAGAAGCACAAAACTCATTATTTGAAATTACTTACACCTCCCTCATCTGCTGACCATCCAACGGATCATGGAAGCATTTGATTCAAGTGGGAAAAAAAGCACACAGCAACTGAGTTTTGCATAATATGTCCTTAATGATTTAAGCTCAATTGTACTCATATTTATTAAGGGTGTCTAGTCTCTTTGCAAGTTATAAATGTCTATAGAGGCTTCAGCACAGATAGTCATGATGGTCGTTAGATTTGGTGATGCTGGTCATGTGATGCTGGACATTCCCCACATCCCTGAAAGCAATGGTAGTCATGTTGGTCATCAAGTTTGGTGATGCTGGTTGTGCTGCTCAACCAGCACTGATCGATTCATGGATCAATTTATGATATTAACCCTTGTGTGGTGTTCGGGTCTGTGGGACCCGTTTTCATTTTTCATCAAATGATACTAAAAATATATTTTTTCTAACTCAAACTCATTGGCATTGGCTCATTTTTTGTGAAAAACATATATCAAAACACATTTTCGATAAACACACACTGTACACCCCAACCCCCCCCCCCTACACATTTATATTACATACAGTATGTTTGTCCAAGGACTAATAAACATTGCTTCATTTGTAAATTTGAAACTAAACAAATTTTCTACTCATATCTTGAGTTAAATTCATTTTCTTTTACATTTTATTAAAAAACTAATAAAAAAAGAGTAGCACTTTTTGAAAGAAATGTAACATAAGAAAGGTAAAGGGCAAATATTAACCATGTAAGCTGTTTATATTGCTTACAATTTAGGTGAAGCAAGCATGTGTAAAGCATTTTAATGTAAAATTGCTTAATTTCGCTGAATTAAATACAAGTAACAAAGTAAACGAGTTACAAAAATATGAACACCACACAAGGGTTAAATATGAAGGTTAAAACTCCACATTAATGGTCAGCAGTAACCTCGGTGCGCACATGTGTATCAGTGCACACAGGGAACTGGCGCTAGCCTGCGTAGGCCATTTAAAACAGCTTATAATCTGTGTGGAACAGAACGCCCCTCTGTGTAAACTGGATTAGCCTTTCTTAAGCGCAGCAGCCCGATCAGCAAGAGACTGTGGGCGATGGGAGAGGGAGATGTGGCGCTGGAGATGTGGCGCACTGACAAACAGCCACTTTCCAGAACGCTCGACCCGAACGCCGGGTTCATCAGGGAAGCGTCAGCGGGCCCAAACATCTCGCTGCGAATCACCACGCGACGTCAGCGTCAACATCGCTACAGCGTTAGCGCTACCACAAGGGGTTCTCTTCCCACCAGCCCAGTGAACGACGTGTCTCTGTTTTTTGGACGTTCTCTTCTTTCTCTCTCGCTCTCTCCACCGTTCCCCACCCTCACTTTCTCTCTCACTTTCCCTCTCTCTCTCTCTCTTTTTTCCCTCTCTCTCTCTCTTTATGATATTCAGTGCGTGGGTTGAGGCAGCTAGCTCTCTCTCAGAATAGCACTGCAGCAGTTCATACTTGTGTATAGGGAGAGAGGGAGAAAAGAGAATGACAGAGAGGACGAACAGACCTTCTCCCTCTGAGCTTTTTTCTTCGCACACCTCCAAGAAACTGCCTTTTGTCCTCTGCTCTCTGCACAGACCCACTAGCGTAGCCCATAGCAATGCTAATACACTGTAATCATGTGCAAGATTTTTAACTGCTTCAACTGCTCATCCCTCCATCATAGATCAATCCCTCCATCCATTACTCCATTCTGTTCCTCAGTACATCTAACAATCACTCCCTCTACCCATCCTTCCATCAATCCCTTCATTCAATTCGCTAACCTCTACCTTTGTCTATTGCACCATCCATCTATCACTCCCTGAAACTATCCCACCATATATTCCTCCATATATTATCTACCCAGTTTTCCATCCATCCCTTATACACCCCTCTCTCCGTCCTTCTCTCCATCAACCCCTTCTCCCATTAATCCATCTACCTATTCTACCTATGTTCCTGTCTCCACCCATCCTTCAATATGCTCCTCCATCTATCTCTATCTTAAATAAATCCTTCCCTCTCTTCCTCTAGCCCTTTATCTCTTCCCCATCCAGTCATCCATCCATTTATTCCTTTATCCATTCCTACCTCCATTCTTCCTGCACCCATATTTACCTCAATATCTTGATCACTTACTCCATCTATCACTACCTCTATCAATCCCCAATAGCTTGTTCTTCTTCATCTCCATCTACCCATCCATCCATTGTTTATTTCTCTCTAAATCCATCTCTCCATTCACTCCTCTCTAATCTGTTCCTCCATCCATCCCTACCCTCCATTCCTTAATCTCTTTCCCTTATTTCACTCCATCCACCCATCCTTCCCTCCACCTGTCCTTTCATCCTCTTTTCTGTCATCCCTCCATCAATCCCTCCTTCCCTCCTCCATACACCACTCACTCCATCCCCCCATCCCTCCCAGCTGACATCTACTCTGACACTTCAGCAGTGACTCTGACTCCGGCTCTGACTTTACACAGCCAGTGCAAATCACAGGGAAATTACACATGGCCTTCTTGGCACCGGCGGGCAGTCCGTGGCGCAAATGGCCGAAACGTTCTGTCACTCCGGAGCGTCGGCTATTATCCAGCGTTCTCTCAGAGGAGCCCGGTTCCCCTGCCTCACAAAGAACCGTCTGTGGGTTCTGTCTGATCAGATTAAGGAACAGACGAAGGGAAGCGGCTGTAAGACGGGTACAGTCTGAGGGCTCTGAGTGGAGCTTGATTGACACGGACGTGTTTCAGCCGTGCAGGTGGTGGGAGGAGAGGGCAGCGCCACACATTATACTGAACAGCATGAGAGAGAGAGAGAGAAACAGCGCATGAAGAGAGAGACAGCATGAGAGAGAGAGAGAGAGAGAGCATGAGAGAGAGAGAGAGCATGAGAGAAAGACATCACATGAAGTGAGCATGAAAGAAAGGGAGAGAGAAACTGCATGAGAGAGAGAGATACAGCACATGTGAGAGAGAACATGAGAGAAAGAGAGAGCATGAGAGAAAGGGAGGGAGACAGGATGAGAGACAGTGCATGAAAAAAGAGAGAGCATGAGAGAAAGACAGACAGCACAAGAAAGCGAAAACGCATGAGAGAGAAACAGAGAAAAAAGAGACAGAACATGAGCAATCACTCAGTCCCAGACACTGTCCCTCTGACCCTTTATCCATTCTTTAGTTTGTTCATCTATCCATCATTTTATCACTTTATCCTTGCATGCCTCCAGTCATCCATCCATCATTCACCCATCTATCACTCTAATCATTTATCACTCATTCATAGTATCAATCAATTAGTCCACCCATACATCACTCTGTACATTTATACATATATCTATCCAACAATCACTCCATCCATTCTTTCACCCTTCCTTCACTCCATTCTCTACACTGTAAATCCATTCGTCGATTAATTTGTTTATTCACACATCTTGTCCATTTATCCATACATCTATCACTCCCTCAAATAATCCTTCCATTGCTTTATCCATTCATCCATCCACCCATCCATCAGTCCATAAATTCATGCATCCATCATTCACCTAATCATCAGTCTGTCCATTTAACATTAGCATTAGCATTAGCATTGCTAGCGGCAGGGTTAATTTAAACATTGTTATGGTGGCCGCATAACTAACCAATAGACAGATCTCTTAGTCTGTAAGCCTTTCCACTGTCCGGTTCTGTGGTGCTAAGTAAGATTAGCTCTCCCAGCTCAGTTTGGAAGCCACCAGAAATGGATACCCTCTGTCCTCAGAACTGTTCAGCTCTGCAGTAGAAAAACAGCAAATGATTCACCATATATATTCTCAAACATTTCTTCTGCATGATACAGAATGTCTTTATATGTTTTTTTAAAGCTGCAGATATATTTTTAAGAACCTAATTTCAGTACTGCACCCTTCCTTAAGCTTAAAAACATGCATATGCTTCAATAGTTCTTCTCTGTGATGAAGAATGTCTCGTATACGGTTCTACAATGCAGCGGAAAGGATGCGACAAGTGATATTATGAGTCACGTTCTTCAGAAGACTTCAGAAGTAAAGACAACAGGTCAATTCATAGAACCATGAAAGCTCAAATAACCAAATATATGCTTATAAAGTTCTTCTGGGTGATGCAGAATGTCTTGTATAAGGTTTTTCAAAGCTGTCTCTACCTTTTAAAGGAGCCACATTATTTCCAATTGGGTCTAGAACCATCCTGGCACCAGCCCTCGTCTGTCAACCCACACCAGAGCTCCACCAACAAGATCAGTAGAAAAAAAGCCATATTCGTCATTTTGGTTGAGAACCTCAGACAATACACAGCAGGATTAGCCAGAAGACTTCGTCTGAGGGAGGGATCTGTACCTACTGTTCGTGGCAAGCTAGCAGATGAGGGAGATATACTGGTAAATACTTTCAAATAATCAGTTTTGTACTTCTATCACAGTTAAGCATTAACTAGTTTGTTTATGTCTTTTCATTTAGCACAAGCTAACACTAACATGTGGTAAACACCAAGTGTGAGCATGCTTATTTGCATAAAAGTGACCGAGAAATTAAATGGCTCATTCCGAAAGAGACTGAAACTGAAAACGTCTGTGCAAAGAACTTCATGAACATGTTTTGTATAGCTTATAGACATATTCTAACTTGGATGGAAAAAAAGATGGATAAAATTTCCCTTTTAAGGCACCAAAGAAGACAATGGTTCTATATAGAACCATGTGATGGACAGTATCTTGTTTATGGTTCTACAAAGCACCAGAAAGAATCCCACTACTGTTATGAGTCACGCTCTTCTGGAGTTCTGACAGAATGTGTTGTATATAATATATATGTTGCATAAAGTTATCCAAAAGCAGTGTGTAAAACTGGTGGAGGAGAACATGATGCCAAGATGCATGAAAACTGTGATTAAAAAACAGGGTTATTCCACCAAATATTGATTTCTGAACTCTTAAAACTTTATGAATATGAACTTGTTTTCTTTGCATTATTTGAGGTCTGACAGCTCTGCATCTTTTTTGGTATTTTATCCATTTCTCATTTTCTACAAATAAATGCTCTAAACAACAATATTTCTATTTGGAAATTGGAAGAAATGTTGTCTGTCGTTTATAGAATAAAACAACAATGTTCATTTTACTCAAACATATACCTATAAATATCAAAATCAGAGAAACTGATTCAGAAACTGGATCAGAAATAAACTGAAATTCAGAAGTGGACTCATGTAAATATCTTGTAAATATAATAATGTTGTGAGTCACGTTCCTCAGGATTTCCTGCAGAATGTCTGTCTGTTGTATATGATTCTTTAAAGCTGTGGTAACGTTTTAAAGAGCCTCTTTTCAGTGCTATACCCCTCCTCAAGGGTTCTTTATTAAGCACAGTGGTTCCATTTAGAACCGTAAAAGCTCAAAAGATAAACATAGCTTTAACCGTTCTTCTCTGTGATGAAGAATGTCTCGTACATGTTTTTTTTTTTTTTTTTACAAAGCTGCAGAAAGGATGCCACCTAATGTAATGAGTCACGTTCTTCAGGAGTTCTTCAGTAAAGACAACGTTTCAATACCATGAGGAATGTCTCCTTCTTTATATAGATTCCACTATTGTTACGGGTTCTGCAGAAAGGGTTCTAGGTAATATCTGCAGAATGTGTTGATGTGGTTTTTTAAAGCTGTTTTTATGTTATATACAGACAATAGGTTATATATACAGACTTATTACAGAATTATTAAAGCTTGAATAACCACATATAAATACAGTTTATGCTTCAATAGTTCTTCCCTGTGATGCAGATAGTATAGTTATGTCACAAAACAACCACTTGCACACACACACACACACACACACACACACATATATATATATATATATATATATATATATATATATATATATATATATATGAACGGCTTGTATGTGTACATGTATATGTATATGCATGTATACATATTAGCGCTATACTCTTCCTTAAGGCTTCTTTATAGTGATATACTGAAGCCAGTGGTTCTTATACATCACGATGTCACAAAAATAAATAATAATAATGCAGCAATGTAAAAAAATGTAGCAAGCCACCTGCTCTATGTTCTGAAGAAAATAATAGAATAATACTAATAAATAAAAACATCTTTAATATAATCCGAGTAAGGCTGCTTAAAAAGATAATAGAACACTTCAATAACTACAAAAGTATGAATTAAAAACATATAATACCGTCTTAAAACAAGCAGTTGCATGAAAACCGAGCATGCCTGAGGGCTCTGCAGACAGCAGACAGTTGCTATAGTAATAGCGAGGCATAATATAAAGGCCAGTTAGTCGCGCGGGCAGAGCTGAGCTGTGGCGAGCCGAGCCGAGCTGAGCCGAGTGGAGAGAGGCGAGTGCACGAGCCCAAGTTGGAGACTTCCCGTTACCGGAGTGCATGTGGAGTGCATTAGCACATGCCAGTCTTTTTAATTGACGTTTAAATCCTACGTTTTGCTGTTTCTTTTGTTCTGAAGCGATAGAGAAAGCGAGAAATATAGTAATCATTGATTAATCAACTAATCGACTAACTAATCAAAAAATAATCTACTGATTAGTTGACCACCATAATAATTATATAAAAAGTATTATTATTATTACTTAAATCCCATATTTTGCTTTTTCTATCGTTTTGGAGCGATAGATAAAGCTAGAATTACTCAGCGACTAATCGAATAATCTGAAAAAAAAAATCGTCTGATTAGTCAACTACCAAAGTAATCATTGGTATTATTAGTATCACTTAAATTCCATGTTTTGCTGTTTCTATCATTTTGGAGCTATAAAAAAATGCAAAAAATTATGGAAAAAAAAAAAACAGAACAATAACTTACTGATTAGTCGACTACCAGAATAATCATCAGTATTAATTAATGAAATGTTATGCTTTTTCTTTTATTTTGGAGAAATAGGGAAAGCTAGAAATAATCATCAACTAATTGTCTATATCAAACAATCTGATAAATAATCGACTGATTAGTGGACTACCAAAATAAACAGAAGTATTACTTAATAAAATGTTTCGCTTTTTCTTTTATTTTGGAGAAATAGGGAAGGCTAGAAAATAATTGTCAACTAATCGACTTTATCAACTAGTTTGATAAATAATTGACTGATTAGTCGACTACTTTGTTTCTATTGTTTTGGAGCGATAGAGTTAGCTAAAAATGATCAGCAACTAATCACCTATATGCCAATATGTCGACTGGCAAAATAAACAGTATAACTTAAATTCCGTGTTTTGCAGTTTATATTGTTTTGGGGTGATAGTGTCAGCTAAAAATGATTGTCAACTAATCGACTGAATCGACCAATCTGATAAATAATTGAATGATAACTTGACTACCAAAGTAAACATTGGTATTACTAAAATCCCGTGTTTTGCAGTTCCTAGTGTTTTAGAGCGGTGTAGACAGCTAGAAATTATCGGCAACTAATCGACCATACTGATTAATCTGAGAAATAATCAATTGATTAGTCGACTCCCAAAATAAACATAAGCATTACCTAAATTCCATGTTTTGCATTTTATACTGTTTTGAAGCGATAGAGAAAGCTAAAATCGTTAAATATTGACTATTTCAACTAATCTTAAATATAATCGACTGATTATCTGACTGACAAAATAAACTTTAGTATTGCCTAAATTATGTTTTGTTGTTTGTATCATTTTAAAGCGATAGAAACAGCTAAAATGATTGTCAACTGATCGACTAGATCGACTAATCTGAAAAATAATCTATTGATTAGTTGACTGCTAAAATAATCACTAGTACTGCTTAAATTCCATGTTTTGTTGTTTGTATCATTTTGAAGCCATAGAAGAAGCTAGAAAAAAAAGCCAAATTATCGACTAAATTGAAAAAACTATCATTAGTATTGCCTAAATCACATGTTAAGCTTTTTCTACCATTTTGAAGAGATAGAGAAAGCTAGAAATGATTGTCAACTAATCGTCTATACTGAATAATCTGAGAAATAATCGACTGATTAGTCGAATACCAAAATAAACAGTATCACTAAAATCCCATGTTTTGCAGTTTATATTGTTTTGGAGCAATACGGTCAGCTAGAAATAATCGTCAACTAATCGACTAACCTGTTGACTAACCTGAATTATAATCGACTGATTATCTGACTGATAAAATAATCACTAGTATTGCTTAAATTCCATGTTTTGTTGCTTGCATCTTTTGAAGCGATAGAGACAGCTAGAAATATTTGCAGACTAATCGACTGATTTATCGACTACCAAATTAATCATTAGTATTAATTGGTCATGAGTTCCCCCCCCCCCCCCACAGTTACTGACAGTGGTGTGCAAATGCATGAAGAGAGACACACACAGCTTGTGTCTTTTCTCATGTCTTGACTCTGCAGATAAAAAGAAAAGAAAAAAAAAGAACTGCCAAAAAAATAGGACTTTGACTCTGACTTTAGAGAAAATGAGCCTAGGTTTAAAAACATAGATCCTTTTGGACAGTATTCCAGTATCGGAGTCGATTTCTAATATTACTATATATTTTTTCCGAACAGACGAGCAGGTGTCCCATTACTTTTGTCCATATAGTAAGAAGTGCTAATTGTTTGAAGAAACAAAGAACACAAAAAAGACAAAACGATGAGACTATTGTTGCATATTGTTTCAGTTTTGAACTTAAGAATATTGAATTTTCGTTGCTGCTGGAATTGTCCGTTCCACCTTAAATGGTGCAGCAGTAACGTTGGGGTGACTGAGGCGCCTCAGGCGCCCCAACGTAACTGCTGCCCCATTTAAGGTGGAACGGACAATTCCGACACGAAGCGAAGAAAAAAACGGGAAAACGCGTCTTTGGCGTTCCACCTACTTGTTTCCCTCACGTTCTCACGCCGGTTCTCCATCCCAGAACTTCACACCACACCGCGGACCATCTTCCAGAACTTGTGAATTAGTGCGCGCGCAGGTATTTCCCCCCTCACTTATTTCCTCGCGTGGCCAAAATATCGGAAACTCTTCCCCATAGGAATGAATGGGAGTCGTGTCAGCTCTGCTTGCAGACCCAGAGTGCCACCCAACAACATGTTAGATAGCTGGCTGCTGCTGGTTCCGCTGCAGACTGCTCTGCTCTGCTCTGAAGGAGCGCACGCGGACGCACGCGCTCGCTCGAAGGGACGCACGCGCGCGCGCACGCACCCCCTCCCTGTTGATGCTGCTGCTGCTGCTACTTGCTGGTGTTGGAGCTGGTGATGCTGCTGGTGGTGGTGCTGATGCTGCTGATGGTGATGCTGTTGGTGGTGGTGCTCAGATGTTGGTGGTGTGGTTTCACAGCAGGTTCCTCAGTGGTTCCTGTTCATCCAAACCTCCTGGACCAGACCAGAACCTGTGGGTCTTGGGTTCGGTTCCTTAATTCCTGGCGAACATGGCTGGCTGGCTGGCTTGAAAGAAGAGGGAGAGGGGAGGAGGTTGATGAGGGGGATGGAGTCGGTTGCCGGGCAACGCTGTCATTTCTTTTTGTGTGTGTGTGTTGCGTATTTTTTGTGTTCGTGTTTTTGTGTTTGTTTTTTATTCATTTCTGTGTGAAAAAAAGAAAATTACGAAAAAAAGGATGCATCGATATTTGATATTTAAATTTTGGTCTTTCTTAGCTTTTTTTCAGAATTAATCGATAACTAACTTTTTAAAAACGAAAAATAAGTGATTCCGTGTCGCATGACAAGCCCCCCACATCCACCTCCACCTCCACTGCACCCCCCCACCCCAACCACTCACGCCCACCAAAACAGCAGCAGTATACTGGTGATGCATGTTTTATATTCTATATAATAAAATAATAAAAAAAGAGAGGTTCGTGATGAATTGCAGGATGCTGGATGCAGAATGCAGAACCCACGATTTTACAAGCTGGATGCCACCCGGCACGCTGTCCAGATGCACCAGAGCTCAGATCAGACACTTTACCACCCTAATCCATAAGACAGGTAAATGCAATGCCAGATCTGATGTAAAGTGCATCTGTAACAGCTTCTAATAGTTATACATACAAAAAAACTTCAAAAAGACTCTTCAAAGTGGCACCTCTTGCCTAGATGACAGCTTTGCACATCTTGGCTGGATTTTCTCAGTCAGCTTTATGAGGTAGTGTCACCTGGAATTTCAGGCTTTCAGTTAACAGCTGTGCTGAACTCATCAAGAGTTAATTACTTGAATTTATTGCCTCTTAATAGGTTTGAGAGTTGTATCAGTTGTAAAGTGAGTTGTACAGAGGTAGAGTTGGTATACAGTGAATAACAGCCCTATTTGAGTAATGTTCTAATTCAAATTATAACAAGAACTACTCAACTATGTAAATAAAATAAATAAATAAATAAAATACTTTAAGAACTGAAGGTCAGTCAATCCAAAAAGATTCAAAAAACATACCTCAAGCAGTATCCCCTAGTGCAGTTGCAAACTCTATTAAAAATAAGGAAAGGAAGAGCAAGAGTTCCCCCTGTTGTACAGGATGAGTTCATCAGAAACCGCATGTTAACAGCACCCAAGATAAGAGCCACTTTTAAAGTGGCAATTCGTATTACTTTGTTTCTAAACTCAAAGCAGAAGAATTTCTGAGTGGAGAAGTGATAAAATATTGTGTTTAATGTTAGCAGTGTGCTGGAACGACCATCCCTGCTAAGCCTAATATATTTATTCTAAAAACTTGGGAGTCATTTTTTGCCAGAGTTCTTCTACAGCCTGGCTCAGTTTTACTGAACTCGAGCATCTGGTGGAGCACTGGAGACTTCAGAAGGGGAAGCTCAGATCTCAGTAGCTCATTCACTCATCTCTCTCTTTGACTGAACATAACCTGAAATCGGATTCATCTGCTCTGATAGGAGACCACATCACACCCGCCCAGTTTAAAAAATGATTTCTCCACATCCTATTACCCATTGTCACCAGAGAGGGCCCTAAACCCCCCAAATCCCAAAACTTACTGATATCAGCTTTAAGCTACAACATGATCCCTTTGGGTTCTTTCATAGTATGGGTGTCTTCAGTATTTATTTACATATATGGGAAAAAGCTAGTTGACACTAACACAAACTTTGCACACCACTGAATGAAAATCTTAGCGTAGCTTACCAACCAGCTAACAAATAAACATCCATTCCTTTGGTATTATTCACTGAATCTTTTTTTTTTAATTTTAGTTTCAAATCCCCACCAGAAAGCCTGTGATTTTTTTAATTAGTTTTTTTTAAATTAGTTTATCTTTTTAATTTTTAATTTATTTTTATTTATTTATTATTTATTTTTATTCTAATGTTTTATATTTTCATTTTTGTTCTCAGTTCTATTATTCATTTAATCCTTTCTTATCATTCTTAACATTTTACTAACCCTTTTACTATTATCTTTTTAATTATTTTATATTTTATACTTATGTGTCAAATTAGTTTTTTATGGTATTTTATATATACTATAAATAATATATATATATATATATTATTTATATAAATTAAATGTTAATTTAAAATTAGTACCTTTATTTTATATTTATTTTTTACTATTTTATATTGTATTATTTCAAATTTATTATTAAATGTTTTAAATCCCTTTGATGTTGTAAATGCTCGGCAACATTGTAAATGAGGGTCACCCTCAATGTTTTTCCCGAGTGAAAATAAATTAAATTTGTGTCATTTCCACCAATTTAAAAATTATATATGTATCAAATCAAGCTTTCACCACATAAATGTCCTTGTGTTTCAGGGGCTGTGTGTTTTGCTGTACAAGCTTCTTATCCATAAATAAGCCCCCAGTGGTTAACACTAGCTAGCTATGGCAAATAAATAGCAGTTGCAACACACTTTTTATTCATTATCTTCTGGTGAAATGTGTGCTAAATTGTTAGATGTACAGCTAAGATAAGGAAATACCCATAAGTCAAGCTGTTTTCATGTAAAGCTGTTTTTTTTTCTAGTTTTATGTGTGGAAAGGGCACTAATGTGACAGCTAGATTATGAATAGTCCTTGTACGGTTCCCGTGTCTAAGCATTTTTTCACTAAGAGGAAAATGAATGTGCTTTTTAAAAACCCGTCTCTACCACATTCTGTGGTAAATAAATATGTTCAGCATCCTGTACGTTTTATCCTGTGTACATTTTACTCCTAAACATCACTGGATTCTCTGAATTATGAGATCGTTTAAGAGTCGTAGTGAGAAAAATGCTAGCTTTAAGCTAATGCTACAGCGCAGCTGCAGAGATCGGCAGGGGACTCCATTCGGCGCAACACCAGTGAACTCCGGCTGTATGTTGACAGCATATTAAACCCAGCTGATCCAACATGTTTAGATGTTTGGTGTTTCTGGCTCAATGTTTTAGTACATTAAGCCAGTGTTTTAGACTCTAGGGTTCTTAAATTAGCTGGGTTAGCTCTGTGGTTCTGGAGTAACACTGTCCTGCTGTATCACTCAGCTCTCCTCAGCGAGGGCAGATAGTTAGTAGATTAGTTAGTTAATTATTTTGGTCAGGTGTGCAGAAATAAACTAATGACCGTAACCAATAAATAAATCCTGCGGGTTTTCCTGTAAAAGCTTACTTTCTCTTATTATCTGCATTTTAAAACTCTGACACACAGTCTACACTGCTCAACATCACCATACTGATAAGAGTTTTCACCTGTTTAAATACTTTAATGATCCTCTGTGAAGAAGTATAATAATGCAAAACGTGATCCGGCCGAAGTTCACTGGTGTTGCGCTGAAAAGAGTCCCCTGCCGATATCTGCAGCTGTGCTGTAGCATTAGCTATTTAGGAGGTAAATGTACACAGAATAAAACGTACAGGGTTCTGAACATATTTATTTAACACAGAATGTGAGCCCATTCCTTTTTTTCATTGACCTGAACCTCTTAGACACGGAATCCCAAATATGGGCATGAATAACACAGCATCGACTATATAATGAAGACACAACTTTAGTGGTCAATTTAGAATATCCAATTTACCTGGTCTCCATGTTTGTGGACTCTGGGAGGAAACCATGGACTATGGGAGTCCCTGGAGGAAATCCACGCAGACACAGGAAGAACATAGAAACTCCACCCAGACAGGGACTTGAACCAAAGACCCTAGTGTTCAAAGGCAAACGTGCTATCCACTAAATCACTGATTTGTGTTGCCTGGTTGGTGCACCAATAAAAATACATAAAACCATTGAAAACTGTGGGAGTTTGAACGCACAGAGCCACCAAGCAGCACATATAGATAAGTAGAACTCGATAGAACCCCAGCTTAACTAATCTAAGCTTAACTAAGGCTAAGATGTGGTTAGTGCTTTAAAACCTGATGTTCCTACAGAGGATATTTATGAAGACCAATTTTATCAACTTTATTGAGGTACCAATGTATTTTTTCAAAATTAAGATGATAATTTTAGCCTTTTTCTTAGCATGGACTATCAGCACATCAACAAATTAGGTCCCCAAAAAATGGCGTCCACAGCTACGAAATCACATGACCCAAACCCTAGAATACAGTGACTTTATTGGAATATTTTTTATTCGATAGCTCGGATCCCAGTGATTTGTGAGTGAGCTGAAGCCCACCCTTGTCTCAGTGCTGCCTGTCTCAGGCAGTAATTAAGCCGTGTGAGCGCTCTGCTATTCCTATACAGGTGGGTGGGCCGCTGTTAGGCCTCTCTGAAGCAGCCCCACAGAGAGAGCGCTCAGCTGTTATAACCGCACAAATTACAGCCTGCGTGCAGCCCTGCAAATCTGCATACCGCAGGAAAACCACGCACAACACCGTCCAGCAATCAGAGAGAAGCTCCCGAATGAAAGAAACCCGTAAAACTGCAGAATTTTACTAGAATAACTAGAATAAACCCTACCCAGTCAGAACTGTTCACAGTGGAGGTGAACATAATCAGAAGAAAACTGTCGTTTAGTGAAAAATCTGATGAACAAGACTGATCACTGATTGAGCTCAGATTCAGTCGATCAGTTAACATTAGGGATAAGACCAAATATATTAATATTGCGATATATCGTATCAGGGGCATCGTCTGACCTGTGCTTCCGGAGCTTCCCGAACGTAAGGTTTGTACCAAAGCTACTCATTTTCTGTTGCATTAAGTTCTTCCACTTGCTATAACTAAGCACCTCTGTAAAAATCTAACACATTTTTGGTTTGAAATATTTCACTATCTGTAGTCTTTTTTTTATTATTTCTTTTTTATTTTCTCTCAATTTAGCTAGGCCAAGTGTCCCACCCATTCAGTAACCACTCAGCTATGTATCCCTTATCACTGGTGATGCCACAACACAAGGAGGGTGAAGACTAGCACATGCCTTCTCCAAAACATGTGAATTCAGCCTCTGCCTCTTTTCGAACTGCTGCTGATGCAGCATTTCCGAGTATTCAGAGGAAAATGCAGCGAGTTTGATAGTTCTGATATAGCAGCTCACAGCCGCTTTGTGCTGATCAACATCACCCTTTGGAGTCATGAGGGGAAAGAGCCAGAGGGCAAGGCCTATTGGGCTCTGGCAGCTGATGGCAAGCTAAATGACCAGGATTCAAAGCAGCGATCTCTTAATCATAATGGCAGCCCTTTAGACTGCTGGAGCACTTGGTGCCCCCCACTCTCTGTAGACATATGCTGCCTGGCCAAAAAAAGTTGCCACTATTAGCATTTAGCTTTGATTGCTGCACACACTTGCTGTGGCATTGTTTCAATAAGCTACTGCAACGTCACAATATTTATTTCAATCCAGTGTTGCATTAATTTTTACCAAGATCTTGCAGCAGCATTGATGATGGTAGAGTCTGACCACTGCACAAAGTCTTCTCCATCCAGCACATCCCAAACATTCTCAATGAGGTTAAGGTCTGGAGTCTTTGGTGAACAATTAATGTGTGAAAATGATGATAATCACTTTTACAATTCCAGCACCATGAATCCTGGTATTATTATGGTAATATGGCCTTGTCATCAGGGAAGAAAAAATCCATTGATGGAATAACCTGGTCTATATTCAGTATATTCAGGTAGTCAGCTGACCTCATTCTTTCAGCACATACTGTTGCTGAACCTAAACCTGCAGACCAACTGCAGCATCAAGCAACACCACATCATTTGCTTACTTAAATCCAGGTAGGACTTTTTTTTTGGTCAGGCAGTTTAAAACTTTAACACTTAAGTTAACACTTAAAAAAAACCAACTGCATCTATTATGTGTCCTTATTATAGCAAAAAAAAAAAAACTCTACCAAAAGCTCGGAAAAGACAGATGTCCAATCTAGTAAGGTATGGTTAAAAGAACTGATTTAAAGGTATTATAGGCTGCAGAGGAAAAAACATTACCTCATTCTAATATGTTTTCGAATGTATTTCAGTCCTGAAATGCAGGAATAGGTGTTTAATAATAAATGAAATGAAGTTAAGCAGATAAAACATGAAATATCTTGGGTTCATACTGTCTGAAATCAGATTAAAGTACATGTTAGTAAGTAATTTTCTCAAGTTATTCTCAATACTGTCCCAGCTTTTTCTGATTTGGGCTTGTAAATAAAATGGCTGTTTGAGGGTCAAATGCTCCAGGACTATTAACTAGGGGTGGGAATCAGAGGACATTAATTCGATATTATTAGGATACTATGATTTTACAATACTTAATATATCACAGGGCAATGTTCAAGTAACCTTAGGGAGTTTAGAGCTCTTAAAAAAATCATATTTGACACCAAGTATCAATAATACTTTATACCTTTTCACATTTTTTCACCTTACAACCACAACTTCAAATGTATTTTATTGAGATTTTAAAGAATAGAGCAACACAAAGTAGCACATAATTGTGAATTGGAACGAAGATGGTACATTGCTTTCGTTGCTTTTGCTGCAGCTTTGTGCATCTGGAGACTGATATTTCTGCCCATTTTTCTTTACAAATTTGCTTAAACTCAGCCAGGTTGAATGGAGAGCGTCCGTGAACGGCCATTTTTATGTCCTGCCACACAAGCTCAATGAGATTTAGGTGACTTTGACTGGGTCATTCTAACACATAAATATTCTTTGATCTAAACTGTTTCAATGCTGCTTTGGCTGTATGTTTAGGGTCATTGTCTTGCTGGAAGGCGAATCTCCTTCCCAGTCTCAAGTCTTTTGAAGCCTCCAACAGGTTTTCTTACAGGGTTGCCCTGTAATTACCTCCACCCATCTTCCCATCAGCTTTGACCAATTTCCCTGAACCTGCTGAAGAAACGCATCCCCACAGCATGATGCTGCCACCACCATGTTTCATAGTGGGATGGCGTGTGCTGAGTAATAAGCAGTGTTACTTTTTTGACACATGTAATGCTTTGCATTTTGGCCAAAAAAGTACAACTTTCTTCTTCCACGTTTGCTGTACCCCCTACATGGTTTGTCGCAAAAATTGCAAATGGCAATTCTAATGCCTTTTTTTTTTTTTTTACCAACAATGATTTTTGTTCTTGCCACTCTTCCATAAAGGCCAGATTTCAGGATGTGTGACTTACAATTCTCCCACCTGAGCTGTGGATTTCTGCAGCTCCTCCAGACTGACCATGGGTCTCTTGGCTGTTTCTCTGACCAGTGCTCTTCTTGCTCGATCTGTCAGTTTGGGTGGGCCATGGCCATGTGTTGGTACATTTTGTGTTGTAGAACACTTTCTCCATTTTTGGATGATGGATTGATCAGTCCTCCTTCAAAAGCTCAAAGCTTGCGATATGTTTTATAACCTAATCCTTCTTTAAACTTCTTCTCCACCACTTTATCTCTGACCTGTCTGGTGAGTTCCTTGGTCTTCATGATGCGGTTTGTTCATGAGTGCTCTTTAAAAAAACACTGATCCCTTTACAGAACAGGTGTTTATATTTATACTGAGACTAAATTACACACAGCTGGACTTTACAAGACACTGTATATCGCAATATCGATATATTGTCCCATCCTACCAAATGAACCAAATAAAGCAACACTTTTAATTACACAGCATAGAACCATCAACTCAGTGTTTTCTAATATACTTTATTATTAATTTAAATAACTTACATGGACACAAATGCCCCACAGCCCACCCAGAACCTCACACTGGTGCGAGGTTACCCGTATGCGTGGTCCTGCCAGAGTTCAGAAAGGTTAGCCAGGGTTTCCCTTGGAAAAGAAGGCCATACTGAGAGTGACGGACACTGCTGGCACTGCGTCCACCAACCGGGCGCTCCCTAAGCGTAACCAGACCACTGCAGAGTCCACTCCAGAGCATTAGACCAGCGGGCGAGAGTGCAGATCTAATATACAAAACAGGGTTTAGAAAGATGGCAATGACAGACAACTGGAGCTCGTAAAATCTAAATGAAAGAAAACAAATTAAAATATATATTCAAAACATGGTGGTGGTAGTGTAACGTATATCAACTCAATTTCCTGATCTTTTGAGGCTGAATGTGAAAACGGAAATTAAATAAAATTTGGTGTAAAATTCCTTTACTTTTTTTCCACATTTGTTACAGTAGAGAGGAAACAGGTTTCAAATAAGAATTAAAAACATGCGCAACTACTGAATCTGCATTTTGTATCTTTAAATAGTTTTACTTTTAAATAGTTTGTACTTTTGTATAAACTTTGTATAAATGGGTTGAGATTAATTTGTTTAGTAGAAAAGAAAATAATCAAATTGCTATACCACATAAAAATTATGTTAAAAACAAAGTTTAACACCTAATCTTCCCCTGTCAAATTTAGCTACAAATGGTTTATCAGTTCAGTCAAAGACATTCTGAGGCAAAATGTGAAAATAAGGTAAACTATTTAATTTTTAGTAAAGAAGAAATTTATTTTCATTCATTGACCCAATTGTCAGGTGTTTTAACTCTTACAATCTAAAATTTCTTCAAATGTGAAAAAATAATCTTTGCCCAATTCTCAAAATGTTCTCCATTTTTGCATCTTATAACAAAAGACTTTGGAAGGGGCGCCCAAAAAAATAAAAATAAAAAAAATATTTTTTTTGTGAAATTTAGATTGTGAGGGTTTTTTGAGCAGAAGAAAAAAAAAAGTTAGTTTAGCCCAAAAGAGCCCATGGTTACGTATGTGTGCCACAGACCCTTTAAAAGCTGTATAAGTTCCTAACAGCACTCTTTCCTTCACTTTTTAACTCATGAAGTTCCTCAGTGAAGTATAGCTACTGAACATCCTGAGAGCTTCACTACAGGACATTGTGCAAAGGTGTTCTTTCATCTCACGTTATCTACGGAGTGTAAGAGTGCAGAAGATAAAACTAATTTATTGTAAAAGTGTATTAGCTATTTGCTTCTACAGGTCTGTTCCAACATTTAACTATTGAAACATTTCAACATTTTAGTTTTCAACTGATTTTTAAAAATGTGTTTAACTGTAGGTTGTGAAATTGTTGTAATTTGTGTTAAATCATGATTTTAACTTTAAAATATATACAGTCATTTTTTTCTTAATGAGAAACAAAGATGAATGAGCTGCTCACTGAAATTGTGATTTAATTTTTTAAAATTGGTTTCAATATTCAGAAATGGATTTGAGCTTATATGAGTTAAAAATATTAATAAAAAAGTTTTACACCCAATAAATAATTTCTAAAATTAGCCTCAAAAACATGCAGGAAGCTGAACTATGATATTTGTTACACTGACCATAGTGGTTGATTTGTGTGAAAAGACCAACATGTCTGGGAACGGAAAAGCAAACTGCCTGACTGCACGGCCTCAGTCATCTGCTTCTGGATCACTGGTGAAATCTCAGACGGACGCTATTTGTATAAACGCGGGGAATTCTAAAAATTTGCTATAAATGCTGAAAAACAAACATTATATAAAAACTTGAAACAAGATCATGAGAGAACAAAACAATTTGAAAAAAAAAAATACATATTCTAAAGAGAGACCACATTTTAACCGATTTTTGTTTTCCTTCCTTTAAACTCCTACATTAATCCTACTCATATTTCACACAGTACTTTAGGCATCACACACACACACACACACCTGAACAAGAGCTTGAAGCCTTTAAACTCATGCTCTAATTCCATTCAAACAAATAATAATAATAAAAATCCTAGAAAAATGAGAACACACATTTAATCTGATCTAAACCTCCAAAATCTGCATTTTGCAGCCTATACAAACATTTATTTGTTCCATCGTTTGGAGAAAAAAAAGCAGCAGCTACTCTTGTTCTCTGTACATATTGTGAATGTCTCCTGACGCTTTTGTTAACGGATCAATAAAAGGAGCTATTGAATTATTGTGGGGAACAATTTTACATTAACATACACTACCGTTCAAAAGCAAATCAATGGTCTGTAGAATATCTGAATCAGTTGACAATTTTTGTACTTTTAGTATTAGCAGATTAACCTGTATCAGCAACAATATTTTTTCAGAAGTGTTGTGAGATAAGTAATATGTTCTGTTTTTGTGATATACTGTAAAAAAAAAAAAAAAATGCAATGCATAAAAGTTTGGCTTGAAGTAACATCACATCGTATTTAATAAATTTAATGCATTTCTGCACTGCAGAAGAGCAGAATATTCCAAACCAGTCTTAAAAGTTCAGTTTTTGCACTTTGACTGGTCCTCAAGACCAACAAGTTAGAATGATGCAGGATCGCTGCAGTAAAACATTGCATTCTAATTTATAATTTGCTTTAATAATTTGTTCAGAATTTCATGGAATTCTGATGCAGGTTTAATCCTAATTTCTATGCTTTTGAACTTTTATGCCCTGCACTGATGTTTTGAGGTCAATCCTAAACACTTTTCAGTGCGTCCATTATTGCAGCCTAATATTTATAAACAGAGAAAAAAGGAAAGGAAATTTGTGTTTGGTAGATTTGGTATTTCTTTGTTGGAACAATGCTTCTTGCCAATAAATCTTCCACCGTTGGAAAGCCTGTTAATTTATTTGTTAAATGATGTCACATTTGTAAGGGACATGTCTTTGTGTAATGAGCAGTAGAGCTGAGTATGAGCATGAAAAATTTGCCCAATCGTCTCTTCCAAGGTCAAACAGCTGATTCTGCTGTTAATATTGACACTTGTATTGAGCTTCTGGAACTAATACCAGTAATGGTTCTTGCACCATTTTAAAACTCAACTTTAGTGCTTTTTAAGACCTTCTTAAGACCTCAATAAATATAATGTAAGACCCAAAAATGTAGTCATACTTTCTTTAGTTCTCTCGCTGGTAACATTAGCTAACATTAGTTTGTTAGCAAATTTGCTAATGTTAGCTGGCGCTCCAATAAACTTAGTTCTATCCCTGCTAACATTAGCTAGCCCTTTTAAGATAGCTTAAGTTAGTAGGCTATGTTAGCTATCTTCCTGCTAATGTTAGCTAGCTCTCTGCTAAACTTCGTTCTATCCCTATTAGCTAGCCCTTTTAAGATAGCTAAAGTTAGTACGTTAGCTAGCTTGCTGCTAATGTTAGTATGTTAGCTAACTTTAGTTCTATCCCTGGTAACGTTAGCTAGCTTGCTTTAGCTAGCTAAATTTAGTACGTTAGCTAGCTTGCTGCTAACGTTAGTATGTTAGCTAAATTTACGCTAACTTTAGTTCTATCCCTGGTAACATTAGCTAGCTCACTTTAGCTAACTTGCTTCTAAAGTTAATATGTTAGCTAACTCGCCACTAATGCTAACTAGCTCTCTATTAATCTTAGTTCTCTCCCTGGATTAGATGTTTACGATAGTCCACTGTTTTACCACCTGTACTAAATGCACCATCTGAAAATGCAATACCTACAGCAAATTTACGATAAATTTAAGACAATTTAAGATATTAATTATCCACATTTTAAGAACCAGCGAGAACTCTGTCCTAGGTGCACAAACTGTGAGCATTGGCGCTGATACAGTGGTCAGTAGATGTCTGCTCCTAGAATCTGCCTCCTGCAGCATTTGACTGATCTGGATCTGGCCCGTGCGATAGGCCAATTCCAAACTGGTGTTCTGTAAAACTAGGTTTCACAGAACACCAGTTATGAAGGCATTATTTGGAGTGAGCCAGAGTACCAGCATACTCAAACTGAAGGCCAAGTTCCTTATAACAGAGGGTTAAAGAGACAAGCCGTGAAGCGGGCATACCAAGAAGATCAAACACTAAACAAGCCAGGGCTCCAAAGGGTCCAATGGTCTTAAACGCTGCTACTATAATCGGGAGATTGCTGGTTCGAATCCCGGCCATGTAGCTTACCATCAGCTCCCTGCCAGAGCCCTGAGAGAGCACAACTGACCTTGCTCTCTCTGGGGGGGTAGATGGCACTTTCTCCCCATGTCACTCCAAAGGGTGATGTCGCTCAGCACAAGGCGTCTGTGAGCTGACTTATCGGAACAGAGTTGCAGCACTTTCCTCCAAGCTTACAAACGCTGCTTCATTTAAAAAGAAAATTAACAGGCTTTCCAAGAAAATAAAAAAAAAGGATTGATCCAAGAAGCATTGTTACAACAAATCAATAATCTACAAAACACAAGTTTCCTTAATTTTTGTGCTATGTTTTATATATTTATTAACTTAATGACTCTTTAAAAAAAAAGCTTCAATTGAAAAAAATATTCTACAATACCTTGTAGCTGATAATTACTGAATACATCTTCTGAACGGTAGTGTACGTTAACATTTCAAATGTTTTTTTTCCTTGTGTTATTAAAAACAAAGATACTTTTGTCATATTTGATGCTTTTCCGCTGCAGCGTACCTACACACCATTTGACTCAGTAACTCTGCTTATTAGGAGCCACAATTGCATACTAAAAAAAAAAAAAAAAAAAAAAAAAAAAGCCCAAAGCAGAGTTAAGTCGAGTCAAGTAGTACAGGTATAAAATCATGGGTGATGTCCGGTGGCAGAGACGGATTTAAAACTCTCGGCTGGACTGACACGACGCCAAATAAATAACTTTAATAAATGCATTTTCTTAAACCCAGTAAAGCCAAGAAGGGTGGAAATACCAAATATACTGACCATAGCATTAAAAAGTTAGCAGATATCTGAGGGGAAGTAAAAAAACAATAATAAAATAAAAAAAATAATTTAAATAAGCACATTGCAGTCACTTGATCTTTCAATCATGTTCAGAACAAACCTACTGTACATTATGATGTCATGATAAAAGTGAGAATCCTGAGTTGCACTTTAAAAAGGAGATTTATGTCGTATAACAATCATAAAAACATAAAACATGGAGTTTAATGGAAGAAAACAAACAAATAAAGGAAAAATATGGTCTACAATTTAAGATTTATATTGACAAAAATAGAGAAACAAACAAACAAATTAAAAGGATATATTCACAATTATAGCCGCCTCAGAGCTCGTTTCTTATCAGTTTTCTTTTTTGCAGCAACTGCACTATTGCTACTGTTTGTGCCGCTGGTAGTGGTGGTGCTACTGTTCGACCCGCCGGCTCCGCCTGCAGTCGTCATGGCTCCGGCTGTGACTGCGCGTTTGCTTGGGTCTCCTGCGTGTTTCTTGGGCTGGGGTCCGTCTCCGGCTTCCTGCAGAGCCCCCGAGGAGCCCCCCATTGCGTGAATCTCTGTGAGAAGGTGGGCTCGAGATGCGTATTCTGCATAGTCCTCCAACAGTAACCTGCCAGCCTCCTCGTTCAGAGCCGATTCGGGATTTGGGTGGATCAGTAGGCACTTGATGGTCTGAAAGAGAGAGACAGACATTATTCATCATAATATTTTAGCTAATTTTTTTGCAACAATAATAATAATAATAAATAATAACAATAAGGATGCAACTAACGAGAACGATACTATTGGCAATATGACATTAAATTAAAAAGGTAGTTTCAAAAACCATCACTAACCAAACAAAAGCAAATCATGTAATAGAATAAGCAAGTGTTTTTAATGTGGTTTGTTTTAAAAACATGAACATTTCATTTTAATAGATGTGGCACGGCAAATTACAAAAGCGCTGCAAGACATCAATTAAATGATTGTTGTTGGCTGTACATATGTATATATTAAGGCTGATGTCCATAATTTTGGGGATTTAGGGCCCTCTCTGGTGAGAATGGGTAATTGCACTAAGCACACGGAAGAATCATTTTAAACTAGGCAGCCTTCTTTCAATGTGGAAGAATCCGATTCCAGGTTATGTTTAGTCGGCGAGGGTGTGAGTGAGTGAGTGAGTGAGAACGAGTGTAAGGCTTTGAGAGAATGAGCTACTGAGCTCAGAGTTTCCTTTTCTGAAGCCCCCATTGCTCCACCAGCAGCTCGCGTTCAGTAAAACTGAGCCGAATCCTCTTTTAGAGGCTGTACGTGTGACGTAAGTACGCATGACGTGGCCAGGAGAACTCCTGCAAAAAGCGACACCCTAGTTTTAGGAACAAATATGTAAGACTGATCAGGGATGGTCATTTCAGCACACTGGTACCATTAAACAATACTTTATCTCTTCTCCACTCAGAAATGCTTCTGCTTTCAGTTTAGAAACAAAATACTACAGACTGCCACTTTGATGACACGCAATATCAGAATTATATCAGTGTCAGCCGATAGTGTTTTTTGTTGTTTTTAGAAATCATCGGAATGAACTGATATGGCCCATATTTCAAACAGATATTTCTAATGTATTTATTGTATGATGGAAAAAGTTAAAGCAAAGCCGACTTTGCTACTGTAATAGACCAACCCTGGCCGCACTATTTTAACATCAATCAACTCAAGCTCTTTTTTTTTTTTTAAGTTATATCAGGTCTTTCTAGTCTCACCCTAGACCTTACAAGTGTAACATCAGATATTTGAATTAGTTCAGAATGCAGACATTGGTGTATTCCTGTTATATTAAGCTAAATATTTCTGTTTCCCAGACTGGATTTTATAGAACAGCATTTTAAAAGAGATGCAAGTCTACTATTCAAAAGATATCCAACAAAGACTGTATTCTTCAAAATATGTTTAATCAATGTTTTGTCAGATTGCCATAGAAAAATACTCTGAAATATTGTGATATTATTTTATGACCATCGCCGTAGTGGCGGGAGGGCAAAATATTATAAATGGCAGTGTGCTTCTACTACCATTCTTGCGAAGCCACATACATTCATTTTAAAATCAGAGTGGTCTGGTAGGATTTGGGAACTTTTTAATGGCTATCATAAAGCTGCTAAACTTCACAAATCTTACAGACTGTCACTTTAATTGAATGTATAACTACAAACGTTAATATTGTTCTAAAGGGAGACTGGTCTATAGGTATTTTGATATGGTCCAATCTAGCCACCTTTGACAAAGGTTTGGACAACCCTGGTTTACATGGTCAAATAAGTAGCAGTCTCATCATCAGAACCTACTGATCAGAATTTTGTTCTTCAAATTGTTACATATTTTAAACTAATTCAGCCGCTCACTAGACTAGTTGGCAAGAACAGAGACTAAGCAATCTGGAGCAGGCCATGTTGGATAAATAAACACTTCTTCTGGCTTCCCATTATCAGAGTGAATTATGAGGACCAGACCATGAACACCATATCTAAAAAACCTACAGAAGACTTCAGACAAACTTCAGCACAGGCCTTTTCTTCTCTCAGCCTGACCTCTTTGACCCGGGCAGAATGAAACATAAGCAATGGTGAACTGTGCTACTTACCAGCAATACATGCCTGAGGCCCAGCTCTGCCTTCCAGTCCCTCTTCAGAACGTTGACACAGATTTCACCCTTGTGCCCGACATTCGGATGAAAAATCTTGGTCAGGAAATAGCCCCTGGGTGGTACAGCGGGAAAATCCTTCCCCAGGACCAAGCGCATCCTGAAGACTCCTCCGGCATACGGCGTCCCCTCTATCAGGAAAAGGGAAAAAAAAAAACAAGAGCTAATCAAACGAGTCCCAGATTCATGTCATGGATTAAATGATTAATCGAGCAACAAATATGTTGTTAACATGTTATTCCACTGCACCACATATATAGTCACTTAACCAAAAGATTTATTTGAATAAATAGGAAGTATTGGAATCTATGCTAATTAGTAGAGTGTCAAACAATTAGTTAACATGATTGACAATATCAACCTTCAAAATTTGTTTGCTCTAAATTTCAGTTAGGACTGATAGTTAAAGTTGTACACAGTACACAAAATAGTCCAGCCTATCTCTCTCTCTTTGCTCACTCAGTGTTAAAATATAAATGTTAAGGTACAGATTAAAGCCATAGCCAGTGCAACTACTGTGGAAAACTATTATTCATAACATTTCCACAAAAAAAATTTTGCAAGCTGTTCCCCATCCTAGTTAGTTTGTACTTTTTAGTTGACTTATTTCGAGTTCATTTTAAAATGGTGGCCCCAGAGAAGTCCATGAATGTATTGTGTGTATTAACAGTGTTTTAATAAACTAGCTGTGCACTTTTAAAGTTCTCAGCGTCTCATTTTAAATATCAGTTCCCTTGGAATTCTACCAATGCAGTTTAGAGCTACTCTGAACTTGTTAATTTTGTGAAAATAGTGATTTCTTTGCATGGGCAAGGCTATGCCCCCATCATTAGCATTGTAAGCCTGTTGAAAGCATTGGCTAAAAGCACTGTATTTCGGAATGCTGGGGCAAATGGAGCTGGGATATTTAGCAAATGTTCATACTCGTTATTAGGGGTGGGCGATATAGCTCTAAAATAATATCACGATATTTCATGGTATTTTCATGATAACGATACTTTTGGCAATATGTCAAAACACTGAATTTAAAAAATATATATTTAGAATTTTATTCTTGCATGCAATATGATATGGCTAACTGAGATACTAAAAAAAAAAAAGAATTTTATCAGATTTGTAACAGAAGTCAATGATCCACAATGTCATGATACTAATAATAATGTACTACAAATATCTCCATATATCCAGGATTAAAGTAAAATAAATGATACTGGACAGATCTTATCTGTCTCTAGTAGATATATAATGTATATTTAGAACAGTGTGACATTTTCTTTTGCTAAAAAAAAAAGGTACTCTGATGTGATAATTAGGTAATTAGGGGTGGGTGATATGGCACGATATTTCAGGGTATAATATTGTTCACGATATTCAACATTTTTGGCGATATTATCACGTACGATACGATGTGGCACACCCCTACTCGTTATGATGTTTCACTACAACCCAAGTAAAATTTCACACCGGATTTCTCCTTTAAACCTCCCCACTGTGTTTTTTCCCCAGAACTTTGTGTTGTGCACTATTTACAAATTAACGATTAGCCAATACAGAAATCTGTCCTCAATTTTTTTATGAAATCAACATTATTTATGTAGACCAATTACTGCAGCCCTAAAGTCTGCCAACAGAAAATCCTAGTCCAAAATTCTAAACCATCGCTCTACTTATCTACATTCAGGCCCAATCTCATTTCTACCTATACCTCTTGTTTTTATTCATCACCCTTCCCCTCAACACAGAGTTACTAAGAAATGAACCAATCCTTCAAGATGATTAAATGGAGCAGCTCCTGCAACTATAGTTGCACCATTTATAAGGTGGAACGAGAAAATGATCAAACAAGCCATCTACCCAAACGTAAAACTAAAGATTATTTACACTTATTAAGAAGAAAATTGCCATTAAAATGGTAATATAATTGTTCATTTTTAACGGTTGTGCCGCCATCTTGCAAGTGATTTCTCATAGCTCTCTCTTTTGAGTGTGCCTCTGGTTGAAGGGTCATGTAGCTCTAACACTTCCCAATACCACTCCAGCCTAACAAGAATCAGGACACCCTACCCCTAGGCAACTGTAGGGCCAAGTGGTGAAATGGGGAGAAATGCGATTGTGCCACAACCTGGTAGTTCTTGTGCTAAAACATCTACCACACCAAAAATGTTAGTAATAACTAATCAACTGTATTTGGACGGAGAACAATCAGTGGGGAAATTACTGAAAATGAATTCGTACCTGGACCCTCAATAGCAGTGTGCAGCTCTGTGATGTCTTCCTCGCTGGGGTAGATTTTGATCCCTTCAGGTGGGTCTGCTGCCAGCGCTGAGACTTCTTTATACACTAGTCTCAGAACTTGAGGGGGCAAGTTCTCCACGTTCGAGTTCTGCTCAGAAAAAGAAACAAACATTTAATAAAAGATATGCAGTAGAGTCCAACTTGAACCCATATCAGAACTACAATCACAGTTTAACACAAACTGGAGGTTTTATTAAGCACAATCAGAAACAGTAGTAGTAATGAAAGTTTAAAGACAAGAGAGCTTATAGGCCATTTCCTGGCAGAACCGTTTATGTTAGGTCTCATCTTTGGCGGGGGTAAAAGAGTGTTCAGATATGTGCTTTCAATCCAGTGAGCAGCAAGAATTTCAACAGCGTTTCAGGGTTGGTTTGAGCGAAAATTATGGTCTTTTATGGTAGATGTTACACAGAGCTGGCATCTGTTAATCGGACAGAGATTAACTGTGACTGACTAGGGTTAAAATCTATGAAGGGGACATTTTAAACACTGACAGAGAAAATAAGGAAGGACTGTTTGGAGGGTGGCTGTTTGGAAAGAGACCCATCACTGCTGCCCTTTTCTTTAAACAGTGTTAAATCGGTGCTGTGTGTATTAATGAAGTATTTGACATATAATCAATAAGCATTTGACTGTGATTGCCTCACAGTGCTTTAAAATAACATTCTCTTAATTCTAAATTTGAGTAAAGTCAACATTTACTAAATTTAAGCAGACCTAACTAAATATTTCACAACTTTATGGGACACCACCATGATCCAAAGTCTTGGTTACAGTTAAAATATATATTATACTTAATAAAACTATAATATTTAATTTGTTGCAGTAGTCTCTTTAAATTATTATAATTTATTTTAATCATTGTTGTGTCTCATCGCCTTAGAACAATTATCGCAGTGTTGTTCTGAAACTTATTTATTTAATCTGATTTTATTTTAGGGCCGTATCGTCCACCTCCAATTCTCTAATTCTAACTCCATATAAAATGATTGTAATATGTACACAGTGCTGGATAATATGGCCAAAACTTGTACCGCAATACATTTCTTAATTTTGGTGGACCCATCATATTATTGCGATATTGATATCAACAATATAAAATCCACCACCTTTGGAGTACATAAACATGCACTGATGGTGCTGGGCGATATGGCATCATTGCAATCAATATATATGATATAAAATACTTAAAGATAATATAATGATACTAAGCATTTAGTGTGTTTTGACTCGCAGACAAGATGCATCAGGAGTGACAGATTCTTAAAATATCCTATTGAAATACTCCATTATGCACAGTACAGTGACTTCCTCTATTTTTGGGTCCTTTAAGCAGCGGTTGTACTGTCAATAAGAATATTCGATACAATAAGAATATTTTGATCGTATCATGATAAATTTCAAAATATATTGTCCAGCTCTGTGTGTGTATACATTTTTGTTTTATTACTTATTTGGCTTACATCTTTCCTTTCTTCCTTTGGCAAACAGACAGTTACATTAACGATTTAAACGGTTGCCTAAGTCCGCTGTAATGTTAGTCTCTGTGCCAGATCACGCACATCACCAAGACAGAGCATTTTTTGTTGGTGCAAGAGGTGTACACAAAATTAGCAGGCAGTGTAAAAAAAATGTAGTATTTTAATATTAATAAAAGGTGTTGCCCTACCACGAGAACCCAATGTTTCTCTGAAAATCATTGTAAACACAAGGCTGATGTGAGACTTGGGATACAGCACAATGAGCAGAAATGAGAGAATTCCAGCATCGTGTGTCAGAACGCAGAAGAAAAGTAGCTGCTTTTGAAGCGAGAAGGTGGTATTTAAGGTGTTTGGCTGAGAGTGAGATTGATTGGAGATTAGAGACTGGGCACATGTGACGAGGAGAAAATTGGTGGCAGGTGCACATGTGCGATGAAAACGAGGTCGTTTCTGGAGGTTGTTTGAATTATCGCTCTCTGGCTTTACGAAGAGAACTTAACAGCATGCACGTTACACAGGAACAAACTGAGAATTTAAACACACAATATGAACACCAGAACATAAACACATTCAGTCCGTCCTCCAAGATATGTTTAGTACGACACATACTGACACGTTTTCCTATTGTCTGAAACTAAGGTTCCTAGGATAGCACTGCTAACAAAACTGTTTTCCAAAAGATGAGACCGGTGATCATCTAAGACTTCGTTCACATTACAAGCCACATTGCTCATATCAGATTTTTTGCTCAGATCAGATTTTAGAGACTTGTAGCATTACATAGGTAAAATGGAGCTAATATGTGGAGCATCTTTTGCTGGAGTGGAGAGTAAAAAAGGCCAGGTTTGCTTTTGCTGTTTTTGCAGCTATAGCTGCACAGCTGCACCAAGAGATGTGTGGGTACGAGAGAGAAGCAAGTAGCACATGCATAAAAGCAAAAAAGACGCATGAATTTCGATTTGACCGTTTACATTCATGTTGCATGTCCATGAATCAGACATGTATCTCATTTAGGACCACGTATGGATGTGACTCAAATCTGATAAAAAAATAAATAAATATGGATTTGGCACGTTCAGACAGCCATTTAAAAAGAAAAAAAGATCTAAGCCACATTGAGCAAAAAAAAATCTAATTTGAGTTACCTAAGCTTGGTACACATCGAGTGTCTGTTAGCAGCATTAGTATAGCAACAACAGATTTTTTTTTTTTTTAAAGACCCTCTTGTCCCTAGTTTCTTTTTGGGTATGTGTGAGGGCTTTTTTAAAGGAAATTATGTTAATGTTATTAGGGTATGTGAATGAGGTCTGCTCTGATTGGTTGCATTAAATTTGACCAGTTTAGTTGAGCAGTTTAGAGTAGAATAACCCATTTAGTGCTATACGGTTACAACTAGATATCTATTGTATTATTGGGACTTAATTAAAGTCTATCTAGTAGGCTACCTGCTGATTTATTTGTATGCTGGCCCAAGGTAAGCTGGCAGACACTGGCTACCCTGCTTTGAAATTGAATGAATATTAAAAATATATTAAAACACATACATTTTAAAAAATGGCGTTCTAACACTAAGGTTTATGTTGTGACGAATTCTAGCTCTGTCAGAATCAGACTTCCCCTTACATAAGGATGCCTGCCACAGCAGAACGGATGAAAAAGATTATCAGCAAACTCCTTTATTTTTGTTTATAAATAAGGATAAATCTATTGTTACATTAATTAAATAAATTCAGTCCAAGCATTTGCGCCTATACTGCTGCTTGATGCGCCTGAGCGCAAAGGGAATGAGGTTTCGGCATGACACCAGCTCTTTTTCCTCTGGTTGGTTTAAAGACTGACTCAATTTCCTGTAAAAGATCCAAAAAAGTTGATCTATCTAGATAAGTGTTTCACACAGATGCAGATGAACCAGTAGATGCAGAATGAGAGCACCTCTTTAAGTCTGACCAAACTCTGGTCCTTTGGACTGGACCGTGGTTCACAACCCCTTTTACACCTGCAGTCTGGACCAAACAAGACAGGTGTGAAACACACACAAAAAGGCAGAAGACAGCCCATTTGATGCTGCATGATAACAATTGAATTCCAAATATATATTGTATTAAGGGACTCAATAATAAATCAGGCTGCCTAGAATTAAAAGGGTGGGTCTTTATATCTTTTGGTGGTATACAGAACACTAGTAAGTAGGAATGAACAATGATATCAATAAATTGTTTGTGGACAATATATTGTCCCATAAATTATAGCAATAAACAAGTTGTCATTTTAACACAATGGCACTGACAATGATAATCTATTAGCATAACAAATACATTATACTCATTTTAAGACAACATTTTAATTAATCATAGTTTGGTAAAATTAATCCTTTATTTTTCATCTCCTGCAGTTTGCACTGTGTGTATAAAGTCAGTTATTAAAGCATTGGTCATTGCATGACTGGCTAAAAAATGTTAACTGTCAATTATCATACAAACAAACAATAATCAAGAGTATCATATATTGTTAAGGTTGTGTTCACTTATTGTTGGATAACTCAATAAAGTAATTATAGTGACAAACATAACTTCAGTTGATAGACACGCTGCTATTTTAAAATACATTAAGTTCAGCCAATCTCTGTTATTAATTCTAAAAGTTACGAATTTATACCAGTATGTGAATTCTTGCTACAAGTTCAACGTGTATATCGGCAGATATGTACGTGTAATATTGAATCAGTATCAGCTCAGAAATTCCATATTGGTGGATCCCTACTTTTCAGACTTAAGTTTTATATTATGTTTTCACACTAATTATTAATACTGGATGGAATTGTATCTCTAAACACAAAATTATCGCCTTAGTCTAACAAATAAAAATATTAATTGTATTACCCTAAACATATGTTATATTGTTATGAAATTTAAATACAAAAAATGGATATAGCTAGTGGTCTTGAATAGCTAGCTAGGCTACAAAATTAGATTACTTTTGGAATTTAATCGAAAAAACAGCTAGGTTAAAATCAGTCAATTGTATCGTCAAGCCTTGAAGGTTAGCCTAGCCACGGCTGCTAGGTTAGCTTCTTATAGGTACTGACCATTCCACCTTAAATGAGGTGCCAGAAACCAGCCAGCTAAACTAATATAGTTCAGCTAGCTAAACTGCTAAGGAATTTAAGGGGAATATAAAAAAATATTAAAAACTTATTTAGCCACGACTGCTAGGTTAGCTTCTTATTAGTACTGACGCTTCCTTAAATGAGGTGACAGGGTTCAGCTAGACACACTAGTTAATTGCTAAGACATTTAAGGTGGAACGAACAATTTAAAAGAAATCAGAAGCGCTTTTACTAGCCAACACCAACCTAGTTAACTTAGGTTGGTGTTGGCTCCACGCCGAATGTGTTAGACAAATATTTTTGATGTATTTTATCAGAAAAGGAGTATTTAAGGTGGAATAACTTACCATTTTGTCTTTAGAGATGGAACTGTAGTTAACAACGTTAGGAAACTGAGCCTTGCTATAAACTGAGCGAGCAGGCTAACGATGTAGCTAAGCTAACCTAGCTAGCTTACTAGCTTATCTCAACACTCTGACACCTACTAGAGCAAACACCTAGCTAAGGAGCTAGCTATAACTTCAAGAAAGAAACGAACGACAATTTAAAATCGAATTAAACCGAATATGAGACTGTTTTCGGTTTCAGCGCCACTAAACTCTGCGTTAGCTCAGCCGGAGCCTGGAGTCAGATCAGTCTGCTCTATTGGAAGCGATTAGCCAGAGCGCTAATGCTAACTCCGCTAGTTTCTCGTCTCTGCTGGAGTTACCGGTCCCCAAACCCGGTTAAAATAAACTAAATAAACTGAAATAAAAGAAACGCAGGAGACTGCAGCGGTGTCGTTGCCTTACTCGCATCAGAAACCGGTTCTGACTTCTTCTTGGCGAGCTAACAGTTCTCTGCTTTTGACACAGGAACAAAAATACGAACAGAGAGAGCACGGCCGCTCCGCCAATCAGCTCCGGCAATAAAACCTGCCTGCAAAAGCCACCGCAGCCGTTCAACCAATCACAGCACACGCAAGGAGTGACGTCGCCGCTCTCAGCGACCACGCAGTCCAGCTGGACCGTAGAATGTGAAAAATGCTCCTCTGCGATTGGCCAGTTTGAATAACTCAGACCCGCCCACACACAGCAGGGGCGAGGCTAAGCATGCAAATATAACTTTCTTTCAATACATAAAAAAACTCTTTAAACGTATAAAGTTTATGTGATGTTTTATATCTTTTATAGAAAAATTAGGGTTCTTTTTTGAGGTTGTTTTTGTGACAGTCTCTGTAAAATACTGATTTATTAATGCTGCTTAATGATTCATAGTAATTAATTAAATAAATGCAATGAGTTTTCTCTACCTACCTACACACCTGCATACTTACATACATATATACTTACACACATATATATATATATATATTTATTGAGTGTGGGCACACACCACTGCCCCGCATCTGTGAGCGTTCCCAGTGTGACAGGACTGAATGTGATGGGGTTAAATGTGACAGGGTTAAGGAGCTGAGTGTGACAGAGTTGAGTATAAAATAGTTGAATGTGACCAGATTGAATATTATAGAATGGAATGTGACAGGTTTGAGTGTGATGGGGTTGAATGTGACTGGGTTGAGTGTGACTGGGTTGAATGTGACAGAGTTGAGTGATGGATGTTTTTGATTTTTCGTGTTCTGGATAAAATGTTTAGAAAAATTCTGAATTATTTGGTAGAAACAGGGACTGGTACGGTGGCCCTCTTTTGTCTATTTTTTATATTGTCTAATCTGGTCTTGAACATCACAATTTGTTTTTTGTCAAAGTATCTCAGATTCCTATGCTTGTTTAATTTTTTCATCCTTTAGCAGATCTGTGTTTAGTGAGGGCTGTGGCCAGTCTATTCAGTCCTCTAGATGGCGCTCCAATATACACAGTGCTTCAGCCTGCTCTCAGAATGCTCTGTTTACCTTAAGATTAGAGGATAAAGGTTGTGTGTTCTGTGAACTACAGTCCCACCACTTACACTGTGTATCTATTCTGAGGAGAGTAAAAAGCCAGTCTGAGATTCTATCTGATTGGGAAACTGAAGGTGTTTGTGATTAATAATATAATATTGGGAAACATGTAAGTCAGCCTGTCAGGGAGAATTATTGACCAGCATCAAAAGTCATTAGATGTTCTTTACAATAGAGTATTATCATCAGTAAGGACACAGAATACCCATCTTTTCTAATTCCATCAATATGGAACAATACCAAATTCTTCAGTACTGTAGACATACATTTAAAAGCTTTAAAACTCCACTTATATGACTTTTAAGAAATGTGTTCTGGCTGTAGAACACATCAGCATCAGAGCAACAATCAATCAGTTACAGTGAGAAATGCTAGCAAATCTGTTATCTAAAAACCTTTGTCGTAGAAGAAAAATGGAAATACATGGGTAGGCTTTCTTTATTTTTAGCAGAAATACTCAGGAATATCCTGAGCTAGTATATATTAAATTTGAGTTTTGTAGTATTATAAATGTAGTAAAATGCAGTATTTTTTGTTAACTTTGTCTAGAACTTAGAAATATGTCATATTCCAGTATAAACTTATTTATTTACTTATACATTATATTTTTTTATTTTGTTTAGTTGTCTAATCTTTACATTACTGTAGCCCATATAAATGTAAACAAATAAAACGAGGAAATAAAAGAACTTTTACCATTTTTATCATTTTTTCTATAGCAATATTTAATAATAACTTTAATCATAGACAGACAGTATTAATTTTGGTTATTCAAGACTTTTTTATATTCTTCATATATACTATATACTATATAGATTTTATGTATATTTTCAAATTTCAGATTCAGATTTTTCTACGTGAATAATATTATTTCCCAGCAATATTCTTTTTTCAGCAATAATAATTTATGTTGCTTTAAGAAAATATCGTCACAGTTCAGGGCGTCAACAACAACAATAGCGCTTCTTCCGGTGTTCTGTCGATTTTATGTTCAGGTACCAAAACCTGCCCCAAATAGAAGCAGGTAGGATCTTTCTATAGGCCAAAAGCATCATATATATATATATATATATATATATATATATATATATATATATATATATATATATATATATATATATATCAATTAAACAGAAGTATAGAATATCGATAGCAGAAGATATTTAGCAAAAATAGAGACATGTTAAAATCTGATAAGATTTTTTTTACTACTAATTTTTTTTGTGTTACTGTTATAAATTGCGAGTTACTCTTTTGTAACACTCAAGCATATAATAACAATAATAATCCGCTAAAAGTGTAAAATTCACACAAGAAAAACAGAATTATCATGAAAATCACATGAAAAGGTTCGAAACGTCTGAATCTGCGCATGCGCATAACGGCAAAGTAGCACATACAGGTGGGTAGCACTATTTGACAGGACACTTACACTCGCTCGGCTCTCAGCTAAATGCTAACACTCAGTAGCATCACCTCACTGAGGGCTGTCGGTTTAGATGTAAATGAAGCGTTTTTATAAGATTATATTTTATTTATGAACTCCTGAGATATCGGCTAAACGTCGTTTTAACTCGTAAGGATTCACAGTTAAAGGTAAGGACAGTTAACGGCTAACTATCTTAGCTAAAGTTAACTAACTAGGGGCGTGTGTGTTTCACTGAGTGCTGCTGTTGATTGGGTGATATTTATTTTTGTGTTATTAAATAATAATAAACGCTAAATATTAGTAGAGAGAGTGTGTTAAAAATGAGTGTGTCTGAGTGTGAATAAGTCCTTGATTGTTTTTTCGAGAAAACGACGTAAACGTTGGCTTTTTTCCACTATAATCATGTTTGAATTAGTCAGTTCCACCTTAAATTATATTATAAGCAATGCTGCGTTTAAGGCGGAACGGAAACTTCGAATGATAAACTAAACCCATTTTAGTGTTTCTAACTTACTTTAATTGTAAACTATGACTGTAACTAATATATGTTTTTGGTAGCTAGTCGATTAATCTGCCGATTATTTAGGTTGTTGACCCAAATCCCTCCCCATCATTTAATTTAATGGAGGCTTGTCTTGTGACATTATATTTAAAGGACCATTAGCGATTTATGTATTCAGTAATATCTCATAACATGACCAGAATGTGTCCTCAGATATTGATGAAACATACTGAGTTTTGGCAATGGCAGCCAATGACAGCTTCAACCAGTATGTTCTTATTTGATTTATACAGTATTTTATGGTATTCTGTGTGGGTTTTAGTCTCTGAATTCCCCCATACCTATTTCCACACTCCGGGTTGCCAGGTATACAACACAACAGCACCCAAACAGTGTACTGCATGAAAATGATTTAGATGACTATGTTTCTGCTGAACAGGTAATCACTGAGCTTCAGTAAGGTTAACTATCCATAGCTGGGAAATTTACCACCTCCATTATCTTAGAAGTAGAGGCGGACATTTGGAACCCAAACTAGTCAGCTAAGATCCGCCGCTGTTCTTATTAGGAGAAAAAAGGCCCTTTAAATTATAAGCACTAAGAATCTTAACTGGCAGAACTAAAATTTAAATACATGTATTTTGTAATATAAATATATATTAATCGAGGTCTGCGTTTTCCTCTCTTATAATAATAGTAATAATAATAATAATAATAATGATAGTAATTAGAGCTGGGTATCGTTTTTAAAATTGTCGATACCAGTAGCTATTCCCAGACAATACTTTTTTCGATACGTTTTTTTTTCTAAATTGTAACCAAAGAAAACAATCATTATTATTACATAGCATTTTTGTGGCACTTTATCAATTATTGTTCTTACGCATATTGCTGTGTGCATTTCACTTTTAAGAAGTTTTAGAAGAGGAAAAATTTCAGCATTACATTGACAAATTAATTTATATTTGTGATGTCAATCACTTAGAAAAAATTATAATATTTTTTAATGCTCTAGTTCCCTGTATTTTTGAGAGGGGGTGTAATAATAGTGCAGTATGGTTTAGGTCAGGCAGACTAGAGCTTTTTACTGTACTTTAATATCTCAGGTTAGGAGAGGCGGGAGACAGCGTGTTAGCAAGAGACAGTGCGAAAGCAAGCTAGGGTCTGAGACCAGACCCTTTTCAATTTATCACAGATAGTTTACTGGCTCAGGCTTTTATCTGCACTTTTATTATGAAATATTAATAATAAATATTAATACATTTGAGTAAAGAGCAATACAGGCTGGACTACTTAAGGATTATTCGTTAAAATGTAATAATTAGCATTTGTCTATTATGTTGACTAATTGTTAACACTGCTGTAATGATGTGTGTGTGTGTGTGTGTGTGTGTGTGTAGGTGGTCAGCTGCCTGTGTGTGAGGGAGAATGAGCGAGGTGGAGGTGTTTCATGAGAAGCAGAGGTTGGAGCTGTGCGCCATCCACGCATTAAACAACGTACTGCAGGAGAGAGTTTTCACTAAAGAGACGGCGGATGAGATCTGCAAGCGGTGAGAATACCCAGCCTCTTCACTCTTACTCACCTGTAGACTTCTGGAGAAATTTGTTTAAAAATTGCAATGTATTTTAGAAGGAAACTAAATATCGCGATACCCTTTTTTATATTATTATTATTATTATTATTATTATTATTATTATATTATATTTATTCTTCTGATAGAACGAAACTTTGTTATAGTTAAAGCTTAAACAATTTTATTAATGGAAAATATTGCATTTTTAAAAATAAAATAAATAAAAAAGCTGTTAGAAGAGAAGATATCTATAGCACTCATTTAGCAAGCACTTAGCCCCATAGCACCTAGGACACAGTTTTGGATAGACAAGATGTTATATTGTTTGTGTTTTTCAGCCTCGCCCCGCAGTGTGTGGTGAACCCGCACCGCTCGGTGTTGGGGACAGGGAACTATGATGTGAACGTGATTATGGCAGCGCTCCAGAGCCGGGGACTGGCCGCAGTGTGGTGGGACAAGCGAAGGTCAGTTTATCAATCATTTACCAAATACCACGTAAATCAAGCATAGTGATCTGTAATAGACACATGCTGCCTGCGTCTGTGGTGTACGCCTGATTACCACAGGCCCGTTGGTCCCATTTGGCTCAAAACACATAATTTTAAAAAAGTCAAACATGTTGGTGGTAGTATCATGGTCTTTGGGCTGATTTGCTGCTTCTGGCTCTTTAAAAAATTACTGTAATTTATGGAACCACGAATTATGCTTTCTACCTGTAAATCCTGAAAAGGTAATATGATTAAAAAAGCTAAAACAAAATGAATCTGTAAGGGGGCATTTTCACAACACGGTACCTGGTAGTTTAAGTGGTGTTCACTATTGACTTAGTAAATACGTGAAATCAGTAGCCTTATCTTATTTACCTATTAAATACACAGTACTTATCATAATGTAAAATAAAGTGTTACCCAAACTTTACTCTCCGTAGTATTAACAAACGATAGATAGCAGAATTGTCTTGGAGTAAGGTTTCGTTTTAAGCCCAGGTAGAGCTGGGCGATGAATCGATTTTATCGGTTAATTCGAATTTACGGTTAAGGACGCTGTGTTTTTATAAAAATCGATTTTCTCTGAGTTTTAATTTTCACCACTGACGCTCCCCTGTGGGGCCCGTACTTTAGACTGAGCTTAGCCCCGCCCCTCCCGCGCACCCCCGCCTCTCTCTCCCTCCCTCCTGCGAGCAACCCACACAACACACGCAACATGACGGCGGAGCTTTTGTTTAGGTTTTTGCGGCATCGGACATAGACCAAACAGGTTCTCGCTGTAAGGTGCGTTTAAACCAATTGCTTCTAAACATAGCAGCGCAACAAATTTATCTCTACACCTTAAACAGAAGCGGAGTGGGAGAAGTGCTGCTCCCAAAGGAATGAACGCAGCAGCAGCAGCACACCATCCACAGTAAAACAAGCAATTGTCCCTAAAACATCTTCCAACCATGTACGAGGTTCTGTATGCACTACAGTTTATGATTTTATACATATTCTTTTTATAGAACACTGGCACTTTATTTAAAAGCTTTGTTTTGCAATTGAATCCCAATGTGGAAAAGTCTTTACTTAATAGCATATTGGACTTGTTTTCTATTTTTTAAGTTTTACCAAAAAGGACACCATTTTATTTCTTTCTATTTGTTTTTTGAGGGTGGGTTTATTTATTTATTTTTTAAGTTTGAGGGTGCATTGTGTCAGTACCCAAACTATGTTTAGCTTTCTAAAAGTTACTAGATGTTCTCACTGTTTACAATAGTTTTTTTTTTTTACTGTTACTGGTTGCACTTTAACCACAAAGGGGACATTTAAGTGAAAACTAATTAAATAAAAACTAGTTTTCAACCATTTCTTTATCATCTTTAATTAGATTTTTAGTAGGGGGAAAAAATTGAATCAAATCGGATCGAAAATCGGATTAAAAAAAAAAATCGAAGATTTTTTTTTTTTGGGCCATATCGCCCAGCTCCAAGCCCAGGTCTGTAACATGTCCACTGCTTTTTAAATATACACTGTATTTGCATTCCTGTCTTTAATTGTCTTACCTTGTGTACTGGTGTGCAGTCATGTTGGAACAGAAATGAGCCATCTCTATACTGTTCATGCAAAGTTGAAAAATCTCTACAAACCTCTTGGCACGTTGAATCATTAGGAGCCGAGCCCAACACCTGAAAAACAGCCTCACATTATAATCCCCCCCTCCACCAAACTTTACACTTGGTACAATGCAGTCAGACAAGAACCATTCTTCTGGTAACTGCCAAACCCAGACTCGTCTATTGAATTGGCAGATGGAGAAGTGTGATTCATCTCTCCAGAGAACACGTCTACACTGCTCTAGAGTCCAGTTCTTCCTCTTGACTGTGAGTTGCTGTAGTTCCCAGTTGCTTCCACTGTGTTATAAGATCACTGACAGTTGGCTGTGGAATATTTAGTAGTGAGGAAATTTCACGACTGGACGACTGGTTGCACAGGTGTCGTAACTCTATTACAGTACCATTCTGGAGTTCTCTGTGCTCCTGAAAGAGACCCATTCTTTCACTACTCTTTGTAGGAGCAGTCTGCAGCATGCCCTGGCTGCTTGGTTTTTATACACCTGTGGCCGTGGAAGTGATTGAATTACCTGAAAATAGGAATTTTGAATGGATGAGTGGATGAATATTGTTGGCAGTATAGTGTACTCCTCTTGTTGTTCTATCTACTGGGTTGATGTTGATTGTGTTCTCTCCCGTAGGTCGGTGCAGAGTTTGTGTCTGGATAAGGTGCAGGGCTTCATTTTAAACGTGCCGTCGCGGGTCTCTCTGGGAATCGTGTCTCTCCCGCTGAGACGCAGACACTGGCTGGCGGTGCGGCAGGTGAACGGACACTACTACAACCTGGACTCTAAACTAAAGGGTCCTGTCTGCATCGGGGGGGGGACAGAACTCAGGTGAGTCCTGCTAACCTACAGACTCACACACTGAACATGGCACGTCGTTTCACAGAACATCTACAAATTCAAAAACATTATTATTATTATTTTTTATTTATTCCACAATTTATTTTCTCCACAATTTGGAAGCCCAGTTAGGCCAATTTATATTTCTACTTTAAGTCAATATGTTGTTTACTGCGTAGCCTGTATGACTGCTTGGGCTCGGTATTGCCTACAATTTTTGAAATTTGAACTCGAGACTGATACCAAACCAATACCTATTTTCTTATTTGTTGCAAAAAACAAAACAAAAAAAAAAAACTAAAATTATAATTATAGGGTGCCGAGTAATCCAGCAACAGGCTTAGAGCTGGCACTATGATCGGGAGATTGCATTTGGTTTGAATCCCGCTTATGTAGCTTGCCATCAGCTGCCACAGCCCTGAGAGAGCACAATTGGCCTTGCTCTCTCTGGGTGGGTAGATGGCGCTCTTTCCCCACATCGCTGCGGTAAGATGATGTATCAGAACCGAGTTGTGTGTTGACAACTTGAATGGAATAAGGTGTATTTGAATTAGGGGTGTGCCATATCATATCGTACATGATAATATCGCCAAAAGTTTTTAATATCGTGAACGATATTTTACCCTGAAATATCCTGCCATATCATTACATTAGGGTTTACTTTTTTTGCTGTTTTTAGCAAAAGAAAAGTTCCCACTGTTCTCATTTCCCATAATATATCTACTAGAAACAGATTTTGTCCAGTATCATTAATTTTTTAATTAAATACTGGATATATGGAGATATGTAGAGCGCATTATGAGTGTCATGACATTCTGGATCATTGACTTCTGTTACAAATCTGATACATTTCTTGTATTTTTTCTCCGTTAGGGGTGTGCCATATCATATCGTATGCAATAAGAAAATTTAACATTAATTTTGGTGCAGTAGTGTAATCTTGAAATCATTTTTTAAATTCAGTATTTCGTCATATTAATCAAGAGTATCATTATCGCGATAATACCATGAAATATCGTGATATTATTTTAGGGCCATATCGCCCACCCCTAATTTGAATCTTTAGAAGAAGATCCAGATTTTGATTTACATTTAGATCACTTTGGCCACTTGGCATGTTTATGTGCATTTTCATGTGAAGTATTGAAAATAAGCATAGATTTATTATTTATTATTATTATTTTTTTAAATAAATAGATTTCTGTACTCTTTAGTGCCGAGACATCAGTCGGTGCCTTTTGCCTTTTGGTTCGTGAATTTTGATGCCCTAGTGAGTGCCCTGTCTGTACGCAGCTGTCTGAGTTCATGTGACCGTGTCTCTGTGTCGCTCTGCAGTTTGTAACACGAAGGCAGGAATGTGTGGGGGATTGTGGACCAATCACAGCTGCTGCTGTCTGTGAAGAGCAATTACATTTGTGGGGATCAATAAAAGTCTATTTGCTGGTCTATTTTCATACATAAGTCACATCGGATTATAAAGTGCATTTGCGATTTTTGGGAAAGTGCACCTTTTAGTGTGGACAATACAGTAGTTACCCTGTATTCATGTGATTTCACCACCAGTATTCTTTACTGCGTTTTAACTCTATTTAACTCTATTTACTCCACTGAGTGGAGTAGTGAATCAGTAACTTTAGTAAGTCTAATTGAGGGGCGAGTCTTAGGGAGTTTCGAACACCTTTGTTTAACTAAAAATATTCAATAAAAATATTCAGCATAAATTTATAAGAATATTTTTTTCCAGTACGCCCCCTACATTTTGTGTGGTGTATTACAGTCTGTCAGAGCGAATGTTTGAATCATATGAGCACATATACTTTTCTCTGCAGGTCGTTCCTCTGTGAGCAGTTGTCTCAGGATGTGGCGGAGATGCTCCTGGTTGTTCAGAGGGAAGTGGAGGATGATGGGACGTGGCTGATGGCGGAAGACTCCAGGAAGTGATATTTCTCAGGTCAAGAAGTTTTCTGTGGGTTTTTAAACCACACATGCATGCTGGGATGGGGGTGGGGGGTGACAGGCATGCAGGGACACTGAGGGCAGTTTAGCGTGAGGCCCCTCCCCCTCCCGTGCAGAATGTCACTACCAAAGACTGAAGGATTACTCACCAGGCTGGTCACTCACAGAGAGGTCCATTCAGAGGTCAATAAAGGGACGTCTCTCCTCCTGAAGGAGCACCGAGGCTGAGTGTCCGAGTGGACTCAGTGAAGACACTACTTACACTTACTGCAGCTCTCTCTCTCTCTCTTTCTCTCTTTCTCTCTCCTTGTCTTTCTTTCTCTCTCCTTCACTTCTCATGGACATGAAGGTCATGGTGATTTTGCTTTCATATATTTCTTTGAACTCTCAAATTCTTATTTAATAGAAATATATATTCTCTATTAAACAGATTCTCTGAAATCAACAAAGGGTTAAAGCTCTAATTAAAGCTCTAATATTTAGTTAACCCAAAATAACCTGTTGCTCATGCCTTACTTTCTTAATCATATTACTGTAAATGTCACAATTATCATTAATGAACAATAATTTAATAGGCTCTAAAACAGAGAACCCCTGGGTGCTCCATAATACATATTAAATCAAACTGCCACTGATTCACAACAGTGTGTGCACGAGGAATACACTCAATATGGTAATAAACCAAAGGTTCAAGGTGTTAAAGGATAACACTTTACAAAAAGGCTGCATTTAATGAACAGTACTTACAACAGAAAGTCTCAATTAATTATTAATGGACGCTTATTAAGACCATATTAATCAATGCAAAATTTCTACACTAATGTTTCAGCTCATTATTATTATTTACAACAGTCTTAGACATTTAGTACCGTTTTAATGTTAGTTTATTAGTTGTAACAACAATGTTTATTACTGTTTAGAAAAAAAAAGCCCCAGAACATGATGCTCCCACCACCATGCTTAACAGCTGGCGCAGTGCACAATTCCCAAAGGTTTTTTCTTTGTCCAGGTTCTTCAGCTAAAATCAAGCCAGCATTACAATGGCAGTGACACATGCAGGTGTGCAGTTCATGGCAGACCTGGTCCATGGTGTTTTTTTAACTGATTGTTCCTAACCAGTGATTTAAACCAGTTTCCTCTGAGGGTGATGTTTATTTGAGACTTTTTTCCAAACTTAAGCTATAGTAGTATAATAGTATCTAGACACTTCTTCAAAGATTAGTCATTTTTGGACCTTCTCGCATCTGCTTTCATATCATTGCATTATTAAATTGTTTGATTGATTGATTATTGGTTCTGTTTAATACAGAATTCCTACTGAGAATCTGTGGTGAAGTGTTGGGGTGATTGATGGTTAATATAGCAGATCTTGTGGCATTCCACAGGGTTTTACTCTAGGGCCAATACAACTAATGTTAATAGTTATAAAACTGTAGTTCTAAGATCAAAATCCTGAAGTGTACACTCACATAGTTAGAGGTTAAAGCACTAAACACAGACAAATTTAATGTTAAAAAAAATTACAGAAATTTTTCGATTTCTCTCCTTAATATTTAATGCAAGCAGCAAGTATCATTAATTGACATATCTGATTAATGTTTAAATGATGTCTTTACTATTTATTACTGTAATAAGTACTGTTAATTGATGTATCCTTATTGTAAAGTGTTAACTAATTATGATTATTGATTTCAGCAACCCGCCCTCCTCCTGTTTCTGTTAAGTATTTTATTCATTTTGTTCCAGAGAAGGACAGTTCAAAGAAATAATTGAAACCAAATGGTTGTGTTCATGAGTCTCTCTCTCTCTCTCTCTCTCTCTCTCTCTCTCTCTCTCGCTTTCTCTTTCTCTCTTTCTTTCTCTCTCTCTCTCTCTCTCTCTCTCTCTCTCTCTCTCTCTCTCAGGATAAGTTCTAACACTTTCTGTTTTTTTTTTCTTCACTCATTCTGTATCTATGCACTGCACTGCTGAAGTAGGGTGTGTGTGTGTGTGGGTGTGTGTGTCAGGGTTTGTGTGTCAGAGTGTGTGTATTACTATGCACAGAACTGCTACAGCACAGTTAGGTAGTCTCTGTAAATATAATTAATTTACTAGTGTGTGTGTGTGTGTGTGTGTGTGTGTGAAAGAGAGTGTGTGTGTGATTTTTCACTCTTGCCACGTCAAGCAGCTCAGAGGACACTTCCGGAGCGTTCACTAATAAAGTGAATAAGTATTTAAATGAACGTGCGTCTGTGTCCTGTATTTATTATGGTCTCTACTGGTTACACTGGGTTGTATTGTGTGAACTGGGATGGAGAGCTTATTGTGATCTAGAGCAGAACTCTATATACAGGGGTTGCACAATGAAACAGAAACACCTGGTTTTAGAGCACAATAATTTATTGTGGTGACGGACAGTTCTGGTGGAAACAGGAGAGTTGAGGTGCACATTTGAATTCTGCAGTGATTTGATCAGCCGTGGTTTTATTTTTTTCTGGATACAATCTGGGTTAGCACCCGAACATCCCTTTCAGACAGCTTCCTCTTACAGCGTCCACAGTTAATCCTGTTGGATGTGGTTCGTCTTTCTTGGTGGTATGCTGAACGAATGAAGATTGGCCACCAGGCTGCTCCAATTTAGCCATGAAACCTCCCACACTAAAATGACAGGTGTTTCACTTTCATAGTCCTGTACATCACAGCTTTTTTAATGTATTTTAATGTACACAGTAAAGTACATTTCAATAAAAGTTACACTCTAACATTAATATCCAGATTTAATTCTAGTAAATATACAGTATCCAACCAGCAATATTCCTGGTGGGCACAACTACATACTGATGGCATACTTATAACAGAGGACACAACCCAATATTCCACGCAACGTTGAGTAAACTTTTTTTTGTATCACCTGTTAAGTAAAGGTAATATTTACAAAAAATTTGGAGTACATTTTTTGAGTGCATTTCACTTGCTTATTTTTAGTACATAAAGTGCACAGTTTAATATTTTTTACTGCTGAAAAATAAGGTAACAGTGGGGATTTTACTCAGTGGTATAAAAAAAAGTTTGGGCACCCCTGATAATTTTCTTGATTTCCCTTTAAAAATCATTGGTTGTTCAGATCAGCAATTTCAATTAAATAAATAACATATAGCAGATGAACACAGTGATATTTGAGAAGAGAATGAATGAATGAAATGGAAGTGTATAAAGTGTGCAATAATTCTCTAAACACAATTAGGCGGGTGCATAAATCTGGGCACTCTTGTCGTTTAATTGATTTAAATATCATTCATTGCAGTCATTGCACCCAGACATTGTCCAATGCGGACCCAAACCGATAAACTACTGAGAAGGATTAATTCTGACAGTGTTTATTTAAAGCGGCTGAACTTTTCTTGTGTTTTACGGTGCACGTGCTTTGCGGCACAGTAAACTCACAGACCAAGATCACTAAACGCTCTCCTCAGCCAATCAGATCTGTGCAGACCGCTGCCCCAGGTAGTGAATTGGGACGAAGTTAAAACAACCTCATTATATATATATATATATATATATATATATATATATTTATATATATATATATATATATATATATATATTTATATATATATACATATATGAAACATCTAAGTTAGTTTTTCCCGGCCATGTCCCAATTCACTACCTGGGGCAGCGACACAAATCTGATTGGCTGAGGAGAGCGTGATCTTACGCCACACATTGTTTTTAACTTTCAGTGCAATATCCTGTATAATATATATATATATATATATAGTATACAGGACACATACGTATATACAGGATATTGCACTGAATCATAACACAAGTTAAAAATGGTGCCGATCCAGACCTTGGACTGACAAAATTTTCTCCAACTGGACCGTACTGAATTCTAATGAAATACCTCTGGTTTAGAGGAAGGATATAAAAAGCTATGTCAGAGATTTCAGCTGTCAGTTTCCACTGTGAACAACATAGTGAAGAAATGGAAGAACCACATGCACAGTTCTAGGTAAAGCATTTTCAAGCCAGTGTAACACCTCCATGATGACATCATAGAGGCCGTGGATTCAGCTTGAGGATGCCCCACAGGTGCTCAACTAGGTTTATGTCGTTATTATGCTGGAAAACTCTTGTGTAGACCAGTTTCCGAAGTGGCGTGCATCATATACTGTCCTATATTTCAATATTATTATACATTGTTCCACCACAACTGTCCCATATGACCATACAATACATTGTCATATACAGTGAGGAAATTGGTAGGTGTTAAACGAGACTCCTGCTCTCCACAGTTCCCACAAAAATTCCATAGACAGGAGGCCAGTTCAGTTTTAGCACTGTACTTTATTTCAGCTGTATTAGACTCTGTAGTGGAAAAGGATGCCATTCAAAAGGAGCAGATAAAACCATAGAAACGCAGGGTTTAGGATTAACATGATCCAGAGGGGAAAGGATGGGGGGGGGGGTTAATGCAATGGCAAATGGAGCATATATATGTATATATAATATATATACACACAACATCTCATGTAAACCCCACACACACACACGCACATATAGTGTTTTGCCCTTTTTACAGTTCTCTCAGGTGAGTTAGCACATTCCTGCAGATTAGGGTGGATGCTCTCGAGTTAGAATGCGGCGGTCAGAACGAAAAAAGCTACGTTTTGTTACCGAACAGATTCATGTTGTTCGTTTTATAGAAGTTATAAAACTAAAGGCAGTTCAGGTCAGGGAGTAGAAATGGCTGACCCAGTCAAATTCTGCATCAGTGTTTTTTAAAACCCGTTACACAAAGCAGTAAAAAATCTCACACACACACACATACAGACACACACACACACACATACATACATACACACTTCAGTGAATAAGACTGCGGGAATGTTATTAAAATTCCTGTACTTTACCTACATTTATCACATTTTCACAGTGCATTAAATTCAACAACAAGGCCTAAAACTGAGCCGTCCACCCTTCCTGTAGCTGCTGCTGTGTTCAGAGATGGCAGATTATAACTTTATATTATATTACTGGCATCTTTATTTAAAAGCTACTGAGCCTCAAAATGAGCTGTTTTTAACTAAAGTACTATACAATAATACAATATGGGAATATTACATTAAACTGATTTCTCACTTTAGGCCAGATACCCATACCCAATATCCTTATTTATAACCATATTTATTTATATCCGAACCATCTATACCTACAGTTGCAAGATAAAGTATGTGAATCATTTGGGATTACTTGGATTTCTGCATAAATTGGTCATTAAATGTGTTCTGATCTTCATCTAAGTCACAACAATAGACAAACACAGTCTGCTTAAACTAATACCACACAAAAAATATATATGTTTGCATTGTTTTATTGAACACAACATGCTAACATTCACAGTGAAGGGGGAAAAGTATGTGGGATTTAATAATTGGTTAATCCTCCTTTGGCAGCAAAAACTTCAACCAAACGTTTCCTGTAGCTGCAGATCAGACCTGCACAATAGTCAGGAGGAATTTTGGACCATTACTCCTCCAGTTCAGCTATAATATTCTTGGGATATCTGGTGTGAATCGCTCTCTGGAGGTCAGGACTCTCCAGAAGGCGTATTTTCTTCTGTTGAAATCATTTGGTTGTTGATTTACTACTATGTTTTGGGTCGTTGTCCTGTTGCATCATCCATCCTCTGTTGAGCTTCAGTTGGTGGACAGTTTTCCTGCAAAATGTCTTGGTTAACTTGGGAATTCATTTTTCTGTTGATGAGGCCAGGCCCTAAAGGCAGCAAAGCAGCCCCAAACCATGATGCCCCCTCCACCATATTTCACAGTGTTGTTCACAGGTTTTGATGATGGTGTGCTGTGACTTTTTTTTCTCTCCACGCGTAAACCCCCCCCGGCCCCCTGACTGTGAGCAGTTTAAGCAGACTGTGTTTGTCTTTTGATGTGACGTAGATGAAAATCAGAACACATTTAATGACCAATTTATGCAGAAATCTAAGTAATCCGAAAGGGTTCACATATTTTTCTTGCAACTGTATATCCATCATCCATACCCAAACCATCTACACCAGGGGTGTCCAAACTACGGCCCGCGGGCCATTTGCGGCCCGTTTCCTTTTTTGGAGCGGCTAGCGAGGTATTTTAGAAATAGAATGAAAGTTGGCCCGCTGTTAAGCAGGTTTTTATAATGTGAGATTCAAAGTTTGAACGCTAGGTGTCAGAAACGGGCCAAAGAGTCTAAAAGCAGAGAGAATGCGCATTTCTAGCTCAGAAAAACAGAGTAATAAAGTCTAAAAGCGGAGAGGGTGCGCATTTCTAGCGCAGAAAAACGGGCCAAAGAGTCTAAAAGTGGAGAGAGTGCACATTTTTTGCGCAGAAAAACGGGCCAAAGAGTCTAAAAGCGGAGCGAGTGCGCATTTCTAGCGCAGAAAAACGGGCCAAAGAGTCTAAAAGCGTAGAGAGTGCACATTTCTAGCGCAGAAAAACGGGCCAAAGAGTCTAAAAGCGTAGAGAGTGCACATTTCTAGCGCAGAAAAACGGGCCAAAGAGTCTAAAAGCGGAGAGAGTGCGCATTTTTTGCGCAGAAAAACGGGCCAAAGAGTCTAAAAGCGGAGAGGGTGCGCATTTCTAGCGCAGAAAAATAGGCCAAAAAATCTAAAAGTTGCCGTAATTAAGGAGTTTAATATTAAGAGACATCATGAAATGAAACATCACTTTGAAAAATCTTAGTTTATACAACACTGTCAAAGATAGATAAAGATAGTGAGTCAAGTAAAATGGTGTGTAAATGAAATAATCAGGAAAATGTATTATTTAAAGTGGTATATTTCATTATTTGTTTTATTACAGAGTGTGGCCCGTGACTTCAAATATATTTCTCCTTCTGGCCCCCAACAAAAAAAGTTTGGACACCCTTGATCTACACCTAAACCCACCATCCATACACAAACCATCCATACCTATACCCATCATCCATACCTACACCCATCCATGTACCCAAACTGTCTACACCTATATCTATTAGAATCCACTGGCACTTTAGGAGTGGAGTTGAATTCCCAGAATTAAAATTACTAGATCCGTAATTAAGTGCTATGTTGGTCTGGGTGTAGGCTAAGCCTTAGCTTAGCTAGTAGCAGTAAAACAGCTGCAGAACTTTATGCTGAACTATTAATCTGAACTGAATTACAGACTGTAAATGTAGGGATTTACCTGAGCCGAGCTCTACTTTGCACAGCCTGTCCAACATCACAGCAGTATCATCTGTGGGCGGAGCCTGGATATTATTGTTATTACTGAGATACTGTTTATCCCCTGTACATCTACTATAGATCTACTGTACATCTACTGTATATCTACTGTGTCGTGCAGTAAACATCACAGATAAGGCAAATTTCACACACTTCACTGAGGGGAACATTCTTATAATCCATTACCTGCACCGATACATGCAAACACAACTTTCCTCCAATCAGCTTTTTTTGTTCTGACTCTGACCGTGTGCTGTACAGTCGTTTTATCTGGCGGTTTCATCATTACTGTCAGATAGAGGAGAAAAAAAATCTTTTGCAAGCAAAAATGTGTTCATAGGTTTGCTTACTTACATTTTTTAAATCAAATTTGATTTAAAATCTTGAAGAAAATGGCATTTTATTAAAAACCATCAGTAATCAGTCCTTATTTTCTGAAATATTACCTACTTTATCCAAATTTTGACTTAGTATTTTCAAAAATATATATATATATATATTTTCTTAATTTGATTCAAAATAAAAAAAAAAGTTAATATTGTGTTGACCTGTGTCTCAATAAAATTAATTTCTTTGTTGTCTTTTTTGAAAAGTTATTTATTATCTTACTTAAAGGGAATATAATATACTTCTTTTTACACAGAAATGGTAAAAATGTTTTTGAATTCTTTGCACAAAATCACTCTCTCATAAAGAGATCTCACCACCAGTTTTAGTCCCTTTCAGATTCAGCCGTTTAAGGACCCTGCCCATTTTTATGCAAATAAGCGGTTGCTGGACACGCCCCGTGTACGTTCTGCTATTTTGCCACGGACAGTAGATCAGTACAGTACAGATCCCTCCCTCAGACAAAGTCTTACTGTGTCCTGTATTCGGTTCTTAACCAGCAGACCGAAGAGGCTCTGGTGGGGTTTCGGGTTCGGGGTGGAGCCAGGGTGGATCTATACAGTTTTCCTTATTGTGATGTCACAATAAGGGAGCCACCCAAACAACGGGCTCATAGAAGCATATGATGAATCCTGTTAGCACACTCTCACTCTTTCAGCTGATTCATGGAAAATGGATCGATTGTTTTTTTTTTTCATGCTTGGAATGTTTATAAGGGCAATCGAGACCCAAGTGGAGATATAAAAAACACAAAAGTGATTTTTGCAAGCTATGTCCCCTTTAAAATAATGACTTTTTATATAATAACCTTGCTTACGAAATGAATTATTTCCATAATGCCTTATAATTGAACTTTTGAACTGCAATTTGTCTGATTTATTCTTCCCCGATATTATTTTGGTATCTCAAAATAACAAAATAATGATCTAATTTCTCAATAGACTGGCTAATTTTTAGGTTGAGACGTTTTGATTAATAATGTCAACACAATAAGTCTTTTTTCCTCTTCTATCTGCAGAAATGAGAGGAAGGGAGCTTCAGTTTTTTGGAGCGATGCCATAATGTGCAGAAATATGCCAGGAGTAAAGATGTATTATTGCTGTGTACGTTGAGGCCGCTGTCTGGGACGTCAGCGACAGAGGTTATATTGCTCGGCTGCTTCGATATATATATATATATATATTTTTTTTTTTTTCCCAGTCAGCAGCCAGTGGAGAGGCTGGCCAGTGTTAGCCCTCTCAGATAAATTATATATTATTATATATTTATTTATTTATATTTGAGAGACACTGTAAGGCCTCTTCTTTTTCTCTTTTTTTTTTTTAAATCATCAAAGTGCATCAACACTCAAACGTCATCATTTACAGTGAATATATATATTTATAGTATCAGAGGGTATATAAGGTTATACAGGATTGCCACCTATAAAAAAGGTACAGTCAAATATTTAAAAAAGAGAAACGGAACCGAAATAAAGAGTGCCCGACGAGCTGCATAATCATACAAAGAATTTGTGCCATTGTTTCTAAGTGTTTCCGTGACGACGATATTATAAAAACTCCAAAACAAAGTGGTAAAACATTTAAAAAATATATAGAATACTACAGAAACGCCCACACCATCCCAAATCCGCCCTCCGGCAAATGTTCACAACGACACTAAACAGATGGGTTGGGATGGGGGGGGGGGTTGGGGGGCAGTGGTGGCTTATACATCTCAGACTATAATTTTAATATCTGTCAATCAGAGCGCCAGTCTGTTCTGGCTAAGTGCTTTTAGAGCTCGGCGCATCTGCTCTCACAAACATCTACGCTCGTCTGGTTTCACTAAAGTGTCCGTCCATATCCGTATCCATATGAAAACTAAATATCTGTTATATTTCATCTGCTTCTTTTTTTTAATACTGTACATAAAAATTAGTGCGAATACAGGTTCCTGGAGTGGGCGTGGTTAGGGTGTGATTGATTACCCCCGTAGCCCGTCAGCATGCTGGGAGAGTACTGTACTTCGGGAAGGCCGCGATTGGTTGATTGGTTGGAGCGATGCGGACAGATCCGGATCCAGCAGGAAGAGGAGGAGGAGCGATGCAAAGAGAAGAAAAAGAGAAAAGCAGCAAATATTAAACAAAGAAGAACAGACTGTCAAAAATATTCAATAACAGAGGTGTGATGGATTTCTATTGGGTCTCTGTAGCTTTTACTCTGTTTTCTACCTGTTGGTTCAGTAGCTGCAGCAGATTTCTGACTGTGTGAATAGGGGAGATAGCCCTGTGAGGAAGACTACACACTGATGAAGAGTGAGGGCTGGGGGGGGGGGGGGGGGCACACCTATTATGCTAATAATTGATACCATGAGCCAATAGGAAAGAGAAATAGGATTTTTTGTGTAGTATACTAAGAAATGTTTGATAAACTTAGTGTAATTTAGTGTGTCAAAGCTGTTTATTTTATGTCATACATTCTTGATATATTTTGAATATATTTTGATAAACTAACAGCACTGGTCAAAAGTTTGGAAACACCTTCTCATTCCAAATCTTATTTTTTTTCCTACATTGCAAATTTAAACAAACCAAAATACTCTGTGAAGCATTTAGGTGCTCTTATCTGGGGGGCTGTTAACTTGCGGTTTCTGAGTCTGGTAACTCTGATGAACTTATCCTGTGCAACAGAGAAATCTCTTACTCTTCCTTTCCTGGAGCAGTCCTGATGAGAGCCAGTTTCATCATAACGATCATAGTGGTCTTTGAAACTGCACTTAAGGATACTTTCAAAGTTTTCGGATTGACTGGACTCAAAGGATTCGGACTGACCTTCATTTCTTCATTTTTCTTTACTTAGTTGTGTAGTTTTCTGCCATAATATGGATTAGAACATTACTCAAAAAGAGCTATTCACTTTAGACCAACTCTACCTCTTCACAACTTTACAACTGATGCTCTCAAACACATTAAGAAACAAGAAATTCAAGTTATTAACTCTTGAGAAGTTGAATCTTGACTCTACCTCAAAAAAATGACCCAGAAAATCCAGCCAAGATGTTCAAAGCTGTCATCTAAAGCCCTGTCCGTAAGGAATAAGCTTCTCAGGGGATACTGGGGTAAGTTTCTCTTTTATGGGGGTCCTCTGTGATTTATTTCTTGTCCGGAACGACCATATATGTGTTTTTCTTAGATGTCCTCTGAGAAAAACTACAGGCTGAATTATCTACAGTTTTTCGCTGAACTCTGTGGTCCTCTGGTAATTTTAGTCCCATTCGGATCCACATTTCTGAGTTTTGTCACCTCACATTTAATAAATTAGCTATTTGTCCACTGAAACGCCCTGTAATTACACTTTAGGTGCGTGTTTCCATGGAGATACAGGTAAACACAACAGGGAGTGGAAATGGAGGAGCTACTGAACGTGATGTCACGTGACCAAGAAAGCCAAAAAACTCACTGGTCCTCCTGTTTTTTCGATTGCAGTCCGGATGCAAGAATTTTTTCACAGACGTCCCCCTGAGAAACTAATCCCGTCCAGATAGGGCTTAAAAAATATAATGTATAAAACATATTCTAGTTTGTTTAGCACCTTTTGTCTTCATAATATGAATGTTTTCAAACTTGTGACTAGAACTGTATTTATATATCAGTAATCTAACATGTCATGTTTATTAATAATGTCTGCTGTGAGTCTATCAAAAGAGTGGAGTAAGATAAATGATATTGGACAGATATCATCTGCTACTGCTAAATATGTCATTTAAAATATTAAAAAGGCAGATTATCCTAATGTTTTAGTTGTGGAAGTTGTAGCATGACCTGTAACACTTAATTAGCTGATGTCCTGTGCTGTGACTTTTGGATATGCACACACTTTCTTATTTTTGCATTTTTGTCACCTTTTCCAGACTGATAGATCTAATGTGCTTTCTTTCTCATTCATTCCTTAATTTCCTTTTATATATTGGCATGATATTTTGTTTCTCTTTCTTTCCTTTCTGTTTTCTCTATTTATCTCTTTTACATGTATGGAGATGCTCTGTCCCTGTTGTTCCCAGCCTGGCTCTCCACTGCCCGCTGTGTTGTTCTCCGGCTCTGCAACCCTGCACTGATTACCATTAACACACTCAGAATCTGCTTCTATATGAGCCATAGCTCCATAGTTTGTGTCCATCACATTTATATATTCATAAATTAGTACCTGTTATATTATCCATAGTACACATTAATTCTCTGTACTGTTGTTTTGTTCTGTTATTTGTTTGTTGATGTTTATTTGTTTGTACTGAGCGGGTCAACCCGAGTAGGATGGGTTCCTCGGACTGAGTCTTGGTTCCTTCCACGGTTTCTTCCTCTTAAAGGGAGTTTTTTTTTTTTTTTGCCATTGTGTCACCATAAAATTGGCATCTCTGTGGTGCTGCTCATAAGAGGCGTGGACCTGTTTTTCCTGTAAAGCGGCTTTGTGACAACCTTTATAAATAGAAATAAAATTGAATTGAATTAAATTGAATTTTTGAGTATCTTTTGGTCTACTTTGCTTTGTCAGGCAGGTCCCTTTTAAGTGATTTCTTGATTGAGAACTAAAAAGGGTGTGGCAATAATCAGGTCTGGGTTTGGCTAAAGAAACTGAACTCAGGTGTGATAAACCACAGTAGTTTTGTTTTACCTGGGGGGCAAACACTTTAACACTTTAACACTTTAACACAGGGCCGTGTAGGTTTAGATTTTTTCTTTTCTCTCTCTTAATAATAATAAACTTCATGTAAAAGCTGCATTGTGTTTACTTGTGCTGTCTTTGATTAATATTTACATTTGTTTGATGATCTGAAACATTCACGAGTGACAAATATGCAAAATAATAGGAAATCACATAGGGGCATACACTTTTTCACTTTTTCACACCACTATATGGTGCAGCTGTAAACTCTAACTTAAATAAAGTATTAAAGATGAGTAAACTGTGATAGACTGCTAAATAGTAGCCCTGAACTCAAGCTATAGTCTTTTTTTTAAATACTTTTTACTCCATTTTACTCTAATTTCAGATTATCACACACAGAAATCTGCCGTGGAGTTATCACTAAACGTGAGTCAGGAACAGTTTGGGAAATTTCAGTGAGCTAAATCTGAGAACAGTGGCGAAACAGTGGCCTCTACAGGCAGCAGCTCTTCATTCAGAAGACGGAGAGACAGTCAGAAACGAGTAAAAACGATGAGAATGAAACTGAGGATGAACTGACAGAGACAGGGGAACTCACAGAGGGGGGTGGGGACGGCCTGTCACTCAGAGGCAGGCTTTCATAACCAGGGTTGCCATTGGAGGAAGCGTTTGGAGTCCTGCATAGAGACACAGAGAGAGGAGCAGAGAGAGGAGAACAGAAGAAGGAAAAAGAAGAAGAGATAATGAAAATTAGAAGGGAAAGGAAAAGGAGAGGGGGAATAGGAAAGGGGTAGAGGAGAAAGAAGGAGCAGGGTCGAGGGCAAAGAAGAAGAAGAAGAAGGAGGAGGAGGAGGAGGAAAGGATAAAGGGAAGGGATGAGCAGGGATGATGAGAAAGAATAAAAGAAGTGATGAGCAAGGAGGATGAGAAAGTATAAGGGAAGAGGAGGAAAAACGGAAAGGAGAAGCAGGGAGAATAAGAAAGGACAAGGGAAAGGAGTAGAAGGGTGGAGGACAAAGAAGAAGGTAAGTGAGGGGCAGAGAGGAGGAGAAAGGAGAAGGGAAATAAGGAGCAGGGGAAACAAGAAAGTATAAGGATAAGGAGGAGAAGGGAAGAGGAGAAAGCATAAGGGAAAGGAGGAGCGGGGAAGAGGAGAAAAAAGAAGCAATAGGAGGAGCATGGAGAATGAGAAAGAATATGGGAATGAGGAGCAGAGATAAAGAGAAAGGATATGGGAATGAGGAGCAGGGAAGAGGAGAAAGAAGAGGAAGAAGGGGAAAGGGGAACATGGAAAATAAGAAAGGATATGGAAAGAAGGAGTGGAGAGTAGGAGAAAGGATAAGGAAAATGAGGAGCAGGGAGAATAAGAAAGGATATGGGAAGGAGGAGCACGGAGAATAGATAAGAAAAAGGAGGAGCAGGGGGAATAAGAAAGGATAAGGAGTAGCAGGGAGAAGGAGAAAGTAGAAGGGAAAGGAAGAACAGAAAGGATAAGGTAAAGGAGGATCAAGGAGAAGTAGAAAGCATAAGGGAAAGGATGAGCAGGAAGGATGAGAAAGGATAAAGGAAGAGATAAGCAGGGAGGAGGAGAAAGTATAATGGAAAGGAGGCTCAGAGAAGAGGAGAAAAAAGAAAGGTAAATGAGCAGGGAGGAGGAGAAAGGATATGAGAATAAAGAGCAGGGAGGAGGGAAAAGGATAAAGGAAGGGAGGAAAAGAGAGCATGTGAAAGGATAAGGATAAGGAGTAGCAGAAAGGAGGAGAAAGAATAAGAGAAAGAAGGAGCAGGGAGAATAAGAAAGGATAAGAAGTAGCAGGGAGAAGGAGAAAAATAGAAGGAGGAATGAATATGGAGGAGAAGAAAGCATTAGGGAAAGGAGGAGCAGAGAGGAGAGGAAAGAAGAAAAGAAAGGAGGAACAAAGAGGGTATAATAAGGCCGGAAAGAAAAAGAAATGAAAGGAAAAGCAGGGAGGAGGACAAAGAAGAAGGAATGAAGGAAAAAGATGAGCAGAAAGTAGGAAAAAGAAGAAGGGAAAGGAGGAGCAGGGAGGAGGAAAAAGAAGAAGGGAAAAGAGGAACAGGGAGGAGGAAAAAGAAGAAGGGATAGGAGGAGCAGGGAGGAGCAGAGAGGAAAGCGAGACAGTGAGGAGGGCCGTGCCACATTAAGGGGGAACAGAGAAAAGGCAGGACCGAGAATGGATAAAGAGAGAGAGATAGATAGAGAGAGAGAGAAAGAGAGAGAAAGTAAGAGGAAGAGAGTTAGAAAGATGGTGACATCCATAATGTCCTGTTCATTACAGTATATTTATATATTGGTGGTGTTTCTGAGAGGTGCACAGCAGGACATGCGCGTCTGAACAGTGGAGCTAGTGGAGCACCTGAACCCTCCATAGATATACAGTACAGATAACTGACGCTGACATTCGAAAGTTTGGGCATCCCAAGAGATCTGAGCTCTCAGGTAACTTTTATCAAGCTACCAGACATTAATCTGCCTGTTTAAATCATATTTTGTTTATAGTTAAGGTCAGGAGCTGGTTGCAGATTTTCCAACAATCAGCAGACATGAGTCACTATAATGAACGATAAAAAAAAAAAACATAAAACGCTTCTCTGGTGAGCTTTTGTTTACATACCTCCCCTGTCTCTCTGTCGCGATCACCCGTTTTTGGGCTCCCTATCTTCTCATAAGGGCATTTTTCCCCGACCATGTCCCAATTCACTAGCTGGTGCATCGATAGTGTATTGGACCGTGACCCTGATGACACGGGTTCGATCCCGCATGAGGAGCAGTGTGTTTATTTATGTATTTTTTCCTTTCTTCTTGGGTTTATCTGCTTTGAGATCAACTGTTCTGCAATTGGGTTTAACAACCCTCTGGGCTGGAGAGCTACTAGTCTGTAGCAATACTAGACTGTAGCAATCCACTTCATTTTCGAAAACAGATCTTTTTTTTCCTGGCCCGCCATGTAATGGCTTGGAAAATATCTGCCCAGCAGCCAAACTTAATTGCCGACCCCTGATACAGTGCCTAGCAAAAGTATTCGACCACCTTAAACTTTTCAATCTTTTGCCCCATTTCAGGTTTCAAACATAAAGATATGATTTTTTTTTTTTTTGTGAAGAATCAACAATAAGTGGGACACAATCGTTAATTAAATTTATTGGATATTTTTAACTTTTTTTAGAAATAAAAAACTGAAAAGTGGGGCGTGCGATATTATTCAACCCTTTTACTTTCTGTGCAGCAAACTCACTCTGACTGAGAAAATCAGACTGTTTTCTCCTCTATTTTCGAATATCTTAAGATTGAGGCATAATTGTGTTGATTTTTGAGATCTTTTAGCTGCTTCTTGTTGTCAGACTTGTTGTCAGTATTTAAGTGATTTCTTAATTCTACAGGTCTTGCTCCACTTGCTCACAAAATCAGGTGCTCATGGAGCAGGGTGAAGGCTACGGGGGTAGTGGAGTGCGGAAGACCTTGGAGCAGAAGCTTCCTGAATATAGGAATTATTAAATATCAATCCCCGCCCTCCCCATAAACCAATCAGCAAACAGGTTACAGAATCTGTCAATGGATGGAGCCCAATAACGGGACTATTCTGGAAGAAAACCTGTTGGAGTCTGCAAAAGACCTGAGACTGGGACGGAGATTTACCCACCAACAAGACAATGATCCAAAACATAAAGCAAAATCTACAATAGAACGGTTCACAAATAAACATATGCAGGTGTTAGAATGACCAAGTCAAAGTCCAGACCTGAATCCAATGGAGAATCTGTGGAAAGAGCTGAAAACTGCTGTTCACAAACCAACGCTCTCCATCCAACCTCACTGAGCTCCAGCTGTTTTGCAAGGAAGAATGGGCAGAAATTTCAGTCTCGATGTGCAAAACTGATGGAGACTTACCCTAAGCAACTTGCAGCTGTAATCTCAGCAAAAGGTGGCGCTACACAGTATTAACGGAGGGGGGCCGGATAATATTGTACATATATATGTTTTATCTGCTTAACTTCAATTAATTTATTAATTTACATCCATTCCTGCATTTCAGGCCTGCAACACAATCCACAAATTCCAAAGTTGGGATGGGGCAATTATGTCATATCATATCAGAGTCAGGGGTAAAAGCACAAGCCTAAGCTGAATCCCTATATCTGCGATCCCTCAGAAGCATTTTATCAAGAACCATCATTAAACAGCAGACTAAGAGGCTGCCACTATGCTTGGGAGATTGCTGGTTCGAATCCCAGTCATGCAGCTTGCCATTAGTTGCTGGAGCCCCAAGAGAGCACAAATGTTCTTGCTCTCTCTCTTTGGGTGGGTAGATGGCACTCTCTCCCCACATCACTCCAAAGGGTGATGTTGATCAGCACAAGGCATCTGTGAACTGATGTATTAGAACTGAGTCGCTGCGCTTTTTTCAAAACCCTAGAAGTCCTAAATTCAGGATCTGTCGTGTTATATGGGGGTTCACCACACTTCTGTGAAGAGATCTTAGATCTTAGAACAACAAATGCCACCTTCGAGACCACATTTTTTCCAGGGATGTCACACGCTGAACATACTAGCAGGAAGAATGGTGCAAAAAACAGCTGAAATAACGTTTTCTTTTATAGTATCCCCAGAGGCAAAAGAAGTCTTGAAAGAAGGGAATGGTAACATTACAAAGTGGTAAAAGTGTTTTTTGGAATATGTTGCAGGCCTGAAATGCAGGAATGGATGTATATTCATAAATGAAATGAAGCTGAGCAGACAAAACATGACATAAAGTGCTGTGAAAAAGAGTTTGGCCACCAGAGATTTCTTTTGTTTTTTATCATACTTAGATTTTTCAGATTAAACACTTTAATATCAGACGAAGATAACCTGAGTAAGTATAAAAAGCTGGTTTAAATGATAATTTTATTTATTAAGGGAAACAATCTTTTTGTCACGTCTTGGCCTCGTCTCGTGTCTCTGTGTGTCTTCCCCACGTGACCTGTGCTCCCCTGTGTCTCCCGTCTCAGTACTTTTCCACCTGTGTCTCATTTGTAGCTCCGCCCCTTCCCCAGGTGTTTCTAATTATAGTGTGTTTCCTGTTTCTTTAAATAGCCCTCCTCTGCCACTTTGTCTCCGTCGGTCTTTGCACCTTCACCTGTCGTTCGTCTCTCTGTGTTTTCATAACGTTTCTCAGTGTCTCTCTTAGCCTTGGTTCCTTGTTTCTTGTTTATTTCTTGTTTTCTCGTTTATAGTTTATTTCCTTGTTTATTTCTAGTTTCTTGTTTTATTTCTTGTTCCCTAGCTCCCTGTATATACCCTGCTTGTGTTGATTCCTAGTTTAGCTCCTTGTATATATTCCCTGTTTGTTTATTTATTATCTCTAGTTGGTTTAGTTTAGGTTCTTTGATTTGTTTTGGTTATTGGTTATTTGTGTATCTTTGTTTCATGTTACTTATTCCTTGTTTTTCTTGTTATTTATTTATTAAATTATTATTTATTTTCACCCTACCTGCACTTGTGTCCGCCTCCTCGTCTCCCTGCCTGGGTCTCCGTGACACTTTTTAAAACCTTTTTTAAAAGTATTTTTCATCTGTGGAGGAATTTTGGCTCACTCTTTCTTGGAGCCACATTGGAGGGTTTCTAATTTTTTTAGCCATTTAGAGTTGGCCTTGCTGGTGTGATCATTGTCCTGCTGCAGAACCCAATCACGCTTGAGCTTGAGGTCACAAAGTGATGGTAGAGAGCACAATTCCTTTCTTAGTTTAGAATCATTAACACTGGGCTTAACTCATCTCCCTGATGAGTTGTCCATTCCCTTTTGGAGTAATTTCGTTAGGTCGATCACTACTGGGAAGGTTCACCAGTGTTCCATGTTTTCTCCATTTGTGAATAATAGCTCTCACTGTGGTCTGTTGGAGTTCCAAAGGTTTATAAGCGACTTTAAATGTAACCTTTTCCAGACTGATAGACGTCAATGACTTTTTTTGGGGACTGTTTTCTCCTCTATTTTCGAAAATCTTGAGGCATATTTGGGGCATAATTGTGTTGATTTTTTAGATCTTTTAAGTGCTTCTTGTTGTCAGACCGTATTTAAGTGATTTCTTGATCCTACAGGTCTTGCTCCACTTGCTCACAAAATCAGGCGCTCATGGAGCAGGGTGAAGGCTACAGGGATAGCGGAGTGCAAAAGACAGTGGAGCAGAAGCTTCCTGAATATGGGAATTATGAAATATCAATCCCCGCCCTCCCCATAAACCAATCAGAAAACAGGTTACAGAATCTGTCAGTTATGGAAATAAAGTGTGTATGTGTAGCTGTGTAGCGAAGAGAAGCAAAATAGCAGCAAGAGAGAGAGAGACAGATAGAGAGAGACAGATAGAGAGAGAGAGAGAAAACAGATCATGACAGATTTGAAAAGCATGGCGTTGATTTGGACAGCATGGTTTTGATGGCGGGAGGGGGGCGGGACTTTACCTAAAAAACCTTTCGTCTCTGATTGGTGGATTTACGTCTGTCTTGGAATGACGGACAGACTGATAGACAGACACACAGACAGACAGACCTATGGACTTGTGTCTGTTTATTTTTTTTTCAATGGCTATTCTGCGCTCAGCTAAACACCTGTCTGTGTGTCTGTCTGTGTGTGAGTGTGTGTTTTGTAGTGTGTGTATGTGCTCAGTGTGTGTGTGTGTGTGTGTGTATCTGTCTATAGGCTAGCACTCAACCAGAGACTAAAAAATGTCTAATGTTTAATTTGTATAGTTTGTGCGAATATTACCTTTAATAAGGGAGAAACCCCTTAAAAGCCAATTAAATTTAGCAAAAGTTAGGATTTAGGAAAAGTTAAGAATTTTTTATAGACTTTTTATTTCATTTTAATATGAAGATCAAAGGAAATCTAGCCGCTAAATCCTAAACCTGATCTTTTTTTAGATGTTGGAGAATAATATTGTATAGCACATATGAAAGTGTGTAGAGTTAATAGTGACCTATAAAATCTATAAAAAAAATCCATAAAATTCTGGAAAGCTCCGCCCCCAGTGCTATAATACTTTTAGAATATTATTTTTTAAATTATTTTAAAAAGTTTTTTTCTGTCAGAATAAAAAAATAAAAACTCATATTATTTGTACTGTAGAATTACGCAGACTAAATTAAAATTTTAATAATATAATTTAATAATTACAATAAAATAATGCTATAATTAAAGCTTATCGTTTTTATTATATTGCATATCAAACATAGTAATACTGAATACATAATTTAAAGTTACATTTATAGAATTAACGATAGCTGATAGAACCACATGGACAAGAGATAATTTAGAAAAGTTGCGAACAATTCTGGTAAACTCCACCCCCCAGTGCTGTAATACGTTTATAATATTATTCAATACGTTTTTTTTTTAGGTTAATGATTGAAGAAATGTCAATCATATCAGTCAGAAAAGTTCTGGTTTATCAAAAACAAAAAGTAATTTTTTTTGTACCATGTAAAATTACTTTGACTGGTTTTGAATTTAAATTATTATTATATTTTTTTATTATTATAATTATGATAAAATAATATTATAATAAAATTTAACAGCAAACAAAATAAAATAGAACACATGAATTAATTATATTATTTAACTATTTAAAATGTAAAGAATTTTTTATTTTAGATAAAAAATAAATATTAAAATAAAATTTCATACTATCACTTCCTTTTAGCTCCTCAAAACTGGTCCTGTTGCTAGACACTCCTTTGCGAGAGTATAAGTGTGTAAGTTGGTGTTTATTTATATATATATATATATATATATATATATATATATATATATATATATATATATATATATATACAGATATATACTGTATACATGTGCTTTTTGGTCAGGGTCATTCTGTCTGTCTGTCTGTGTGTCTGTGCGTGTGTTACTCACGGTAACGGTGGTGCGCTAGAAAAGGGGGGAGTCCAGCCGGCCCCCTGGTAACTATAGAAGGGGGGCAAGGCCCCTCGCTGTGAGCCCATGGCCGTCTGTCTACGTGCCTGGTGAGAAGTGAATGGGTCCTCGCTCTCGCTGTCCGAGTCTTCGTACTCCTCCGAGTCGCTGCTCCGGCGCGGGAGGGAGCGGAGGGAGAGACAAACAGCGAGGGATGTTAAGGATGAGCACATGATAAAAATCACAGTGTTTTCTGAGCTTTATGAACAAGCTGGAAGCAGCAAAACAGCAACAGGAGGGAAAGTACCACAGGAGTAGGGCTGCCACAAACGATTATTTTTATAGTCGACTAATCACCGATTATTTTTTATGATTAGTCGACTAATCGGATCATACGTTAATTGAATATAAAACACAGTTTATCACAATAGAATGCAGCTGCTATTATACAACCATCATTAGATTTCAGCTATATGCTAACTAAAAATAAAAACAATTAAAATCATAGTTCATTAAACCTTTAATGAAATATGCAGCTTGTTGTAACAGACAATTATTTTACTGTTTAGCATAAAGTGTAAACAACTGTGTAAAATAAGGATAAGGCACTGGCATTTATGAAACATCTCAACCGTGAGGTTGTTTGAACTATTATGAAAAAAAAGTATATTAATAAAAAATGCCTTTCTGTCCAGATATTGTGTACATTACCGTCTCTCTGTCGCACTCAGTGTGTCTTTAGTTTCTGCCCGATCTTGTTTTTCTGCCAGTTCTTGGGCTCCCTATCTCTTTATAAAGGCGTTTTTCCCCGTCCGCGTCCCAATTCACTAGCCAGGGCAGCGGTCTGCACAGATCTGATTGGCAGAGGAGAGCGTTTGGTGATTTTACACCACACATGACTGATCTGTGAGTTTACTGCACCGAAAAGCACTGAAAACAGAAGCCACTGTCAGAATGAAATCCTTCTCTGTAGTTTATCGGTTTGGGACGGCATTTGTGACAACGTCTGGGTCTGGATCCGGATCGCGGTCCGCCTATTAGTGACCTCTGTTTTAAAGCTATCAAGATGAGTAAGTTAAGTACTAAGTTAACGCTCTGTTTACGCTAATTTTAGCAGCTAAATAGCAATTTAGCTTCTTCGTCATTTAATCAGCCACAACATGCCTCCTTTTCAGGTGCTCGTGCATCGCGGTTGTGCTGCCGAGGAAGGCAAGTTCTTCATTGCAGATATTGCATTGCACGCGTTTCACTTTTATTTTCTTGGTGAACCCACACTTTTGAGTTCTGTAGCGGGGTAGCCATGAAACCAGAGCCTGTCTGTATAATGTCCTGAGATGTCGTCCACTTCCTACCCCGGTTTCCACTACTGCGCATGTGCATCCAGGACAGAAAGGCAGTCGCAGCAGTTTGGAGAGAAAAACAAAGAAAAAAAAAAATGACTAATCGACTATTAAATTAGTCGTCAACTATTTTAATAGTCGACATAATCGCGACTAGTCGACTAATCATGGCAGCCCTACACAGGAGTCCCACAGGGTTCAGTATTAGGGCCTTTACTTCTCTTTATATCTGTTGCCTCTTGGTAATGCCATCAGAAATACAGCTAAAGTTCATTTTTAAACATTTTCTTGAGAAATTAGCTGCTGACAGCACTCTTTCCTAAAGGGAACGTATTATATCTCATTTTACCTAAGTTAGAATAGGTATAAAGGTTATACAAAACATGTTCATAATGTTCTTTTCACAAAATCACTCTCACATAAAGAGATCTCACGAGCTCTATTCTTGCCAGGTTCAGTCCCTTTCAAAATATGCCATTAAATGGCTCTGTCACTTTTATGCAAAGAGCGGTTGTTGGCCATGCCTCGTGTTAATGCGGAGCATTTACCAAGCCAGTTCATGCTTAGCTACGATAGAAGCACAAAACTCATCATTTGAAAGTACTTGCATCTCCCTCATCTGCTGACGTGCCACAGACAGTAAGTACAGATTCCTCCTTCAGACAAAGTCTGCTGGCTAATCCTGCTGTGTACTGTCTGACCTGTATGGTTTTCTTCAACTGATCTAGTGGGTGCCCATCAGTCTTGGTGAGGGTTGGTGCCAGGATGGTTCTGTCCCGATAAGGGAGCATCCAAACGGCTCAACTCTATCAACTGATTCACAGTGATTCAACTGATTTTTAAATTTGAGGGTTTATATGGGCAGTGGAGGCTGAAGTGGAGTATCAAAGCACTAAAAGGGTGTTTTTGCATAATATTTCCCCTGTCCTTTGTTTCAGAACTGGATCAGGTTTGAAAATGGCCAACACATGATCCATTAAACTGTACTAAACCCAAATGATGTGACTTTTGGATAGGTGTGGTTCTAGCTTGTGCTTTGCCCCGGATGAACACTCGCTTCAGCAATTGTATACAGTGGTGTGAATAAGTGTTTGCCTCCTTTATGGTTTCCGACCAAAATTACCCCAAGAGCCCAGCGATGACTCATCCAAGAGGTCACAAAAGACCCCATGTCCAGCCATATATTTTTGACCTAAAGCTCAAACGATCTTGGGTTTTACAGCAGAACAAGGATCCACAACACACCAGCAAGTCCACCTCAGAATGACTGAAGAAAAACAAAGTGAAGACTGTGCTATGCTGGCAAACACTTTTTTTTACACCACTGTATATTATACCCCCCATGCAATTTTCTCAGTGTGTTGGTCATGTGAAGGGTGATCATTTTTTAGCAATAGCAAGAGCCTCTGGTTCCCCTCCTTGCCCAGTTTGTTCATATCTAAACATGCAAGTGTTTTAAAGAATTCAATGTTCACATTTTTTAAATGTATACATTTTTACAATCATCATCCTAATTCTTTATTCTGCAGTGTGTCATAAACACATAGAACTGTCTGATCTATGCTCAGCACGCTTCAACAGAGACATATTTCATATGTTCGAGGCACACATTCCCTAAAGATTACGCAGAAGCTTCCCTCTTAAACATACACTGGGGAATTGTCAGAATAAGGGAAAATAATCTGTTAATCCGTTAATCTACATTTCTCTGAGGCTTCACTAAGAGCCTCATTAATCTATGGATCGCTCCATACTCTGCAGATGGAGTCTCGGGACAACGCACACTGTAGCTCAACAAGAAAATCTCCCAGCAGATCAGTCTGAACTCCCCTATATCTGCTCTACACTCAACGCTGACTTCTAGCAATATTAGCTCGTATTTGGGTGACAATGAAGTGCACTACAGTTCCCAGCATGCACTGCAAAATCTAAAAAAAACAGTGGTTATACCCAGAGTTTCCAACTTAAGGTACGTCTTCCACTGGCACTTCAGGCTCAATGCATCCTAATTATTTCAATGGTGATTGCTGTCACATAGCGCATTGAATGCAACCTCGCTGTACGGCAAAAAGGTTCAGCAGAGCTCAGCTTATACAAATGAGTACAGCTGTCGCACTGCGTCTAGCCAATCAGGAAAGAGTAGTCTGCTACAAAAGTAGACGTCATACACATACGAACCTCAAACATGTCTGAATCTAGATTTATATTATTATATTTTATTTATAAAACTAATAAATTATGACTGCATACTTCAAGGCGGTTTTGTTGCTTCTATTGAATTTTAAAAAATCACAGATAGAAGAAAAATTCTAGTGGACATGTACTTTAGCGTTAGATTTTTTTCAAGTTTGTATATGTTCCTGGGGGAGGTCCTGATTCAGTTTCATCATAGCGTTTGACTGTCTTTGCAAAAGCACTTGAGAGTACTTTTTCTAAAAGTAATTTTACTTACTTAAAGTAAGTAGTTCTTGCCATAACCTGGATTAAAACATTACTCAAATAGAGCTATTCACTGTATACCTGTAACTCTACCTCTTCACAACTTTACAACTGATGCTCTCAAACACATTAAAAGACAAGAAATTCAAGTAATTAACTCAGGACATGAATAAACAAGATAAAAAGGCTAAATATTGACTAGGAGCACTAAATAGAGTCTTATTTATTTGATGCTCTGATGTTTCATTACCTATTTACCACCTACTAAATTCTGCCTTTTGGAAGAAACTCTCCGTGAGTTTAAACAGCAGATTTTGAGTGTATAAGTATGACCAGAGAATAGACTCTAAGCAGAGTTATAGTAACAATCTTCTAGGAGTTAATCTTTTAACACTTATCTCAACTAAAGTAAACTATGACTCACAAATGGAGCTGATTTTAACATGAAACCTTTACCTAGTTAACAAAAAATGTTAAAAGTTTTACCTATAGATGTCATATTCCCATTACACAGAAAAATAATCCAGCATTTACAGAGTTACTGCATTGTACTGCATCACAATTTTTAGTAAGGAAAGTGTGAACTTGCTCTAATGGCCTACAACACCATGGGCAAACAATCAAACTAGGGCTGCACAATATAAAAAAAATGTACATTTCAAATGTTTTTTTTTTTCAGCGATATATATCACGATATTAAACAGTGCAGGGCCCACGACGTCACCAGCCCCGCCCCCACCTGCACGCTGTCTCGCATCCGGACCAATCAAGAGCTGAGTCAGGGCCGAGCTCTCAAAACCCGAGGATAAGAACAAAACAACAGTAATCGGCCATTTAATCAGGCATTTAAATGGCTTTTTAAAAGGTAACTAAGAGTGTTTTTTTCTGTTATTAAAAGTGTGAATTCAGCTGTGTTCTGGAAATATCTGCGTAAAACTGACATGTGCATTTACAAGCATGTGAAACGAGGTAACTGCATGGGAACCAAGGTAATCGCATGGCCTCTATCCACATGGCTGGACACGAGTGTTTACGAGCACGTGCCCAGCCATGTTGATGGAGACCATGCAGTTACCTGCAATATGACTATTGACTATTGCATGAAGACAATGCTTAAACGATATATTGTGCAGCCCTAAATCAAACACTGAAATATAAAATAAAATATAGCTAAATACCCAAGAGAATATAGCCCTGGTGGGCAAGACTACACACTGATGGTGATAGGTAAATGGTAGGTATGTGAACTCTACCCAAAACCAAGGTTGTAGCAAATTGTTGCCTTGTGTAAAAAAATCTAAAATATTACACCGCAAAAGAGTAGCCCTCAGTAACTCAAGCAGTAGTCTAACCTATTTGTAATCTAAACTTTGCTGTGTGCAACATGGTCTTTTGTCCTAATCTTACAGTAACTCTGATTAAGGTCAGAACTGAAGCAGATACCTGGAAAAGCTCCTCCAGGCTCCGGGGAGGGAGCAGAGGATGGCAGTGAATGCCAGGGCGGAGAGAAAGGAGTAGAGAGAGAGATAGAGCAATCCCTCCATCCCATCAAAACACAGGCCCTTCAGGGAGTCTATATAGTCCTGAGAGAGAGAGAGAGAGAGAGAGAGAGACATTGGTAGGAAAGTGCAGTAATCACGCCATGCCAACTGAGATTGAGAAGAACTACAGCTTGGCATGCTTACCTTATTGAGTCCTCGACAGTTAAGCAGCGCCACCAGCTGGTGGAAGTTTCCCTCTGTGACATTTAGGATCTGCTGCACCTCCCTCAGAGATTTCTACCAGAAAAGAAAGGAAACACAACTCAGACTGTCGTTTTAACCACTGGTATACATTAATTAAAAGAAGTAAAGGGAGTTAGGTTATAAATATAAATAATATTCCAAGATATGAACATCTCACAGAGCACTGTTCAATCCATGAACCGAAAATGGAAGGAGTATGTCACAATTTCTAACCTAACAAAACTAACTGCCAGTACAGGCAAGAACACTAACAAGAGAAGCATCAAAGAGGCCCATGATCACTCTGGAGGAGCAGCAGAACTCCACAGCTCAGGTGGGAGAATCTGTCCACAAGACCGTGGCAGCATCATGCTGTGGGGATGCTTTTCTTCAGCAAGGACAGGGAAGCTGGTCAGAGTTGATGGGAAGAAGAACAAAGCTAAATATAGGGAAATCCTGAAAAAAAAACGGTTGGAGGCTGCAAAAGGCTTGAGACCTTCCAGCAAGACAATGACCCTCAACATTCAGTGCATACAATACAACGCTACAGTGGATTGATTTAGATAAAAGAATATTCATGTTCTGGCTGAGCTTGAGCTAATTTGCAAAGAAGAATGGGCAAAAATCTCAGTCTTTAGCTCTGCAAAGCTGGTAGAACCACACCCCAAAAGTCTTGCAGTTATAACTGCAGTGAAAGATGGTTCTACTCCATACTTTCCTGATAAAAAAAATAAATAAATAAAACAATGTATCATTTTCTTTTTAGTTCACCATTACTTGCTATTTATTGTTGGTCTATATCTTAAAATGGGTTTGTAGGTGTAACAGAAAAAAATGTAGGTGAAGTTCAAGGGGTATGAATATTTTTGCAAGGCACTGTAGGTTCCAGTAGGTTCTCATACCTCTGCTTTGGGGAAGCGTGGGAGGGCGTCCCGCTCCAGACTGGACAGATGGGAGTGGATACTGGATAGTGCTCTCTGAGACTGGGTCAGCAGCTATGACCAGTTTACGGGCACAAACACACACACACACAGACACACACACAGACACACACACACACACACACACACACACACACACACACACAGATTTTAATCCAGCATGAATCTGAATGTTCGAAGTTGTACAGTCTGACAGTAATAACAGTGAAATAATGTTTTCGTAATCCAGTATGAATCTGCAATGTGCGTAGTTTTAACAGTTTGACAGTAATAACTGTAGAGTGATGTTTTGTTAATCCAGTATGAATCTGCAGTGTGATCTTGTGTTAATCCAGTATGAATCTGCAGCGTGAATAGTTTTACAGTCTGACAATAATAACTGTGGAGTGATGTTTTGTTAATCCAGTATGAATCTGCAGTGTGTGTAGTTTCACAGTATGGCAGTAATAACTGTGGAATGATGTTTTGTTGATCCAGTATGAATCTGCAGTGTGTGTAGTTTTTTACAGTATGACAGTAGTAACTGTGGAGTGATGTTTTGTTAATCCAGTATGAATCTGCAGTGTGTGTAGTTTCACAGTATGGCAGTAATAACTGTGGAATGATGTTTTGTTGATCCAGTATGAATCTGCAGTGTGTGTAGTTTTTTACAGTATGACAGTAGTAACTGTGGAGTGATGTTTTGTTAATCCAGTATGAATCTGCAGTGTGTGTAGTTTCACAGTATGGCAGTAATAACTGTGGAGTGATGTTTTGTTGATCCAGTATGAATCTGCAGTGTGTGTAGTTTCACAGTATGGCAGTAATAACTGTGGAGTGATGTTTTGTTAATCCAGTATGAATCTGCAGTGTGTGTAGTTTCACAGTATGGCAGTAATAACTGTGGAGTGATGTTTTGTTGATCCAGTATGAATCTGCAGTGTGTGTAGGTTTTTACAGTATGACAGTAGTAACTGTGGAGTGATGTTTTGTTGATCCAGTATGAATCTGCAGTGTGTGTAGTTTTTTACAGTATGACAGTAGTAACTGTGGAGTGATGTTTTGTTAATCCAGTATGAATCTGAGTCTGAAGTGAATCTGGTTACCTGCTGGAAGGGGCTGGTCATTCTCCGACTGCAGGTCAGATAATAGTCCAGGATTTCTATTTCAGGAGAAAGATATTTCATAAGGTGTTGTGCGTGTGCGTGTGTGTGTTTGTGTGTGTATATATATTTCATATATACATATATATGAAAGAGTGATAAGTGTGTAAATAGTGTAAAAGAGTGAGAGAGTAGTGAGGGAATGAGGCACCTGTACTCGTCCCGGTGTTGAAATGAGTAGAGTTGAGAACAAATATGTTCGGATCAAAGCAGAAATCACTGAGAGCCTGAGAAAGAGAGAGAGAAAGAGAGAAGAGAGAGAGAGAGAGAGAGAGAGAGAGAGGTAGAGAGAGATGAAGAGCAAAAGAAAGAGAGATGTTAACAGTGACACACTGACCAAATGACACACTTCCCTCATCTCTCTACTGAGACTGCTATTGATCTGCACACTAGCTCACACTACAGTTCTCTCCACACACACACACACACACACACACACACACACACACACACACACACACACACACACACACACACACACTCCTCTTTGGGATTTAGAGACATTTAATTAATCAGTGTTATCTCTGAACACAGCTCAGCCCTCAGAGAGAGAGAGAGAGAGAGAGAGAGAGAAAGAGAGGAGAGTGAGAAAAATAAAAAGTGAGAGTGACAGGAGATACAAAAAAAGAACGATAAAGAGAGCAATAGAGGAATAAACAGAGATAAAAAGAGAAAAGAGAGAGAAAAACAAAGAACAGAAAGAAAAATAAGATAGTGAGAAAGAGGACACAGAAAAAAAACAGTAATGCAATAAAGCTGTGTATGTGTGAATGTAACTTTTTTTTTTACAGTAATGTCTATTTTACACACACATATCACCTATACGCTTTGAGCTGTATGTAGGATATACAGTATGCTGTAGATGCCCTATATACAATATATACTATATATACAATTTATATATATATACAATAAGTATTAAGACACCTGCTCTTTCACTGTTTCCTCTCTAATCAAGGTTATTTTTAAAAAAGGGTTAATTCAGCCTTTGTTGGAGTACTGGCCTCTCCTGTCCAAAGACGTCTTCTACTACATTGTGGAACATTGCTGTCAGGATTTGATTGCATCCATTGCAAGAATTAGTAAGGTCAGGATGTTGGATGATTACCACCCTACCTCACTCTGATGATGAGTTTCTTTGATTTTAACAAATTGAAAACCTCTGGAATATAATCAAGAGGAAGATGGATGATCACAAGCCATCAAACCAAGCTGAACTGATTGAATTTTTACACCAGTAGTGGTATAAAGTTATTCAAAAGCAGTGGGTAAGACTGGTGGAGGAGAACATGCCAAGATGCATAAAAACTAAATGACAATATTTATATTTGGAATTTGGGAGAGTTTTTGTTCGTAGTTTATCGAATAAAACAACATTTTCATTTTACTAAAACATATACCTATAAATAGCAAAATCAGAGAAACTAATTCAGAAACTAATGTGGTCTCCTAATTTTTTTCCAGAGCTGTATTTTATTTGACTGAAACTCACAAAATGCATTTTTTAAATCCTCTTGTAATGAAGGTCAATCTATTTTACTCTGATTATGAATTATCTATGGTTTACATGCAGTATAAGTTTAAATTAACTTGAAATTAAGTCATGATAAGTCAACTGACAAGCACAAAAGAAAGCTGATAAGTCAAGTAAATACTGGTGTTGGTCCAACGGGATTTGGGGAATTCATGAACTTCCACTGAATTAATTTTGCAATCCCCTAAACTCAGCTGGGGCAGAGTTTTTCTTACCATGAGGCCTCCATACTCAATTAACTCAATTGCTGTAGGACTCCAAACTAAATTTTCCATTGCAGTCCATAGCAGTTCAGGTTTCTCATCCATGACATCACTGCAAACAAAGGCCAAAACCTGACAGACTGCCTGGATGGAAGGCAATTACTTGAAGCAAGCATTCTGCTTCGCTCAGTCCAACGATGCACTCCCCCTCCTAAAGTCTGTCAACTAGACAACATGTCTTAGAGTGTGTTGCAGTGAGACTGTGGCCGTTTCTCATTACAGAGTACACAAGTTTAGACTCTCGTAATTCGCCAGTACGGACTTGGCAAGTTCGACTTGCGAGTGTGTACTCTCCTCCGAGGATGGGAAGATGTGGGACTTTTATTCTGTAATTGGAACAGCTGCATACTTGATGATGTCACCCATTTTTTTGAACAACAAATAAACCACATATCTGAAGTCTAAACCACGACATTCTTGCCTAAATTTCAAACGTTATTTTAACTCTCTCTCTCTCTCTCTCTCTCTCTCTCTCTCTCTCTCTCTCTCTCTCACTATATATGTCTCTCTCGCTCCGAGGACCTCTCATGGCCATCTTCAACTCAGCTTCTTTTTTTTCTCATCTCACAAAGAGCCACTCAGTACGACACACAGATCTATTCACTCACTCACACACACACACACACACACGCACACTCACACGCACACACGCGTTCTTTAATCTGTAACCCATTTTCTTGGCTTTTTGGGTCTCTGCCATTACTGCAGCGTTCCCTAGCTGAACAAGCTTTTCACAGTTTAACACACACACACACACACACACACACACACACACACACACACTCAAGTGACTGTTGAAACTTTTAGGATTCCCATTCCCATTCATAGCACTTTCACTACCCTACACTACACACACACACTGTTTAACACAGGGACATTTCCAGAAAACTAGCACACTTGTTTTTATACAGTGTCAGTACATAGTTGGTTTCTCATTTCTCAACGAGGGGTGGGTCAAAATATCGGTATTATACAGATATACATTTGAAATACATAATCAGTACGTGACGTCAAATATGAATATATTCACTGAAATATAGACACCCCCTAATTAGACTTACTTAAGTTACTGCTTCATTACTCCACATGGTGGCGCTATAATCAAACAACTACGGTTAATAAACCTGCAGTAAGGAATATTAGCTGTTAAATTGTTTGAAACTGACACCAATAAATCCCAAATTCCTGGTATTTGCTTATTTTATTTTAAGTGTTTTATCTTCTTCAGTAACACAGATGTCATATGTTATTAGTACCGGAGAGAATCGAGTATCAAGACTCACGTGGGCAATGTGTCGTGATAATATCATTTCGTGAAATGCCCTGTGACTCCCACTCTATAAAGTATTGGGACACCTGTTTATTCATGGGTTCTTCCAGAATCAGCAGTATTATAAAAAAAAAAAGAGTTAATCCTGCTTTTGTTGGAGTAACTGTCTCGACAGACCAGGTAGGACATTCATACTAGATTGTGGAGCATCTCTGAGTATTTGACTACATTCATTGCCAAGAGCAGGTGAAATGCTGACACACAAAAATGTTGTATCTGTATTTATGCTGTTTTTGAAAGTGAATGTAGCAGTTGTTCGTTTTATTAGTTATTTGGTATATGTGTGTGTATTTAAGTATTTGTTTAATGATGTATCCCATGTGTATTAATGTATTTTTAAGTATCCATATGCAATATAATTTTGCAAAATATTTTATAATTATAAGTGAAAAACTTAAATTTATCACCTTTAAATTTCAGGGTTCTTCCACCATTTTAAAAGTCAAATTTAATGCTTTTTAAGACCTTTTTATTACCTCAATAAATATAATTTAAGACCCAAAAATGTAGTCATAATTTCTTTAGTTCTCTCTCCGGTAACATTAGCTAACTTTCTGCTGACGTTAGTATGTAAGCTAACTCGCCGCTAATGTTAGCTAGCTCTCTTCTAAACTTAGTTCTATCCCTGGTAGCATTAGCTAGCTTGCTGCTAACATTAGTGTGTTAGCTAACTCACTGCTAATGTTAGCTAACTTTCCGCTAACCTCACTTCTATCCCTGGTAACATTAGCTAGCTTGCTTTAGCTAGCTAAAGTTAGTATGTTAGCTAACTCACTTTTAATGTTAGCTAGCTCTCTGCTAACCTTAGTTCTCTCCCTGGATTAGATGGGTCACTGTGTTTTTCCCACTGGCATTAAACGCACCATTTAAAAATGTAATTCCAGCAAATATACAGTCAACGTATGACAATTTAAGACCCATATTTTAATATAAGACATTTTAGGACTTTTTAAGGACCTGCGGGAACCCTGAAGTTAGATCCTTTAAAATCTAGTTTAAATATCAAAGTCTTTTTAAAAAAATCAGATTTTTGCATTTTTGTCAGAATTTGCTGAGAATATTTCACTTTTTATAGCTTTTGTTTGCTTGTATTAAGCTTTAGTTCTTTCTTCCTAAATTAAGCAAACTGATCTGCCAAGAAAATGAGACACTTTTAGTAGATTAAATCACTTAAAACAACTACAAAAAGGTAAAAAATAATAATTCATTTTATAAACTTGTTTTATAGTATACTATAGTATTTCTATTATTTATATTTCTAGTATTTTATTTTAAAAAATTGATTTATCTAGGACAACCCATTCAGCTGCTACTCAGCTGTATATCCCCCATAAAAGATGATGCCACAACACAAGCTTCTGATGCCTCCGACACACGGCTCTTTTCAAACTGCTGCTGATGCCAAGTTTCGTTTTGTAGTTCCAATGCATCAGCTCAAAGACATCTCGTGCTGATTGACATCACCCTTCGGACTGACCAGGGGAAAGAGCGCCATCTACCCACCCAGAGAGAGCAAAGCCAGTTGTGCTCTCTCAGGGCTCTGGCAACTGATGGCAAGCTGCATGACCGGGATCTTGTGATCATAGTGGCAGCGCTTTAGACTGCTGGACCACTCGAAGCCCGTATAATATTGCATTAATAATCTCAAAATTAGAAATATTAGATATACAGACTATGCACGCACACACAGAAACACACACACAGAGACACACACACACACACACACACACACAGAGGCTCTGTTCTGTTGTGAATGGCCTCCTGTAGGGAGCTGTTTTTCACTCTCTGTGGTTTGTGATGGGCTGCAGTAGCCGGTCCAGAATTACTCACCACCACTGTGGCCGTCTCCAGGCCGAGAGACCCCCAACTCAGAAACAGAGCCAACCAGGCCAACACCGTCATCCTGCACACACACACACACACACACACACACACACTGGCTGTCACCATCTGCCTGTTTCCTGCATGTCTCAGCAGGCTAAACAGAACCCCTCTGCTTCCTGACTGACGGCCACTGACCATCACATGCATCCATTAGCATTAGCACACTGGGATATATCACAATAAAGCACAATACATCATAATACATCACAGCACATCATAAAACATCACAATATCAGCTTTTATTTCCTGATATTCAGAGTAAGATGTGTTAGTTTGTTAGTTGAAAACTAATTTCAGAGTATACTACTGCAGTAAAATAAATATTTTTCTAGTATAAATAAAAAATAAGAGTTTTATACTAGGGCTGTCAACATTAACGTGGCAAAGCATGCAGTTAATCTGGAAACCTTAACACATTTTTTTAAACACAAATTAATTATGTGACAAAAATGATAGAGCCTGGTAACGCAGTTTTATTTATGCACTCACACTCTGCTGATGGCACATTCGTAAACCTCTTTTTAAACTGTTGAATGTAGAATATGGAGCTACACTAGCTTTTATTGTCTTCATTAAAACTCTCAGTCAAATTTATTTATTTAAAAACAAGTTACAATATTCTAGTAAAAAAAAACAGTGTGATTTGTTACTAAGCTATATTGTGATTATTAAGCCACAGTACTGCTGGATGGGATACCAGCTTATCCGATATACTGGTTTTCTGGTACTGGTACTGGTAATTTGCGGTCTGGTATGAACTTTTCATAGACGTTCTTACCACTAGAAGCACTGCAGAGTGCTGTGTGGAATTGAACCGCCAAAGAAGCAATCTCCAGACCACCACGCACACCAGCGTATATATATATATATATATATATATATATATATATATATATATATATATATATATCCACAAGCGCTGTTGCTATTTAAATGACGCAGGCAGAAGTTGTGAAAACAAACTGTTTGTAAGGCTGTGTAACCGGGTGTAAGATAGCAATGAGCATCGCAATGTGCCTACCCTGGGCGTAAAACAGGGTCCTGGGTAGTGCATCCACAAAAGGGTCATACATTTTGGTTGTTTAACACATCTACAAGTAAATATCTGGAAATAAAAACTCTGATGTATTTCATCATATTTTAAACTTCTTACTGTAGAGCAAAAATAATCAGACAGTGTAACTGTGTATCACTCACAGGATCAGCAGCCATCGGGCCTGTTTGGCCAAACCCAGCAGAATAAAGAGACACACCACCAGATCCAGAAGCAGTAGCAACACATACGAGAGCCACCTAAACAAAGAAGAAAACATGTTATTCACAGGTACAGTAAAGGACCCACTATAAAATAAACCAATACATCTAAAACATAAAAGAAAATAAAACACAGAAATAAACCCATAAATCAGCCTAAAGCATTAAGGTGATCCATCTAATTTAACACACCAAAATAAATTAATAAATCAGCCTAAGATCAATTAATCAAACCCCTACTTATGCTCAAATATATATTACTAAACAAACTAGTAAATCATCCTAAAACTGAGAAAAATCACCCTAAAACACAAAGATTATCACTACATCAGCCTAAAACAAAAAGATAAATCACTAAATAAACATAAACAAGACAAATCAATAAATCCCCACATTTCCCCAACGCTACTAATACACAAAGATATATTACTAAATAAACAAGTAAATCAGCCTAAAACAGAAAAAAAACATTGAATCACCCAAAAACACAAAGAGAGAGAAATATCTTCAGCCTAAAACACAAAGGTAAACAATTGAATCAGCCTACAACACAAAGAAAAAACATTGAATCAGCCTAAAACACTGAGATAAATCATTGAAGTAGCCTAAAACTAAAAGATAAACCATTTAATTTGCCTAAAACTCTAAGATAATTACTAAAGAAACATAAAACACAAAAACAAATCACCACATTTTCCCCAACCCTACTTACACACAAAGGTATATTGCTAAATAACCCAGTAAATCAGCCTAAAACAGATAATAATCATTGAATCAGCCGAAAACACAAAGATAAACAATTGAATCAGCCTTAGCATAAAACACACAGATAAACCAGTAAATCAGCCTAAAACACAAATATGCATCAGTAAATCAGCCTAAAACACAAAGATAAACCAATAAATCAGCCTAGAACACAAAAATAAACCAATAAATCAGCCTAAAACACAAAAATAAACCAATGGATCAGCCTAAAACACAAAAATAAACCAATAGATCAGCCTAAAACACAAAGATAAAACAGTAAATCCACCTAAGCAGAAATATTTATCAGTAAGTTAGCCTAAAACACAAATATAAATCAATAAATCATAAAAAAAAAAATACAAAAATCAGTAATCTGACCTAAAACCCAAATATTAATTACAAATCAAACTAAAATAAAAAAGATAATTCAGCCTAAAATAGGTAAAGCAGTACATCTGCCTAAAACACAGCCAATCCACTAAATAAACCTAAAATATGCATGAATTGCTATTAATTTGCATTGTCGTTTTTCCCCTGCCTTACCTGTAGTCCTCATTGACCATGAGTGTGCTGGCAGCCCACCCCGGTGAGAAGGGTGCAGGAACGCTGTTGGCTGTGGACGATGGGGTCAGTGTTGGGGCTACAGAGGGGGGGACGGGGGTTAATAATCCCACTATACTGTCGCTCCCGTTCATCCCTGACAGTCCGGGAGTAACGGCCCGGACCCCTCGACCCAGAGACAGGGAGGAGAGGAGGGAAGCCACGCGCTCAGAGAGACGCCTGCAGGACCGCGTCGACACCAGGGCCGGTTTATTCCCACCAAACACGTCCTCCAGAGAGGTCAGAGGACCAGAGACTGACCGCTGCAGGACGGCCACGGTGTCCCAAATCTGGAGGGGTGGAATATTGATAGAATAGGGTAAGGTAGGACACTACAGAGGAGTGGTAACAAAAGATGTCGGCCCACCCTTTGCAGCTATAGCACAGCTTCAACTCTTCTGGAAAGGCTTTCCACAAGGTGTGTTAGGAGTGTGTTTAATTTGACCATTCAGATGCACCTTTGTGAGGTTCGGCAATGATTTTGGACGAGAAGGCCTGGCTCACAGTCTCCACTCATCCACTAATTCATCACGAAGGTGTTCTATCAGGTTGAGGTCAGCTCTTTTCTAAATGCCTCTTTTTATCATTTGTTGCATCTAGGCATCTAGCTTCAATCAATCACAGTAAATTTGGCTGGGGGTGTGTGGCTTATGCAATGAACACACCCACACACAAACACCTGGTCTGTGTATTTTTGTATTTGTCTAATTGTGTATCTTTATTAGCTGCACTCCGTGATTGGACCGCTAAAATCGCCACAAACAGCAGTCAACGGGGCCAAGCACTTTTGCAAGCACACAAAATCAATAGTCTCACCCTGTGTGTTTATGACACTCACCCATAAACACCAGTTAAATTCTAACCACACCAACCTCAGGCTTATTCACACACACACACCCACACACGCACCCACACTGTAACCTACATTTAATTTGGTCCTCGGGTGGTTTCCACTAACAGGTCAGCGGTAGCTACATGAATGCGTAGGCCTATGTGTGTGTATCAGGTCTTACATGTGTGTGTGTGCGTGTGTGTGTGTGTGAGAGTGTGTGTGTGTGTATTCTCACCAGCAGATCGATGGAAGCCAGTGTGTAATTGGCAGTGAGCAGAGACGAGGTCAACTGATACATCCCATCGTTCGCCTCGCTGTTGCCGTAGAAACCAACGCCTATGGCAACACTGTGAGAGCGCCGAAACACGAAAGAAGGAATAAAAGAGAAAGAGAGAGAGAAAGAGAGAAAAGAGGGGGGAGATCAAATTGACATGAGAAAAAAAAACAGAGCTGGGAAATAATATGACAAATTCCTCAAAACTGAAAAAAAACAATATATGACAAATTGTTTACTGCAATATAAAGCAAAATATATTAAAATTCTCACTTTTATCTCACCGATCTTCACTAAAATCAGCTAAAACTGAGTTTCGTGATCTGCTAAGCATGTTTTGTTTTGGCAACAAAATCTGTACAGTTATGTTTGACTTCTTACAGATGAAATATCTAACATTTCAGCTTAAGGACAAATCAAAAATCTTTTTCTAATTATTATATGGGGCAGTAAAACTCTGACATTTGTTTAAAATAGCACTACACCGTTGTCCACTGGCGCTTTGCCAAAGTCTTGCACAGTCTCCATCCATTTCCTACAAACTTGAACTTGTTCAGTTGTATTAATTTGCTATTTTATTTGGTAACACTGTACAATAAAGGTCCATATAACAGTACTAGTACAACAGTAATAAACATTAATTAAAGGATAATGTAATATGTCAACTTATTTATTAATTGATACTAGTTAAGACATTATTAAACATAATTACATTTAAATGCTGTATGTTGTAAATAATAATGTTATTGTAGTCTTTATTAGTGTCAATTATTAATTAATTTGAGAGATTATGTTGTACTGTTAATTAATGTACCTTCATTGTAGAGTGTTACCTTTTAACTTTTGATTATGCGGACCACAAGACACAAAACTTAATTAATTATAATAACTTAATTAACTGTTTATTGCTGTGTAACGCTGTGTAACACTGTTAAGTGCTGTGTAACTCTATGTAACACTGTTTAATGTGTGTAACACTATGTAACACTGTTTAATGCTGTGAAACGCCATTTAACACTGTTTAATGCTGTGTAACGCTACATAACACTGTTTAATGCTGTGTAACATTATGTAACACTGTTTAATGCTGTGTAACACTATGTAACACTGTTTAATGCTATGTAACACTATGTAACACTGTTTAATGCTGTGTAACACTATGTAACTCTGTTTATTGCTGTGTAACACTATGTAACACTGTTTAATGCTGTGTAACGCTATGTAACACTGTTTAATGCTGTGTAACATTATGTAACACTGTTTAATGCTGTGTAACGCTATGTAACACTGTTTATTGCTGTGTAACTCTATGTAAGACTGTTTATTGCTGTGTAACACTGTTAAATGCTGTGTAACTCTATGTAAGACTGTTTAATGCTGTGTAACGCTGAGTAACATTGTTTAATGCTGTGTAACACTATGTAACACTGTTTAATGTGTGTAACACTATGTAACACTGTTTAATGCTGTGTAACACTATGTAACACTGTTTAATGCTGTGTAACGCTACGTAACACTGTTTAATGCTGTGTAACATTATGTAACACTGTTTAATGCTGTGTAACATTATGTAACACTGTTTAATGCTGTGTAACGCTACGTAACACTGTTTAATGCTGTGTAACATTATGTAACACTGTTTAATGCTGTGTAACATTATGTAACACTGTTTAGTGCTGTGTAACGCTATGTAACACTGTTTATTGCTGTGTAACTCTATGTAAGACTGTTTATTGCTGTGTAACACTGTTAAAGGCTGTGTAACTCTATGTAAGACTGTTTAATGCTGTGTAACGCTGAGTAACATTGTTTAATGCTGTGTAACACTATGTAACACTGTTTAATGTGTGTAACACTATGTAACACTGTTTAATTCTGTGTAACACTATGTAACACTGTTTAATGCTGTGTAACGCTACGTAACATTGTTTAATGCTGTGTAACGCTACGTAACGCTGTTTAACGCTATGTAATGCTGTATAACACCATGTAATGTTGTGTAACGCTGTGTAACACTGTGTAATGTTGTGCACTGCTGTGCAATGTTGTGTAGCACTGTGGAATGCTGTATAACGCAGAGTAATGTTGTGTAACACTATTTCATGCTGTAGAATGCTGTATAACACAGAGTAATGTTGTGTAACACTTTTTAATGCTGTTTAACATTGTATGATGCTGTGTAACGCTGTGTGACCCAGCACACCATTGTGTAACAATGTGTAACGCTATGTAATGCTGCATAACACCATGTAATGTTGTGTAACACTATGCAATGCTGTGTAACACTATGTATACTGTGTAACATCATGTAACAATGTGTAAGCTGTGTAACACCTCGTAACATGCTGTATAATGCTGTGTAATGTGTGTAATGCCATATAGGGTCATGTAACATTGTTTAACATTGTGTAACGCTGTGTAACAATGTGTAACAATGTGTAACGGCGTGTAACACCATGTAATGCTGTAAAACCTTGTATCATATTTGTATAAAATCTGTAATATACTTATACTGCTTTAAAAACTAATGTGAATAGATATTTGTATTTGTTTGGATAAAGGGACAGCTGTATTTATAAGTTTGTTTTACCTAGCCCCTATTATCAAAAATATATTTCCTTTTTATCTTACAGAAAAGTTTATTACAGTGTAGTAAAGTTTGAGTAGTGGCTTGTTTTTTATCGATGGCTTTTTCATGTTTTTGTTGATTCAGTTTTCCGTAGAAAGGGTCTTTTAATTATAAGACTGTAAGCTGTGCTGAATTGAACTGAATTGAGTGAGCGAGCGTGAGGTGGGGGGGTTATGTTTAATTCAGTGGTTGAACATGCTGAATGACTCCAGCAGATGAAGAGCGCCGGATCCAGGAGTGAGGAAAAGCCGACGCTCAGAAAAAAACGTTTTGTCCAAATAATTCTTGCTGTTACGGCAAAGCCGAAAAACACCGAAACAAAGACCCTCCCTCCCTGTGCTTACACTTCTCACCCATATTCACATTTTCAGATTAAAGCTCCGGGCCAGATGTTACTCAAATCCCCTGCACCCCGGCAGAAATGGTACAACCCAATTTCTCTGTGTTTGACCCAGATTACACTAGAGAAGGAGGGGTGAGCGGCTGACACAGTTATTCATATTGTGATACAAGCAGCAAACACATGTTGTTGTGCTTTGTTTGTTGTTTGTGTGTGAGTGTGTGTGTGTGTTTGTGTGTGTGTAAGCAAAAAGCAAGAAGTTCCTTCACCATTACACACAGAAAAAAGAGGTCAGTATAAGGGACAATGTCTTAACAATGGGTTCTAATGTGTATTATATATACAGATATTTAAGTATATCTTTTCATGGGAAAACACTGACAAAATGACACTTTAACATTTTTAACATCATCATTTCCCCCCCAAAATGGCATGTGACTTAGTGTAGTTAGTGTACAAGTGTGTTTACTTTTGTAGTACTGCTCTCACACCCTCTCATACTGGTCACTGAAAGTTACAACATGGCACCTCATTGCAAAGAACTCTCTGAGGATCTTAAAAGACGACTTCTTGCGCTACATGAAGATGGCCAAGGCTACAAGAAGATTGCAAACACCCTGAAACTGAGCTGCAGCACAGTGGCCAAGATCATCCAGTGTTTTAAAAGAGCAGGGTCCACTCAGAAAAGACCTTGGTCGTCCATAGAAGCTAAGTGCACGTGAAGCTCGGCATTGAAGAGATGGGGGGGGGGGGGTCAGCCTGTCAGTGCTCAGACCATACACTGCACACTACATCAAATCGGTCTGCATGGCTGTCATCCCAGAAGGTAGCCTCTTCTAAGGTCTGTACACAAGAAAGCCTGCAAACAGTTTGCTAAGGGAAGGCATGTCAACAAAGGACATGGATTACTGGAACCATGTCCTATGGTCTGATTGAGCCCAAGATTAATTTGTTTGGTTCAGATGGTCTCAAACATGTGTGGCTGCAATCAGGTGAGGAGTATAAAGATAAGTGTGTCATGCCTACAGTCAAGCATGGGGGTGGGAATGGCATGGTCTGGGGCTGCATGAGTGCAGCAGGTGTTGGGGACTTACATTTTTTTAATTGAGGGACACATGAACTCCGATATGTACTGTGTGAAATACTGAAGCAGAGCCTGATCCCCTCCCTCCGGAAACTGGGTCGCAAGGCAGAGTTCCAGCATAATAATGACCCTAAACACACCTCTAGAGACTGAGGGTAAAGATGATTGACTGGCCAAGCATGTCTCCAGACCTAAACCCAATAGAACATCTTTGGAGCATCCTCAAGCAAAAGATGGAAGAGTGCAAAGTCTCGAATATTCTCCAGCTCCATGATGTCGTCATGGAGGAGTGGAAAAGCATTCCAGTGGTAACCTGTGAGACTCCGGTAAACTCCAGTTAGTTGCCGGTGGTTTAGATATTTATGACTGTATATTGAATTATTTTAATAATTTATTTTATATAAGCTACACCACTACTACTTCTTTTCATTGTGTCATTTTGTCAGTGTTTCCCATGAAAAGATATACTCAAACATCTGCAGAAATGTGAGGCGTGTACTCACTTTTGTGATACACTGTATATATATATATATATACATATATATATTCTTTACAGAAGAATGAAAAAGCCTTCTTAACTTTTAAATGGAAGTCAAGGTAAAATGTCTATTTCTATTAAATAACTACTGCCAAAATTCACACTATGTCAAACAGTGAAATGCAGTAAGCATGTAAATATAGTGCTTTTTTTATTATTTTTATTTCTAATTTTACCCATTTTCTCCCCAATTTACACGCCCAATTACCCAACCCACTCATTAGGACTCCCCCTATCACAAAGCTGTCAATTAGTGGTTGGCAGTTAATGGTCTGGTATTGTGCTTCTTTATTTTATGAGGCTAATAAGGCTAATGGGTAACAAGAGTAACTTTACTACATCCTCTCATCAACTATGTCGAAAGAGTTTCCCTGTACTTCACACTGATTTGTAAAATTGTGAAGTTTTCTTTCTAGGTGTTGTGTACCTAGGTGCAGATACAGAATCACCAGCATAATCTGATGTACCCATCTTGCTGTGTAACCTGCCTGCACATCGCCAAGGGTCAAGTCAGATTTTGGCACAACACTTGTTCTTTTTCTTCTTCTATTGTTTAATAGGTGATGGTAGCCTGTCTTAACTTTCTGTAATTTGTCCTTAAGCCCAGACCATTCGCCATGCATTTGAAATGTTAACAAGTCAATTACCAGCACAGTGTCACTGCAGCCACCGACACCCATGTGACGCAGCAGATGCCCCGCCCCTTCTTGCCGCTGTAACCATGGCCGCCGCTGGCGTCGTCATCTTCCTCCTCTTCCTCGGCGTCCCTGCCCCCATCGCCACGGTGGCAGCAGCAGTAGTGGATAAGGAAGGAGAGAACGACGAGCAGGGACAGAACGAGAGCAATGGCCGAGAGGCTGGACAGAACCAGCAGAGTCTAGAAGAGAAAGAAGGGAGAGAAAGGATGAGTTAAAAAAAAAACACAAACAAAAACTTTTCTTCTGACTTTTGACAGCAAAACAGCAGTGCTACCTTTAGAACAGCTAAAACTGCTGAGAAAACCCACAATATATACCACCGTTATACTACCACTGCCACATGGACCACCCTAGTAGCCACCTGGGACACCACAGAAACTGCCCAGTAATGTAACCACTTCAGCACCTCAGCAACCACTTGGAATACCACAAAAAATCACTACAACTCCATGGAACAATTTAGCAACCACTAAGCAAACACATTGCAACCACAAAAGATATCACAGCTACTGCCTTTTTACCATCTGGCCTAGCAACATACAACATGATAGCAACCAATTAGCAAACTTACTACCACCACATGACCCCATAGATAACAAGTAATAACACATCGCAATCCTTTAAAACAGTATATCAAACACTTGGCAAACCCACAGCAAAGAAATACATATACCATATAAAATACCATATTTGCCACATTGGACCACCCTTGCAGTTACCTGAAACACCGCATAGACTGCCTAGTGATGTAACCACTTGGAGCAGCACTGCAAACATACCATCATAAGAGGTACCACAGCTACCACCTAGAGTTATACCCCCAGAACCTTCCCCCCAACCCTCTGCCAAAACTAGATAGAAGTTCATCAGGGGAAGACAGTGGAAGGTATAGAGCAGGGCTATGCAGTAGGCCACCCGGGGGCCCGATGTGGCCCACAAAAATGAAACATCTGGCCCGTGAGATTGTTTGAACTATAATGAACGATAATAAAAAAAATAAAATAAAATGCTTTTCTGGTGAGCTTTTGTTTACATTCCTTGCTTGTCTCTCTGTCGCGCTTGGCATGACTTTAGTTTCTGCCCGTTCTTGGGCTCCCTATCTCCTTATAAGGGCACTTTTTCCCAGCCGTGTCCCAGTTCACTAGCTGGGGCAGCGGTAGTGTTTAGGACCACGACCCTGACGACACGGGTTCGATCCCGCATGAGGAGCGCTGTGTTTATTTTTATTTATTTTTTCCTTTCTTCTTGGGTTTACCTGCTTTAAGATCAACTGTTCTGCAATTGGGTTCAACAACCCTCTGGGCTGGAGAGCTACTAGTTACACTTCATTGTAAAACAGATATTTTTTTTTGTGGCCCGTCACGTAGTGGCTTGGAAAATATCTGGCCCACAGCCAAACTTAATTGCCGACCCCTGCTATAGAGCTGCATTTTATATGATAAGAGGAGACTGAAGGGAGTAAACCTCAAAATAAACAGCAACTGAAACAGGTGACAGTATTCCAGTCTTACTCGCTTTAATGTAAGTTTATCTGTTCCAATACTTTTTACTCACAAGAAAAGGGTAGGTTTAAATCCAGATGTAAATACCTGGAAATAAAAGGTGAAATGTTGATATTTTGTCTCAACGAATCAAATATTTTAGCCTACAGCAGAAATAGTGTGGAGGGGAGTGTATGTATTTATGTATGATAGTTTGTATGTATATATGTATGTATGTATATACAGTATGTACGTTTGAATGTATGAATGTATGTATGAGATATGTATGTATGTATGTATGAATCATATGTTTGGAGAAAAATGTAGGCCACAGTATAGTGTGGCTCCAGAGCGCTCCCATGGAGTTCAGCATTATGCAAATCAGAGAAACCTCAGTGATTTCATTGGCTGCCATGAAGGGAACCCGTCCAATCAGAACAAACGTACCGAGACGTGTAATTACGACTCATTCTCTGCTTCATGCTGTCAAACGAGCACACAGACACACATACAACACACACACATACATCACATATACACGCGCACACACACACACAAACACACATAAATAAATATATATATATATACACACACGCATTCATACATCACATATCTGCAGTATCATCTGTGTCCATCTGCCTGCTCTCTCCTCTCTCTCTCCCTCTCTATTTCTCTCTCCATCAGTGTCTATCCTCCCATCCCCCACCCGTCCATCCCCTCTCACTCTCTTCCACACTCATTTTCCTCTCTCTCTCTCTCTCTCTTTCTCTCCCTTGCTCGCTCGTTTCCCCCTTCTCTTTCTTTCTCTCCACGCCACTGGATCTCTATTAATAATCTGTGACCTACTTAAATGCATTCACTGCTTCTCTCTCTTTCTTTTTCTCTCTCTATCTCTTCTCTCTTTCTTTCTCTTATTTCTTGTTGAACTCTTTCTTGTTTCTCTTTCTATCTGTGCGTATCATTCTCTCATTCTTTATCTCTCAGTCATTCTTTATCTCTCGCACAACTTATTATCTTTTCCATGTTGCTTTCTTTTCTCTCTCTCTTTCTCTCTCTCTCTCTTTTTCTCCCTTACTCTCCATTCACTTTTGTTTTTCTTTCTCTTTCTTTGCAGTCTTGCACTGTCTATTTTTTTCCTCTGCCCCAATCATTCTTTTTTCCCTTTTTTCTCTTCATCTCTCAATTTTCATTTTCTGTTTCTTTCTCCAAATTCAGTACATTCCCAAAAAACGTTTAGCCTAAAACTTTGGAGTTAACTAATCTATACTGTTGTTTTATGGTGAATCCAACTAAAATATATATATATCACTATCACTGTTACCATTGTGCCAGGTTACTATTCAATCCCAGATTTTGCTTGCCATCAGCTGCCAGAGTCAGAGAGAGCACCAAAAGAGGCAGTGTTCTGTCTACTAATACTCTGATAAAATTAGTAAATAATAAAAGTTCTTTGAGGAGTTTGTAGGGGTGAAACTGTTGAGGAACCTCTTAAGGATCTTTGATGAATCTTCAAGAAAGCTTAGGGTGCTTCAAAACCCTATTTTTACGTTTTGTCAAAGCGCCTTAGAGGGGTTCATAAACTTTTAACAGTGTAGCATTGGGGGCATTACTAGTGAAGGAGGCATTGGATAATTTGCCATTTGCTTCCAAATTGGGTATAAAAAAGTGCTTTTACTAGTGTTGATTTGCAGTGTGGCCATCCTGAGCTGGTGAAGGATTCTAGTGGAAACTACCTACTTCAATCTATACCTAAATCATCCCAGTTTAAATGGAAAAAAGTATAATAGTACTATCTTTATCTTTATCTTTCTAGGTGGGCAGAATGGTCCTCCCTCCCCCCCATCAATCACCAAAGTTGGTGATGCTAGCCAGTGTAGACTGTTACCTAATGATGGGGCAGAATTAGCAGTTAGTGTTCTCCTTCAAGCGTGTTGAGTTCCAGTGTTGTTGCGTTTGCATCAATTTGATAGGAAGAGGTGGAACTTTTTTACTACGTGTTTCAGAGATTTTGGCAGCATTTGAGTGAACCGATTCAATTTAAAGGGGGAGGGGTGCTATTAGCCAGTGATTAGCAAATAAGCTAACCGAACATGCTGGTTATTGGTAAGTTAGTGCACTACAGGGCAGGGATGACAGTCAATGGATTCACTCCCCTGTAACTGACAAGTGAATTACGCTAATTTTATGTGCAGAATAAATCCATATAGATATTGATATGATGTTTGAAAGGCAAGATTGGATTGTGTCCCACTCTGAGGAAATGGGAAATGTCTTTCTAGTCATCCTATTATAATGTGCATTAAGTCGAATGCATCACTTCTCTTAGCTCTTAGTCTGAAATGTACATTAAATTATAACTGTACTCATCTCATCTCATCTCATCTCAGTAAGCAGAGAGAGAGTCAGACACGCAGACAGAAATAGAGTGTATGTGTTTCTACCCACCAGCTCCAGCTGTCTAGTGTGAAAACTGCGTCTGACAGAGGGAAAGAAAGAGAAAGTGGAGGTGGGAGTAAAAGAGGGAGCTCTAATTAGGAGCTAAGTGATCCATCATTCAGCCAGAAGGACTGGTCAATGTTCTAGCAGCTCCACTTCACTTTGTAACTTTGGGTGGTTCTGCTGGACCTCCCTCTGCTCTTTAACAGTCCCAGTGTAAAGCGTATGGGTGGGAATCACAGGAGGTCTCACGATACCATATTATTATGATAGGTTCCCCACGATAACGATGATATCATGATACTGTGATTCTGCGATACTCAATTTTCTCTACAATACCCCACAGCATCTGTGTTACTGAAGAGGATAAAATACTCAAATACTAAATAATCAAATACCAGAAATTATGGATTTATGGTGTCAGTTTTACACAATTTTACAACCAATATTCTTCAGCACAGGGTTACCCTATTAATTTGACTAGCGCCACCATGTGGAGTAATGAAGCAGTAACTTTGGTAAGTCTAATTGGGGGGGCGAGTGAGGATAGGGTTGAGTGGATTGGTTTGTTAGAGTGAGGGTAGAGTTGAGTGGATTGGTTTATTTGACTGAGGGATTTTGTTAAAGTGAGGGTAGGGTTCAGTGGGTTGATTTGTTAGAGTGAGGGGTAGGGTTCAGTGGGTTGATTTGTTAGACTAAGTTTAGGGTTGTTTTTTTTAGAGTTAGGGGTAGGATTGAATGGATTGGTTTGTTAGAGTGAGGAATTTTGTTAGAGTGAGGGATTTTGTTAGAGTGAGGGATTTTGTTAGTGAGGGTAGGGTTGAGTGGATTGGTTTGTTAGAGTGAGGGGTAGAGTTGAGTAGTTTGGATTTGGTAGAGTGAGGGGTAGAGTTGAGTAGGTTGGATTTGGTAGAGTGAGGGTAGGGTTGAGTGGATTGGTTTGTTAGAGTGAGGGGTAGAGTTGAGTGGGTTGGTTTGTTAGAGTGAGGGATTTTCTTAGCATGAGGGTAGGGTTCAGTGGGTTGGTTCTGTTAGAGTGAGGGTAGGGTTGAGTGGGTTGGTTTGTTAGAGTGAGGGGCAGGGTTGAGTGGATTGATTTATTTGACTGAGGGATTCTGTTAAAGTGAGGGTAGGGTTCAGTGGGTTGATTTGTTAGAGTGAGGGGTAAGGTTCAGTGGGTTGATTTGTTAGACTAAGTTTAGGGTTCAGTGGGTTGGTTTTTTAGAGTGAGGGTAGGGTTGAGTGGATTGGTTTGTTAGAGTGAGGGGTAGAGTTGAGTAGGTTGGTTTGTTAGAGTGAGGGATTTTCTTAGCGTGAGGGTAGGGTTCAGTGGGTTGATTTGTTAGAGTGAGGGGTAGGGTTCAGTGGGTTGGTTTGGTAGACTAAGTTTAGGGTTCAGTGGGTTGGTTTTTTAGAGTGAGGGGTAGGGTTGAGTTGATTGGTTTGTCAGAGTGAAGAATTTTGTTAGAGTGAGGGTAGAGTTCCGTGGGTTGATTTGGGAGACTAAGGATAAGGTTTAGTAGGTTTGTTTGTTAGAGTGAGGGATTTTGTTAGAGTGAGGGATTTTGTTAGTGAGGGTAGGGTTGAGTGGGTTGGTTTGTTAGAGTGAGAGTAGGGTTGAGTGGGTTGGTTTATTAGAGTGAGGGGTAGGGTTGAGTGGGGTTGTTTGTTAAACTGAGGGATTTTGTTAGAGTGAGGGTAGGGTTAAGTGGGTTGGTTTGTTAGACTGAGGGCAGGGTTGAGTGGATTGGTTTGTTAGAGTAAGGGTTAAGGTTCAGTGGGTTGGTTTTGTTAGAGTGAGGAGTAGGGTTCAGTGGGTTGTTTTTTTTAGAGTGAGGGTAGAGTTGAGTGGGTTGGTTTTGTTAGAGTGAGGGTAGGGTTCAGTGGGTTGGTTTGTTAGAGTGAGGGTAGGGTTCAGTGGGTTGGTTTGTTAGAGTGAGGGCTGGAGTTGAGTGGATTGGTTTATTTGACTGAGGGATTTTTTTTAAAGTGAGGGTAGGGTTCAGTGGGTTGATTTGTTAGACTAAGTTTGGGGTTCAGTGGGTTGTTTTTTTAGAGTGACGGTAGGGTTGTGTGGGTTGGTTTGTTACAGTAAGGGGTAGGGTTGAGTGTATTGGTTTGTTAGAGTGTGGGGTAGGGTTCAGTGGGTTGGTTTGTTAGAGTGAGGATAGGGTTCAGTGGGTTGGTTTGTTAGAGTGAGGGTAGGGTTCAGTGGGTTGGTTTGTTAGAGTGAGGGTAGGGTTCAGTGGGTTGGTTTGTTAGAGTGAGGGCTGGAGTTGAGTGGATTGGTTTATTTGACTGAGGGATTTTTTTTAAAGTGAGGGTAGGTTTCAGTGGTTTGATTTGTTAGACTAAGTTTAGGGTTCAGTGGGTTGTTTTTTTAGAGTGACGGTAGGGTTGTGTGGGTTGGTTTGTTACAGTAAGGGGTAGGGTTGAGTGTATTGGTTTGTTAGAGTGAGGGGTAGGGTTGTTATAGTGAGGGTAGGGTTGAGTGGGTTGGTTTGTTAGACTGAGGGATTTGTTAGAGTGAGGGTAGGGTTGAGTGGATTGGTTTGTTAAAGTGAGGGGTAGGGTTGTGTAGGTTGGTTTGTTAGACAAAGGGATTTTGTCAGAGTGAGGGTAGGGTTCAGTGGGTTGGTTGGTTAGAGTGAAGGATTTTCTTAGAGTGAGGGTAGGGTTCAGTGGGTTGGTTTGTTAGAATGAGGGATTTTCTTAGCGTGAGGGAAAGGGTTCAGTGGGTTGGTTTGTTAGAGTGAGGGAAAGGGTTCAGTGGGTTTTATTTGAGTCGGGGGTGGAATTGTTTGAGTGGGGTTGGAGCTAATTATGTGGGTTTGTTACACAACCTTTATATATTACATATAAGTATCTATATGAAATTACTAGCGCCCTCTACTGTGTCAGATGGAGAACAGTCTGCCGAAACCACATACGAGTTGTCCACCTGGACATACCATCAATCTGTTAGTCTACAAGCCAACATTACTGGATATAATCAGTCACAACTACTCATGAAAGCATAAGATATCTATTATGACCCATTAATGGCATGGTTATGTGGATGGGTATTATTATGTAGGGTGTTAGCGCCGCTGTTTCGCTGTCATGTCGTGTATCAGAGGAATGTGTGTAAGTGAGGTATTGGGGAACCTGTTGGTACTCCCAGCTGTCCGGAGTGAAGCTGTTGTCCCTCATCTGCATAGTCAAGTCGAAGCGCGGGAGGGCATGGCACATCCGCACCCATATCGAAGGGCTGTAACTGGGCACAGTCTCCATAGCAACCACCGGCCCCGGTGACCACCTTTACCCTATAGAGAGAGAACGAGATTTGTAATAAGGCAGGACTGATTCCACTGCTTTATTTTAGAAAATGATTCAGCACATTTTAAGGCCTTATAATGACTCAAAACTGTAATTTTAGCCATTAAAAATAATTAGTTATTATAGTGAATAAATAAAATAAATGAAATCCTGACACTTAAAGTGAAGCACATATTCTGAAAAAGACCATATGAACCAGCCTGCATGCCTGGTTTTTGTTAGTGAGGGTAGGCATGCCTGGCTCTACACTGAACACTGTATTGTTTAATTAAGACACTGTATCAAAAGAAGAATTAAAGCTTTAATCATTTCTTAAATAAATGAAAACACGAGTGCCGGAGCAGCGGAAACAAGAACGAGAGACAAGAAGAGGAAACAAAGAGAAAGAGAGATAGAGAGGAAAGTAGGTTAAGTCGAGAGGCTGCATGATACTACAGACACACACACTGTTTTTCATGCATGAATTTTACATTCTATGACGCTAATTCTGAAGAGTTCAATTTCAACACTTTAAAGAGTTAGCATTTTAACACTCTCATAAAGTTAATTCTCACCTTAGAACAGTAGTTAGCCAACTTAACAGTCTTCATCTTTAATGTAAATACTATGTCAAACAAGGAACCAAAAAAACACGCTAGGGCCCTATTTTAGCAATCTATAGGCGAGCCATTAACCACATGCTTTGCACAGCTCGGAACGTGTAAAAGGCATGTACTAATTATCTTAATTAATCAAGGGTGTGTTTTGTGTGTAAAATCAAATAATAACGTGTTTCTTTCACCATTCCTTTTAAGAGCCAGGTGTGCTCTGACTTTGGTGGATTGCTATTTTAACGGTGCAGCTGCCTGGACGTGTCCAACGCTTCACAGCAGAAGAAACTGACCTGCTCGTTTATACTCTTTCATTCTGTTTATTGTTGCCGTAAAAGTTGGGTTTGTGCACTGCTGTGTGTATATGTGTGCATAACAAGCGGGGGTTGGGGGGTGTACGTGCTGGGCTCACTCACACAGTTTACACTCAACTCTGCCTGCATCTCCAAAAATGTGCCCAACAGATTTAAATTATTTACTTTCCACATTTAAAGGACAAATGTCTGGACATTTAACAGCATTGTTTCTATTGTTTTGAAGTGATAGAGAAAACTAGAAACAGGAGCCGTATCCACAGAAAGCAAAAATGGAGGGTGTGGCAGAAATAATCGATGATTAATAGACTTATCAGAAAAATAATCATCAGATTATTAATCATTACCAATATAATCATTAGTTGCAGCCCTATTTTACAGACTGAGAGAAAAACTGTGATTTGGGGTTACACTTTTTTGTTTTTTTCATTTTTTTTCCCTATTTTCTCCCAAATTTAGACCAGCCAAATACCCAACCCACTCATTAGGACTGATGATGACCTAAAACTAGTGAGGCGGGTGAAGACTAGCACATGCTTCCTCCGATACATGTGAAGTCAGCCACCGCTTCTTTTCGAGCTGCTGCTGATGCAGCATTGCTGAGCAGCCAGCGCGCTCAGGTACATAAGCTCACAGATGCCCTGTGCTGCAGACATCACCGTAGGAGTGATGTAGGGACAGAGCGCCATCTACCCACCCGGAGGGAGCAGGGCTGGCAGCTTTTTTTGATGGAAAAGCTGCATGAGCTGGGGTCCTAACCTGCGACTTACCGCTCATAGTGGCAGCACTTTAGACCACTGGACCACTCAGCGCCCTTTTGGGATTGCACTTTAAATGGAATCTAAAGTTCCAATTTCAAGCCGATTCCATTTATTTGGGTAAAAATTGGTAAAAAACTTGTTAAAATCTCATGCTAAAATTCCTCACGCTACCAAACTAGTTCTGACACGCTGAGAAATGGTCACCTCTGAAGGTGTCCTGTGGTATCTGGCTAACGTTAGCAGCAGTTCCTTTAAGTTTGTATAAGTTGTAAGGTGGGTGTGACCTCCATGAGCATCAATGATTTACTGGTTGTCTTTTCTTGAGGCACTCTCTGTAGATTCTGACTTGGACTGCATTATATTGAAAAAAAAACTCATACTCTGTGATATAAACTATATTGCCTTTGTAGTGTATTCACTCGCCTGTATTGTGTTTAGTGATGTGAGGCTTGAATGGAGATGCTCAGCCATGGAAACCCATTTTATGAAGCTCTCTACACTCTACTTTTTCTTGAGCTAATCTAAAGCTACTTGAAGTTTGGAGGTGTGTACTGATGTAGTGACTCTGCAGAAAGCCGGTTCCTCTGTGCACTATGCTCCTCAGCATCCGCTGGCCGCACTCTGTTATTTTTTTACTGAAAGAACAAGTTGCTGTCCTTCTCAGTCGCTTCCATTGTTATAATGGACCCTATCGTACACCCTGTGCACGGTGCTTTGCGAAGCTCTTGCTATCTTACACCCTATTAACTGTCTATTTTCAAGCCTTGCAGCATTTCCTTTAAAATGTCATCAGAGTTTAAGAATAAATCTACACTGATGGGTGTGGTGGTCTGGAAGCGAGGGGTGTTCAGGTCAATTTCTGGTGTATTTCTATTTTGTTGGTGGAAAACACAGAAGCTCCACTGACTGAAATGAACCTAGACAACAGTCAATAATCAGAGTCCAGGCATCCTACCAGAGTACCACACTAGAATTCACTGAGCTCCTGAGAGTGACCCATTCTTTCACTACTGTTTGTTGAAGCCGTCTGCAGGTCTAGGTGTTGGTTTTATACATCTGTGGTCATGGAAGTGATTGGAGCTCCTCAGTTAAATGCTTTGGATGGCTGCTTTTGGCAATATAGTGTATATTGCAATATTTAAAACACAAGAATTTTACCAGATTTGTTTAGAAGTCAGATATCCAAAATGTTATGATATAAATAATGTACTTTGTATCCAATATTGGACTAAAATAAACCAAAGTATTTAAGTTTTAACTGGTGGATATGGTATGAAAAAAATGTAAATTTTCCTTTATAATCAAGCAGCAAAAAAAGAGATTAAGATTGAGATTAAGGGAGAGAATCTCACTACACCATATTATCACAATACTTTGCACAAGAAAATGGTGATATCACAATACTCTAAATCTGTGATACATAATATATTACAAAACAATTCTCTACAATACTTCACAGCATCTGTGTTAATCGTTCGACAACAAGTATCAATAATGTATCGCAAGCAAAAACGACAATATATCACAATATCGATATTTTGTTCCATCCCTAATTGTGATACTGATACTGAAACAACTGTGCCACCACTGCCTATCTTGACCAAGAAGTGGAAAATTATCTCCTTACAGATTTCAGAGCACACCCACCACCATGTTTAACAGGTAAGGAATTCATATCCTGATACAGTTTATTTTATATTAGTTCTATTAGTTCTATTCTATTAGTCTTAATCATTCTTAGTTCGATTTCAGTTTGATATATCTAATAACTGATGGACACAGTAATATTTCAGGATTGAAATGAGGTTTATTGTACTAACAGAAAAAAGTAGTTAGGAGTATTCAAATCAATAAAATGATAAGGGTGCCCATACTTTTGCAGCGGTCAAATTTTGGTTTAATGCATATTGCACATTTTCTGTTAGTACAATAAACCTCATTTCAATCCTGAAATATTACTGTGTCCATCAGTTATTAGATATATCAAACTGAAATGGCTGTTGCAAACACCCAAATATTTAGAACTAAAAATGATTAAGATTAATAGGGGTCCCCAAACTTTTTCAAATGACTGTATCACAATATAGCACTTTTGCTGTAAATTTAGTGTAATTTTTTTTTTCATAAAATAATCACATGAAAATCTTATTTATTTTTATATGTTGAACTACTATCAACAAATAAAAGTATGTTCTCATATTTTATTCTGTTCCTTTAGTCAGTGTCTTTAATGCAGATTGTTTGTCTGTTTGCAGCGTTAAGGATGGAGAAGCTGCTGGATTTGAAGGCATTTCCTCCACCGTTCTAATCCTGACAGGGTGGTTGTATTTCTAGAAGCGCGGCGAATCAAAATAAAACAGTGTTTAGAAACTATTTAGACTGAAGTCTGTGACGTCTCTGAGCTCCACCACCACCATCTCTCTCTCTCATACACACACACACACACACACACTCATACACTCTCTCCTAACCGCTGGACATGATGAGTTCTGTCAGCCCGTTCTCACGATGGCGTGCTGAGTGCTCAGCGGAGAGAAACGAAATGTGAGTTTGCTCTCATGTGACAGAACGAGAGACTGACTCAGATCCGACCCAAAACCAAAAGCTCCTCCGCTCCGATCTCTTCCTGGCTTCCTCAGGCGCTGCGTCTACACTGTGTCTACAATCATTTCCAGACTAAACAGCCACTAAACACAATAGAGTGGTTCCCCCAACTATCAGGAGAGATCAGTGACATTAGAGAGAGGATAATCGACCTGCATCAAGAGGAAATAAGAAAAACAGCAAAAAAACTCCAAAAATGAATAAAAAAAAATGACTCAGTTAGTAGAAAATAGGATGAATGCTCATAAATATTTAGACTGATGTGTTTCTTCCAATAATATTTTAAGGTTTGTGTCACAGTGTTACTAATGATTTGGCCAAACGCAGCTTTAGATCGTGGCTGCTGCCTTAAAGAAAAATAAAATCTGAGTGAATTCTCACTAATGAGCTCAGCTCAGCTACAGCTCTTGAAATTCTGATCAAGATGAAACCGAAACTACACGTGAAGCGCTGCTCTGTCGCACATGCGTGCTACTTACAAATAGTGAACCGTTTAGACAGATGTCAGACAGTTTGAAAAGCCTTAATTAAATATCGAATTTGGTCCAAAAAATGGATGACCCATGCATGACCTAACAACCTACTGCAAGTCCTGGCAGACAACATGCAGCTAGGGCTATGCTGGGATACTGAATCCACAATCACTATGCCACCACTGCCCATCTTGACCATAAGGTGGGGAAATATCTCCCTGCAGATTTTAGAGCACACCCACCACCACGTTTAACAGGTGAGGAATTTAAATCCTGATACAGTCCATTTTAAATCCTGATAATGATATGTATCACGATGTAGCACTTTTGCTGTAAATTCAGTTAACACATGACAACCTATTTCTTATAACATGTTGAACTGCAGTCAATAAATACAAGTATGTTGTAAGACATATAGATATATATAGTAGGAACATACACTTCACATTTTCACTTTCAACCGCAATTAAATTGAGCACTTAACTTAGAATGAACAGCTTTAGCCCAAACGTTTTTATAACGGTGTTTCTCAATCCTGGTCCATGTGCTTTAACCACCCCTGCTACTCTAGTATTACTAGTATTATTGTTCTGATTATTATTGAGCTGATGATTAATGAGATGGTGAGTTAATCAGGTCTGTTGGGAGAAGGCAAATCACTTAAGCTAAATTACTTTTAGACTGATGTTAACTCTGATTTTAGTTGTGGTGAATCTGTGCTAGTTGGTTCTAGTCTGCAGACTCTGATGTTGTCAGAGCTGACATTAATCCTTTAATTTTTTCGTCCCGATTTTGGCAGAATGGTTGTGTAAACTACAGTCAAAACCAACTCCATCAGCAGCCGATAAAAAGTAAATACTGGAACAAAAACTAAAACTTTTTTTCTAACTTTATTCTAATTTTCTGTTCCATCATATACTGTTGGAGAAGTAGTAATGCTTCTTGGCATTACATTTTATACTGTTGAAAGTAACATTTAAACTTTATTTATTATATCACATTTGTATGGAACATGCATTTGTGGGAGGAGCAGCAGATGTGAGCATGTGGGTTGTGCCCAAAAAATATCGCCAAATCTTCTTAGCCAATTCCAATCAGCTTATTCTGCTGTTGCTTTTAACACTTGTTTTAAGCCTCTTGTAACAACAGGTAGCTGTTGATTGGCACCTGATTGGCAGAACCTGTAAGCATGGGAGCTGCTACAGTGGTCAGTAAGTGTCTGCTCCACGAATCAGCATGCCACTTTTGACTGATCTGGATAGAACCTGTTTGATAGGACAACTTTAAGCTAGTGTTCCACAAAACCAAGTTGCAGCATTATTTTTGAAGTGAGGCCGAGTACCAGCATCTCCAAACTGAAGGCCAATCATGGATGAAATTTTGATTAAGATAGAGATCAGAGATAGAGTGACAGCTGCAGTGGCCAATGACACGTTGGCAAGAAACGGAAGAGCCAATCGAATGGCTTGTGGGTGGTCTAAAGGGAAGCTGGCTTCCACATGAGCGGTTGTTTTCTGCCTGGTCCTAGCGCTTGATCCGTCTCTATTTGATATAGCGTGACATTGGTTTTTAACCATAAAATCTGCAGGGGGCCAAAACTGGCTTTTGAAAAAGTGCAGGGGACATGTTCCCCTGTCCCCCCCAAATTACGTGCGTGAGGCCAAGTTCCATATAACAGGGGATGTCAGAGACAGGCAGAGAGGTTGGCGAAGAAGACACCCACTGCTCATCCAACAAAAGCATGTTCCTTACAAATGTGGCAACGTTTAAAAGAGAAATTAACAGTTTTTTCAAAGGTATAAGACTTATTGCCAAGAATTTTTAGTTACAACAAAGAAATAATCTACCAAACACAAATTTTTCCCGTACACCCCGTTTGTTATGTTTATGAATGGAATTTAAGCTTTAATAACAGTAAAGGTGAATGCATTGAATACTCAAACACCTCAAAAATCTGATTTTTATTTGAGCTTTTGATGATTTTTGTGTCAACTAATGAAGTTGATATTTTCTTATGATGAGAAATGAATAACTTTAGTACAATCTGCCCTGTTTTCATTTCTCTGCAGCGCTCAGATCTGCAGCTCTCTAAACACTAGACTGGACACGCACCTAAAACTGTGGCATGACATATGAATTCAATAGAAAATTAACTGCTTTTTAAACGCTCCTAAATCACTGTTGACCCCATTAAAGTTCACTGATAGGATAATGAATCAAAGGGCCATCCCATAAAAGGCACCATCAGTGCATGATGTAGTTATTCATACAACATTAACATTTTAAAGGGCCATTAGGCTTTGTGGGCCTTCTCTTTGAGTAATGAGCCAACAGGGCTGTCTCTCACAGTAAGGGGAGCCTGTATAACGAGTGAACACGTGAAGTTATATATATAGCCTATAGTGTGGTTTTCCCCGAAAATGGCAACCACAAACAGCTATGTCCCCTCAAAACACGCTTAAATTAGCTGCCTGCATCATTTAAATAGCAACAGTGCTTGAGAATATATCTACACTGATGGGTGTGGTGGTCTTGAAATTGGGTGTGTTTAGGTAAATTTTGCGTGTATTGCTATCTTGGCAATGAAAAATACAGGTGCGCCACTGACTAAATAAAACCGATGCCAACAGTCAGATGATCATTGCTATCTTGGAAGTGAATTGTCAACACAGGTGCATCTCCAACATGTGCACACCCCCGCATGTTATGCCCACATAAACACGCAGCAGTGCACAAACCCATAGCGCGTGCAAACTTTTACATAATCAATAAACATAATACAAAAATAAAAACATTACACTACAACAACACAAAATATAGGTCATTTTTATATTGCTTAAATGACTTGGTCGTTCACAACATAAGTTACAGCACATGTAGCTCTTATAGGGAATGGCAAGTAACACATTGATTGATTTATTGATATGTTTATGGCATTAAACGGGTGCGAGTAACACAAAAGTAATGCAATAGTTACTTTTACTGGTAACTAGTTACTTTTATAGTGGAGTTACTTTTTTGGAGAAGTAACTAGTAGAACTAGTAGTAACTAGGCCTTGTGGGCACTGCAGGATTTTAATCCAATTTTCGGCATAATGTGTTACCAATGGTTTTCTTGGTGACTGTGGTACCAGCTGCCTTGAGATCATTAACAAGTTCCCCCTGTGTAGTTTTAGCCTGATCTGTCACCTTCCTCATGGTCAAGGATACCCCATGAGGTGAGATCTTGCATGGAGCCCCAGATCAATTTGGATTGACAGTTATTTTGTATTTGGTCCAACAGTTGTCTCCTTTTCACCCAGCGTATTACTTATGGTTTTGTATCCCATTCCAGCCTTGTGCAGGTCTATGATCTTGTCCCTGACATCTTAGGAAGCTTTTTGGTCTTGCCATGTTGTAGAGATTAGAGTCTGACTGATTAATTGAGTCTGTGGACAGGAGTCTTTTATACAGGTGACAATTTAAGACAGTTGTCTTTAATGCAGGTAGCGAGCTGATTAGGAGCATCTAACTGGTTTGTAGGAGCCAGAACTCTTAATGGTTGGTAGGGGATCAAATGCTTACTTCTCACTGCAAAATGCAAATAAATATATATGATTTATACAAGTGATTATCGGGATTTTATTTTTGATATTCTGTCTCTCACTGTTAAAATAAACCTACCTTTAAAATTATAGCATGTCCATGTCTTTCTCAGTGGGAAAACTTACAAAATCAGCAAGGGACCACATAATTATTTTATTCACTGTATTTGAGTTCCAACTGATTTGGGGTTTCACTGCAGATAGCTCAGTACTCATGAGGCAGGGGGACTCACTATACATCTACAGCACATTGTGGTCCATATTGGCATTTAAATGTGGACCAAATTAATCAGAGCCTCATTTTAATCAGAACTGTAGGGGAAGTGTAATCCCTCGAAAACGAGACGGGAAAGGGGTCGATATTGATTGCGCTTTTAAGAGCGAACCCCGGCAGCCTGACAGCGGCTGTTTTTCCCACAGCGTTCAGTGACACACTTACACACTTGGCTGTGAAATCATGCACAGGCGACAGTTACAGTTCAAGGATGGACTGCTGTGATACTACAGTATAGTAAAGATAGCAAAGTATTGAATAAGCATTTCTAATAATTTTAATAATAATAATAATAATAATAATATTTGTGTATGCAGTATTACTGTATATTATTGTGATTGTCTGCATTTATTAATTACAGTACCGTATTTTTTGCACTATACCGGATTATAAGGCGCACTATCAATAAACATCTATTTTCTGGTTAATTTTCGTATATAACACGCTCTGAATTATAAGGCACATCATGCAATAATAGTAAAGAACAAGGGTGTCGCCGTGTTTTTCTTTTTAATTCTTGCTTAGGTCTTGCTGCTGGGTGGCGAAACCTGTAAGAGCTAAGCTAAGCTAAGTTAAGTAAACAAATCTGTAATTCTTAAAAAAAAATAAAAAATCCAAAAAAGTCAAACGAGTGCTGAATATTAATCTACACAGATTTCTCTCCTGAAAACTGTCTATTTGGGTGAGTAAAGCGCTTTCGTTTATTTACAATATGCCTAGATTTGCAGATTTCCACTAAGGCTAACCCCAGTTAGCAGCTAATTTTGCACGACAGAGCTACAATGAGGAACCCTGAGTGTTTCAGGGTAAGCCAAGGTGATATTAGCTATAAGTTCATCCATGTAGCTTGTTTTAACACTAAATACAACTAAATACACAGACCACAGTCCGATATACTCACCTCTGAACGTGAAAGAGCTAGTGGTTAGCTGCTAATGCTAATACTCCTCCAGTCTCGGTGCTAAAGAACTAAACTAAAACTCCTGTATAAAGCTGTACTCTATCAGAGGGCTTTACTGCTCCTTACAACCTGACAGGTAAATTTTAAACATAAATTGCACTAGATCAGGGGTGTCCAAACTACGGCTCGCGGGCCATTTGCGGCCCGTTTCCTGCTTTGGAGCGGCCCGCGAGGTATTTTAGAAATAGAATGAAAGTTGGCCCGCTGTTAAGCAGGTTTTTATAATGTGAGATTCAAAGTTTGAACGCTAGGCGTCAGAAACGGGCCAAAGAGTCTAAAAGCGGCGAGAGTGAAGTTTTAGCGCAGAAAAACAGGCCAAAGAGTCTAAAAGTGGAGAGGGTGCGCATTTCTGGCACAAAAAAATGGCTAAAGAGTCTAAAAGCGGAGAGAGTGTGCGTTTCTAGCGCAGAAAACGGCCAAAGAGTCTAAAAGTGGAGAGAGTGCGCATTTCTAGCGCAAAAAAATGGCTAAAGAGTCTAAAAGTGGCGAGAGTGCACATTTCTAGCGCAGAAAACGGGCCAAATAGTCTAAAAGCGGAGAGAGTGCTCAGTTTTAGTGCCGAAAAAGGGCAAATTAGTCTAAATGTTGCCGTAATTAAGGAGTTTAATATTAAGAGACATCATGAAATGAAACATCAATTTGAAAAATCTTAGTTTACACAACACTGTCAAAGATAGATAAAGATAGTGAGTCAAGTAAAATGGTGTGTAAATGAAATAATCAGGAAAATGTATTATTTAAAGTGGTATATTTCATTATTTGTTTTATTACAGAGTCTTTGGCCGGTAACTTCAAATATATTTCTCCGTCTGGCCCCCAACAAAAAAAGTTTGGACACCCCTGCACTAGATTAAAAGGCGCACTGACAATTTCTCTTAAAAATAAAGGATTTTAAGTGCAAAAAATGTGGTAATATATTAGTATCCTGTCCTGAACAGCAGTGATATCTCTGTAGCTCTTTTTCCTATTATAATAATGTGAATTCATCACTGCATTGGCTGCATTTTGCTGTGTATTTCCCAGAAACTCAGTTCAAACCAGTGAGCACACACTCCCTTATGAAAAAGATGTGTACTCCTATACTGCACCGTGTTCCTGTGAAATATTAATACAAGCAAATGTTTCAGAAAGTAGGTCTGTGTGTGTCAGTTACAGTGTTGGGCGGCTCGGTACAGATACAGGGCTGAATTGACCCAATAATACTTTGTCATAATGTATGGTGTTGAGCTGCAATGCTATTTATAATACTTGTGCAGTGCCAGTCAAAAGTTTGGACACAGCTTAAATTCAGTCTTTTTTTTTTTTTTTTCATTATTTTAAGTTTTTTCATTATATTTAAGTCACCCAAACTATGAAAAAAACATCTGGAATTATTTAGTACACAAAAAAGTGTTACACAAACCAGAATATGTTTTTAATCCTTGGCTGGATTTTCTCAGTCAGATTTATGATATAGAGTCACCTGGAATGGCTTTCAGTTAACAGCTGTGCTGAACTTGTCAAAAGTTAATTACTTAAATTTCTTGCCTCTTAATGTGTGTGAGAGCATCATAAAAATGTAGAGGTGAATAATGTTCTAATCCAAGCAAAGAAAAAGAAAAATAGAAATAAAGGTAGGGAAAATTTTAAGGACTTTGAACGTATTCTCAAGTGTAGTCACAATGACCATCATAAATGTTATGATGAAACTGGCACTCATCAGGACCACTCCAGAAAAAGAAGACAAAAAGCCCTATCTTACACCACACCAACAGTATATTTTCTCGTCTTCCTTCTGCATTGTTATAACTACGACACTTACGAATATATCATGGTCATCTAGAAATTATGTGTGTTTAGGAACATTTCTGGTGTAATGTAACGCAGAGGCACCACTGACTGAATACAACCTAGACTACAGTCCGTCAATCGTTCATTGCTATCTTGGCATTAGAGGCGCGCTGCATGCACTCGACACACATACACACCCATTTTTTTACTTACACAAGGACACGCAGCAGTGCAAAAACCCAACTTTTATATCAACAATAAACAGAATACTAAATAATATAATATTGCTGTATTAAAATACCTTTTGACTGGCACTGTATGTAATGTAGAATCCTGTATTATCATATTTTAGTATTTACCCATAAAAATCTACAATTTCTATAATTTCATTTTATAACTGTCTATACAGTGATCAATATATATCTGTAGTATTCTGTTTAGTATTCTGTTACTGTATGATTTACCCATAACAATCATAACAATCTAGATTTTCCCATCTGGTAACACTCTACATGCTATGATGTTTTTTACCAACGAAATCTTACATTATTTTCCTAAATTTTTTTACTCTGATGGAAAACCTTAAAATGACAAGAATTAACAGTTTTTTATATTGTGATTTTACAAAAAAAAATCTGTATCAGTAAAATATGAATGAAATGTGTTTTGACAGCTTTTAACAGTCGTTTTTAAGGAAGCTAACAGTGAAATGAAGTTTTCTTTGTAAAATATTAATTTACAAAAATATACTGCTTTTTCAAGGATATATCACTGTTAAAAGACAGTTTATAACTGCACAATATATGCAGAAAAAAAAACAGAAAAAAAGTAATCATCTGTTACCTCTGCTGTCAGAAAGTTACTGTTTTTTACATACATGTTCTGTCTGCCAAAAAACTGAGAAATCCTGTTATATTCTGTAAATTTAAAGTTTTGTCACAATGGAGCGTTCCCAGAAAAAAAAGCTAATTTACCATTTTATATATTATGGGAAAAAAAAAAATATATATATATATATATATATATATATATAAAGTCCACCTCCACTCCACTTATTATTCTAAATTAGAAGCACCAGTTTGAGGTCGTTAGCTGCATAAAGACACCTGTCCACCCCACACAATCAGTAATCAGACTCCAACTACTAACATGACGAAGACCAAAGAGCTGTCCAAAGACACCAGAGACAAAATTGTAGACCTCCACAAGCCTGGAAATGGCCATGGACCAATTGCCAAGCAGCTTGCTGAAAAAAGATCAACTGTTGCAGCAATTATTAGACAATGGAAGAAGCTAAACATGACTGTTAATCTTCCTCAGACTGGAGCTCCATGCAAGATCTCACCTCATGGCGTATCAATGATCCTAAGAAAGGTGAGGAATCAGCCAGAACTACACAGGAGAAGCTGCTCAATGACCTGAAGAGAGCTGGCACCACTGTTTCCAAGGTTACTGTGGATAATACACTAAGACGTTGTAGTTTAAAGTCATGCATGGTACGGAAGGTTCCCCTGCTTAAATCAGCACATATCTTAAGTTTGCCCATGACCATTTTTGGTCTTAATTCCACTCACTGTGTTTGGAGGATGAACAATGATGAGTAACATCTCAAAAACACCATCCCTACTGTGAAGCATGGGGGTGGAAGCATCATGCTTTGGGGGTGTTTTTCTGCACGTGGGACAGGACCACTGCACTGTTTTAATGAGAGGATGACCGGGGCCATCATATTGTGAGATTTTGGGGAACATCCTCCTTCCCTCAGTTAGAGCACTGAAGATTGAAGGTCATGGCTGGGTCTTCCAACATGACAATGACCAAAAGCACACAGCCAGGATAACCAAGGAGTGGCTCCGTAAGAAGCAAATCAAGGTTCTGGAGTGGCCAGTCTCCAGACCTGAACCCTATAGAAAATCTTTGGAGGGAGCTCAAACTCCATGTTTCTCAGTGACAGCCCAGAAACCTGGCTTATCTGGAGATGATCTGTGTGGAGAAGTGGGCCAAAATCCCTGCTGCAGTGTGTGCAAACCTGGTGAAAAACTACAGGAAACGTTTGACCTCTGTACTTGCAAACAAAGGCAAATACCAAATATTAACATTGAATTTTACAGGTGTTTAATGCTTATTTGCAGCAGTAACACAAATAAATTATAAAAAAATATATATACATTGTGATTTCCAGATTTCACTGTTCATGCACTGTAAAAAATAAAATATTATATTAAATACACACCAATGCGATAGTACAAGCTACTACTTTACACAATATTACAGGAATATTTTAATATAGTTTACAATAATAAATGCATTTACTCCTGTTATACAGTGTAAATATAGTGTTTGTTTTCATTCTATACAGCCAACTGGACCCTTTTAAGAGCTCCTTACCACTATATTTTAGTAATTTACACATCTTTAGAATTCTGTATATAACAGACAGTAACTACGCAACCACTATAAAATGGCACAGCTATATAATAGCTTTATTTTCACCTTTTATTAAATTAGTCATAAATAAGTCGATATAGTAAGTGTATAAATATAATTGTACGGTACTATAGAAATTCCTACACATCTATGTAATAGGATTATGTGCCCATTCATTTGTACTGGGATTGTTTTGTGTACTCAATAAACCACACACTAAATAAACAAAAAATAATAATAATATCAATCAATAATCAATAATAATACAGGAATTCCTATACTACAGTCAGCACTGTAAGAATACTATACATGGAGATTATTATTATAGACAGTAACTACACCACCATTATAATAGGAGGCATAAAATTCAGCTGAAGACAAATGCAAATGCATTTAATAGTCTTTTTTCACCTTTTAGTACATTATTCCTTTATGCTATGTATATAAATACAGCAATTGTATAGTACTACAGAAATTGCTGTACATATATGCCATAAAGGATTATGTGCTAGATTATTATTATAGACAGTGACTACATCACCACTATGAATCACCATGTAGGGATGTTATACAGGGAGATAATAGGAGGCATAAAATCCAGCTGGAGACAAACGCAAATAGACAAAACATATAATAGTGATATGTAATTGTCTCATATAGCACCCTACATAGTGATAGCCTAGTACATTAGTCATATATAGTATGTGTATAAATATAGCAATTGTACAGAGCTACATAAATTCCTGTACATCTATGCAATAAAGGTTTGTGTCCATTTATTTTTACTGGGATTGAATTGTGTACTCTACAAACCTTAAAAATGAATAAATAGTATAGTATAGTAATAATAGCCATATGCAATTCTACAGTACTACAGAAATTCCTGTACATCTGTGCCATAAGGGATTATGTGCCCATTCAATTTTACAGGAACTGCACTATGTACCCAGTAAATCACACTAAATACTGGATTATATTATATGGAAAATAAAAAATATGTAAATATGTAAAAGTAAATAAGATAGTAAATAATAATAGTAAGCTTCCACCATTAACAATGATAATACTGCTACAGGAATTCCTATATTATATACAGAGAGATTATTATTACAGACAAAGACTACACCACCACTATTATTCACCATAGCTATATAATAGGAGTGTTACATATTAGCCTGTGTCTGTCCTGTGTTTTTCCCTCTTTTGGTTTTCTTTGCTCCTGCCCTGTTTTCCTGTCTTGTGTTTCCAGCCATGTGCTTTTTTGAGCACATGGCATTGTTTTGTTATTGTTCTGTCTCCGCCCTAGCCCCACCCTAGCCCTGCCCAAGCCATTAGTGTTGTCACCTTGTGTCTCATTTGTAACTCCGCCCCCTCATTACTTCCACAGGTGTCCCTAGTGTGTGCCTGTGTATAAATACCTCATGTGATCCATTGTTCTCTGTCGCGCTTTTTGTTTGACTGTGTCCTGTTAATCTTTCCAGATCGTGGTTTAATGTTTTGTTTAGCCTCAGACCTGTTGTGTTTTTTGTCTTCAGTTTTCCAGGTTTGCTTTATGTAGTTAGTTTCTTTGTTATTTTGGCCTGTTTGTTTCAGTCTTTTAGTTTATCTTCTGGTGTATAGTGTTTGTTTCAGTAACCTTTTTCTTTATAGTTCTTCCTTAGTGTTTTGTTAGTTTATTTTGTAAATATGGAGAATAAACCTGACTTGCGCTTACATCCTGCCTCCTCCATGTTACAAGGAGGCATACAATCCAACTGGAGACAAATGCAAATAACAAATGCATAAAATAGTCTTTCTTTTCACCTTTTATTTAGTATCCGGCAAGGTGATAGTACAGTATAGCCTATAGTACAGTATATATAGCCTAGTACAGTACAGTACTGCAGGAGAACATCTATATTATAAAGGATTGTATGCACATTTATTTTTACTGGGATTTTATTGTGTACCCAGTATAATATACTATAGTACATTATAGTATAGTAATAATATTTTAATTGTCTTATATAGTACCCTACATAGTGATAGCCTAGTACATTAGTCATCTTTAATATGTGTATAAATATAGCAATTCTACAGTACTACATAAATTCCTGTACATCTATATCATAAAGGATTATGTGCCCATTCATTTGTACTGGGTTTGCAATGTGTACTGTGGCGTGAGGAGGCGGGGGAACCGTGGGTCCGCCCCACGCCGGAACTCACAGCCATGTCTGTCCCAGCCGGTGTGCATTCAGGACTGATTAAGCAGCCGGCTGGGACAGGTATAAAACTCAGCCTCAGCTCACTGAAGGGAGAGTCTTGAATGGGGAGCTGAGGGCTGAGGCTGCACGGACCTTTAACTGAAATTAAAGTTCATTCTACAGACTCTAGAGCCCCATTGGGCTGAGTATGTTCTTTTGAGTTTATTCTGGGTGTGGTGGAGGGCGTTAAAAGCAAATAAAAGGTACGTTTTGAGTTCATTTACTCCCCGTGTCTGTGTTCTCTGTGTGCTTCCTCCTTCTGGGTCACTGTGGTCACGCCCCTTACCCCAGGGGCCTACCACAGTACCCATTGTGTAAATCACACCAAATACTGAATTAATAATAGTAATAATACTGCTCCAGGAATTCCTATATTACAGTCAGCACTGTATGAATTATTATACATGGAGATCATTATTATTATTATTATAGACAGAGACTACACCACTACTATAAATCACTATAGCTATATAATAGGATAAAATAAAATCCGACTGGAGACAAACGCAAATGACAAATGCATGCAATAGTCTTTCTGTATTCTGCATATTATATAGCCTAGTACAGTACAGCACAACAGAAATTCCAGAACATCTATATCACAAAGGATTGTACATTGTGTACCCAGTAAACCTTAAAAAATAATAAACAGTATAATATACTATAGTATATTATAGTGTAGCAATAATATTTTATTTTAATTGTTTCATATAGTACCCTACATAGTGATAGCCTAGTACATTAGTCATCTTTAATATGTGTATAAATATAGCAATTGTACAGAACTACAGAAATTCCTGTACATCTATGCCATAAAGCATAGATTATGTGCCCATTCACTTGTACTGGGATTGCATTGTGTACCCAGTAAATCACAGCAAATACTGGATTAAAAAAATAAAAAATACTCAAATAACCTCTGTAAATCACCATAGCTATATAATAGAATTAAATACATGCCAAACTGGAGACAAATGCAAATGACGAATACAATAATCTTTATTTTCATCTTTTTATCTATAGTAGTGCATGGTGATAGCCTAGTACAGTACAGTACTACAGAAATTCCTGTACATCTATATCATAAAGGATTGTGTGCACATTTATGTGTACTGGGATTTTATTGTGTACCCAGTAAATCTTTAAAAAATAATAATATATAGTATAGTATAGTATAGTATAGTATAGTATAGTATAGTATAGTATGGTAATAATAATCATGTTAGCTGGTGTCCTGCATATTGATATACTAGTACAGTACAGTACTACAGAAATTTCAGTACATCTATATCATAAGGGATTAGGTGCACATTCATGTACTGGAATTGCAATGTATACCCATTGTGTAAATCACACCCAATACAGAACTGAATTAAAAATAATTATACTGGTACAGAAATTCCTACACTACAGTCAGCACTGTAGGAATATTATACAGGGAGATTATTATTATTATTATTATAGGCAGTGACTACATCACCACTATAAATCACCATAGCTATATAATAGAAGGCATAAAATCCAGCTGGAGACAAATGCAAATGATAAATGCATACAATAGTCTTTATTTTCATCTTTTTATCTATTGTGTTCTGCATATTAATAGCCTAGTACAGTACAGTACTAGATAAATTCCTGTACATCTATATCATAAAGGATTATGTGCCCATTCATTTGCACTGGAATTGTATTGTGTACCAAGTAAACCTTAACAAATAATAGTATAGCATAATATAGTACAGTTTAGTGTAGTAAAAATAATCATGTGTTATTTTCTCATATAGCTAGTATCCTGTATATTGATATACTAGTACAGTACAGTACTACAGAAATTCCAGTACATCTATATAATAAAGGATTAGGTGCACATTCAATTGTATGGAGATTGCAATGTGTAACTGTTACCCATTGTGTAAATCACACCAAATACTGGATTAATAATAATAATAATACTGCTACAGAAATTCCTATACTACAGTCAGCACTGTAGGAATATTATACAGGGAGATTATTATTATTATTATAGGCAGTGACTACATCACCACTATAAATCACCACAGCTATATAATAGGAGGAATAAATTCCAGCTGGAGACAAATGCAAATGACAAATGCATGCAATAGTCTTTATTTTCATCTATTGTAGTACAGTACTTATGTGTACTGGGATTGCATTGTGCACCCAGTACAGAATAGTATATTATTAATAATAATAATAATAATAATAATAATAATAATAATAATAATGTGTTATTGTCTAATATAGCTAGTATTCTGCATATTGATATCCTAGTATACAGTACAGTACTACAGAAATTCCAGTACATCTATATCATAAAGGATTAGGTGCACATTCAATTGTACTGGAATTGCAATGTGTATCCATTGTGTAAATCACACCAAATACTGGATTAAAAATATTAATACTGCTACAGAAATTCCTATACTACCTACAGTCAGCACTGTAGAAATATTATACATGAATATTATTATTATTGACAGTGACTACACCACTACTATAAATCACCATAGCTATATGATAGGAGGCATAAAATCCAACTGGAGACAAATGCAAATAACAAATGCATACAATAGTCTTTATTTTAATCTATTGTAGTACAGTACAGTACTACAGAAATTCCAGTACATCTAAATCATAAAGGATTGTGTGCACATTTAGGTGTATTGGGATTGCATTGTGCACCCAGTACAGAATAGTATATTAATAATAATAATAATGTGTTATTGTCTAATATAGCTAGTATCCTGCATATTGATATCCTGGTACAGTACAGTACTACAGAAATTCCAGTACATCTATATCATAAAGGATTATGTGCCCATTCAGTTGTACTGGAATTGCAATGTGTATCCATTGTGTAAATCACACCAAATACTTAACTGAATTAAAAATAATACTACTGGTAAAGAAATTCCTATACTACAGTCAGCACTGTAGGAATATTATACAGGGAGATTATTATTATTATTATAGGCAGTGACTACATCACCACTATAAATCACCATAGCTATATAATAGGAGGCATAAAATCCAGCTGGAGACAAATGGACCCTGTTAAAGAGCTCATCATATTCAACACCCTTAATCTCTCCATGCATCTTTCACTACTCTAACGTGAGCACACAGTCGTGCATTGTGAAATAGTGAAATAGTGAAATATGGCAGCAGTATGCTGGTTTTAAGCGCTTACCTTCAGTAGTAGTGCACTTCTGGAAGCTCCTCCACTCGGCTGCTTGTTTTTCGATTAGACGGCGCTCATTGAATTCCGCCGCTGACCGATGATGACACGCGTTTTGTTCGCTTTATGGAGAAAAGCATCCTGAGCAGCGCTGCCAGGCGGGTTTAGCACTGATAACAGGACTCAGATAAAGATGTGTGTTATTATATCGCGAGCTGAAGGGTCCGCGCGCCGTGTTTATTCCCTGTTAGAGTGGCGATTAATGTGGAAACAGTGGAAGGCGTGTTTTCCTTTGGGAAGCTTTGAGTGGATGCAAATGAGCTTCTCACACAGCCCGGTCAGTGTGTAGTGTGTGTGTGTGTGTGTGTGTGTGTGTGTGTAGTGTGTGTGTGTGTGTGTGTAGTGTGTGTGTGTGAAACGCTATGCACGGTCAGTACACACACTACACACACGCTCATTCTTCTCATTCATTTCTAGGTCGAAAAAACGCAGAACATCGAATAAACGTTATTTTTTCAAAGATGTATGCATTACATTTTACTGTTAAATAAAGGTTGTGTTAAGGTTGTTTTTCCATCCTCAACCTTAAAACATGTAGTGCAACCATCTTTGATAAAAAAAAACGTTAACGTTTATTCAATGTTCTTTGCTATCAATCAATGTATCAAGCAACGTTAAATAAATATTGTTTTAAAGTTTTTTTTCATCATTAACCTAAACAGATGTAATACAAGCATGTTTGGAAAAAACGTATATTCAATGTTCTTTGCTGTCATTGTATTAAGAGATATTGTATCAAAGTAAAGGTTGTTTTCATGTTGTTTTCCATCATCAACCTTAAAATATATAATGCATTAATCTTTGATGAAAAAGAAAGTTTATTCATTGTTCTTTGTCCTTTTTGTATCAAGCAACGTAAAATAAAGGTTGTTTTAAGTGTGTTTTTCCATTATCAACTTCAAAAGATGTAGTGCAACCATCTTTAATAAAAATTAAGGTTTATTTAAAGTTCGTTGCTATAATTGTATCAAGCAACGTTAAATAAAGATTGTGTTAAGGTTGTTTTTTCATTATCAATTTCAAAATATGTAATACAAGCATCTTTGATTTTTTTTTTTTTTGCCTTCAGGGTAACAAGCAACGTTTACTAAAGGTTGTTTTAAAGTTGTTTTTACATAATCAACATTATAAAATGTAATGCAGCCATCTTTAAAAAAAATAACGTTTATTCTATGCTATCGTTGTTTTAAGCAACGTTAAATAAAGGTGGTTATAAGATGTTTTCCCATTATCAACTTCACAAGATGGAATACAACCACCTTTAAAAAAAACACAAAAAATAAATTTATTCTATATTTCTTTTCTATTCTAGGACTAGACTTTAAGACTCTTTAGTCATTGCTTTTACAGGAAAAATGTGTAATATATTAGTAAAGTGTTAATTTAATGGAGTAATACAAGTGAAGTTTGCTGTTCACTTTGCTGCTAACCACATGTTTCTAAACGTCTGAACTTTTGAAAACTCTCTCAGTGAGAAAGTTAAAACATAAAATGGTTTGATATACAATGCCTGAGACCATAGCTCTTTACTATAGCTTTGAAGATTGTGTATAAAATCTGTTCTTAAAAATCAAATGTCATTCAAATAGTGGAGAGCTATGGGCAAATAAAAACACCTCAAATAATAATACTGGTCCCCAGAGACAAGGTATTCAGGACCATCCACACATATTCAGATATTTTTAATAAAAACAATAAAGTCTGCAGCACTGAGCACAATTTTTATTGATTACAGCAGCTTACCTTTACTGTTGTGTTTAAGACTTTTAGCTGAAATGGAAAAATGTCTGTGGGTTTAACGCCTAGTTTCATAACTGTTCCCAGGCGAAAATACTTGTGCTGTAAATAAAATCATATCTGTTATATCCAGGTCATGAGGCGAGGCAGCAGAAATAGCATTGTTTTGTTAACTGTTTATCTTTATATTCCTCACCTGAGACCATCCACACAAAACTAATTAATTTTGGTCTCAGACCATGGTTCCAGTAATCCATGTCCTTTGTTGACATGCCTTCAGCAAACTGTTTGCGGGTTTTCTTGTGTACAGACTTTAGATGAGGCTGCCTTCTAGGGTGACAGCCATGCAGACCATTTTGGTGTAGTATGCAGCGTATGGTCTAAGTGCTGACAGGCTGATCCCCCACCTCTTCAAAGACAGCATTTGGACGTGAAGCTGAGCACATGCACTTAGACCAACACAAGGTCTGTTCTGATTGGACTCTGCTCTTTTAAAACACTGAATGATCTTGGCCACTGTGCTGCAGCTCAGTTTTAGGGTTTTGGCAATCTTCTGAAGAAAGAAGAAAGTTACACTCATATAAGCTGCACACAGACTACTTTTAATTGTGTTAAAGTGTCATTTTGTGAGTGTTGTCCCATGAAAGAAATACTTGAATATCTGCAGAAATTTGAGTACCTAGTTACTGTGACTGTAGAAAAAATATCTTAAAGTTGGTCTAACGACAGTCCTGCTCACAAGCTTCACTGAACAATCTGTTCAGGCAAATAACGTGGGCACAGCATCCTTCTTCAACTTTGTCATTCCAAACATTGTCTTTCAAAAAAACCCTCTTTAGTAAAGTGTTCTGAACTTACTTTTGTGTCCACGTCTGGAATATCAAATCAGACATAACATAACGTTAACACAACTGTTAAATACAGCCAAATACAGTCTAGCTAGGTATGTAAGTGTACATTCTTGTAAGATCAGGATCCCCACAGTAGGATATTATCTAGCTAGCGTTAGCTAAACGGCTACTCTAAAGAGCTAAGGCTTGACTAACATTACCCCTGACTCAATTTGACATTAACCGAGAAAATAACCAGTTTAGGATTAATCAAGTCATAGCCGAAGAACCAGGTTTGGCTAGTTGCTGTCTCTCTGCTAACATTCATCTGGTTAGATTGGCTGGCTGGGTATTATTAATATGGCTAGCATTAGCTAGCTAGCACAGTAACATACATCTTAAATTGAAATGGGGATCTCTATGATTTTATGAAACCATTCACGCTGAAGTATAGGATCTTTGGGAAAACTATGGAAGGTTTGATCTTTATAAGATTTCTTTTTCTTCTTTTTGAAGAAGAAGTGCATTTGGGAACGCAGCAGTGAGACAGCATTGCTAGTACCTAGCATTCCAACACTACTTCCTTCTACTTCCCTTACAGCCTTGTTTTGGTAGAAGATGGTGACGTAGCTGATTAAAGTAAATTTAATGTGAAATGGATTATTAAAAGTAACAGGCATTGAGTGAGAAACCAATGCTGAATTAAATAAGTTCAAACCATTATAAACAACTCTAAATGGGTCATTTCGCATGTACAGCTCTACAGGGGTTGGACAATGAAACTGAAACACCTGATTTTAGAGCACAATAATTTATTGTCCCGACGGACAGTTCTGGTGGAAACAGGAGAGTTGAGGTGCACATTGAATTCTGCGTGATTTGATCAGCCGTGGTTTTATGTTTTTTGGATACAATCCGGGTTAGCACCCAAACATCCCTTTCAGACAGCTTCCTCTTACAGCGTCCACAGTTAATCCTGTTGGATATGGTTGGTCCTTCTTGGTTGTATGCTGACATATACCCTGGATATCGTGGCTCTTGATACATCACAAAGTCTTGCTGTCTTGGTCACAGATGCGCCAGCAAGACGATTTGCACCAACAATTTGTCCTCTTTTAAACTCTTACTAGTGCAATGTGCAATTAATGAAGTTTGGCCAACAGGCTGGTCCAATTTAGCCATGAATCCACCCACACTGAAATGACAGGTGTTTCAGTTTCATTGTCCAACCCCTGTATATGGCTAAAAGAGATTTCCGCACAGGTAATGTAATCATAAATAATTTGCTGTCATTGTATTAAGAGATATTGTATCAAAGTAAAGGTTGTTTTCATGTTGTTTTCCATCATCAACCTTAAAATATATAATGCATTAATCTTTGATAAAAAAGAAAGTTTATTCATTGTTCTTTGTCCTTTTTGTATCAAGCAACGTAAAATAAAGGTTGTTTTAAGTGTGTTTTTCCATTATCAACTTCAAAAGATGTAGTGCAACCATCTTTAATAAAAATTAAGGTTTATTTAAAGTTCGTTGCTATAATTGTATCAAGCAACGTTAAATAAAGATTGTGTTAAGGTTGTTTTTTCATTATCAATTTCAAAATATGTAATACAAGCATCTTTGATTTTTTTTTTTTTTTGCCTTCAGGGTAACAAGCAACGTTTACTAAAGGTTGTTTTAAAGTTGTTTTTACATAATCAACATTATAAAATGTAATGCAGCCATCTTTAAAAAAAATAACGTTTATTCTATGCTATGGTTGTTTTAAGCAACGTTAAATAAAGGTGGTTTTAAGATGTTTTCCCATTATCAACTTCACAAGATGGAATACAACCACCTTTAAAAAAAACACAAAAAATAAATTTATTCTATATTTCTTTTCTATTCTAGGACTAGACTTTAAGACTCTTTAGTCATTGCTTTTACAGGAAAAATGTGTAATATATTAGTAAAGTGTTAATTTAATGGAGTAATACAAGTGAAGTTTGCTGTTCACTTTGCTGCTAACCACATGTTTCTAAACGTCTGAACTTTTGAAAACTCTCTCAGTGAGAAAGTTAAAACATAAAATGGTTTGATATACAATGCCTGAGACCATAGCTCTTTACTATAGCTTTGAAGATTGTGTATAAAATCTGTTCTAAAAAATCAAATGTCATTCAAATAGTGGAGAGCTATGGGCAAATAAAAACACCTCAAATAATAATACTGGTCCCCAGAGACAAGGTATTCAGGACCATCCACACATATTCAGATATTTTTAATAAAAACAATAAGGTCTGCAGCACTGAGCACAATTTTTATTGATTACAGCAGCTTACCTTTACTGTTGTGTTTAAGACTTTTAGCTGAAATGGAAAAATGTCTGTGGGTTTAACGCCTAGTTTCAGAACTGTTCCCAGGCGAAAATACTTGTGCTGTAAATAAAATCATATCTGTTATATCCAGGTCATGAGGCGAGGCAGCAGAAATAGCATTGTTTTGTTAACTGTTTATCTTTATATTCCTCACCTGAGACCATCCACACAAAACTAATTAATTTTGGTCTCAGACCATGGTTCCAGTAATCCATGTCCTTTGTTGACATGCCTTCAGCAAACTGTTTGCGGGCTTTCTTGTGTACAGACTTTAGATGAGGCTGCCTTCTAGGGTGACAGCCATGCAGACCATTTTGGTGTAGTATGCAGCGTATGGTCTAAGTGCTGACAGGCTAATCCCCCACCTCTTCAAAGACAGCCTTTGGACGTGAAGCTGAGCACATGCACTTAGACCAACACAAGGTCTGTTCTGATTGGACTCTGCTCTTTTAAAACACTGAATGATCTTGGCCACTGTGCTGCAGCTCAGTTTTAGGGTTTTGGCAATCTTCTGAAGAAAGAAGAAAGTTACACTCATATAAGCTGCACACAGACTACTTTTAATTGTGTTAAAGTGTCATTTTGTGAGTGTTGTCCCATGAAAGAAATACTCACTTTTGTGATACACTGTACCTAGTTACTGTGACTGTAGAAAAAATATCTTAAAGTTGGTCTAACGACAGTCCTGCTCACAAGCTTCACTGAACAATCTGTTCAGGCAAATAACGTGGGCACAGCATCCTTCTTCAACTTTGTCATTCCAAACATTGTCTTTCAAAAAAAAAAACCTCTTTAGTAAAGTGTTCTGAACTTACTTTTGTGTCCACGTCTGGAATATCAAATCAGACATAACATAACATAACGTTAACACAACTGTTAAATACAGCCAAATACAGTCTAGCTAAGTATGTAAGTGTACATTCTTGTAAGATCAGGATCCCCACAGTAGGATATTATCTAGCTAGCGTTAGCTAAACGGCTACTCTAAAGAGCTAAGGCTTGACTAACATTACCCCTGACTCAATTTGACATTAACCGAGAAAATAACCAGTTTAGGATTAATCAAGTCATAGCCGAAGAACCAGGTTTAGCTAGTTGCTGTCTCTCTGCTAACATTCATCTGGTTAGATTGGCTGGCTGGGTAATATTAATATGGCTAGCATTAGCTAGCTAGCACAGTAACATACATCTTAAATTGAAATGGGTATCTCTATGATTTTATGAAACCATTCACGCTGAAGTATAGGATCTTTGGGAAAACTATGGAAGGTTTGATCTTTATAAGATTTCTTTTTCTTCTTTTTGAAGAAGAAGTGCATTTGGGAACGCAGCAGTGAGACAGCATTGCTAGTACCTAGCATTCCAACACTACTTCCGTCTACTTCCCTTACAGCCTTGTTTTGGTAGAAGATGGTGACGTAGCTGATTAAAGTAAATTTAATGTGAAATGGATTATTAAAAGTAACAGGCATTGAGTGAGAAACCAATGCTGAATTAAATAAGTTCAAACCATTATAAACAACTCTAAATGGGTCATTTCGCATGTACAGCTCTACAGGGGTTGGACAATGAAACTGAAACACCTGATTTTAGAGCACAATAATTTATTGTCCCGATGGACAGTTCTGGTGGAAACAGGAGAGTTGAGGTGCACATTGCATTCTGCTGTGATTTGATCAGCCGTGGTTTTATGTTTTTTGGATACAATCCGGGTTAGCACCCGAACATCCCTTTCAGACAGCTTCCTCTTACAGCGTCCACAGTTAATCCTGTTGGATGTAGTTGGTCCTTCTTGGTGGTATGCTGACATTACCCTGGATATCGTGGCTCTTGATGCATCACAAAGTCTTGCTGTCTTGGTCACAGATGCGCCAGCAAGACGATTTGCACCAACAATTTGTCCTCTTTTAAACTCTTACTAGTGCAATGTGCAATTAATGAAGTTTGGCCAACAGGCTGGTCCAATTTAGCCATGAATCCACCCACACTGAAATGACAGGTGTTTCATTTTCATTTTCCAACCCCTGTATATGGCTAAAAGAGATTTCCGCACAGGTAATGTAATCATAAATAATGTTCAGCATCTCCCCTAAATTATCTGAATTAACACAGATGCTACTTTAGTGCATGTCTTTTTTACAGTACAACCTTAAAATTCTCACCTATCTTTCATACAGTGGCAATAAAATGCAAAACACATGAAATGCAATAAATCAGTCAAATGCCCAATTTTTTATATTATTTCTTTTATTATTTTCTACAATTTTTAGACCTATGGTGAATAACACAGCCTAATGTTGCTCTCTGTTGTGGTTGGTGTATGCAGGGATTGTATACACGGTCAGACAGACATGGATGGACGGATTAGAGGAACACAATGGAAACAAATGGAGAGAAAGGGAGGGAGGGAGGGAGTGAGGGCGAGAGAGATGGGAGAACGGGGGCATGAACATGGGAGAGATGGAGATAGAAAGAGAGAGATAGTGGGGGAAGGGTGGAGGAGATGGAAAGAGGGGAAAGGGGGGAAATGCACTGACTCATGTATGTGCGTGTATCTGGGAGAAAAGGCAAAAGAAGGAGAAAATTATATTATGTATGCAAGACTTCCTCAGCGAGAGTTGGTAACACACACACACACACACACACACACACACACACACACAGCAAAATGGTTCTTAAAGGCTCGTAATGGGGTTGGGGTTATGTTAGGGAACTCTGAATACAGGCCAGTATCTTTTTTTTAACAGTTTTCTTGCTAAATGGCCCCAACTGTATTGGTGCATGATCTTTGCCAAACAAAATGTACAATCATTGCACTCCACATGTGTTGGAACCCCTACATTTTCATGAAGTGTTTAGCTAAAAACATGTTTATTAACTTTGTGCGTTTTGGAACGACACAAAAAAAGAGAAAGACAAATTTGGTATAATTTCAAACAAAACAAAATGGGCAAACAAAATTGGTTAATTAATTTAGTTTCAAGCATTTTATGCTTGTTTAAACTCACCTGTGGCAAGTAACAGGTGTGGGAAATATAAAAATCACACCTCAAATAAGATAATAAGAAACATAAATGTTTCAAAGAAATTCAAGCTGTCATGCAGGCTCAGGGTGCATCAGTACCAGAACAAACTATCCATTAACATTCAAAATAAAATGCAATGCTATGGTAGGAGCCCGAGAAGGACCCTACTTTTGGATCTCAATATAGGGACCATATAGGGATGTCCTAGGTCACGGGTCTTTTAGCAGGACAATGATCCCAAACATACTTCAAAAACACCCAGATGGAAAGAAAGTACTGGAGAGTTTTGAAGTTCTGAAGAAACACTTTCTATGCTTTGAATGTTGTATTGTCACTACTGTACTTTCTTTCCTTTCTTATCTCAACATGACGAGGAGGACAGGGAATTCTTAGACATGTTTAATTGGATTGTATACGTGGTTAGAGGTCGGCAACAAGCATGAAACATCTGGCCTGTAAGGTCGTTTGAACTACAGTGAACGATAATGAAAAAAAATGCTTCTCTGATGAGTTTTTGTTTACGTTCCTCCCCTGTCTTTCGTGCTCGACGTGACTTTAGTTTCTGACAGTTCTCATTTTCGCTATCTTCTTATAAGTGCGTTTTTCCTGGCCATGTCCCAATTCACAAGACAGGGCAGCGGTAGTGCGTGTTTTTTTTCCTTTCTTCTTGGGTTTACCTGCTTTGAGATCAACTGTTCTGCAATTGGGTTCACCAACCCTCTGGCCTGGAGAGCTACTAGTCTGTAGCACTCCATTCTATTACACTTCATTTACCAAAACAATTTTTTTTTGTGGCCCACCACTGAATGGCTTGAAAAAAAAAAACTGGTCCACGGCCAAACTTAATTGCCGACCCCTGGATTAGAGGAACAGAATGGAAAAAATGGAGAGAAAGGGAGGGGGTGAGGGCGAGAGAGAAGGAAGGACAGAGACATATCCAGGTAGCTGCGCCTTTAAAATAGCAATCTGCCAAAGTCACAGTTCAAGTGTCTTTTAAAAGAAATGGTAAATGACACACTGATTGTTTTTTTTACCTCATGTTACGCCCAAAACCCACCTATAATTATTTAAGAGAATTAGTACATGCCTTTTGCGCATGGTTTGAACACCAATGACAGAGTGGGGATAGGACAGAGAAACAAAAAGAGAAAAGACAGAAACAAAACTAAAGATCTTATGGTAACTCATGACAAGCACAGCTACAGCTAAGGAGAACACAGTTCCACTGCTTCACAGCTCAGTGCTGGGGGCTTTATACAGCCAAATTATTTCTAATGAATATATTAGAAGTTATTATTATTAATTATAGGGTGGAATAATAATGTGTGTGCCGCAGATCTCTGGGGGACTCTGGATGTGTGTTTGATCTCGTTCCAGTCTTCGCCTGTGAAGAGTTTTCCTCTAAGAGGGTTCCTCTGGATACTCTGGATACTACACATAGGTTTCAATAGCCGTGGATCATCCTGCGCGCCATCAGCAGCCAGAGTCTGAGAGAGCACTATTATTGGCCATGCTCTCTAAGTGTGGATACAGTAGGTGGTGCTCTCTCTCCTCATCACTGCTAATTTAACGTTGGTCAGCACAGGCATCTGTTAGCTGATGTATCTATCAGAGCTGGGTCCCCAACGATGCTGCAATAGAAGCAGTTCAAAAAGAGGAAGAGTTTAAATTTACATGTATTGGAGGAGGCATGTGCTGTTCTTCACTTTTCTTGAGCCCTATTTTAGAAATCTATAGCATTTCGAGTCGTCAACCGTGCACAGTGCAGCTTGATTTATAGAGCGTGTCAGTGTGTCTTTGCTATCGTAACAGTGGGAAAAGTGTGTCTTGCGTGGCTCGAAATGGGTAAATGGCATATATTAAATTTCTTACTAATAATGGGTGTGTTTTGGGCATAATGTAAAATAAACCAATCAGTGTCACTTGAAATTCCCTTTAATAGCCAGGTGCGCTCTGACTTTGGCGTATTGCTATTTCAGGGGTGCATCTACCTGGTGGGAGATGAAACTGACCTGTTCGTTCATTTTCTATATTGTTGATGTAAAAGTTTGCATAGCTGCCAACAGGCACACGCTATGGGTTTGTGCACTGCTGTGTGTTCATGTGTGTGTCCACTTTTAAAACCAGGCTAAAGACTCCTTTTTATTTCTTGGCTTTTAACCCAATTTGAGACTTTGTTCTTGTTTTATTTATTTTATTTTATTTCTGTTTTTATTATTTTACTTTGTTTTACTTTTACTTTACTTGTTTCATAGATTTATCTAAAACTATTTTTATTGATAATTATATGTAAATTTGTCTTATTGTTTCTAGTATTTTGTTTTTATCCTATAATTTGCTATGTACAGCACTTTGTTGCGGCTGTTGCTGTTTTTAAAGTGCTCTATAAATAAAGCTGAGTTAAGGGTTGAGTTGTTACAAGCAGGGGTTGCGCGTGTTGGGACGTGCTTGTGTTGACAACTCCCTGCCAAGATATCAATGAACGTCTGACTGTTAGCGTCCGTCTAGGTTGTAGGTTTAGTCAGTGGTGCACCTGTGTTTTCCATTGCCAAGATAGCAATAAAAAAGCAGGGACAGAAATGTCCCTGAACACACTTTATTTCGAGAGCACTACATCCATTAGCATAGATAAAGTCATATGAAAAAGTTTGGGCACCCCTATTAATCTTAATCAGCCATTTCTGCAAGCACGCCACAAACAGAGTCGCCTGAGGTATGCAAAAGCTTTGCTAATGCAAAAGTTTGTGGCGTGCTTGCAGAAATGGCTTCTTTCGCATCACTCTTCCATACAGCTTCTCCTTGTGCAAAGTGCGCTGTATTGTTGACCGATGCACAGTGACACCATCTGCAGCAAGATGATGCTGCAGCTCTTTGGAGGTGGTCTGTGGATTGTCCTTGACTGTTCTCACCATTCTTCTTCTCTGCCTTTCTGATATTTTTCTTAGCCTGCCACTTATTGGCTTAACAAGAACTGTCCCTGTGGTCTTCCATTTCCTTACTATGTTCCTCACAGTGGAAACTGACAGGTTAAATCTCTGAGACAACTTTTTGTATCCTTCCCCTGAACAACTATGTTGAACAATCTTTGTTTTTAGATAATTTGAGAGTTGTTTTGATGAGCCCATGATGCCACTCTTCAGAGAAGATTCAAATAGGAGAACAACTTGCAATTGGCCACCTTCAATACCTTTTCCCATGATTGGATACACCTGGCTATGAAGTTCAAAGCTCAATGAGGTTACTAAACCAATCTTGTGCTTCAGTAAGTCAGTAAAAAGTAGTTAGGAGTATTCAAATCAATAAAATGATAAGGGGGCCCATACTTTTGCACCAGTCAAATTGGTTCAATGCATATTGCACATTTCTGTTAGTACAATAAACCTCATTTCAATCCTGAAATATTACTGTGTCCATCAGTTATTAGATATATCAAACTGAAATGGCTGTTGCAAACACCCAAATATTTAGAACTTAAAATGTTTAGGATTAATAGGGGTGCCCAAACTTTTTCATATGACTGTATATTCACAAACACCATTGCTATTTAAATGACACAGGAGGGATGTGTGGAAATATACTGTTGGTGGGTTGTAAGATAGCAATGAGCACGGTGTAAGATAGGGCCCCTGTTGTTGGGAGCATTGCTAGTGGGAGATAGGGGGAGTCCTAATTAATGGGAGGGATAACTGGCTTCTGGAGTTGGATAGAAAAAAATATATATTAAAAATAATGTATTAAAATATATATTTTTTGTGGATTAGCTAGGCTTCTATACATTGCTTCCTAGATGTGTGTTTCTCAGGGACAGACTGGCACCCCTTCCAAACAGTTTCCTGCCTTATGGCTCTAGTCTAGACCTTCTGTAACCCTGCCCAAGACAAACAGATTAGAAAATGAATTAATTATTAATGACAAAAATGATACATTCAATAAATATCAAGGCATCAGTCCAACAGGCACTTAAAACGAGATAAACTTAATGGACACCACCAAGAAGACATTAAGAAACAATTGATTCTCAATATACAGAACCAGTGAAAAGTTTGGACACACCTTAATTTCTGTGGTTTTCCAGTATTTAAAAATTTGAATACTAAAGTATACTATGGTATACTATACTATGGAATTATGTAGTAATCAAAAAAAGTGTTAAACAAACCAGAATATGTTTTATGGTTTTAGATTCTTCAAAGTAGCACCTCTTGTTCAGCTTTGAACGTCTTGGCTGGATTTTCTCAGTCAGTTTTATGATGTAGAGTCACCTGCAATTCAGGCCTTCTGTTAACAGCTGTGCTGAACTTATCAAAAGACTCTCAAAGTGTTTGAGAGCATCAGTTGTAAAGTTGTGAAGAGGTAGAGTTACAGGTATACAGTGAATAGCTCTATTTGAGTAATATTCTAATCCAGAAAAAAAAAAACTTCAAGAACGTTTCCAAAAGTGCAGTTGCAAAGAAAATCAAAAACGTTATGAGGAAACTGGCTCTCATCAGGACTGCTCCAGGAAAGGAGGAGCAGGAGTTATCTCTGTTGTACAGGATAAGTTCATCAGAGTTACCAGCCTCAGAAACCACAAGTTAACAGCCCGCCCCCAGTATTTTAGTTTGTTTAATAATTTTAATTTACTATATGATACTTTATGTCTTCCTTTATAGTCTGAGTGATTTCAGTATTAATTTACAATGTAGGAAAAACATTTTTGACTGGTACTGTATATATTCTTGATTGTTAGAAGAAGCAAAAAATGGAAAAATAAAAAAAATCCAGAGAAGATTTACGTATACCTTTATTCCCGAATTTCTGTTTGTGAAAGGCAGAAATAAAATAAAAAAATAAAAAAATCGGTAAATCCAATTTCTTCTTGACTATACTAAATAGAAACTTAGTATAGTCTATTTTTCTGAACAATCTGAAAATATAACTGATAAACATTACACTGACCTCCAAGTGCAGCAGCTACAGACCTAGGAAAAAAATAAGAGACCACTTAAAAATGATAAGTTTCTTTGATTTTACCAAATTGAAAACCTCTGGAATATAATCAAGAGAAAGACAGATGACCACAAGCCATCAAACCAAACTGAACTGCTTGAATTTTTGCACCAGGAGTAAAGACAAAGTTATCCAAAAGCAGTGTGTAAGACTGGTGGAGGAGAACATGCCAAGATGCATGAAAAATTGATTTCTGACCACTTAAACTTTATGAATATGAACTTGTTTTCTTTGCATTATTTTAGGTCTGAAATCTCTGCATCTTTTTTGTTATTACAGCCATTTCAATTTTTTGCGAATAAATGCTCTAAATGACAATATTTTTATTTGGAATTTGGGAAAAACGTGGTCCATAGTTTTATAGAATAAAACAACAATGTTAATTTTACTCAAAATCAAAAATCAAAATCTGGGAAACTGATTCAGAAACTGAAGTGATCTCTTATTTTTTTCCAGAGCTGTATATATATAATCATAATACAGTATTTTCTTAAAATCTTGCAGCCCGATTGGTCAGCGCTTGAATGTTATGAATGTTCCGGTTATAAATGGCAGCTGTGCTTTGCTTTTTAGTGCAGGGAAAAAGCCCTCTTAGATATCTCTCATCTCCTAATGTGATTACAGTATAAGCTGTGGTATACTTACAGTATACAGCGTATAATACAGGGCAAAGTACAAAGCAGAAGCTTTTAGTAATTCTGCGCCAGTGAAAAGCTCATATCTATAGGCAGGCTTTAGTCTGACTGTAAATCACTGGTTCAACATGAAGTTCTGAAACGCAGAAGGAATTAATACATTTCTATCAGATATCTATGGATAACTAGGATACCAGGCTCTATAAGTATAATTAACTATAATTAATCCAAATGAGATGAAAATGAGGGATGGCAGATTTACAAGAAGGTCCAAGCCCTTCATTTAATCCCAGCCTACTTACTTGATCCTAGGAAACATTAATGGACGTAGAACCCAAACCACGTATATTGGAATTAAAAGGGGACACACATGTATTATGCATGTATTATACATGCTTTTGTATTTCCACTTGGGTCTAAACTGCCCCTATAAACACTCCAAACATGAAAAAAAAATAACAATTTGTTTTCAGTAAATCATCTAAAAGAGTTTTAAGAGTTTTAAGAAAGGAAGCCAAATGTACGGCTTATAGAATATAAAAGCATATGATTCCTGTGATATCACAATAAAAAAAATCTACATTGAATCACCCTGAAACCACCCCTTACCCATCAACCCCTACCAGAGCCCCACCCACTAGATCTGTTGAATATCTGCCATTTCATTCATTTTGTTTGAGAACCTCAGACAGTACACAGCACAAGATTATTCAGCAGACTTCTTCTGAGGGAGGGATCTGTACCTACTGTCTATGGCAAGTGAGGAAGATGTTAATATGAGCTAGCATGTTCGTGTTTTGCCATTTACCACAAGCTAACACTAACTCCTTGTAAACACTCAGCGTAAACATGGGGCGTGGCCAGCGACAGCTTATATGCATAAAAGTGACAGAGCCCTTAAATGGCTCATTCTGTATGAGATTAAAACTGATGCGAATAGAAGAGTTGCTTAGATTTCTTTATGTGAGACAGATTTTGTGCAAAGGAAGTAATGAACATGTTTTGTATAGCCCATAGACCTATTCAAATTAAAAACAAAACTTCCCATAAACACACTCCTAAACCTTGTGGAAAGTTGAAGTCTTAAAGTGTTGAAGCCATTTCAGCTGCAAACATCTTATATTAAACGCATAGATTAGGAATGGGATGTCACTCAAGTTCAAATGCATGCAAGTGTAGATGAGCAAATACTGTACGTTTGGTAACGTTGTGTATTTGAGATATAAATGTAGTGTAGCTAATTTAAAAAGTCGAAAAAACTTCAGTAAAACTTAACTACAAAACCACAGAAACCAATTATACTTTCTTTGTTACTGTCCATCATTCCTGGGAAAATAGTTGGACATGGGAATTGCTGGATTTCTAGGAAATACAGACACATTTTCCACAGAGAGCAGTTCAGAGCTCACAGGCTTTCCATTCACACACAGGTATGCACACATTAAAACGTTCAATTATTTGCAAATTTATTTTCAAAGTCAGTCACATGTCTGACTGCTTCCAAGAGCTGCTGTGTTCTGAATAGTTTGGTCACTGGTGAATAATTCAGCACTTTGACCATAAAAACATTTAAAATACACAGCGCGTTATTAATTCATGCCCAGTCTATTCGGACCAGTTATTTCCTGACTGCATGGAGCAGGACGGAGTACATTAAAACCGAACCATATACAGTACATCAGATACATCCTCATAAAATTACACTTCAGTATTTTAGCCCTCTTACACATTTATCATTGTAAGGATTTTACTTTCATACAGCAAACAATGGCACCATCCTTCTTACATTAACTGCTGTACATAGTTACCAGCATTATGTGGTGTATGTAACTAGTAGGGGTGTCACGATTTTGATATTTCATCGAAATCGATCAAAATTATGTCATGGTCTCGAGCCTCAAAGTCAAAAAGAGGATCGACGATCCCTCCCTCTAAGCTACACAAATGGCGCAGCACACTGTAGCCGACGCCGCGGACATTGTGACTGCTCAAAGAGCAGCTCTTTCTCCAGAGAATGTGGACATTCTCATCTTCTTAAAGAAAAACTTTAAAATATAAAAATAACAGTTGTTTAGTCTAGCCTCAAATATGTTAATAATTTTGGTACCTTAAAGAGCATCTTTCTCTCAGATAAAGTTAATAATATATCTTTATTAAAGAAAAAATCTTGTCATTCTCAGAGACCGAAATAGTCTTAAAGTCTTATTTTTCATGTTTAACTGTTATAGTAGGATAGAGTTCAGTTTGTTAAGGCTCTAATTGTTCTATTATTTTGTACATGACTGTTCCTGTATTTTTTTATTTTTTATTTTGTTATGTTGCACATTGCTGTTTTAATAGTGCACACTGCTGCTACCAAAAAAGCCACTAGATGGCATTACATATATATCTTAGTTAAATTATTTAAATTTGACCATTAGTGCCTAATGTGGTGTATTACAGATCACTTGTATCACTTTGCATCACTTATATCAAGCCCACCTTTTGAAATAAGATATTGTACATTTGATAAATCAAACCAATGACTGACCATAGACTAATCTAAAACTGGCATAGACCTCTCTGCTGTAAAAAAGAAAAAAGAACATCAAGAATCGAATCGTGACCCTAAAAAATTCAGAAATAAAATCGAATCGAGGATTTAGAGAATCGTGACACCCCTAGTAACTAGATATAAAGATATGATTAAAATAAACATTAGGAGATTCTAATTTATTTAGGTCTAAATACTAAAACTACTCAGCATTGCTTGTTTGTCGACAGTGATTATTAAATACATAAAACTGACTGAATCCAGACAGAAATAATTTACGTGTTTTGTAATATACAATCAGTCAACTGCTTACAGCAGCTTTGCTAGTATGTTTCTCACCTTCATTTACACGTTATTCAGTACCATTTAGGTAATATTGCCCTGGATACAGTGGCTTGCAAAAGTATTCATACCCCTTGAACTTAAATGTGTTTTACCACAAACTTAAATGTGTTTTATTTAAATTTTAAGTCATGGACAAACACAAATTAGCACATAAATGTGAAGTGGAATAAAAATTATGGATGGTTTTCAAAATTTTAATCAAATAACAAACTGAGAAGTCTGAAAGTGTGACCCAGTAGTGCACACCTTCACTGCAATTGCTAGCTTTGCCCATCAAGAGACATCTTTTTTTTGCCCATTCGTCTTTGTAAAATAGCTCCAGATCAGTCAGGTTGGATGCAGAGCAGTGTTACTTTCCACTAAACATAGTGCTTTGCATTTAGGCCAAAAAGGTCAACTTTGGTCTCATCTGACCAAAGCACTTTCTTCCACATGTTTGCTGTGTCCCTACTTGGCTTGTGGCAAACTGCAAATGGCATTTCTTTCTTTTAACAATGGTTTTCTTCTTGCCACTCTAATGTAAAGTCCAGATTTGTGGAGTGGACGACTTGTAGTCATCCTGTGGACAGATTCTCCCACCTGAGCTGTGAATTTCTGCAGCTCCTCCAGAGTGACCATGGTAAGTTTGCTGTTGGAGTGCATTTTTTCATTTTTGGATGATGGATTAAACAGTGCTCCTTGGGAAGATCAGAGCTTGGGATATGTTTTTATAACCTATCCCTGCTTTAAACTCAAACTCCACAACTTTATCTCTGACCTGTCTGGTGAGTTACTTGGTCTTTATGATGCTGTTTGTTCACTAGTGTTCTCTAACAAACCACTTAGGCCTTCACAGAACAGCTAATTAAGTGACTTCTGATTGCAGTTGATTGCACTAGATTTAATTTATTTAGGCATTTCAGAGTAAAAGGGGCATGTCACACTTAAAAAAAAAAAAAAAAAAAATCGTATCATTTTCGTTCCACTTCACCATTATGTGCTACTTTGTGTTGGTCTAATTACTTAAAATCTCAATAAAGTACATTTAGCTTGTGGTTGCAAGGTGACAAATGGTGACAAACTCTTGCAAGCCACTGTATAATCCCTCAAAAAAAAAAAAAAAAAAAAATAGGTGCCTTTTAGAGGCTAGTGGTCAAACTTTAAAAACTTTAAATCTCATTATGGGTCATCAGGTGCAGCAAAAACACGTATAAAAAGCTTTTACAATATTATATGGCCGTGTTTCTTTTTTTTTTTTTTTTTTTAATTGACTGGGGGTCCATTTCATTACATGTCCAAAGGCACGTCTGTGTGAAAATCTCAGATATTGATGGAACTAAGGTGGTGATAGAGGACATCCTAGATGATTTTGTCCTGGTGAAAGTTGGGGGTGGTGAGCACTGCCCTGTACCCCAACCCACACAGTTAATCAATCAAGCCACAGCGAAGCCCTGAGGATGTGCAGTGTTTTTACACAGTAGGCAGCGGGACGGCACATACGACCTGGTAAAAGCCGCTCTCGGTTTTTGTCGAGCCGTTGACGCACAGGTAGAGTTTGTTGACCTCCAGCTTGCCAAAGTTAATGTCTTTAGCCAGTTTGATGACCCCCACGTCTTCAAACATCTTCTCCGCCTCCTCTCCCTCCGCCTTGGGCTCTACTTTGGCCAGCGTGACGTGGTAGTTGGGACACTTGGAGTGCCGGTGGAGCCAGCCTTTCTCTTTGTAGGCTTCCTGGAGGGGGGTGTTCAGGCTTTGGATGTCCGGGATAGGCCGCGGTGGGATGAACAGGACTCGTCCGTTGAAGTGCTTCAGTTTGGGCGGGAAGAAGACGGTGATGGGAGGTTTGTAGATGCTCCCGACCACAGAGCGCAGGATTTCGGCCGCAGCCTGAACCTCAGCCGGGCCCTGGAGAACCAGGAGAGAGAGGGTGACGTGCAAGGTGGAGGGGTTGACCCAGAATTCCTCAGACTGGGGCAGGTGGGTCAGAATCTTCCTCTGGACACGCTGGAAAGCTAACAGAGCGGCGGGGGAGTCCACGCGGAAGCAGATAAAGTGCGTAGGCTTGCGAGGCTGCCGTCCGGGCCGAGGTTCTTGAAGCACAGATGGTACAGGCGGTGTTTCATGATCCTCTTCCGCGCAGATGTCTTTGCCGTCTTCCTCTGGAGCAATCTGTTTGTTTTTCGGAGACAAGGACAGGCCCTCTGCCCGACGGGTTAGACTAGCATCTGCAGACTCCTCGTCCTTTAGTCCGTTTGCAGCACAGTCCGCGTTGTCTTCGGGATCACTGAGATTATCCACAGAATCCTCCAGCTCACTCCTCTCAGCCCGTGACTTTTCACCTTCCCGTCTCGTATCAGAGGGAGCGTCCTCTGCAAATCGTGCCGTTTTGATAACAACAGACATTAAGGATAATTATTACAAGAATTCAGCATTATGTCATCAAAAGCATATTAAACACGCATCGTTTACCACCAAGATGATTAGACAGAATAGTGGAGTGGGTTACGTAACACTAATGAATTACATGACACAGTAATAATATAGCTGGCAATGTCCCTGTCTAGTTTTTAGAGTTTATTTACAACCCTTGTTAGCTAAATCATCACACACGTGTATATATATATATATATATATATATATATATATATATATATATATATATATATATATATATATATATATATATATATATCAGGGTTCCTACACTTTTTAACCAATAGATTTCCATGATTTTATCATGACGTTTCCATGCCTAAAATAAAAAAAATAAAAAAAAAAAAAATGTTTTAAACAGTTCAGACATGGACAATAAATAAACTAAAAGTATAATTAAAATTGATTATAGTAGGCCTAAAATGAATCTGACACACAATCTTTAATAATAAAATTTGTGTCAGATCCTGAGAAATCCATGGTGCTACTGAACTAACTCTGACGTCTAACGTATTTTCTTTTTAACTACATTTGTAGAGCAAATTTCCATGACTTTTCCAAAAAAATTCTGGGTATTTTTATTTTTCCAAAACTTTTCCAGGCCTGGAAATGGCTATTTTCAAATTCCAGGGACTGTACGAACCCTGGTTGAATCACAATTAAACACAAAAAAGGGTACAATCCCCAATTCATTTAACGTAAGTACTTTAAACCAATACCTCTAATCTAGTCCTGGCAAACCTCACCTTGAGATTGATCCTCCCGATCAAAAGGGGGCAGCACCGTCTGCCCTGTGGATCCGAATACCCGGTCAGTGCGGCTGTCTCGGTCCCAAACATGCTGCCCTTTATAGCTGAAGTACATGATCCTGTGCTGAGGGATGGTCATCTCCTCTGAGTAATCCGAGTCACACACCTGTGATACATAACAAAAAAATGACATTATGCCTAAAACACATCTATGATTAATTAAGAGAATTAGTACATGCTTTTTGCACGTTTCGTTTTCCTGTTGTTACAAAAGCAAAGACACACTGACACGCCAAATCAATCACTAAATCAAAACTTTACAGTGCACGGTTGACAGCTTCAACAAACACTCACTGGCCCTCCCTCCATTTCCATCTCTCTCTCAAACACTTTAAGCTTCCTCGTGTTTGTTGCTAAAGCTCTGCCTTAATCTTTTACTCGTTTACGCACAATAAAAAACACCTTTAATAATGTAAAAAAAGTCTGTAGTCTGTTTGCCAGACACTACATTACACTATTGTTTTGTCTCCCTCCCAACAATGCAGTAAAATAGCATTTAAACTTTTAAGATCATGGATCATCACTAGCACACTGACCCTTCTCCACACCCTACACAACCAGATTGGCTGATTGGCTCATAAGGGTGGGCTTTAAGATTAAACGGATACCATGATTCGTACTGCGAAAATTCACATTTACACTGTGGTCAGTGGCAGTCTTGGTGGTGAGACCTAAAGCTAGGCTAAGTTAAGTAAACAAAACTGTAAATCTTAAAAAAAACATTTTAGATGAGTCAGACAACTTAAACAAGCAATGGATATTAATCTATACAGATTTCTCTCCTGAAAACTGTTTACTTGGGGTGAGTTAAGTGCTTAAGCTTAGATTTCCAAATTTCCACTAAAGCTTGGGTTAGCAGCAGGCTACAGGCCGATAATACTCACCTCTAGACTGCTAAAGAGCTAGTGCTTAGCGGCTTTTAGTGGCTTTACTGCTCCTTATTACCTGACTGGTAAACTTCATACACATCACACTGATGATTTTTGGGAAAATTAAAGGATTTTAAGTGCATCTTATAACGCGAAAAATACGGTACTGGCAGATCTCTGTGGCTTAGCAGCGGAATCAACTTCAGTGACAACTTGACTGAAATTGGCGAAAATATTTCAATATCACTCAGAACCTGCCTGAGTTCTGCATTAATCTGAGGTACACCACGGGAAGTGGATTTTACTGTTCATATTAATATCAAAATTATATTGTATATACTAAAATTAGAAAATATATTGTAATATAATTTTTGGCCATATTCTCCAGCATTAGTTATACCTGAGTGTCCCAGGAGAAGTCAGCAAAGGGGCGCTCCAGAACCCCAAGAAAACGGTCCAGGTGTCCCACCACAAAGTCCGTCGGATCCACCGAGGAGTCCCACAGGATCCGGGAAATGACATCATCAGCCGTGCGCATGCGGGGCTTCTTCTCGGGCTCCGGCGGCTCTGCGGTGAAGGAGGAGAAGAAAGAACGCTTGGTTAGGAGTTCAGGATAACTGGACTGTGAGAAGACTGGATCCAGAGTTCAACTTCCCCTTACCATCTCTGGCCTTTTCTGCTTTTACAGACTTTTTCCTGGTCTTGCGGTTTTTGCTGCCTCTCTCCTCCTCTGGTTCCGGTTCTGGTTCAGGTTCAGGTAAACTGCACTCATCAGATGACAAATTAACCATCATCACCATCATCCTCCTCCAGCACATGCCTCCTCCCAATACATGTGAAGTTAATCACTGCCTCGTTTCAAACTGCTGCTGATGCAGCACTACAGAGTAGCGTGCTCGGAGGAAAGCACAGCGAGTCTGTTCTGATACATCAGCTCACAGATGTCTTGTGCTGATCGACATCACCCTTCGGAGTGATGTGGGGAGAGAGTGCCATCTACCCACCCAGAGAGAGCAAGACCAATAGTGCTCTCCCGGGGCTCCGGCAGCCGATGGCAAGCTGCATGACCGGGATTCGAACCAGTGATCTCCTGATCATAGAGGCAGCACCTTAGACCGCTGGACTACCAGGAGCCCCTACTGCTATTACTGCTTTAGAAACATGGTGGCACTAATCCAATGAATAGGGGTAACCAAGTTGTTTAGGGGGCAAATATTTTTCACATATTTCCAGGTTGGTCTGAATAGGTTGTTTTTCTTTACTAAATGCAATTATCATTTAGAAATCTGTAAGGGGGCAAATACTTTTTCACAGGACTGTGTCTTTAGTTACCCAAACAAAGAGACTTAAAATATAGAGCACAATAATGACAGACAGCCCTGCAGTCAGCAGTAATAATAACAGCTTATCTAACAGCATCACAGACGTCAGACATTACAACTTCCATCAAACTGTTCAGCGCTTTCCAGACCCAGTAAAAAACAAGAAACTCTGCCACCTGCTGTCTGAAACCCGTTCACAACCAAACCCACCAACTGCACTGACCAGGACTGTCTGAATGGACCACCAGCCCACCTGCAGGTAACTCACACACCTGTGGGACAGTCGACACCTCTCTCCAAAGTGACAGCGACCCCTCAGGAAGAACTTGCAGATGTCTGGTTTGGCCACCTCCGCTTCTAAACAAGAGAATTAAAAACAATGTCAAAAATTCATATTAATAAACACATTAATAAACACCTATTATTATTTGTGTAGTATTTCAATTTATACTGCTAAATTAATGTAACTCAGGCATAATGTACAGGGCTTTATTACACTTTATACTGTAATGCTACAGTCAGTTAATCAATAAGTAAGAGTCAAAAAGTAACAGTATACTCAAGTATACTAACAGTATACTACAGTATTAAATACTCAGAAAATATTATATTATACATAATCACTACAATAAAGAAAAATAAATAAAACATTTAATAAAAACTAATATATCATATACTGTATATATATTAGTGTTTACATGTAATTATATAAGCTGATTAAAAATCACACAATATTAATATTAAACATATTTTATTCACAAACACTAAAATATAAAATATAATAGGAAATAGAAAAGTGACAGAAACAAAGCAAAAAAAATCAAGAAAAAATATGAAAACTTAAAAAAATATGTATGTAATTGAAGTAGTCGTCATTGATGCATTGTGTTATATAATTTATTTTAAAGCACCACATTTTTTTATTAGAATTAAGCATTTTTAATATAATTATATAAGCTTTAAACATTAACAACATTTATATCATACTAGACATATTAAAACCACTTTTTTGTAATAGACCACTGAAGTCGTGCGTCATTCTGTGACTTCAGGCCTCCGTGTCTAAGCGTTTTTTTCTCTATGAGGTAAATGAATGAGCTTTTTAAAAAACTGTTCTCTATCACATTCTGTGGTAAATTAAATATGTTCAGAACCCTGTACGTTTTATTCTGTGTAAATTTTCTTCCTGAACAACACTGGGTCCTCTGATTTTCAAGATTGTTTAAGAGTTGTAATCAGAAAAATGCTAGCTTTAAGCTAATGCTACAGTGCAGCTGCAAAGATCGGCAGGGGACTTTTTTCAGCACAACACCAGAGAACTCTGGCCATAAGTTTACATCATATTAAACTTAGCTGATCCAACTAATGAACTAACTGCCCTCACTGAAGAGAGCTGAGAGTGTTACAGCAGGAAATCACTAAAACAGGACAGTGATACTCCAGGAGCCAGCTTTAAACACTGTAGCATGTTTTAACATTTACTCTCTTTATTATGCAGTGAAATAAATAAAAAATGTTTGGTGTTTCTGTCTCGTTGGTTTAGTACCTTAAGCCAAGTTAAGGTTTGTCCATATAATAGGATTCAGTGAAAAAACACATATTAAGGTTTTTTATCTTAAGTATTTTAGACTCTTTGGTTTCTTAGATAGTTAGCTAGCTCTGTGGTTTTGGAGTAACTCTCTCCTGCTAGTTTTCCTGCTTTATCACTCAGCTCGCCTCAGCCAGCAGATAGGTAGTTGATTAGTTGATTAGTTATTTGTTGGTTGATTATTTGGGTCATGTGTTGTAATTAGTATAAAGTAATGACCCTAATTAAATACTAAACCCGCTGGGAAGCGCTACTCCTGAACTGAGAGCCACTCTCTCTTAGTATCTGCCTTTTAAAGCTCTAACACAGACTACACTGCTCAACGTCACTATACTGAAAGAGTTTCACCTCTCTAAACGCTTTAATGATCCTCTGTGAAGAAGAAGAATAATCCAAAACACGATCCAGCCGGAGTTCGCTGGTGTACTGCAGAATCGAGTCCCCTAGCATTCACTGCTGCTGTGCTGTGACGTCAGTTAAGTATTAGCTTAAAGCTAGCATTTTTCTTATTACTACTCTTAAATAATCTTGAAATTCAGAGGATCCAGTGATGTTCAGGAGAAAAAATGTACATAGAATAAAACATACAGGGTTCTGAACATATTTATTTGCCACATAATGTGACAAGAGGCCAATTTTTGAAAAGCCCATACATTTTTTCCATTTAACAGAAATTCTTAGACACAGAACCCTAAATATGGGAAAAAACAACATGGTGCCGACTAAAAAATTACGACACAACTTCAGTGGTCTATAATAAAACACATTTGTAGACACAGTGTGAATCACAGCACAGAAGTATTGGGTGTGTCTGAAAGTGGAATTATACTGTCTGTGAGTTTTTAATCCCAGCTTTAACCTTCACTCCTTTTTCAGCCCACCCCAGAATCTGTAAAAGCACTGAAAGAACTGAGCTTCACATTCAGAAACGACTTCAGTAGAGTTTACCTATTTAACTTTATGATACAAGGTGAGGACATACCTATCTGACCTTTGAACTCTTGACAGTTCATGAAATGGTAATGGCGCACACAAACACACGTGTAATATTCTTAATACTCATTATCAAACCTATGTTGCTCTGTTAATATTACTAAAAGCCCCTGGTAACATTGTTAAATACTAAATGTGTGTGTTTTGAGAAGCATATAGTAAAGTTAAAATAGAAAACACAAAGCAAGAATATGACAAAACACTCCCCACAAATCACCAAAACGCACTCCTCTCTTCACACCTCTCTTCAGAGACCGGTGTGGGTGTGGCAAACAAATGTTTGTTTACATTACCATGGCAACACTCTACCTCAAGATAGAATCTGCATCCAGAACTGCTCCCCATTAAAAAAATAGTGCAATATATGAAACTTATTCTGTGTAACAGGGGTAACTTTTGGTCTTTCTTTCCTTGGAAGGTTCCGATGAGAGCCAGTTTCATCACTATCAAAATGTAGCGTACAGACAAGGTATGCTTGAATTTCCCATGTATACCATAACAAAATGGGGGGGTGTTTTAAGTGACAGAATGAAAAAAAGTTTCACACAAACTTTGTTGCTTTTTTATGAAGCAGTGTTTCTGAGCGTAGTGTCCGCTCAAAGTCATTTGGCCATCTCCTAGTGAGTTCAATATGTAGCAAATGCTAGTGAATGATTTTATTTTTTTGCTTAAACGGTTGCTAAGCGACAGCTCACAAACTCACAGATTCTGGTTGCTCAGACTCGAAGAGAGGGGGCAAGGCTATGTTAGTAACCTTGTGATTGGTCAGGTTTTTTGCTGATGCCAGCCTGACCCACTTTCAGACAAGCCGACTCCACATCCAGGGTAGAGTATTAATATTGTGTCTACTACTACTACTACTACTACTACAACAACAACTCATAATAATGGCATATCTAGTAACTGGTCCTTGAGCCAAAAGGTCAGTGCTCAACAGCATACATACAGGGTGATATTGTGAGGGTTTGTATAGGTTGTAAAGAAAGACCTATTTGGGTGTGTGGATCTTCTATGAGGGGATTCCCTGGTCCTTCTTCTTCCATGACAGATGGTGTAATCTGGGAAACCACGGGGATGTCCACCTCAGAGGCCAGAGCTGATCTAGGTTCAAATAAAGGCCTGTTATTCCTGACAGTTCCTAAAACAGGAACTGGAAATAGTCTAAACACACTTCAGGGTGTTACATAAGGAGGAAGAGATTAAAACTGAACCCAAAAAGACAAACACGACTAAACTTTCAATAGGAAAGTAACGTTAGGTAAAAAACATCCAAATAGAAGCACAGATGATTATTCATTGACAGTAAAGCAGTCATATAATAAAGGACGGTAAGGTAAAAGGTCTAAACTGAGTTCCTTGTTTGAACTCTCAGGTCCACCTTAAACGCAGAAGCAGATACGTACCAACGCCTGGAGACCCACTGTGCAACTGCTGGAGCATTTAAGGTGGAACGGACAATTCCAACGAGAACTTTAGCTTCATTTAAGGGTGAAAACACTACTAAACGTACTGACCTCGACTATATAACATATACAACGTTGTTATTAACTTAAAACAACAACCAAAAACAATAGTTGCCGTTAGAATTCGGTGCGGATTCGCTTACCTTAAAAACCGACTCTTACAAAAGCTGTCTAAATGCATACATAAAAGTCCCTTATAAAAATAAATAAAAAAATAAATAAAAACAATATTTCACGTACTTTAAAATGTTTTATATACGACCATTAACAAAAGTTACACCGGTGTAAACATCTAGAATCAACAAATATATAAGTTAGAGCATAAATATTTAACTAAATAAAAATAGAGTTAACGCTAGCTAACTAGGTTAAGGTAACGTAATGTTGCTGGTGGTATACGCTATATATAGTTATATATGTTTACAAAAATAAGTAAAATACTGGTAACACTTTACAATAAGGGTACATCAATAAACAGCACCTTATGAGAGTGATAAACATTGTTAAATGTTTTAGTAATGTCACAACTAACTAGCTATTAAATGAGTTTCTTGTTCAATTTTCACTTCCACCTTAAAAGCAGCAGCGGATACAGCAAGGGATATGTACCAACTCCTGGAGACCCAACGTGTAACGGCTGAAGCATTTAAGGTGGGACGGACAATTCCAAAAGAAGCTAACTTTTACACAAACTTCGACTATATAACCTATATATTAAAATATTAAGCAAAAATAACACCAAAAACAGTTATAGTTAACGTTACCATTCGGTGTGGATTTGCTCACCTTAAACACCGAGCCGGTAACCAGGGAGTTTGATGATTGCTAGTGTGAGCGTGTAAGTGTGTGTGTATTAGATCCAGGGGAATATTTCACAATGACATCATCTGACGGGATACCTGACACGTGTTTTAGCTGAAACTGTACAGAGAGGAGAACTCCCACTCGAGAATGTGTTCCAGGTTTGCTGGTCTACCAGAGGGCGCTCCAGAGTGAGTTTAAAATAAATGAATGTAGCAAAATTATACTTTATTAATGCTTAATAATTTTTCATACTGAAAATTGTAAGTTACTTATTTTCTCAACTCAGAACAATATTACATGTTTTATTCCTACACACATATTTTCTTAAGCTTTTAAACTCCATTTACAGTGGTATGAAAACCTTTGGGCACCCCTGATCATTTTTATGATTTTTCTTTAGAAATCTTTGGTTGTTAGGATCAGCAATTTCAGTTAAACATATCATATAGCAGACGAACACAGTGACAACTGTGAAGTGAAATGAAGTTTATAGGATTTACAGAAAGTGTAATATATTCCCGAGTGAAATGAAGGTTTAATAATTTACTGATTCCACAGTAGTATTTTTAAGTGTGATTTCTTAGAAAACAGAGTGTAATAAAACAGGGAGGTTAAGATACTTTTATTTGCTAGCTAACATGTTTTTTATTTTTTTTACTGGATTTATGATAACTAAAATAACTAAAATCTGTCAAATTAGCAAGCGTATTTTAAAAGATATTTTTAAAAAGTATAAAAAAACACACTAGCGCCATAATGAAATTTTACTACACAGAGTCCTACCTGAGCTTTTCTTTGTGCTGCTGTAATCAGTTCTAAAACGAATTAATTTTGTTTAAATAATAATAGTTTACAAGAGGGCTTTTATTTTGAAGGGAGAGTCATTTCACGGACCTGCAGCTGTTCGCTTTGTTATGGAGGAAGCGCGTGACTGCTCGTCACGTGACAGAGGGGTCTGAAGATGGAGTAATGGAGAGTTTATTGTGAATTTGGGGGAATTATTAACGTTATAAATCTGCGGGGACGGCCTGAAAGCGGGCAGAATGCAGTAACATGTGGTCGTACTGTGATTTATCACCTGTGAGAGCATTACCTGTGGTGATTCTGCTGTTATAGTTTTTATTTATTGGGTGAATTAACGCTGATTAACTCACTCTTGAGTTCTGTTACCTGATTTACATCCTAATAATCACAGTTTAATTAATAAGTCTGCTCATCAGAGAGGCGATTAAACGCGTTATTACTGATAAACAGAGCGCAGGAATAGAGGAGCCTCCTGTTCAGAAGTCTGGGTGTTACAGAAACAGTAAATAAGGTACGTAAACATGATTTACACTTTGTTACCTACTACATACAGTAACTTGTGCTTCTACTCAGTGGCCACTTTATTAGAAACGCCTACTACAGTACCTTGTGCGTCACCTCAGTGTGGCCACTTTATTAAAAAACCTACTACATACAGTACCTTGTGTTTCTCCTTAGTGGCCACTTTATTAGAAACACCTACTACAGTACCTTGTGTTTCTCCTCAGTGGCCACTTTATTAGAAACACCTACTACAGTACCTTGTGTTTCTCCTCAGTGGCCACTTTATTAGAAACACCTACTACAGTACCGTGTGCTTCCACTCAGTGGCCACTATATTACAAACACCTACTACAGTACTGTGTGCTTCTATTCAGTGGCCACTTTATTAGAAACACCTCCTACTGTACCTTCTTTTTTTTACTTTTTGTGTCCACTTTATTAGAAACACCTACTACAGTACCTTGTGTTTCCATTTTTTGAGGCCACTTTATTAGAAACACCTACTACAGTACCTTGTGTTTCCACTTTTTGTGGCCACTTTATTAGAAACACCTACTACAGTACCTTGTGTTTCCACTCAGTGTGGCCACTTTATTAGAAACACCTACTACAGTACCTTGTGTTTCCACTTTTTGTGACCACTTTATTAGAAACGCCTACTACAGTACCTTGTGCGTCACCTCAGTGTGGCCACTTTATTAGAAACGCCTACTACAGTACCTTGTGCGTCACCTCAGTGGCCACTATATTAGAAACACCTCCCACTGTACCTTCTTTTTTTTCTTTTTTTTTAAACTTTTTGTGTCCACTTTATTAGAAACATCTTCCACAGAACTTTGTGCTTCCACTCACTCTGGCCACTTTATTAGAAACACCTACTACAGTACCTTGTGCTTCTCCTCAGTGTCCACTTTATTTAAAAAAAAAAACCTACTATTTGCTTCCACTCTGTGGCCACTTTATTGGAAACCCATAAAATGTAATTCTACGGACTGGGCCATTTTAGAACCACCACGTTGTTTATTGTTTATCCCCAGATGAATGCTTTGGTTGCTCTTTGCCATTTCTGTGAACTGCACGGGCCCCGGACCCTGTTCTGCACCGAGGCCGTCCATCCACCAGCCCCCTCGCCCCCTCAGCCGGGGTCCGCCCTGCTGGGCGATCGGGAGGCAGAGAGAGAGGGAGAGGGGCTGACCATGAGGGCCAACAGCTCTGCCACACAGAGAGCCGACATGTGTGAGGTGAGAGAGGCTGTGAAGTAGTTTATATACACTTGCGTGGCCAAAGGTTGGTGGATAATTGCTCATCTAAAGTTTAGATATCAAAACCAAGAGTAATGAATGAGTTCAAGGCTCCGTACTAACTAGTGAGGGGACAATCCACCTTTTTGAGCTCTGATCCGATTCCGATATAAAACTGATATAAAACTGCCGATACAGATACAAATACAGATAAAAGGGCTCTTTTAGTTTATTATTAGTACTATGATTAAGGTTACATAATAATGCTGAAACAGACCACACAGCCAATTGAAGTGTATACACAAGTGCATTTAATGTAAAGTCATTTATTTCACGCACTTTATATACAAACACACAATAGTTTTCTTTCAAATTAAATATTTAAATTTTTATCAAATATAAAAAAAAAGTTCAATATGAAATGTGTTAAATATTAAATACATGGCTCTAGACTAATCTTTTTTGCACTGGTCGCGCAGGACTCTTTTATTTTCGCACGTAGCGTAGTGGATTAGCTGCAATGGCTGCAATAAATTAACTAAATTAATGGCTGTTTTTAATAACAGATGGGTGTGTTTGTGCTGGTTAGTGTTTGTAGATCCTGTGGTTTAATGGGATATCTGGATTATGACTACAGTTTACAGTCTGTAGTTAATACCTTTACAACACCAGAATGCAGCTGTCAGTGCAATGTTAGCTAGGCTAACAGACTGCAGATGTTAATGGAGATGGCTAACGGCTAACCAGCGATGCTAACTGTATTTCCGAACTAAATTAATCACTGTTTTTAACAGCAGATGTGTGTGTGTGTTTGTGCTGGTTAGTGTTTGTAGATCCTGTGGTTTTATAGGATATGTAGATTACGTCTATAGTTTACTCCAGTAGTTAATATCTTTACAACACCAGAATGCAGTTGTCAGTTTAATGCTAGCTAGGCTAACAGACTGCTGGTGTTAAACTCTCCAGATTTTTTTAAAGACAAACAGCTAAAGCTGCTAGAGGTTCAGGGTAAACTGTTAAACTGGAATCCGGATCAGTGATGCGTTTAGTGTTTATGTTACTGCTGGTTTATTGTTCAGCTCAAGCTGCGGACTGTAGTATGTATCGGTAAGTGGATAGACCGCGGTCACCCGATATCTGACACCCTGATTACATCAATATTGGCCCCGATATTGTATGTTAACTCACAATAGCACATTAAAAACCAGGAGAAGTAGAAGTAAATTTACAGAATATATTAATAAACACATTGGGTTTAATTTACTTTATTGTTTTGTATTATTTGTTCTTTAATTTCCATTTATAATTGTAGCATTAAAAATAAAGTATAATTGTTTAATTATGTTGCCATTATCAGGGGCTGTCATCACAGACACAAATGTGTATTTATGTTGCAGTAAAACTAAAATTTAAACTTAAATAAATGTAATTATTCGCAAGCAGTTCATTGGTTATCAGCTTACAGATAGTGTTTACATTGCTAAATAAAAATATTAATACATCAACAGACATGACTTATTGGGCCAAATTTGGTTGAAAATAACACATTAAATTTTCCAGATTAACACAATAATGTTGTCCGCTAATGACACATGTTTGTGTTTATTTTGTACATGTTTGTGTCCTAGTGTTTAACAGTGATTTTATTTTTTTTTTTCCTTCCTGCCAGGGCTGTCGCTCTCTCCCTGTGTCCCACCCCGGCTTCGTTAGTGTGGACACTGAGACTGGAATCCGTTTCCTCAGCCACCAGCACCCCCGACAGGCCCAGCTCTTCAGTGTGGTCCGGCAGGCCTGCGTTCGCAGCCTCAGCTGTGAGGTACCTGTGTGTTTACAGTACTCACACTTTTATTAAACTGTTAATTATCTGCTCCTTTCAGGTAAATTGTGATACAATACATATACATTCACAAAAGTGCAGTTATTGCTCCTTTTTAATTGAGTTATATATGTATGTGATACAGGACCCAAACTTTTACTGTAATTGGTTTTAGATCTTTTTGTGGAATTTGATTGATATAGTACCAATACTTTAACTACAGTACATTCAAAGTACAGTTTGTACTCATTTAATTAATTTATTATTTACTACATAAACCTTCACTTTAATAGAATTTGAGCTCTTTTATTTGAGTTATATTGTGTACAGGGAACACATTGTTTAGGTTATTGTGATACAGTACCTAAACGTTTATTTCAGTATTTCAGTTTCTCTGCTCTTTTAATTGAGTTTGATTGTAATCCAGGTCCTATATTTTCACTTTAGTGCAGTAATTGCTCTTTTAATTTTAATTGAGTTAGATGTATTGTCCTACAGAACCTATGCATTCACTGAAGTACATTTTTGCTCATTTAATTAAGTTACATTATAATTCACTACATATACTTTTATTGTAGTACAGTTTCAGTCCTTTTATTTGAGTTATATTGTGTATAGGGATATATATTTTCACTATAATATAGTTTCTGCTCTGTTGTTTAGGTTAGATTGTGATACAGTAACCAAACTTATGGTACAATTGTTCCATTTCAGTAGTTCAGTTTCTCTGCTCTTTTAATTGAGTTTGATTGTAATCCAGGACCCATACTTTTATCATAGGAATGGAATTTGAATGGGATACAGTACCTTTACTTTCACTAAAGTAGAGTTTCTGCTCATTAAAGTGAGTTACATTATGATTCCCTGCATATAAGTTCACTCTAGTACAGTTTTTTTTTTACTTTGGGTTATAATGTGATACAGGGACCCATACTTTCTAGGGGTGTGGCGAGACACTAATATCATGAGACGAGACAAGACACGATACTGGGTTCACGAGACGAGATTTAAAAATAAAAATTTAAAGAAAACGTTAAAAATGAAAAATGTCTTGAAAACTAAAGTTTTAATTGACAAAATCATATAACGCAAACTTAACAGACTGGTTGAAATAAGGATAAAAATAAATTACTACATAAAAAAAAAAAATAAATAAAAATTCTAGGTATTATATAGTGCAAACAATAAGTGCAAACGACAACCAGTCATATTAAGCCTATGGTTTGTGCATTTTCTCCTAAATCTCATGTAATATGTCATATTAAGACTATGCTTGAAGTGCAAACAGAGACAGAACATTTTTTTTAAATACAGTACAGAGCTAAGGGATTAGCTCACCTGCCTATGAAACAGTCACGTGTAGGATTTATTTACAGTATTTATATATGGTTTGTGTCTTTTACAGGTTTCACTCTTTTACAGTTTATTGTTTCCACTGGAGCCAAAATGCAGTCAGACATACAACTTAAAAGTAGCAGATGCATGTTCTATGCAAATGCTGCTCTCACCGCTCAGCCACCACACTCGCCGCTATCCCTACTGTGTTGCCAGATCCCTCTTAAAAATCCACACTAAACTGTTTTTATCACGTTTTAATCTCGCACCCCTAACACTTTCACTATAATACATTTTATGCTGTATATACATATACAGCTTCTATATTTTCGCTGTAGTACAGTTTCTCTCTTCCTTTTATTGAGTTAGCATATGATGCAGTTTTTACTCTTCTTTTTAACAGAGTTAGCGTGTGATACAGCACCCCTAGTTTTGCTATGGCATTGTTTCACTATGTTGTGTTGTGTTGTGTTAAACGGTTGTGTCTTGTTCAGGTGTGTCCAGGCAGGGAAGGACCCATCTTCTTCGGGGATGAACAGCATGGCTTTGTGTTCTCACACACGTTCTTCATTAAGGACAGCCTGGCGCGAGGTTTCCAGCGCTGGTACAGTATCGTGATGGTGGCCATGGACAGGATTTACCTCATTAACTCTTGGCCTTTTCTGCTACGCCACCTAAAACTCACCATCCAGAGTCTGCAGAGCACTGCACTGAAGGTACTGCAGTACGGCTCATATGAAGAGAGTAACAGAGTTACAGAGCGCCCCCTAGGCTTACTGTTTTATGTTACCAGGTGTCAGGAAGGACATTCCTGACAGATAAGTGTTAAATCTCTCTGTGACCTTTGACCTGCAGGTGTTTGACAGTGAGCAGGGGGTGTGTCCCCAGAGGGCCGTACGGATGAACAGCGCCTTCTCTCCTGCAGTGTTTCCTCACCAGCGCAGTGGAAACGCTGCCCGCTCCCTGCCCTCGCTCACCCAGCACCCTAACCTGTGGGCCAGCCTGCACGCCTCATTCAGCTGGTAAAACAAACACACTCTTTCACACACTTTACACCCATCTTCATGTGTGCACTTCACTCATCTTCATGCTCACGCTTCACCAGTCAGAGGAAGTGTTTAAACACAGAAATACAGATGATTTTAATGCCCATTTTCTTCTTAAATTCTATTAATAATAACCTTTAATTATTATTATTAATGTCAGAATGAGCTGAACACACAGGTCTGGATATGTTTCTCATGCTGTGTGTATGCTGTGTGCTGCAGGCTGCTGAAGGCCTGTGGGAGCAGACTGACTGAGAAGCTTCTGGAAGGAGCTCCTACTGAAGACACACTTGTCCTTATTGAAAGACAAACAGGTAAATGTCTTTTATTTACTGTATAAGATCTGTATAAGATAACTGAACACACTTGATACAGGTCTGGACTAGTTTCTAGAATAGTAATGCACCACAACTTATTTTTTTTTTGGTACTGGTATTTGGGTGAATAATCAGTGCAGAACATTTTTTTACAGTTACTCATCTTTGAGTAAATTACATAGCCTTTATGTATGTAAATGTATTTTAGTAGTTGTTTCAACAGTGGATACAAAAATATTCTGTAATTTAATCATGTTTAATCGCACCTCTTCTTTTTCTTAAGGCGTACAGTTGCAATAGTAGCTTTTATAATAGTGGTGTCAATTACTTTAAAAAGTCTCTTGGACCTTGGCAGGTGGAGTCTAGAGCCTTTTATATTAATTCATAAATTAGTTTAAAAAAATGTACATGTTAAAGCAAAGTTAACCCGAAATGACATACATTACTAAGTTTACAGAGCCTCGTGATGTATTAGTGATTTTATTTAGTGATTTATTTAGTAAATGCGTTGTCTCTACTGTCAAAGGCTTCAGAAGGTAGTTACTTTTTATTTGTAATATTTAATCTAGAGAGAGAGAGAGAATCTAGTCTAATTTTATAAGCATCAACACTACCCTGAGATATTACAGCATAATAAAACAAGATTAGACTGTAGTCTGTTTGCCAGGCCTAAACCACACCGCACCATTATTTTATCTCCCTCTTAAAGCTAAATTATTTAGGATTGAGATTTTGTGCTCGTGGGCTCCCCCTACAGTTGCAGAGTTTAATAAATGTTTAATTAGAACTAAAGGTCGGAAAGCAGGTCGCAGTTCTCGCGAGCGTTGTTCGTGCCCGCCTCGGAAAACGTACAGAGTCTGGTTTGAGCTCAGAGGATCTCCGGCACAGACACGAGAGCACCGCTATTCATCCTATTACACCTCAATGCAGCGCTGCAGTGAGTTTCAAGCTGTAATTTCACTTCTTTAAAAAAGATCACAAATCAAGGAAATCCGACCTAGTGGGGCTTTTAAAATGCAGGGAAGTACAAGCATTGAACTTTCAATTATAATATGACTTTAATGTATGATATGATTCTTTTTTTTAGCAATTGACACTACTAATAAAATAGAATTCCTTTTGTCTAAAAAAAAACATAAGGGCCCTGCGCAAGGTAGATGGTGATGTTCATTGCTATCTTACACCCTGCCTACAGTCTATTTTTATGCCTTCTGCCTGCATCATTTAAATAGCAACGGTGTTTATAAATATATGGTCTGACAGTGTTCAGCATTCAGCATTTAGCAAAGTTTAAACAGCAACCACAAAGCTGAAATATGATTAAAACACACATTTTTGGAGAGTTTGCTAGATTAGTTAGCTCACTAAGATTGTTGCTAAGCAACAGTCCATCAGCATGCTGGTTCCAGTTGCTCAGACTAGAAGAAAGGACAGAGCTATGTTAGCCTTGTGATTGGTCAGGATTTTGACCCACCCATTCTTCATCCAGAGGAGACTGATAGTGGTGAAAAACAGATACAAGAGATTAAATTCAATTTAGGAAGAAGTAATTTAAGAAATTCATAAGAAATATATTTTTTTACATTTACATGAGAGGACCAGATTAACCAAATAAACCCATTTATTAACAAAACTCTTCCCTGGGGCTTTAAGACAATAAAACATGTAATTGATTTTGATAAATTCGATTGATTGTTTTAATCAACTGACACTATTATCAAGACTATTTATTGAAAACTCTTTAAAATCCCAGCATTGCAGCAAAAATGAGCTTTCACACAGTCGCGCATGCAGAATACCGTGACCATCTGCACAGAATGCAACACTAGAGCTTTGAAAGTGTGGAGAACCGGTTTTCAGGTGGATCTCACCGTTTTGAACTTTGTGAACCATTTTACATTCATTAATCTTCACACACGCATACATATACAGCATACTTGTACCTCTTCTTTTTCTTAAGGTGTATGATTGCAATAGAAGCTTTTATAGTAGTGCTGTCAATCACTTTAGCAGGTGGAGACTAGAGCCTTTTATAGTAATTCATAAATCCGTAAAAAAAAAATACATATTTCCAGATTTGTTTTTTTTTTTTTTTTTTTTTTTTTAAAGGAAAAGCAAAGTTAACACAAAATTACTCACATTGTCTGTGGAAAACTCGGTTCTTCAGTTCTGGAAGAAAACATGTACCAGTACACCCTTAGCTGGAGTTATAGCCCCCATTACATTAGTTTAAGCAGTGTTGAGCTGAATCAGACAGTAGTCTTATCCTGTCATGAGATAAGATCGGTGTGTTTGAGGGAGTTTGTAGAAATAATGTGATGAGATTAGATAATGTCACTACAGCTTCCGAATGCCTTTAGCTCAACAGCATGTCTTCAGTAATTTCCAGCCACTTTCAGAACATTATATCTGGGCTGAAACACAAGAACACACATCTGGTTTACTTTATCAAGTGCTGATTTAATCTCTGAGATGTTTCAGCCTTGCTCTCATATGATCCATGCATGGTTTCAAATGTAAAATAAAACGGCTATAACACTGTTTCTGAGACGCAGTGTTGATAAGCCAGCGCTTCACTGGAGGTGAATGCATTAGCGATACACAGAGCGTCAGCGGTGCATTTGAAGAGCGTGGGTGAAAGTCAGGCTGGAATTCGGTGTATTCCAGAACAGCAGCCAGCAGGTCAGGAGATGAGTTACTGCTGACAGGACGGGAGTTTGTGTTTCTAATTTCATTCCCATACGCTAACCCCATCTAAATTCATACATGATCTGCACTGACGGAAGCACCAGCACTTCTGTACTGAGCTATTTCCATTTTAAGACTACCACTATCTCCATTTTAATGCTACACCCAATTTCAGTTTAACACTACCACTATTTCCATTTTAACTCTACACCCATTTCCAGTGTACCACTACCCCATTTCCATTTTAATGCTACACCCAATTTCTTTGTAACACTACCACTATCTCCATTTTAATGCTACACCCAATTTCAGTTTAACACTACCACTATTTCCATTTTAACTCTACACCCATTTCCAGTGTACCACTACCCCATTTCCATTTTAATGCTACACCCAATTTCTTTGTAACACTACCACTATCTCCATTTTAATGCTACACCCAATTTCAGTTTAACACTAACACTATTTCCATTTAAACTCTACACCCATTTTCTTTTTAACACTACCACTATCTCCATTTTAACTCTACACTCATTTCCATTGTAACGCTACCACTATTTCCATTTTAATGCTACACCCAATTTCTTTGTAACACTACCACTATCTCCATTTTAATGCTACACCCAATTTCAGTTTAACACTACCACTATCTCCATTTTAACTCTACACCCATTTCCATTGTAACACTACCACTATCTCCATTTTAATGCTACACCCATTTCCAGTGTAACACTACCACTATTTCCATTATAATGCTTCACCCATTTTCTTTCTAACACTACAACTATTTCCATTGTAACGCTACCACTATCTCCATTTTAACTCTACACTCATTTCCATTGTAACGCTACCACTATTTCCATTTTAACTTTACACCCATTTTCAGTTTAACACTACCACTATCTCCATTTTAACTCTACACCCATTTCCAGTGTAACACTACCACTATTTTCATTGTAACACTATCCCTATTTCCATTGTAACACTACCACTATTTCCATTGTAACTCTACACCCATTTCCATTGTAATGCTACAGCCATTTGCATTTTAACTCTACACCCATTTCCGTTGTAATGCTACCTCTATTTCCATTGTAACACTACCCCTATTAAAATTTTTATTGTAATACCACACCCAGTTCCATTTTAATAATACCTGTATTTCCATTGTAACACTACATCCATTTCCAATGTAATTTTACTCCCGTTTCTATTGTAGCATTTTTACGGTTACTGTCCATCTATGTCCATGTGAACACTACATCCATTAACATTAACATTATGCTCCTAACGATGCATTTATTTACATGGTAATGCTTCTTTGTTTTCATGAAAACACTACAACCAACTTGGAGTTCTGGGCTTTCTGACTGACTCATATGCTGGTTCATATGCTCATATGCTGGCAAGAAAGGCAAAGCCAAACTCTTGTATAAGGTCAGGCTTACTAATTTAAGGGATATATCACTACAGTTTGAGTTTACTCCCCACAGAACAAGAAGAGGAGATGAATGCTGAGGGGGCTGGAGGTAAATCGGAGAGTGCACAGTGTCGAGATTTCCTCTTTGGTGATGATGGAAAGGGGGAAGAATATTGCGGACCAAACTTTAGATCGCTGAGACATCTACGACAGGTAAGGAAATTATAAATAATCTTCATCTTTATGAGCTCTTAATAGAGAGCTGACCTTTAGAACTTTCTTACTAGGTTTTCTAACTCTCCTAGGTTCTCGGTGCTGCAGAGTTTCGACAGCTGGCGTGGCACGTGCTCATGGGAAACCAGGTGATCTGGAGAGGAACGGATCGGGGTCTCATCCAATCAGCTTTTAACGTGCTCAAGGTTAGAGAAACACAGATCTGCAGAACATCTCCTCTATGGTTTAACAGCTGTCTAGTAATGCTACAGCTTATCGTACAAAAAATGACCATGGTGTCTATCATACACTCAGAGTAGTTTTACTGCTGCTGTAGTTTTTCACACTGATACAAACACCTGTAGTCACAATAAATGCCCAGTACTTTGCTGTAATCCTGTTTCGGCTTATCTTTCTGGGTGTAAAATGAACTAAGGTTTGAGTATTACCCCATAACAGGTGGAAAAGTTTAGCTGGTTCAGGTCATGAAGCTATTGAAAGAAATATTTCTCCTGAGCCATTGCGACCACGGTCAAAAGGCAGAATCAGGATAAAGACCAAGAAAGAGTAAATCTCCTCACCACTAACTTGATACACAGTAAAAGTGCAGCGAGCAGCTTAGTCTGTAAAAAAAATCGGATCTGTGCCTCCAAAACCAGGATTCTTTTTGAACGTTGAGTTTCCAGGTCAACTTTGTTTAAAAACAGTGTTTTTATTTAATTTAATTAATTAATATTCAAACATTTTTATATTACAATTCCAATTGCTGAAATTTCCTAACAAACAGTGGTTTAACATTAGTTCAAAATTATACTGTCCATTAAAAGCAGTTCCCCATCATCACATCACTCACTTTGGGTGATGATGGGCAGTGCAGGTGTTTGTTAGCTGATGTAACAAAATTACCAGTTAGTGTTCTCCTCCAAGCATGTTGAGCTGCATAATATCCTAAGATGTATTACACTGTTATGTGAGGATGAAGAACATTTTTTTTCATTTGTCTCATTCTTTATATGGTTACATATGTCTCCTCCCTCCCTATCAGACCTTGCTCCCAGTGGGTTGCGTGCGGGTGGAGGCGTACAGTTCACAGTATGAGGAAGCGTATCGGTATAACTTCTTGGGTCTGAGTCCAGATGTTCAGATCCCAGCTCACGTCAGTTCCTCCGGTATGACTACCACACTACATTGTGTGATATTGATTATATTCATACATTTCTAGTTGTTTATGTAATATATTTAGGATTCATTTGTCCTTCAAGATGTTCTTTGTTGTTTGGGTTTCAGAGTTCACGGTGTTGGTGGACGTGCTGAATGTGGAGCAGGGGTGTGTGCACGTCGTGTGTGATGATGATGTCCTTTCACTGTACCAGTTCAGCATCAGCAGCGCCAATACACAACCAGTAGACAAAGGTAAACACTATGACACACTAACACAGCAGTATATTCTCACTTTTCTAAAGTGAACCTTCATTCTCACACCTTTATTTTCACTCAGAGGCAAGAAAAAATATGTGAACCCTTTGGAATTTCATGTATTTACGCATACGTTTGTACTAAAATGTAATCTGATCTTCACCCATGTAAAGTGTACTAATGAATATAATGTCATGTAATGTTTATTGAACACGCTCATTTAACGCTTAAAAATATAGTGAAAAAGTAAGTGAACCTTTGGAATCAATAGCTGGTTTCCCATTACTATCCCACAGGTCCGACGCTGCTGAATAAGCTGGAGGTCGCACTGACCAATGAGAACCTGTCTGTGGAGGTGGTGTCTCACTGCCTGCTCTGTCTGAAGGAGGAGTGGATGAAGTCAGTACAACCTTTCCAATCTTCTTTACCTACATACAGCTCTTACTGAAACCCATATAACTTAAAACATATCATTTAATTTATTTGTTATTTCAATCACTGGCCACTTTATTGGAAACACCTACAACCTTGTACCAATAAGTGGCCGCTTTATTAGAAGCACTTAGCACCTTGTACCTCCACTCACTGGGCACTTTATTAGAAACACCTAACACTTTGTACCTCCACTAACTGGCCACTTTATTAGAAACACCTACAGCACCTTGTACCTCCAATAACTGGCCAGTTTATTAGAAACACCTACAGCACCTTGTACCTCCAATAACTGGCCAGTTTATTAAAAACACCTACAGCACCTTGTACCTCCAATAACTGGCCAGTTTATTAAAAACACCTACTACAGAACCTTGTGTTTCCACTTAGTGGCGACTTTATTTGAAACACCTACAGAAATTATGTGCCTCTACTAACTGGCCACTTTATTAGAAACACTAACTTCAGTTATTCCTCTCTCTCTTTTTCTGTACAGTAAAGTGAAGGTGCTGTTTAAGTTCACGAAGGTGGACGGGCGAGGCAGGGACGACACTCAGAAGGTCCTGGTGCTGCTGGGGGCCACCGGTCCCGGGGAGGAGGACAACGTACGGCTGCTCAAATTCTGGATGACTGGACTCAGCAAGACCTACAAGAGCCACCTAATGACTGCAGTCAGGGGAGTAGAAAGGACACTGAGCCAATGAGAGAGAGAGAAAGAGAGAAAACACATGCCCTGATTTACAACCACTGCAAATCTGTTCAGTCCAGAACTGTGCAATATTTACAAGACTAATATATATTATTATTATCCTCCTTTCACCCTGTTCTCGAATACTCAGAACCCCACAGGTAGTATGAGTGAGATCAGATGCAGCAATGCTGCTGGAGTTTTTAAACACTGTATTTTTCTCATTGTCAACTTTATTAAGTCAGAAACAGAAGCTCTGAATCTGTTGCTGAACAGTTTGTGTTGGTCATACTCTAGTCCTTCATCAGTGCCCACAGGAGGCCACCCATCAGATGCTGTCGGTGGACTATTCTAAGTCCAGAAGTGACACTGAAATGTTTAAAGCCTTATCCACTCATACCTGCACACTAGCACCTCATACACCACCACCACCATGCTAATCAGTGCTATTCACTGCACTGCTGAGAATAATGATCCACCACCCAAATAATAAGAGCTGCTCTGTGGTGGACTAACCTGTGGGGACCTAAGCACTGAAGAATTAGGTGAAAGGAGGATAATAATAAAGTATGTAGGAAAACAGATACAGGAATATAGCCTGTAATTATAGTGTCCATATACAGCTCTGGAAAAAAGGGACCTCTTCAGTTTCTGGATCAGTTTCTCTGATTTAACTATTTATAGGTTTATGTTTGAGTAAAAGGAACTTTGTTGTTTTATTTTATAAACTATAGACAACAATTTTTCAAAATTCCAAATAAAAATATTGCTATTTAGAGCATTTATTTGCATAAAATGAGAAATGGTTGAAATATAAAAACAAATGCAGAGACCTCAAATAATGCAAAGAAAACTAGTTCATATTCATAAAGTTTTAAGAGACCAGAAATCAATATTTGGTGGAATAACACTGTTTCTTTTAATCACAGTTTTTACGCATCTTGGCATGTTCTCCTCCCTGAGTCTTATACACTGCTTTTGGATAACTTGATGCCACTCCTGGTGCAAAAATTGAAGCAGTTCAGTTTGGTTTGATGGCTTGTGATCATCCATCTTCCTCTTGATTATATTCCAGAGGTTTTCAATTTGTTAAAATCAAAGCAACATACAGAAACAATGAGAACCCACTATTCATCTACCTTCATCTGGGAGAGTTCATAATCACAATAATGTTGTGATAATGTTGTGCAGCTCTAGTTTAAACTCCTGGAATTTATCAGCTGTTGCTTACTGTTGCTGTTATGCAAAAACCCTGTATGAAGGAAAAGGACAAACCAATGTAACGTTCATTAAATGTCAGTGTAAAAGATATTTATATAATTTTGGAGAATTTCTATTGGTATATTTATTTAAAAAAAAAAAATTCAACTTCCAGTTTTTGAATGTCAACAACATTTGTATTTGTCATTATGTGTGTATAACTGTAATGTTTTGTTTAACATTATTAAAACATTTGAGGAAATAACAAAGCTATTTATTTTTTTTAAATACAGAAAGAAATTGCATGATTGGCTAAGCCTGTGTTGATTATCCAGGATATAGTATATGGCACAAATAGCGTGGTACTTAATAATAATAATAATAATAATAATAATAATAATAATAATAATAATAATAATAATAATAATAATAATAAATATAGCCGCAAGCGGCAATCATCGGGTTCAAGCACCAACTTGCACAATGGTGCCTACTGGAGCATTGAATGGTGATGTGTAAGAAGGTCTAATATGATTGGAGATGCCCTGTCACATTTAGAAATTATCAAGTTTTTCACCTGTTATTAATGTTGAGCAGAGGCCTTTCAACCTGATCAGTGCTTAAATTCACATGTAAATCTAGTGAACTTTGTAGGATATTCATTAAGTGAGTTAGAACTAGTCAAAAGGTGTCTACATGTTATTGGTATTGATCAGGTGGCTTCAACCAGAATGTTCACAAAGTGGTATTCAGATTGACCTTTGAACCTTTGCAGAACAAGCTGAAATGTTTGACCAAACAAAGTTTAAATTAACACAAAGGAGGGAATGTTCTGACATTACATGTAATTACGAAGTTATTATAAATCTAGTTCTGAATTAAATGGCTCTTCATCAAGCACCAACTAGCACAATGGTGCCTACTAGAGCATAGGATGGTGATGTGTAAGAAGGTCTAACACAATTGGAGACATTCTGTCACATTTAAAATGATCAAAAGTCTTTCACCTGTTATTAATGTTGAGAAGAGGCACAAAGGAGTGAATGTTCTGATATGACATGTAATGTCAAGTTATTCTTAATCTAGTTCTGTATTAAATGGCGCTTCATCAGAGTGATATTGTACAGAGGTCTTTAACATTGTGAGATTACAGCAAATACTGCAGAGTTACAGCAATTTAGGTTAGAAATTCCAAGGACGCACAGATTGCTTGATGCCTGGAGAGTATTGTATGTGAAATTTTCACAAATGTTTTTAATGAACATTTACCTAGAGACTCTACAGTGTGCAGCAAGACTGAAATGGAGGTGATAGGCCAAATATCCAGAGAGTAGTTTCAATATAGCTATTTTCAAACAATTAGCAATTATGAATGAACAAAGCACTTTTTAAACATAGTTGTATTGAGAAATTTGTCAGAGCCACTGTACTAAATATGGCAAAAACAATTAGATGTCAAAATAGTACAGCATGATTGACATATACTCGTTTTTTTGGAACAGCGCCCCCCAGTGGGCGGATTGTTTCAGCACTTTGCAGGTCACTACAGTGTCTCCACCTGAACATAACTGCCAAATATCATCCAGATTGGGCAACATTCAGCCTGCCAAAATGTCTGCTGAATGCTGATTGGCTGATGGTGTTCAGCCATGTTGATTGATTAAGTTGCCCTTTGAACATCCTTTAGAGGCTGTATGATAGATTCTGCATGCAAACTTGCTAGGTTGCACGGTTGCTGAGAAACAGTGCTCCAAATTTACCTCTTGAAGTGAATGGGGCATATATCCGGAAGGACTAATTTGCATATGGCGGCCATATTGTTTACATATTTCAACTTTTTCTTAATGAATATTGAAGCGCATGCTCTCACGAGTGTTTTGATACCAAACATGCCAGGATTGGTCAAAATTCCTAGGACTAGTTTGCAAAAGTAGGTTTTGCATATTATGCAAATTAGCACAAAATCTATATAGACGGAAGTGCATGGTCCAAATTGGAAAGTTGTTGGTATTGACCCAAGGAATCCATCAAAAAAAGAATTTTGAATGTAGGTCTTATGGTTTTTGAGTTATTGAGAAAATTGTGAAAAATGAATTTCCTTGTTTATAGCGCCACCACTTGACCAATTTTTGTTGTCCACCGAGATGCACTGATCCTACATCTACCTACCAAGTTTCATTTCTCTATGACTTACGGTTTAGGCTGAACAACTGTTTTTACAGGAGAAAAAGAATAATAATAATAATATTAATAATAATAATAATAATAAGAAAAATCTTAGCAAAAACAATAGGGTTCTACGCACCTTCGGTGCTTGAACCCTAATAATACAATACAACCATATTGAGAGCATCAGTTGTGAAGTTGTGAAGAGGTAGAACTGGTATTCAGTGAATAGCTCTATTTGAGTAATGCTCTAATGCATATTATGGCGATCTCTTTTCTGAACTAAGTAAAGAAAAAAATTACTTTAAAAAATGAAGGTCAGTCGTGCAGAAAATTTCAAGAATCCTTAAGCACAGTTGCAAAGGCCATGAAAAATATTATGATGAAACTGGCTCTCATCAGGACCGCCTAAAAAAAAGGAAGAGCAAGTGTTACCTCTGTTGCACTAGATACGTTGTCCAAAAAATGCAAGAATATTTTTAAAAATCCAGAAAACGACCAAAGAAAATATATTCGCATCAACTTGAACTTCTTTATATTTATAATCATTTTTGTTGGATATTGATAATCTTCGTTCCTGTTTCAGGTCCATTGATGTCATCTGCAAGTCTGGAAACGAACGTGTGTCGAAGCGTAGCAGCACATATTCAGTTTCAGTCTAAGCGGAACAAAGACAGTTTATATGAGAGTGTTTTCAGCGAGGGCCCTCGGGGATCTGAAACAAGCCTGTCTTTATATTTCCATCAGTCATTTCTGTTTGAACTTGCCTACTTGAACTTGAACACTTTGAAGAATTGTGTGTCTTTTTTTGTTGGTTTTTAACCAGCTTTGAAAGACATCTTATGAAGTATCTATAAAACACAACTGAGAAAAAACAAGGGTTTAATCATAAAATCATTAGTATTACTGTCAGGATGCGTTTGAAGCTGAGGTGTTTTCTATTCATCCTCGCTCCCTGTACTGAAATCAAAGTTTGAGGCGCTAAAGTTTTCTTTAATTTCTTCAGTTTTAAGGCTAAACAGCATACCGTGTCCAACAAAATTGAATTCACCCCTCTGCAGATGTTTTATTATACAGGGGTTGGGCAATGAATCTGAAACACCTGTCATTTTAGTGTGGGAGGTTTCATGGCTAAATTGGAGCAGCTTGGTGTTCAATCTTCATTAATTGCACATTGCACCAGTAAGAGCAGAGTGTGAATGTTCAATTAGCAGGGTAAATAAATATTGCAATGCACACAACATTATGGGTGACATACCAGAGTTCAAAAGAGGACAAACTGTTGGTGCACGTCTTGCTGGATCACCTGTGACCAAGACAGCAAGTCTTTGTGATGTATCAAGAGCCACGGTATCCAAGGTAATGTCAGTATACCAACAAGAAGGACGAACCACATCCAACAGGATTAACTGTGGACGCTGTAAGAGGAAGCTGTCTGAAAGGGATGTTCGGGTGCTAAACCGGATTGTCTCCAAAAAAACATAAAACCACGGCTGATCAAATCACGGCAGAATTCAATGTGCACCTCAACTCTCCTGTTTCCACCAGAACTGTCCGTCACCACAATAAATTATTGTGGTCTAAAACTAGGTTATAGTTTCATTGTTTAATCCCTGTATGTCTTTACAGGACAGCACTATAGAAATTAAACTTGAATATAATTCAGAGAACGCCAGTGTACAGCCTGTATAGCAGTATGGATTTAGTGCCCTCTGAAAATAAACAAACACACAGCCAATTATGTTTTGTCCCGCCCTGGTTTCAAGTGATTTGTTAGAGATACAAACATCAGGGCTGGTAAATTTGGTATTTTGGGTACAATTCTCTTATACTAGCCACTAGATATTTAACGTGGCACTTCATGGCAAAGACCTCTCTGAGGATGTTATAAACACAATTGTTGCTTTGCATAAAGTTGGTATAGACCAGTGGTTCTCAAACTGTGGTACGTGTGGTACCACTGGTGGTACATAAAGCACCCCAAGGTGGTACACTACCAAACGTTTTTAATGTATCGAAAACAAAAGATTATACAAGCAAATGCATGTGGATACCAGGGAGATGTGCAAATCCTTGGATCTTAAGTATTTGCCTGATTTCATTGGAGACAATGACATGCTGTCACTGTTGAATAAAAACTTTCCCCAAATGTCATGACTTTAAAAAGTAATTTAGCAAATTAATTTATTATGTTTCACACTGACATCAAAATATCCAACAGCGTTATTACACATTGCGATTTTTTGCCTATATGGTTCACTCCTAGTTTGCTTTTAGGTGGTACTTTGACTTTTTAGCATAATTTTGGGTAATACATGGTCTAAAATGTTTAAGAACCACTCGCCTAGACCATAAGAAGATTGCTAAGACCCTGAAAACCATTATTATGTAACATGTTTTCAGAACATTTCTGGAACGTTATTTCTGTAACATTAGAGGCTGATCTTTCTAAAACCTTTTTAAAATATTGTTTAAACGTTCTTATAACCTATAGGGTTATGTTCTCATCTGGAAGCAGCTTCCAGCTAAATGCTACATGGTAGTTCCTCCACTGTTAACCTTATGCTTGTTCCTGTAATAAATAATACAGTATTCCCTGCTCCTTTTACCCTTCCTCTCGTTTCATGCTGCCTCACGAGAACGTTTTAAACTCTGCTGGGCCTCAGCCAGAACATTCCTCTCCTCCTCGCCCTCAGACACGTCACAGCATTACCGTAACAGTGCAGTCACTACCGGGAATCTACCACAGATTTGTAATCCAGAAAAAAAACACACACCCATTCACAAATCTGGCAAACTTAAGTAAGATTTCTTGAAATAAGCTAAATATCTAAATATCCTTAAAGTAAGACTTGACTCAAGTAAAATCCCTGATTTTCTATCTTAAATTTGGACACAAGAATCAGTATAAATTGACTGGTGACTTTGAGTTTAAGTTTGAGCTTAAAATGACTTAAAATCAGCAAAATAGTCTTACACTTGCAATGCTTAGTAAGACAAAACATCTAAACAGGAAGAAAAAAAGAAAAAGAAAGATTTATTCCCTTTTGTTCCAAGTTCTGACTGTTATATTTCAACTGCTCGCAGATAAACTTGATAAAAACACCAACATTGATTATATGACAAAGGACAACACTAGTTTTGTATTTATTGAGATAAAACACAAAATTATACACATGTATATATATATATATATATATATATATATATATATATATATATATATATATATATATATATATATATATATATATATACCCCTTACTTTTTCACATATTGTAACTTTACAACCACAATTTTAAATGTATTTTAAGTGATAGACAAACACAAAGTATTGCATTAATGTGTGAAGTGGAATAAAAATTATGTTTTTCAAAATTTGTATCAAAAAAAAAAAATCTAAAAAGTGTGATGTGCAAAAGTATTTACTATTCACAAGTATGCATTTACTCTCAACCCCCTAAATAAAATCCAGTGCAGTTAATTGCCTTCAGAAATCACTGAATAAGTTAATATGAGTCCAGCTGTGTGTAATTTAGTCTCAGTATAAATACAGCTATTCTGTCAAGACCCAATAACTCACCAGACATGTCAGATATAAAGTTGTGAAAAAGTTTAAAGCAGGGTTAGGTTATAAAAACATGTACCAAGTGTTAGGTATCCCAAAGACCACTGTTCTACAATCCATCATCCAAAAATGGAAAATTTATTCTACACCTGCAAACCTACCAAGACATGTCCATGGCCCACCCAAACTGACAGATCGAACAAGGAGAGCACTGATCACAGAAGCAGCCAAGAGACCCATGGTCACTCTGGAGGAGCTGCAGAAATCCACAGCTCAGGTGTAGGAATCTTTTGAATCTTTCCACAAATCTGGCCTTAATGGAAGAGTGTCAAGAAGAAAGCCACTGTTGAAAGAAAGACATAAGAAGTGCTGTTTGTACAGCAAACATGTGGAAGCAGGTGCCGTGGTCAGATCAGATCAAAGCTTACAAAGTGCTTTGTGTGGCAGGAAAGTAACACAGCTCATCACCCGGAACACCCCATCCCCACTGTCAAACATGGTGGTGGCAGCATCATGCTGTACAGATGCTTTTCTTCAGCAGGGACAGGGAAGTTGGTCAGAGAAAATATGGATAGAGATAAATACAGGGCAATCCTGGAAGAAAACCTGTTGGAGGCTGCAGAAGACTTGAGACTGGGAAAGAGATACAAAACAGTGACTCTAAACATACAGCCAGAGCTACAGTGGAATGGTTTAGATTAAAGAATATTCATGTGTTAGAATGGCCCAGTCTGGCCCAGTCATTGAGCTTCTGTGGAAAGACATATCAATTACTGTTCACAGACGCTCTCCATCCAACCTGGCTGAGCTTGAGCTGTTTTATAAAGAAGAATGGTCAAAAATCTCAGTCTCTACATGCGCAAAGCTGGTAGAGACAAACCCCAAAGCACTTACAGTTGTAATTACGATCAGCAACTGGCAGCCAATGGATCTCAATGAGCCATGGAGTGACGTGCCTGTTTTGGCTGTTTTGGTGAGTATGTGGGTTGTGCCATCTGCCAATGCCAAATTTGATTTAAGTGACTTTGAACATGGCATGGTTGTTGGTGCCACACGGGCTGGTCTACTGGGATTTTCACGCACAACCAGTGAGCTGCAGTTCTGTGAGCGCAAATGCCCACAAATATTGATGTCAGATGAGAATGGCCAGACTGGTTCGAGCTAATACACATGTGTCAAACACAAGGCCCGCGGGCCAAATGTGGCCCGCCACGTCTTTTTATGTGGCCCGCGAGAGCTTGTAAGATCTTAGTGTCTATAATAAATAAGTCAGAAGCGTTCTTTGACCAAAAAATACATTTCCCACAATGCTTGTCGATTGTATTACCCGCAAAGTTACGGCTTACTGCCACTACACGGCAGTGTAGTCATTGATGTGGAAACCCTGCCGGAGGGAAGGTGTAACTTCGCGGGTGGAATTGAGACATAAATGTTTATCCCATAATGTCCAGAAAAAGAGAAGTTGATGCAGACGGACGGCTGTGCTTCAAGGCGAAAGACCGGTATGCCTTTTGTGTTACGAAGAGTGTTACTGACCAAAATAAACGCTTTTTAGGAGAGATATAAGTTCTGTGTAAATATTTATAAGACAATAGCTGACAAAATCTGTTTTAATGACGTTAATAAACATCACTGGGACAGCGCTAGTCGCAGTTTCACCGCAGCAAAGTACGAGGACGTGAATCACTTATCTAACCAGCCTTTACTAATTTCTGCCCTCAATAACCCTTTCAATAACCTCCAATAGCCTTTAATAGTCTTCAGTAGCCTTCAACAGTCTAACCTTGCAGCCGTGGTGTGTCCACTAAACTCCGTAGTTATAAACATCCTGAGGTTAGCAGCGCGATAACTGACCTGTTTATAATGTAATCCCAGCAGTGACTCATGCTCTAAACGGCTGCTGTTAGGTGATTGGGCTGAAAGATGAACTGTAGAGAGCTGTATTATTCGGTTACAAAAATCTTTATTTCATACACAGAAGAACTTAAAAATTTTAAAAACGCTCCAGACTGGCTGAGCTGAGCCCTGTAGCCCGTGGCTGGGCTGTAGCTCTGACTCAGTAAAGACTGCGGACTTGTGGTGCTGCTGCTGCAGCTCCCACTAGTGGTTGGATGAGGAACTGCTAAATCTGAGGAAATGCTATGTTCTTAACAGCTCACAATTTGATTTTATATTTATTAAGCCTTATTTCAGTTAATAATTTCAAAGTTAATATAACTTGATGTCATGTCATTTCTATTCACTTGAATAGTTTGGTTCTTGATTGATGGAGTTTTTGGATTTCATGACATGACAAATTAAAAGGATTTATGTTAATAGAGCAACAAGCAAACATTTTTTCCATGCAACTGTAATATTTGATTGAATAAATAATATATTGAGAGTTATTTAACATTAAGGAGTAATTACATTCATTTACATATATTACATTTGGTTACATTTTATTACATTTATAAGTTACATCTGGCCCTCGGAGGACAGCCAATATGCCAATGTGGCCCTCGGCCAAAATGAGTTTGACACCCCTGAGCTAATAGAATGGCAACAGTAACTCAAATAACCACTCGTTACAACTGAGGACTGCAGAATAGCATCTCTGAACCACACGTCGAACCTTGAGGCGGATGGGCTACAGCAGAAGAAGACCACACCGGGTGCAGCTCCTGCAGCTAAGGACAGAAAAAACTGAGGCTACAATTCACACAAACTCACCAAAATTGGAAAATAGGAGATTGGAAAAACATTACCTGGTCTGATTAGTCTCGATTTCTGCTGCAACATTCGGACGGTAGGGTCAGAATTTGGCATCAACATCTTAAAAGCATGGATCCATCCTGCCTTGTATCAACGCTTCAGGCTGGAGGTGGTGGTGCAGTAATGGTGTGGGGGATATTTTCCTGGCACACTTTGGGCTCATTAGTACAAATTGAGCATTGTGTCTCAAAGACCACAGTCTACCTGAGTATTGTTGCTGACCATGTCCATCCCTTTATGGCCGCAGTGTACCCATCTTCTAATGCTACTTCCAGCAGGATAATGCGCCATGTCATAAAGCGGGAATCATCTCAGACTGGTTTCTTGAACCTGACAATGAATTCTGTACTGTACTGGAATGGCCTCCACAGTCACCAGACCTCAATTCAGTAGAGCAGCTTTGGGATGTGGCGGAACGGGAGATTCGCACCATGGATGTGAGCCAACAGATCTGCAGCAACTGTGTGATGCTATCATGTGAATATGGACCAGACTCTCTGAGGAATGTTTCCAGTACCTTGTTAAATCTGTGCTGTTTTTAAATGAAGCAGCAAATATTGCTGATAAGGATAGAGACACTTCTGTCTCTGTGTGCTGAGTGTGTGTGTGTGTGTTGAGTGATGGGTAAGTTGAGTTCAGTCTTAGTGTGTGTTTGGGGGGTCAGGTCAGTTCTCTGTGAGGTGTGTGGTGGTGTTGGGGTGTCATCTTCTGTTATATGGAACTTGGCCTTCAGTTTGGAGATGCTGGTACTCAGGACTCCAAATAATGTTGAAACTTGTTTTTGTGGAACACCAGCTTGAAGTGGCCCTATCACACTGGCTCTATCCAGATCGATCATTGGTGTTCTGCTGATTGGCAGAACCTGGAGGTACCAGAAGATCAAAACAAGTGTCAACAGCAAGAGCAAAATAAGCTGTTTGGCACTGGTAACCCACATACTCAACATACATAGCTCTGCTGCTCATCCCACAAATGCATGCTTCTTACAAATGTGGCAAAATTTAAAATGGAAATTAACACGCTTTCCAATGAAATAAGATTTATTGGCAAGAAGCATTCTCACAACAAAGAAATTTCATTTCTTTCCTTTTCTTACTTTTTGTGAAATTGTTACGTAGTGTAGGGATGCATCATTTTGTTGGCTAATTTTACTCATCACATTGTGCATTGTTGTGAGATGACTGTGTTTTAATCAGCAATCCAGAGGCATTAACATCCTCAAAACCTATAAACCCTGCTCCCCAGTGGCACCATGCAGCATGTGCATGACTACAGGCTGTGTCACCTAAACTAGGTCATCATTTGTCAGTGCAGACACAGGGAGCACATGACTTGCAGTTATTGCACATGCAGTACCGCTGCATCTGTTCTACATCTAAAATCTAATTCTGTGGGGAAGCGTAATCAGGGTTCTTTTTTGTGTGTGTGTGTTTTTTTTTTATATATATATATTTTTGCCAAAGCAGTGACTAAGCACCACAGAAAGCACAAACAGCCCACTCTTCTGTCAGGGGGGACAGAAGCAGAGAGAGGGGGCTGAAATTAAAAACAGAAGGCCAAAGTGCATGCCTAAGCCTGTGCTAGCTAGGCCTCTTTCCTTTTTTTTTTGTTTCAGCTGAAAAGAGGGGAGGAGGGGAGAATTTTCTCTCTAATGAAGTAAAAAAAAGGGTGGAGAGGTCTGAAGGAGGGGTGTGAGGGGTGGGAGGGTAAGAGGGGGTTTTAAAAGGCTTGAGTTAAGCAGAGACTTTCACTTTCATGCTACTGAGAGCTGCTGTGTGCTGTGGTAATAACTGTGGTAGTAAGCGTAGCTTTAGCACAGCTGAGAGCAAGTCTGGCTTGAGGAGGGGCTGTTTTTAAAAAGGGGGGTACAGAGCATGTGGAGTGAAAGGAAAGGGAAAACGAAAGAAAAGGGGGAGTGAGGACATTTAAAAGGCATTTTGGAAAGTACCAGAGGGTCAGGAGGTGGCCATTTGGACCGGGAGAGGGGAGAAAGTGGACCTACAGCAGGAACTCGCAGGATAATAACGTGGGGGGCTGAACGCCAGCAGTGCCACAGCACGGTGGGAGGCGGCAGAAAGAGAAACATGGGGAATAATATTACCCACAGGGGCCGGTAGAAGCATGACACCCACAGGTAATGTATAATAAACACACGGCGAGCTCTAAAAGGCTATTTTTCGCTGTCTTTCGCAACACTAGCTGCTGCTTAACTACTAAAAACTGAGTTTCAGCTGCGCAGTTGTTCTCTCACCTAGCTAGCTTACCTCCCTCAGCTCGAATTCCTCCGTTCCACCTTAAATACTGCAGCAGTTACACCGCGGCGTCGGTCCAGACGCCTTATAGTAAACCCTACACTTTTTAAGGTAGAACGGAAACACAGTAACAGAAATGTAAGTTAACCCCGTCTTTCCCCCTCTTTTCTCAGTCTTACTGCTGCTGTCAATGGTTTACACTGTTCGAGGGAGCGGCTGCAATGATTTGGCCAAATCAACTGTCAACAATCTTCAGACCGAAATCCGTGAAAAGCAGACTGAATTTGTAAGTTTTTATAAAGATTTTATTCAATTTCTATTTTATTTGTCTTCTTAAATATACTTACACGTGTAAACTGAATGAAAACTATCTATAGACTAACTATAAATTACATTAAAAATGTATTATTCTGATTCAGTAATATTTTGTCGTTTTTATATCACAGCATTTTCATATTTCATATCGTTTTCAGTCACAGCATATTATAGTATCAATGATTTAACCCACTTCACAAAAAAATCACAACTGCTATTTTAACATCATACTCTAGAAGTCATATCAGAACTAGTTTATGAAATGTAAAACATTTAATTATTTATTAAGTATTTTAGTTTGTTCTAATGGTTAAAACAGTTCAAAAAATTGAACTAACCCAGCACTCCTACATTCTGTAAATAAGGTGAGAGCACACATTAACACATTCAGTATATGTCACTTAGGAACTTTTAAGAGTTAAAATGAATGAGAAAGTCCTGTAAGGAACTTTAAACAACTTTGTTTTTTAAAGGGTCTGTGACATACATGGATTACCATTGATTCTTTTGGGTTCATTTATGTTAAGAATTATTCAGCACCTGATATAATTTATAATGTCTCTACTACAATGTATTCAGTATGTGGTATGACTTACTCAGTAAGTGCTATGTATAATTTAGAATCCACTAATCAGTAGCTGTTGTGAATTATTTAAGATTTGCTAATAATTTGTCATCACCTGTTATTAACCGTTAGTTATCCATTATGAGTTATTTAATATGTACTATAAATTGTTCAGTATCTACTACAATGATTCAGTAGCTGCTATAAATCATTTATAGCTGCTATTAATTATTTAATAGCGACTTATGAATTATGCAGCTATGTAGCTACTATTGATTATTCAGTATATATTATAAATTACTCAGTAGCTACTTAAATATTTGTAAGGAGCAGCAGGGAAGGACATGGAGAGCGGATGCAAATGCAAGTTGATATTTATTTAAACAATAAAGAAAACTAACAAACAATTATACCAAACCAAAAACTGAAATAATAAAGAAACACGGAGAGTGCTTAGACGACTGAGGAAACAAAGAACATACAACCTGAACCTAAGACGCACAAGAACCGACAAAGGAGAGCGGAAACACAGACTATAAATATACACTGACAAACAGGAAACGAGGGGGCGGAGCTACAAATGAAACACAGGTGAAAACACTTAAGGCAGAGACACAGGATAAACACAGGGCAGGAGCAGAGGAAGTTAAATAAACACATGGACAGACTAGAGCAGGGGTGTCCAAACTACGGCCCGCTGTTAAGCAGGTGTTTATAATGTGAGATTCAAAATTTGAATGCTAGGTGTCAGAAATGGGCCAAAGAGTCTAAAAGCGGAGAGAATGCGCATTTCTAGCGCAGAAAAACAGGGCAAAGAGTCTAAAAGCGGAGAGGGTGCACATTTGTAGCGCAGAAAAACGGGGCAAAAAAGTCTAAAAGCGGAGATGGTGCGCATTTCTAGCACAGAAAAACGGGGCAAAAGTGTCTAAAAGCGGAGAGGGTGTGCATTTCTAGCTCAGAAAAACGGGGCAAAAGTGTCTAAAAGCGGAGAGGGTGTGCATTTCTAGCTCAGAAAAACGGGGCAAAGAGTATAAAAGCGGAGAGGGTGCGCATTTCTAGCACAGAAAAACGGGCCAAAGAGTCTAAAAGCGGAGAGGGTGCACATTTCTAGCGCAGAAAAATGGGCCAAAGAGTCTAAAAGCGGAGAGGGTGCGCATTTCTAGCGCAGAAAAACGGGCCAAAGAATCTAAAAGTTTCCGTAATTAAGGAGTTTAATATTAAGAGACATCATGAAATTAAACATCAATTTGAAAAATCTTAGTTTACACAACACTGTCAAAGATAAAGATAGTAAGTCAAGTAAAATGGTGTGTAAATGAAATAATCAGGAAAAAAATATTATTTAAAGTGGTATATTTCATTATTTGTTTTATTACGGAGTATGGCCCATGACTTCAAATATATTTCTGCATTATTCAGTATCTGCTACAAATTGTTTAGTAACTTCTATTGATTATTCAGTAGATACTATGTATGATTCATTAGCTGCTACAAATTATTTATTTAGTAGCTGCTATTCAATTTTCAAGATTTGCTTATAAATATTCAGCACTTGCTATGAATTGTTAAGTATCCACTTAACAATAGATGTACCATTAATTTTTCAACATCTACTCTCTTAACCACTGAATTATGCAGAAAGATTGAGAAGTAAAAAACATGATGCAGTTTTATTTGCAGGTTACACCTTCGGGACTGAAGGTGAGATCACCGGTCTGTAACAGTGTTTTAATGTGTCTCTCTGATTTCAGTTGACGGTGTTTCCCAGAAACTACTTTGTGCCTCGATTCAACGACAGCACGCAGTGTCAGGACCAGACTGCCTCGGTAAGATTCAGCCTCAGACTACACACACTTAATGTGTGTAGGAGTGTTGAGTGTCTCCTCCTGTCTCTCTCCTGTTATCTTGTGGGTCAAACTGACCAGTTTCAGAGTTATTAACCACAGTTATAACATAAAACATTGTAGTTTAATGAACAAAAATACGAATTCATTTTTTTGTAAAATATTATATATAACAAATCATACAGTAATACAGATAACTCATAAAGCACAGGTTACTATTAAAAGTCTTATAAGTATAAGTCTCTTTATACAGATTAAGTCAGAGAGTGGGGAGTACTGTTTCTTACACGCTCAAAAGACTCTGGAGACTCTGGTGAAAAAACTGGTGCAGGAAGAGTCAGGTCTGGCTGACCCACATGGCAAAAGCGCCATATATATATATATATATATATATATATATATATATATATATATATATATATATATATATATATATATATATATATATATATATATGTTTTCTTTATTTTTATGACTGTTTACATTGTAGATTCTCACTGAAGGCGTGGAGTTTTATGTACCTAACAAAAAAGGGTGAAATAACTAAAAAAAATATTCTAGTTTCTTCAAAATAGCCACCCTTTGCTCTGATTACTGCTTTGCACACTCTTGGCATCATTCTCTCAATGAGCTTCAAGAGGTGGCCACCTGAAATGAAAAGTTTTCCAACAGTCTTGAAGGAAGGAAGGAGTTCCCAGAGGTGTTTATTAGCAATTGTTGCTCCTTTGCCTTCTTCACTCTGTGCTCCAGCTCACCCCAAACCATCTGGATTGGGTTCAGGTCCGGTGACTGTGGAGGTCAGCTCATTTTTTATTAAGTACATAAAACTCCACATGTGTTCATTCATAGTTTTGATGCTTCAGTGAGAATCTACAATGTAAATATCAGTCATGAAAATAATAAAGAAAACGCATTGAATGAGAAGGTGTGTCCAAACTTTTGGCCTGTATTGTGTAAATATATATGTGTTCTGTTGATATATATTCGATTGATAAAAAAATGATCTCACAACTTGCTGTGATTGATTGTAGTTAATTGCATGATTTCTTCTTAACACTGAAACTTTTAATAATGGATATTTCAATGCAAAATAAAAGAAACAGTGAGAGATAGAGGAAGGTGAAGAGTACCCATAATTCTTATTTTAATATAAATAAAAAGTAATCTACTTTCTTAGCTTCTGAGCAGTAGTGATGCTGTGTTTACATTGCTAAATAAAAATGCTAAATACAGAAAATGGGTACCACTTTAAAATGAGACTACCTTTATAAAGTGTTTATAAATGGTTTACAATTAGTTTATTAATGGTTACTAATTAGGTAGTAAATGCCTTAAAAATCATTAATAATCAGTTATAACACATAAGTAGAAAGGGTAACAATGACCTGTTGTTTGCCAAATAGTGAATCCACAGCCATCTATATTGTTACCCTTTCTACTGTATGTGTTATAACTGATTATTAATGATTTTTAAGACATTTACAACCTAATTAGTAAACATTAATAAACTAATTGTAAACCATTTATAAACCCTTTATATAGGTAGTCTTATTTTAAAGTGGTACCAGATAATGTTACATCAGGCTGTGTAAAAAAGTGAAATATGGCAGGACTCTTTAAAAAAAGTTTACAGATTAATTGCATGCCTTACCTGTTATTGTTGACCACACTATTCACACTATTATATATGTACTGTATATTATATATATTGTATGTCTTTCTATACAGTTGCAGTCATTCTGCTTATCTTCACTGTGTGTGTGTGTGTGTGTGTGTGTAGTGTTGTCTGTTCAGCGAGGTTGTGCTGCTGTCACATTCCTGGGCACAACTCTTGAGGCACCTTCACAGAACTCATTTAATGTACAAGTTCATCACCAACCTAAAGATTGAACTGGATGACATTTCAAAAGAGGTACCGGTACACTTTTATTTATTTATTGCATTACATTACATTATCTGACTCACACATTATACTTTTGATAGGTTGGTATGTGTGTTATTACACTGTTGAGAAATACCCTCACATTATACTTTAAGGTTAGTTTCAGCATCTACATCTACTGTGAGTGTCAGTATGTACTGTGGATAGTTTAGTGCCTGGTAGCAATTTTTCAGTATCTACTCTGAATTGTTCAGTATCGGACATGAATTATTTACTACTTACTATCAATTACTGAGTAGCCAGAAAGTATGATTTACTATGTACTCTAAATGAATCAGTATCTGTGGATTATTTAGTGTCTTGTATCAAATATCATTTAGTCAGTATCCAATATGAATTATTTAGTATTAACTGTAATTTAGTATTTTGCAGTGTCTGCCCTAAGTAATTCTGTATCCAGTAGGGGTGTCGCGAAAATCCTCTAAATCTTCGATTCGATTTTATTTCCGATTTTAGGGTCACGATTCGATTCGATTCGATTCTCAATTTTCTTTTTTTCTTTTTTTTACAGCAGAGAGGTCTATGCCAGTTTTAGATTAGTCTATGGTCAGTCATTGGTTTGATTCATCAAATTTACAATATCTTATTTCAAAGGTGGGCTTGACATAAGTGATGCAAAGTGATACAAGTGATCTGTAATACACCACATCAGGCACTAATGGTCAAATTTAAATAATTTAATTAAGATATATATGTAATGCCATCTAGTGTTTTTTTTTTTGGTAGCAGCAGTGTGCACTATTAAAACAGCAATGTGCAACATAAGAAAATAAATAATAATAAAATACAGGAACAGTCATGTACAAAATAATAGCCTTAACAAACTGAACTCTATCCTACTATAACAGTTAAACATGAAAAATAAGACTTTAAGACTTTTTCAGTCCCTGAGAATGACAAGGTTTTTTCTTTAATAAAGATATATTATTAACTTTATCTGAGAGAAAGATGCTCCTTAAGGTACCAAAACTATTAACATATTTGAGGCTAGACAAAACTGGAGAAAGGGCTGCTCTTTGAGCTACAGTGTGCTTTTTGACTTCGATACTCGAGACCATGACATAATTTTGATTGATTTCGATGAAATATCGAAATCGTGACACCCCTAGTATTCAGTGTGAATTACTCAGTAACAACTATTAAATGCTTATTAAATTAACACATGCAGTTAGACCTGTCAGAATATTTATTTTTGTTTGGACGATATATTGTACCAGAAATAATTGCAATAAAAGATACTGTCATTTTAAGACCATTTTTGACACTTATATACAACAGCATCGTAATGCAATTACAGTCTTTTAAAGAAAAAAAAAAGTTAATTTTTAAAATATTTAAACATTGGGATTTGACAAATAATATAATGATAACAACATTTTTTAAACAAAAAGTTTTTTTTTTTTTTTAAACAAAGTGACACGAGTGGGCTCTCCTTGCTTGGAAATGATTGGGATTATTGAGCCTACAGTTAAATGTAGGCTAATTGTTTGGGTTCAGGTCTTTATATTAAGTGTTTATCTTCAGTAGCTCCAGCATAAAACTAAAAGAAACACATTTTAGACCCTGTATGTTGTAACTGAGTGTGTTTAGGGTATAAAGAGCTCTGTAAGAGCAGATGTTTCGCTGCCAGAGATTTCATGAATAGTGCAGCTCTGTGTTCCTGACAGTGAGCTCATTAACAGCCCTGTTTTATTCTTGTGTAAACAGGGTTTCCAGGACCCTCCGGATCCCTCCGATTTCCCATCTGTTCTCTCCTCCCCTGAAACCCTGCTCAACTTCACTTCTTCACTCCTCTCCAAATGGCTGGAATTGAACTGCCCTTCTGGAGAAAAGGCTTGCATCTTCCCGGACCCCTTCACTTCTGAGGAAGACGAGGAGGAGGAGGAGGAGGTGACTGTGGAAATTCCTGTGGAGATTGAGGGGGGGGGAGTGGGGATTGGGGATGGAGAGGCAGGACCGAAGGTAGAAGGGAATGTTGGAAGTGAATGTGGTGAGAAAGAAGGATTGAGAGAAAGAAGATGGATCACCTCCATCCCGACTAACGGGGACTCGGGGCTGTCGACCTCTCCAGGCCTCGTCCTGTGTGCTCTCTATTTCCTCTGTGGATGGTAGTGGATGTTGTTGTTGGACGGAGGACAGAGGATCAGGAGTTTCGCTCTGAATGTAACGCTGAGTAACCCGGGCTGACGGGCGGAGGCTCTCGGTTAACGCAGCATGTTCGCTACAGCAGGCGGTCTGGGCCGAGCTTGTAGGTAATGAAGGAGCTGTGCTCAGTGCTGGCTGGATGTTCCTGTTTTTGTTTTGTTTTTTTTGTTTTTTTTGAGCTTCTCCCATGTAAAAAATTTCCTTTTTTAAGGTACAGAGCCACAGCATGAGTCCAAACAAAATGATGTCTGTACAGAAGCTTCGATGGTGCAAAGAAATATTGGCAATACTTTACATTAAGGGTACATTAATTAGCAATATTTACTTAATTAATTGACACGTAGTGAAGACATTATTAATCATTACACATTGTGTCACTAATGTCTCAATTCATTATTATTTTCAACATCCTTAAAGGAGACACATTTTGCAAAACATTTTTTTTACATCTGTTTTCTGTGATTGTGATGGCAATAAAACCCCCTCACCTTTCAACCACCACCACAGCCACACCCACAAGATCACTTGAATTATCCAGCATGTTGGTCTGGATTAGCCAGCAGACTTCTTCTGAGGGAGGGATCTGTACCTACTGTCCGTGGCAAGACAGTAGCAGATGAGTGAGATATAAGTACTTTCAAATAATGAGTTTTGTGCTTCTATTTCATTTAAGCATGAACTAGCTTGTTTGTGTTTTCTCTTTAGCACAAGCTAACACAAACGTGTGGTAAACGCTCAGTGTATACATGGCCATGGCCAGGAACAGCATTTTTTATTAGCATAAAAGTGGCAGAGCCCTTAAAGCTCACCTTCCGCAAAAATCCGATTTTTCTTGTTTTTTGTGGAATACAGTAGGTCTCTCCGAGTTGAATGTGTACACCTGCACATTAAACTGTTTTGCAGCCCCCATTGTCTGCAGGAGCTAAGCAAAGAAATCCCCCCTCCCCCCCCTCCGAAAAACGGGTGAATTTTGAATTATCTTTCTGCCTACGTAGGCAGAAACTCACAGACCAGCCCACCTTGGCTCGAGAAACTCCCAGAGGCGGAGCTGAAGCGACGCAACATCACCGCTCATCAGTTAGGAGGTGGGAGGCAGTGAGCGGCAGAGCGGTGGAGGGGCGTCGCAGTGCTCCTAGCCAATCAGAGGAGAGATATTTGCATGCTGTTGGCATGTATGAATATTCATGAGCAAAGCTGGAATCCGGTCATTTTGGACACACCCCTAAAACAGTCCATTAAAAAAGAGCTATACAGAGACACCTGAGCACTTTTTTTTTACAAAAACGGCTCACATGTCATTCATTCATACTAGAGACCACAACTAGACATTTTAAAATGAAAGAAAAAACGACGGAAGGTGAGCTTTAAACAGCTCATTCTGAAATGGAATGAGACTGGCAGGAATAGAGCTGGTGAGTTCTTTTTATGTGAGAGAGATTGTGTGCAAAGATGTTCATGAACATGTTTGGAATAGCTCATAGACCTGTTCTAAAATAAGTGTGTAGATGTGTAAAAAGCTGTATAATATGTCCCCTATAAAAGCATAGGATCGGAATTGGATTGGATTTTATCAGATTGCCGAGGTATTGCCAATACACAGTCCTAATTTTAGTGCATTAGTCCAGTGTCACCTTAACATTTCGCTTTTAGTAAATACACAATTTTCGTCAGTCAGTAAATACATAATTTTTTTAAGCATTATTTCTTTGCACCCAATGATTTCTCAGTGAACTCCCCAAGAAATGTGTTTAATATATATATATGTTTGTTTCATACAAATTATGCTACCATTGCCAAACTCCCTCAGCATTACCCTTACATGTTTGTAACGTTTTATAACATTTAGCAAATGTCTAAGGGATTGGCGTCCCTTACACTAGCTCAAGTGTTGACATCATGTTGTGTGTTTATGTAGTGGCTCAGTTTTCATTATGCACTGTGTTAAAAGCTCTTTTCTTCAGAGTGGGACAATGTCTTTCCTGGGGTTTAAAATGGAAATTGGGAAGGTGGTTAAGATTTTTTACAGTGAGAACAGGAAGAGGCAGCTCACAGCAGTTAGCTAAAACCGCTAGCTATCCAAAAAGCTACAAGCAACAAGCTAGCTAGGTTAGCAAACTAGGCAGCACTTTTTGTTTTTGCCATACACGATTAAATACATGTAGCCTACATAGCCTAATCAAAATTTCTACTATATCAAGAAGATCAATAATGCTACGATGCTACGAATGCTACGAATGAGCTAGAATGTTCCTACGGGTCAGATTTTCTACTCAGAAAGTCGGAATCAAATATGGCTGTATCAACAGTAGTAAAAGCAGTAGTGTTATACAGTTTATTATCACTTCTATTTGTTAGTGTCCCATTAAATCAGTCCTACACACAGTACTTCCCAACTCCTATCTGTGGACATGATTCCATCCTGTTTGGATGCACAAAATTATTATTATCAAACAATTCTAACAATGCTAACTATGGACAATGCTCTCAAAGATAACTGATGGACAGTACCAGTCAGACATTTGGACACACCTTATTCAGTGGTTTTTCATTATTTTAAAATGTTCTAAACAAAAGAGTTGAACAATCCAGAATATGTTTTATATTTTAGATTCTTCAAAGTAGCTCCTCTTGCTTAGATGACAGTTTTTCACATTTTGGCTAGATTTTCTCAGTCAGTTTTATGAGGTAGAGTCACCTGGAATTCAGGCTTTCAGTTAACAGCTGTGCTGAACTTGTCAAGAGTTAATTACTTGAATTTCTTGTCTCTTAATGTGTTTAAGAGCATCAGTGGTAAATTTGTGAAGAAGTAGAGTTGGTATAATACAGTGAATAGCTCTATTTAGCTCTATATGGCAAGAACTTCTCAACTAAGTCAAGCAAGAATTTACTTTAAGAAGTTAATCCAAAACATTTCAAGGACTTAAAGAATCCTCAAGTGCAGTTAAAAACAACATCAAAACGTTGATTAATTTAAAAATGATGAAACTGGCTCTCATCAGTAGAGCCCTAGAAAAGAAAGAGCAAGAGTTACCTCTGTTCCACAAGATAAGTTACCAGCCTCAGAAACCACAAGTTAACAGCCCCCCAGATAAAAGCACCTAAATGTTTTTATGCGCTTTCATGTTACTTCCTGATTTTCTATGTGATAATTTACAGTCTGAATTACTTCAGGATTCATTTACAATATAGGATAAAATAAAAAAAAACATTAAATGAGGTGTGTCCAAATTGTTGGTACTGTATTAATGTATTAATTAACTGGAGCATCATTCCCATCTCTGACATCTTAGGTAACTGGAATGCAGCATAAAGCGTTGAGTTAACATAGAAAGCTAGCTTGCAGCTAACGTGGCTACAGGGCATCAGCTAGCTGTCCACCATACAGTTAGCTAGCTAATTAGCTCCATTACTACATAGTTTCATCTAATAATTTGAGTCCTGCAAAAATACCAATGCGCATATCGCGATTCCAATGAGATAATGTTGTAGCACATGTCGGGCTAACAGTGAAAAGGTTTCTAGACTGTTATTTTTATTTTATTTTTCCACAACATGAAGTTTTCCTGTTGTTCACATCCGTTATTATTTAAGGAACCGGGAATCTCTTATTTCACATTTCATTTTTATTTGTTACAGTAATAGCTAACACTACTTGCTGCATCTAGGAATGGGACATTTACCATTTACCAGTTTTAATGGTTTAAACTCATGATGAAAATATACAGATTTAAATTGTTTGATTATTAGGAACAGTTCTAAATGTGTAAATTTATTGGATGGAGTCAGTTAAAATGAGCTCCTTTTTGGTACATGACTTAAATAAGACCATCAAATAAGAATTATGAGGTAAAATAGGACTTTTTCGCAAAAGTCAAAGTTCCTTTTTATAAAAACAACTTTTTAATGTTTTGCTTTGCTGGTAATTAGGGCTGCATGATATTGGAAGAATGTTACATTGCAAATGTTCTTTTTTCGACGATATTTATTGCAATATTAAACAACATAGGGCCCAGTCGTCACCACCCCCACCCGGACCGATCAAGACGTGAGTCAGTTTCAAGCTCTTAAAACCAGAGAAAACAGAAAAAAACAGTAATCGGCCCTTTAATCAGGCATTTAAAAGGCTTTTTAAAAGGTAAATAAGAGCGTTTTTCTGGGATTAAAAACGTAATTTCAGCGGTAACTGGAAATATCTGTGCAAAACTGTGCTGGACTGAGGTGCACAGCTTTCGACACATGTGTTTACAAGCACATGCCCAACCATGTGGATGGAGGCCATGCGGTTACACCGTGTTTACTCCTGCCCCTTCCTCTCGCTCCCCCTCCTCCGCATGCTTCTCAGGCAGCAGCAGCCTGTCACTTACACAGACACAGAGACAGCGCTGTGTATCTACTTCTTGTTTTAAGAATCAAAACATTGCAACATGACGTGTATGACATTGCACGTCCTTTAAAGTGACTATTGCGCACTCGCACATCTCGATTACGATGCTTAAAAATTATATATTATGCAGCCCTACTGGTAATCTTACTTATAAATTCCTATGATGCTCTGCCCCGCCCTCAGTAGCAACCACAGACTAATTACAAAACTATTGCTACATGTAAAGTTGAGTTGGTGCAGCAATGCTGGAGCATTTACTGTGATTGGCTCTAAAAATTTAAAGCACTTTGATGCTACAAATAATGTATACATAAATTGGGACAAAAACAAATTTGTAGATTAACATCCCAGCTACCAGAGAATGTTATAAAAACGTTTACAGTAAACAGTTACAGTTACAGTAAACGTTTACAGTAACGTTACTGAAAATGTGTGGTTATTATCACATAATGTTCTCAGCTAGATGAATAATAACTTATGGAAACGTCAAAAGTAACATTTCCAAAAGTAAAAAATTAAATGTCGCAAAACGTCAAACAACATCCAGAAAACTTGACAGATTGAATGTTCTAAGAATGTTAACTTAAACGTTCAGGAAATGTTGTACTAACCAAAACATTTTAGCTGTGATTACAGAGATTTTCTGTGTAGTTACAAAAAGAAAATACAGTTGAATTAATAAACTGCTAATATTGTATCAGAGTAGGATCTACTCATATCAATGAAACGTTATTATCATCATGCATTCTCTAAAAATGAGTCAAAATGTTCCGAACATCCTGTCCCATCTCTGGCTGCAGCTGTAAAACGTTGCACCATTTATCCAACACGTGTTGCTCTTAACTTTTCTTAATGCTCGCTCCAGAGAAGAGGCCGTAGTATCAGCAGCTGGTAGTCATCAGAGTATATATATATATATATATATATATATATATATATATATATATATATTTTTTTTTTTTTTTTTTTTTCCAGCAGTAGCGACTCTCCTTCATAATGCTCTGGTCAGACTGTTACAGGGTTTTTCTTTTTTTGCACTACTTTCATGTGTCCGTCTCCTCTGTGCCTCGGTTAGCTTAATTTTTTTCATACTGTCAGATTGCGTGCCTTCAGCGTTATGCAAGACATCAGATGCGGGCTGATTTGTTTGGAATCACTGAATGTAGAGTGAAAGATAGCGATAATGCACAATTTACACTCCTGTTGCAGTATTAACAATATACAGTACCCCTTAAAAGTTTGGACAAAGCTCAATTTCAGTATTTTTTTTATTATTATAAAATGCTCTGCATTGTAGATTAATACTAAACTCATCCAAAATATGAAGAAAAAACATATGGAGTTATTAAGTAAACAAACCAGAATATGTTTTATATTTAAGAGTCTTCAGTTTTGCACATCTTGGCTGGATTTTCTCAGTCAGCTTTATGAGATAGAGGCACCTGGAATTCAGGCTTTCAGTTAACAGCTGTGCTGAACCCATCAAGAGTCAAGAGTTTAATTACTTGAATTTCTTGCCTCTTAATGTGTTTGAGAGCATCAGTTGTAAAGTTGTGAAGAGTTAGAGTTACAGGTATACAGTGAATAGCTGTTTAAGTAATGTAAAAAAAAAAATTAATAAGTTTGAAAGTATCTTCAAGTGCAGTCGCACAAACCATCAAAAACTTTAGGAGGAAACTGGCACTCATCAGGACTACTCAAGAAAAGGAAGAGTGGAGTTTCCTCTGTTACACAGAATAAGTTAATCAGAGTTTCCAGCCTCAGAAACCGCAAGTTAACAGCTCCCCAGATAATAGAGTATTTTGGTTTATTTAACACTTTTAAGTTACTACATGATTCCTTATGTGTTCCTTCATAGTCTGGATGACTTGTTTATTTACAATACAACGTATGGAAAAAAAATTGAATGAGATAGTGTTCAAACTTTTGACTGATACCGTAATTAGCCGTAAAAAAAACTTTGTGTCAAAGTTTCATAACAATAAACTGTATAAATGCTCTGTTAACATCCATTAACCCTTTCAGACCTGAATATGTCCAGTTTTCTAGTGATGGTAAAAATATCAGAATGCCTTTTTTCTGTTTGTAACAAGATTTAAATAATCAATTAATAATAACTATAAGAACTTTAAGAAATGAACTCATAACACAATAAAAGTGCAACAAAACGTATAAAAAAAATTATAATTTCATTGGATGCAATTTTTAAAGGGTCTGAAAGGGTTCAAGCTTTCTGTTTCAACATTAATGCTATACAATGCAAAGTGCACAATTATTTCTATTATTGTTTTTTTTTTACAGTTAATGTAATCATATATATATATATATATATTTCTTGCTCCAGTGTATTTTTCTGACAGACAGTATTTCTGGAAGGGTCCTGCATTTTTAAAAAATGTTTACATGTTTGGTTGTTGGACGTTAGCCATAATGAAGCTACTTACACTGTATTACCACAGTCAACCTGCCAGCAACAAGTGTTTCCTGTCTGTGTGTGTTTTAATAGAATGTGTGTATGTGCTGTACAGAAAATGTGTGCGTGTCTAATATACAGAATTATAGAATATTTTAGCAGATCTGAAAGATATTGAAAGCCAGTGTGTAAAAGCCAAGTTCAGAAACAGGCGTCTCGTCTCCTGTCCCAAGTCTCTTGTAGCAAAGCTCTTTTTAAAGGACTTTTATTTTGACATTGGCTTCGTAAGTTCCTGAAGTGGTTTTAGGTAGCAGGAAAAGGCTTTGAAATAGACTTTGAATGCTTAATGGAGTTTGCCGAAAACTTCTTAGAACCACTGTAAAGATTAAAATGGAAGTAAAATTGAAAAAGAGCACTGATGTTGTGTTATTTTATTTTGCTATTAAAATCTCCTCTGTCTTTATCTGTGGTAAAGAAACATTTTACACACCTCTGCATACATTTTTCATTAGAACTGCACCAGACCCTCTGAATAAAAACTGTTATTTGGACAATAACATACACAGGACAAAAGCATACCTGTCAAGTCTCCCGTTTTGGCCGGGAAACTACCGTATTTTACTCCTCTACCGTATTTTACTCCTCTTTCCCGCCGTCCTCCGGTTTTAGTATTTTCCCGTAAATTTCCCGTATTATATTAATATTTAAAAAACTTTTTTTTTATTGAGGAGACAGGGCACTGACCACTCTGTGTCTCTTAACCAATCGTGGTGCCTGTTCAAGGAGAAAGTCCCGCCTTTCAGGAGAAACAGCCAATCAGCTTGCTGGTTTTGCGGCGCGTGAAGGAGGGTTAGTGTGGGGAAACCCCCCCACCGCCCCCCGCTGTAAGTTCAGGCAGTTAGTTGGAGCTGCTGATGTTAAACAGATCTGGATATACAGTGATTTTTCTAAAAGACAGGTAACGGTAGGCTAATCATGTAAACTGTCTCAAAATCAGCAGAAGGGTCACACAGGGGGGGGGGGTTGAAAAACTTTGATTGGTTAGAACAACTGTCAGTCAGATAAGAGTCCCATAGCAACTGAAAAACACAGACTAATTTTTTGAATTAGTTGCTGTTTTTATTTTAGTTAATTTATAAAATATATGCTTATAGTTTACAATAACTATAATATATATTTCCTTGTGGACGCACGGTTAGAAGGGCCTTACTGCACATCATTGATATAATATAATATAATATAATATAATATAACATAATAATACACTCTGGAACAGGGTAAATATGGACTCATCAGACCACATAAGAGTCCAGTTGTCCAATCTTTATGCTCTTTAGCGAGTTTTTGCTGGTTAGACCTACGCAATTTTTTTTTATTCATTCTTTATTGGTAGATGATGTTTTCCCACTGTCCTCCCACTTTTTAATAATGCGATGGACAGTTCTTTTTTCTCTGCATTAATGATGCATGTCAATAATTTTACTGTTCTGAAAGAGATAAACAACTTTCCCATGATCACAGGATATATCATTGTTTCCACATGGCTGTTTGACAAATGAGAAGCTACTCACTGCATCAGTTATACAAATAATCACTTATGCAGTAATTATTTAATGGGTGGCTCCTACCTATTTGCTTAGTTAACACATTAATCACTTTACCTCTTTTGTATAACCCGAGTATAATCCTGTATTTGACTCTTTTTACAGAGCCTGGTGACATATTAGCATTATTTACCAGTGTAAACAGGGTATTGCTAGTGGTAGATTACTTTTTATTTATTGGGAAATATGGATTAAATATAGACGCTCTCCACATTCCTCTCTTTCCCTATCCCTATTTTATAATTCTCTCTCTCTCTTTCTCTCTCAAATTAGTTTTCAATCGGTCAACAGCCCTAATAATATAATATTTGAATATAATATTTATTCAATTGTTTAAAATCATTAAAAGAATAACATACAAAAAAATAGCGAGGAAACTATTATATTATATATGTTTATTTGTTTTAGTGACAGCAGCAGATTAGGCAGCGCATGGAGGGCTGCTGGATAAATATATGGTTGTTGTTAAGGTCACTGGGATGGTGGTTGGGGGGTCGGTGCTACTCTGAGATGGGTTTTTGCAGGGTGGGATGTCTGTAATAGAAAAACACACGCTCACTGTTTTCCTAACATTATTTATTATACAGTGTGTATGTAGTCTTTAGCATGAGCCACAGCTTATGTTAGCTCACTGGAGTTAGCAAGAAATATTCAGTACTTTTATAAGTATTAATTACTCTCAGTACTGAAGAGGGGCTTCCCCAGACAGATCAAAGATAATTATTCTAAAACTTCACTAAATCAGTTTTATACCTCAAAATTCTCCAGCTTTAAATTAGGTAACTGTTAAAACTGACACTGACAAATTCCCTCAATTCTACACTCACTTCTACACTCGCACCAACACTTTTAAACCCATTTCTACACTCGACACACTTTCACACTACTTGTGCACTTTACACTTACTTGTACACTTCATACTCATTTCTATACTAATTTACTAATTAACTTCTACACTCAATTATTTGCTCACTTATATACTTCAATTATTTCTACATTCACTTTTACCTTTTTAACTACTTCCTACACTTACCTGAACACTTTTACACTTATTTTTACACTCACTTGTGCATTTCTACACTTATTTCTACAGTCACCTTTTCACTAATTTCTGCTAAAACAAATGTGGGGTTTAAATCAGGCTTGGGCCCATAATGACACTTTATCGGTTGGGCCAGGCTCAGGTAGAGTTGTGCTGTATTTTTTGGGCCCAATCTAAGCTCTGTTCTACACTCATTTACTACACTACACTCTAGACTCTTTTTTTTTAGGTTTTTGTATTTTTGTATTCCACACTAGTAAAAAGAAAGTATAGTTAAGAGCATTAAAAAGTATTTTTAAATTAGGTGAAGAATACTAAAAGAACATTTATTTTCAATTTAATACACTTTATGGCAATACACTTAAATTAAATATCACTTTTCTGTATATCCATAAAATATATTTTTTAAGCAGATATAAGTAGTGGCATTAAATACTGCTTAAAGTTCCTAGTGTAGTTTTTTTTCCAATGTCATTAAGGTGTACACAATATGTGCATCAATATGCAAAGTAGTACATTTACAATATCATTCAAGTGTATTATAAATTATGATGTTTAAAAAAACACATTTAAATCTACTTAATCTACTTTTGCAGGAGTTTCATGACAAAAGCACTCAAAAGCACAGCCTAATGCTTTTAATGCTGTATTTAAATATATAGCTTAATTACAACTGAAATATACTGAAGTTGCCATAAGTGGTTCCAAAATAGTAAATTTAGTATGTATTTAAGTACATATTAATTTTATTTTAATGCTAAAAGTATATACTTTTCCATGTTATCCTTTTTTAAAAAATATACTTTAATGCATTTTTTTACAAGGGCATCACTGAACTCAACCATTCTTATAGGAGGCCCCTGTGCTACACTGTGATCACTGTGATGGGAATGAACAGAGCCATGTCTGGACTGTGGTTATCTAAGGAATTACACATTATTTCAGACAGCTCTCCTTCAGAAAAAGAAAACCACACTGTTTTTCTGGGACAGAAAATGTAGATTGGTGCAGACTGTCCATGTGAAACGTACTGGTGGTGGCCCTCACTACAAAGCCAGAGGCCAGGAACAAGTTATTCATAGACATTATTAAACCTAAACAAGTACAAAAACAGTCCTCAAGCCACCCAAAAGCTTACCCAAATCACTAAGCAAACAGCACATGTTCACATCCCTTCAGCTCTGTCCTTAAAAAGGTCACTGTGCTTCTGAAACCATTTCATGCTCATCCAAATATGATGGAATACGGGTAACATTTTACAATAAGAGACAATTAACAGAATTTATGACATTAATAAACATTATTAATTGACACTAGTTAAGACATTATTAAATATAACACAATGTTAATGCTCAATAGAGTTATAATAATATTTAATTGAGGCATTGGTTCAAAATAATGCATTCATTAATAATATCTTAATAATATCTCAAACAGTTTTAGTATTGTTAATGTTGTTTTTAAATTAATATGGACATGTTTTCTTTGCATTGAGGTCTGAAAGCACCAAGTCTAATATTTTTGTGTTTTATTTATTATTTTTGTTTAATTCAAATTTTCTTATCTACTTATATAGTAGTTATATAGGGTCAGTTTCCCATACTGGGATTAAAAACCTAGTCTGGGAGTACACAGCATTTTTAAATTGTAAGGAAAAGAAAATATAATCTCAAACCATACTTAATCCCTGATTGAGATTCTGACCCTACACCCTACACATTGGGATGATAGGATTTTGGCTCTTGCTCATGAATATTCATACATGAAAACATATTGCCTCTGATTGGCTAAAAGCACTGTGAAGCAGAGAGACAGACAACAGTTAGAAACATTTTAAAATAAAGACATTTTTACACTAATAACAGTCTTTTCCATGTCATATGTTACTTTAGTACATGTGTAATACTCTGCTAAGTGCAGTTCAGCCACTGACCTAGTCTTAGAGTCTCTGTAAAACGCCAAATCCTCCGGAGATCCTATGTAAACCTATTTACTTGCACAGAGGTGGGTAGTCCAGGTCCAGAAAGTAAAAATCCAACCCTGGGGTGGATTTTCCTGATCAACTTGTTTCTCTGAATATTTTCTTTTAATAGCTACTGCAGACAATGTTTCATGTGCAGCATCCGCATACAGCTCAAAGAGACCTACTGTATTTCACAAACAACAACAAAAAGTGGATTTTATCAGAAGTACACCTTTAAATACAGAATAACAATAGTAAAGAAAAGAGTAACTGGCTCTTATTGCCTACAACATTGTTGCTAGGCAGTCAACAATTATAGTCAATATACAGGGGTTGGGCAATGAAACTGAAACACCTGTCATTTTAGTGTGGGAGGTTTCATGGCTAAATTGGAGCAGCCTGGTGGCCAGTCTTCATTAATTGCACATTATTGCACCAGTAAGAGCTTATAGAGTGTGAAGGTTCAATTATCAAGGTAAGAGCACAGTTTTGCTCAAAATATTGCAATGCACACAACATTATGGGAGACATACCAGAGTTCAAAAGAGGACAATATGTTGGTGCACGTCTTGCTGGAGCATCTGTGACCAAGACAGCAAGTCTTTTTGATGTATCAAGAGCCACGGTATCCAGGGTAATGTCAGCATACCAACAAGAAGAACCAACCACATCCAACAGGATTAACTGTGGACGCTGTAAGAGGAAGCTGTCTGAAAGGGATGTTCGGGTGCTAACCCGGATTGTATCCAAAAAACATAAAACCACAGCTGCCCAAATCACGGCAGAATTCAATGTGCACCTCAACTCTCCTGTTTCCACCAGAACTGTCCATCACCACAATAAATTATTGTGGTCTAAAACCAGGTGTTTTAGTTTTATTGTCCAACCCCTCTAACTGAACACACAAAGGAAAGGTTGCCATGGTGAGCAAGACTACACACTGATGGTGAGTTTTGTAATGTACTAAGAAATGTTAGGTACTTATTTAGGTTACTTATTTAAGAGTATTTCAGCTGTTCAATGTAAGCAATGTTCACAACACACTCAAAAATGGGGATTTTACACTAACTCCAGATTTTTCATTAAATGACCATTAAATATGAGTTGTTTCTGTGGTGTTTTTGTTATTTTGTCCACCCCCGCCATTCTGAAGTGAGCCTGAATGCAAATTGATTAAGATTTGAGTGGTTAAACATGTGAGGAGTCAATGGGCGTTTGTGTCCAGTGTGAGTTTGGTTATGGTACTTGTGGTAAGTGTGACGGGAGCAGTGTGACTGACCTCAGCTGCACACGGACGGGAAGATGTTGGCACAAACAACACCAGCCCAACAGAATGCTTTTTGTTCCCACAGAGCCTTCCTTCAGCGGCGCGAAGAAAAACAACAGTAGAGAGAAATGCAAAATGAATGCTCATCTATATGCATACACACACACACACAGACACAGACACACACACAAACACAACAGAGCAAGGAGAACACTAGAAAAAAAGGCCATCGTCATGGGTTACATTAAACTTGTTAGGTTGGCATTTTTTGTTTCTTACATTTGATTGCAGACAGAACAAACCCAAGATATTTTATGATGCATTGTGTAAAATATAAATAAAAACAGAATACAATGCAATACAATTTGCAAATCTCTTTATTGGACCTGCTTTTGCCTCCAAAACTGCCTTAATCCTTCGTGGCACAGATTCAACAAGGTACTGGAAACATTCCTCAGAGAGTCTGATTCATATTGACATGATAGCATCATCAGATTTGTCGGCTGCACATCCATGATGTGAATCTCCCATCCACCACATCCCAAAGCTGCTCTGTTGGATTGAGTGAGATCTGGTGACTGTGGAGGACATTCCAGTCCAGTACAGAACTCAGTGTCGTGTTCAAGAAACCAGTCTGAGATGATTGTGCTCTCTTGTGCTTTATGACATGGCGCATTATCCTGCTGGAAGTAGCATCAGAAGATACAGGTACACTGTGGTCATAAAGAGATGGACATTGTCAGCAACAATACTCAGGTAGGCTATGGCGTTTGAGACACGATGCTCAATTTGTACTAATGAGCCCAAAGTGTGCCAGGAAAATATCCCCCACACCATTACTGCACCACCACCACCAGCCTGAACCGCCTGAAAGCCGATTGGATCCATGCTTTCATGTTGTTGACGCCAAATTCTGACCCTACCATCCGAATGTACCAACCTTCTATTGTCCTGTTTTTTGTGAGCCTGTGTGAATTGTAGCCTCAGTTTCCTGTTCTTAGCTGCAGGAGCTGCACCCGGTGTGGTCTTGGTCTTCTGCTGCTGTTGCCCATCATCCACCTCAAGGTTGTGCTGATGTTCAGAGATGCTCTTCTGCAGACCTTGGTTGTAACAAGTGGTTATTTGAGTTACTGTTGCTGTTCTATCAGCTGGAACCAGTCTGGCCGTTCTCCTCTGATCTTTGGCATTAACAAGGCATTTGCACCCACGGAACTTTTTTCCGCTCACTGGATATTTTCAGATTTTCTTTTTCAGATCATTCTCTTTAAACACTAGAGATGGTTGTGTGTGAAAATCCCTCAATATATACTCAGACCACTATACTATATATACCTGTCTGGCACCAACAACCAAACATGCCACGTTCAAAGTCACATAATTTACTTTTCTTCTCCATTCCACTACACTACGGTGGTCGAGAAAGCCCAACGCAGTGCAAATTGAAAAGCGCTGCAAAAGCACAAAACACATCCATCAAAATTACAACACAGGCGCAGCAAATAGAAAAACGCGCTGCAAATAGAAAAACGCGCTGCAAATAGAACCACAACACAACGGAAGTGAGTCACAACACAACGGAATTTTCCCGGGGGACCTTAAAAGATGCTGTACCAGCTAAGCTGCGTCTTCAGTAACGTCTCGGACTTCACTATGTGTACAAAGGACAATAAGTGGCAAACAAGGCGTTTTGTGAAGCAGAACTTTTAATAATATGCACACAACCGTGGTAATCACAGGTAATAAACATAACTTACTTTTCAGAAGCTTGTTTGCCACTTATTGTCCTTTGTACACAGCTGGTACAGCATCTTTTAAGGTCCCCCGGGAAAATTCCGTTGTGTTGTGACTCACTTCCGTTGTGTTGTGGTTCTATTTGCAGCGCGTTTTTCTATTTGCAGCGCGTTTTTCTATTTGCAGCGCGTTTTTCTATTTGCTGCGCCTGTGTTGTAATTTTGATGGATGTGTTTTGTGCTTTTGCAGCGCTTTTCAATTTGCACTGCGCTGGGCTTTCTCGGCCACCGTACTACACCCATCAAGAGTCAAGAGTTTAATTACTTGAATTTCTTGCCTCTTAATGTGTTTGAGAGCATCAGTTGTAAAGTTGTGAAGAGTTAGAGTTACAGGTATACAGTGAATAGCTGTTTAAGTAATGTAAAAAAAAAAATTAATAAGTTTGAAAGTATCTTCAAGTGCAGTCGCACAAACCATCAAAAACTTTAGGAGGAAACTGGCACTCATCAGGACCACTCAAGAAAAGGAAGAGTGAAGTTTCCTCTGTTACACAGAATAAGTTAATCAGAGTTTCCAGCCTCAGAAACCGCAAGTTAACAGCTCCCCAGATAATAGAGTATTTTGGTTTATTTAACACTTTTAAGTTACTACATGATTCCTTATGTGTACCTTCATAGTCTGGATGACTTGTTTATTTACAATACAACGTATGGAAAAAAAACATTGAATGAGATAGTGTTCAAACTTTTGACTGATACCGTAATTAGCCGTAAAAAAAACTTTGTGTCAAAGTTTCATAATAATAACAATAAACTGATATAACTGTATAAATGCTCTATTAACATCCATTAACCCTTTCAGACCTGAATATGTCCAGTTTTCTAGTGATGGTAAAAATATCAGAATGCCTTTTTTCTGTTTGTAACCAGATTTAAATAATCAATTAATAATAACTATAAGAACTTTAAGAAATGAACTCATAACACAATAAAAGTGCAACAAAACGTATAACAAAAATTATAATTTCATTGGATGCAATTTTTAAAGGGTCTGAAAGGGTTCAAGCTTTCTGTTTCAACATTAATGCTATACAATGCAAAGTGCACAATTATTTCTATTATTGTTTTGTTTTACAGTTAATGTAATCATATATATATATATATTTCTTGCTCCAGTGTATTTTTCTGACAGACAGTATTTCTGGAACGGTCCTGCATTTTTTAAAAATGTTTACATGTTTGGTTGTTGGACGTTAGCCATAATGAAGCTACTTACACTGTATTACCACAGTCAACCTGCCAGCAGCAAGTGTTTCCTGTCTGTGTGTGTTTTAATAGAATGTGTGTATGTGCTGTACAGAAAATGTGTGCGTGTCTAATATACAGAATTATAGAATATTTTAGCAGATCTGAAAGATATTGAAAGCCAGTGTGTAAAAGCCAAGTTCAGAAACAGGCGTCTCGTCTCCTGTCCCAAGTCTCTTGTAGCAAAGCTCTTTTTAAAGGACTTTTATTTTGACATTGGCTTCGTAAGTTCCTGAAGTGGTTTTAGGTAGCAGGAAAAGGCTTTGAAATAGACTTTGAATGCTTAATGGAGTTTGCCGAAAACTTCTTAGAACCACTGTAAAGATTAAAATGGAAGTAAAATTGAAAAAGAGCACTGATGTTGTGTTATTTTATTTTGCTATTAAAATCTCCTCTGTCTTTATCTGTGGTAAAGAAACATTTTACACACCTCTGCATACATTTTTCATTAGAACTGCACCAGACCTTCTGAATAAAAACTGTTATTTGGACAATAACATACACAGGACAAAAGCATACCTGTCAAGTCTCCCGTTTTGGCCGGGAAACTACCGTATTTTACTCCTCTTTCCCGCCGTCCTCCGGTTTTAGTATTTTCCCGTAAATTTCCCGTATTATATTAATATTTAAAAAACTTTTTTTTATTGAGGAGACAGGGCACTGACCACTCTGTGTCTCTTAACCAATCGTGGTGCCTGTTCAAGGAGAAAGTCCCGCCTTTCAGGAGAAACAGCCAATCAGCTTGCTGGTTTTGCGGAGCGTGAAGGAGGGTTAGTGTGGGGAACCCCCCCCCGCCCCCCGCTGTAAGTTCAGGCAGTTAGTTGGAGCTGCTGATGTTAAACAGATCTGGATATACAGCGATTTTTCTAAAAGACAGGTAACGGTAGGCTAATCATGTAAACTGTCTCAAAATCAGCAGAAGGGTCACACAGAAAAGGGGGGGGGGGGGGTGGGTTTGAAAAACTTTGATTGGTTAGAACAACTGTCAGTCAGATAAGAGTCCCATAGCAACTGAAAAACACAGACTATTTTTTTGAATTAGTTGCTGTTTTTATTTTAGTTAATTTATAAAATATATGCTTATAGTTTACAATAACTATAATATATATTTCCTTGTGGACGCACGGTTAGAAGGGCCTTACTGCACATCATTGATATAATATAATATAATATAATAATACACTCTGGAACAGGGTAAATATGGACTCATCAGACCACATAAGAGTCCAGTTGTCCAATCTTTATGCTCTTTAGCGAGTTTTTGCTGGTTAGACCTACGCAATTTTTTTTTATTCATTCTTTATTGGTAGATGATGTTTTCCCACTGTCCTCCCACTTTTTAATAATGCGATGGACAGTTCTTTTTTCTCTGCCTTAATGATGCATGTCAATAATTTTACTGTTCTGAAAGAGATAAACAACTTTCCCATGATCACAGGATATATCATTGTTTCCACATGGCTGTTTGACAAATGAGAAGCTACTCACTGCATCAGTTATACAAATAATCACTTATGCAGTAATTATTTAATGGGTGGCTCCTACCTATTTGCTTAGTTAACACATTAATCACTTTACCTCTTTTGTATAACCCGAGTATAATCCTGTATTTGACTCTTTTTACAGAGCCTGGTGACATATTAGCATTATTTACCAGTGTAAACAGGGTATTGCTAGTGGTAGATTACTTTTTATTTATTGGGAAATATGGATTAAATATAGACGCTCTCCACATTCCTCTCTTTCCCTATCCCTATTTTATAATTCTCTCTCTCTCTTTCTCTCTCAAATTAGTTTTCAATCGGTCAACAGCCCTAATAATATAATATTTGAATATAATATTTATTCAATTGTTTAAAATCATTAAAAGAATAACATACAAAAAATAGCAAGGAAACTATTATATTATATATGTTTATTTGTTTTAGTGACAGCAGCAGATTAGGCAGCGCATGGAGGGCTGCTGGATAAATATATGGTTGTTGTTAAGGTCACTCGGATGGTGGTTGGGGGGTCGGTGACTTGGTGCTACTCTGAGATGGGTTTTTGCAGGGTGGGATGTCTGTAATAGAAAAACACACGCTCACTGTTTTCCTAACATTATTTATTATACAGTGTGTATGTAGTCTTTAGCATGAGCCACAGCTTATGTTAGCTCACTGGAGTTAGCAAGAAATATTCAGTACTTTTATAAGTATTAATTACTCTCAGTACTGAAGAGGGGCTTCCCCAGACAGATCAAAGATAATTATTCTAAAACTTCACTAAATCAGTTTTATACCTCAAAATTCTCCAGCTTTAAATTAGGTAACTGTTAAAACTGACACTGACAAATTCCCTCAATTCTACACTCACTTCTACACTCGCACCAACACTTTTAAACCCATTTCTACACTCTACACACTTTCACACTACTTGTGCACTTTACACTTACTTGTACACTTCATACTCACTTCTATACTAATTTACTAATTAACTTCTACACTCAATTCTTTGCTCACTTATATACTTCACTTATTTCTACACTCACTTTTACCTTTTTAACTACTTCCTACACTTACCTGAACACTTTTACACTTATTTTTACACTCACTTGTGCATTTCTACACTTATTTCTACAGTCACCTTTTCACTAATTTCTACTAAAACAAATGTGGGGTTTAAATCAGGCTTGGGCCCATAATGACACTTTATCGGTTGGGCCAGGCTTGGGTAGAGTTGTGCTGGATTTTTTTGGGCCCAATCTAAGCTCTGTTCTACACTCATTTACTACTCTACACTCTAGACTCTTTTTTTTTTTTAGGTTTTTGTATTTTTGTATTCCACACTAGTAAAAAGAAAGTATAGTTAAGAGCATTAAAAAGTATTTTTAAATTAGGTGAAGAATACTAAAAGAACATTTATTTTCAATTTAATACACTTTATGGCAATACACTAAAAAAATACATTAAATATCACTTTTCTGTATATCCATAAAATATATTTTTAAGCAGATATAAGTAGTGGCATTAAATACTGCTTAAAGTTGCTTAAACCATTCTGATGCTCGGTTTGAACTTCAGCAGATCATGTTTGCCATGTCTACATGACTAAATGCATTGAGTTCCTGCCATGTGATTGGCTGATTCGACAAATTGCGTTAATGTGCAGTTGGACAGGTACCTAGTTCCTAATAAAGTGGACGGTGAGTATTCAATTAAATTTACTACATAGGCAAAAAGTTGGAACATGGTCATCACCTTTTCTTTAACAACAATAAGCATTTAGGAACTGAAGACACTCATTGTTGAAGTTCTTTTTTGCTTGATATACAACTTCAGATCTTTTAACAGTCCGGAGTCTCTGTTGTATTTTGCTCTTCATAATATTCCACACTTTTTCAATGGGAGACAGGTCTGGACTGCAGGCAGGTCAGTCTAGTACCCGCACTCTTTTACTATGAAGCTGCTGTAACACATGCAGATTGTGGTTTAGCATTGTCTTGCTGAAAAAAAAGCAGGACGTCCCTGAAAAAGACGTTGCTTGGACGGTTGCTTGTACATTTCAGCATTAATGGAGCTTCACAGATGTTTAGGTTATCCATGCCATGACCTCTAACACCCCCCCATTTCATCAGAGACACTGCTTTTAAACTTTGCACTGAGAACAATCCGGACAGTCCTTTTCCTCTTTGGCCAGGAGAACACGAAGTCTATGATTTCCTAAAACAATCTGAAATGTGGACTCGTCAGACCACAGGACACTTTTCCGCTTTGCGTCAGTCCATCTCAGATGAGATGGGTTTTTTCCTGGAATGTCACCTCCAGATTGTGACACTTCCTTTCTGTCATCTCCTCAGTGATGATGCTACAGGGACAGAATGTTCATTTTATAGGGGGTAAATTGAATCGTGTGACAGGGTTGAAAACACACTGGAAATGTGGGTTGAAATTACTTCTTTTTAAAGGGAAACTATATGTTTAATTAAAATTGACAAACGAATTTGTTAGCAGCATTAATTGTTCTTATTTCTTTTAATTTGTCTGATATTCATTGAAAATGTATTGATGGTCATTTGGGGACGTGTGACTATTAATTTTTTTAAAATAATGTAATTTAATTGTTTTGTTTCATAATGCAAAGACACTTATTTCTTCGTAAATAATAAGTTTAAAAGGTTAGGAATCTAAATGGCACCTGATTCAGTGAATCATCCTTATTATTTTGAGTGCACTGTGCCCAACAGCTCGCTCTCTCGGGAGTCTGTCTCTATGGGGCAAAATATTTAAAGCTGCATATTTGGCTAAGTTGAAGGAAAGCTTTCCCAGGACCTTCAGCACAGTCACAGACACAACAGTTCTGTTCCATCAGAAACAGAGCAGAATTCTTTGGTTAAGAATCAAAGCAGAACGGTTCAGGCGGGCGGAGATGAGTAACAGGTTCCACAGAAGCTGTTAAACATGTTCAGGTCAGATGTGCGGTTGAGTTGGTTGAGTTGAACGTATCTGCAGATGTGTGCTGAAGGAAGTGAGGGGAACGCCACATCTGAGCAAACCACGGTTCTTTTCTCCGAAGTCTGCAGTCATGTCCGTTCATGGAAGCACCAAAAATCTTCTCACATACACACGTACTTACAGACGAGACCTAGATAGCAAGAGTGTGCTGAACTTTAAGTTTCCCATCTTAATGCATTTAAATAATGTTGATCTCCAACAGCAGAATGTATTTATTTGTGCCCATTAGTTTTACACTGGTGCAACATTGATTTCGCTTGAGCTGGAGTTTTTAAATTAACTTTATATTTTTCAAAAAAACTTTTATTCCAGTGCCACATTATCAAACTAGAGAGTGCAGTTTCTACAGAAAATGTGTGATTGCAGCTCAGCGGTCTTCGTGTGGTTGCTGCTAAGGTGTTGCTGTTGGTTATGTTTGGTAGGTTATATGTTGCTATGGTATTGGTTTAGATGCTAAGGTGTTGCAAAGTGGTTGCTAAGGTGTTGCTATGGAATTGGTGTTGGTGTCTAAGGTGTTTTAGGTGTTTGCTAATTTGTTTCTAAGGTACTGCTGTTGATCGCTAAGGTGTTTGTAAGTGGTCGCTAAGTGGAAAGCTAAAACAGGATTTTGGTTAGTATGATGATGCTAGGTGCTCAATAGTTGCTTATACATTGCTATGGTTCCTATTGTATTGGTATCGCATTAATAACCTAAATATTTTTTTATACTTTGAGAAAGTTTTGTGCAATTGGACTTTTATCTTATATTAGCCATTCGTAAGCCAGCTAATGGGGCTCCATATATTTTTCAAATTAAAAAAAAAATACATAATATAGCAGTATTACATAATTTACTACAAACTATAGGTTTTGGTGTAATGGAGTACTTTTAATTTTATTTTAACCAACTGTTAACCGGCTTTAGAGGCCCCTTATTATTATTATTATTATTATTATTATTATTATTATTATTATTATTATTATTATTATTATTATCATTATTATTGTTGTTGTTGTCATTATTATTATTATTATTATTGTTGTTGTTGTTGTTGTTGTCATTATTATTATTATTATTATTATTATTATTATTATATTAACATAAAATTGAACGATGTAGGATTAGGAATGTTTGGTGTAATTGTGGACTTTTATTTTATATTAGCCAGTTGTTGGCAAGCTAAGGAAGCTCCTTATATTTCTTACTTTTTTATTTTAAACATCGCATTATTATCCTGCATCATTTAATACATTCTGTAAACCTTTTGGTGTAACGGGGGACTTTTATTTTATACTATCCAGCTGAAGCGGCTCCGGTCGTGACGTTACTGCGCAGTGTTGTCTTCTCGAGCTTCTGGTGAACATGGCGGCGCCCGGAGAGCACGCGTGTGAGGATGGAGAGATGGAGGAACTGGAGGAGCAGGAGGAGCAGGACGGCATGGAGGAGGAGGAGCAGGAGGAGAACAGCGGCGAGGGGATGAAGGTGTTTGTGCCGGGGCAGCAGCCGCTGGAGCCCGGCCAGGAGCTGGAGATGGACCGCTCCGCTTACCGCATGTACCACGAGTGCCAGACAGGTACCAGGACTGCACGAGCAGAGCACTCATTAATACTGATCTGTGTCGATCAGTTTTTCATCTGATCATTTAACTTAATCGATATGTCAGCAGTGCTGTCTGGTGGGTAATAATAGCTGTTAGTGCACGTGGGTGTGTTTACTTTAGTTAAAGTTTGGTTTGTTTTTGGTTGTCTAGAGTTCCACCTTAAATTTAAGGTGGAATATTTTTTTTATCTATTTATTTTACAAACAAACAATTATACAGTGGTACAGACAGAATTGTCAGGTAGAAAATAACATCAGTCCATGTTTTTTATAGCAGGATTGGGGAAAAAAAGTCTGAGTTCTCCACAGATTTCTGTGTGGAATTTGTCCCACTTTTGGTAAAGACAATTCCAATAAGAACTAGGGATATCAAATAGGTATTTACAACAAAAAAATCAGCAGCAAAAAGGAGACATTTAAACCTTATTGGATAAAATACTTGAGATCATGCACCGAGTTGGAAGTACTGAGTATCTGTAGTAAATACTCAAGAATCAATATGAAAGTATTGAAAGTAACGATACCATGGTTTATCGTGCCAATCGTGTCCGATTATCATGTTTAGAACGAGTCTTATTTAGTCAGCTCATTTTAGGTGAAAATACTCTAGGGTCAGTAATGGTTTATTGACCTCTTTATATTTAAGTATTCTATTTTTTTTTTTTTTTTTTTGGAAGAATCAGCCAAACCCATAGCCCCCCTTAATCACTAGCCATGCCTCCAACATAAGGAAGGTGAAGATAAGCACACACACACACCTCCGACGATACTTGTGAAGTCTGGGAAATGGGATAATTGGTGCTGGTGGAGCTGCAGCTCATGGTAAACTTGCTCCATGCTTTTGTCTATTACTACAGAGACAGGAGAAACCACTAATTGTGGGATTTAGAACGTTGAATGTATAATGAGCTAATATACAGTGATTATGGGGGCTATTTTGTCCCTTATCTAGTGTTTAATTCAATTTAACTAAATTTTTATAGCGCTTTTTACAACAAAGATTGTCACAAAGCAGCTTTACAGAGTAAAACAGGTCCACGCCTCTTATGAGCAGCACCACAGAGATGCCAATTTTATGGTGACACAGTGGCAAAGAAAAACTCCCTTTAAGAGGAAGAAACCTTGGAAGGAACCGAGACTCAGTCAGAGGAGCCCATCCTACTCGGGTTGACCCGCTCAGTACAAACAAGTAACAAACAACAAACAAATAACAGAACAAAACAACAGTACAGAGAATTAATGTGAGCTATAGCTAATGTAACAGGTACTAATTTATGAATATAAGAATGTGATGGGCACAAATTATAGAGCTATGGCTAATACAGAAACAGATACTGAGTGTGTTAATGGTAATCAGTGCAGGGTTGCAGAGCCGGAGTACAACACAGCGGGCAGTGGAGAGCCAGCCTTGGAACATCAGGAACAGCATCTTCAAACATGTAAAAGAGATAGATAGAGAAAACAGAAAGGAAAGAAAGAGAAACAATGTTTACATTTTTGAAGACAGGGAGAGAAAGCAGAGTTTGTCGATTATGTCGACTAAACGCTGCATTCCTACAGCTGAGCCATGTGCTAAAATCAAGTGACTTAAATTAATGTATTTTATTTTATTATGTATTGTTATTGTGGTACCCAACAGCTATATTGCACACCCGTAATAGAAAACCAACAAAAACAAAGCATTTTCACACTACTTACCTGTTTATCACCTTCACACTCAGGTGGCTTCATACGTAGCTGGCGAACATGAACATTGATGAACATGTCCTTGAGACACCACTGTATAGAATTAAGTTTCTCTCTCTCTCTCTCTCTCTCTCTCTCTCTCTCTCCCTCTCTCTCTCTTCCTCTGCAGGTGCTCCATGTCTGAGTTTTGATGTTCTGCCCGATGGTGAGGGAGACAGTAGAGAGAGTTTTCCTCTCTCTCTGCTGTTGTGTGCTGGAACCCAGGCAAACACGGCGCTCGCCAACAGGTCAGTCAGCCAATATATGAATTAACTTCCTTCAAAACTACATGATGAATTTTTTTTTATTAAAACTTTTGACAGATTACTCATTTAATGCAGGGAAAATGTCTGTGTTACTGTACAGGATAGAATACTCCTAAATAAGCAAATAACAAGAATTAGGGCTTTATTGGTGTCAGTTTCACGGAATCTGGCACGAGACACCTTGATCTGGTCTGCTGGACCTCGTGTTCCCACCCGCACATCCCCACCTTCATGGTTTAAACTGCAGAGCAATGTAGTCACACGTTTACGTGCTGATGCAACATGCCAAAATTTTGTCATAGGTTGCCAGGTTTGTACAGGACCTTCGGTGGGATTGCCAGTTAAATACAGAAACCTCACAGGGGGGGTTCTGACAATAGTTCTAAGGTCTGAAGAGACTTAAGAGATCATCCAGGAAAAAAGTTGTTGGGTTTTTGGTAAAAACCAGCTGCAGTACTTATATACTGTTCTGTATTTTACTGCATATGAAAAATCATACATAATTCTTAATCAAAATAAATTCAAAATTGATTGACCTCCGTTACAAGATGATTACTTACAAAATATTTAAAGTATTAGCTAGCTGCAGTTAGCAGTGCAAAATTTTAATAGATAAATAAATTAAATATATATATTCTTAAAATATTCTCTCGTTCCTGAGAACCTAATTTCATGTCTCATCTTGTGAGATGAGTGTCTCATCACACCTATAACAACCAATACTCTTCAACGCAGGTTTACACTATTCATTTGAATAACCCCACCACGTGGAGATTTACTTTTAGTAAGTCTAATTGGTCATTCTAATTGGGGAGTTATTCCGAGGGAGTTTAAAGAGCCTATATTTTCTTAATAATATCTATATTTGATTCCACATATTGGTAATTTGCACAAACAATACTATATATATTTTAGTATTGATATTTTGTCCCACCAAATCTCTCTCTGTACAGACTCATAGTCATGCGCATGCACAACCTCCACGGCATAAAGGAAAACGACAACAAAGAGGGGAAGAAGGAGAGCAGTGATGAAGAAAGTGACGATGATGATGATGAGGAGGAAGACGAGGACAAGAAGCCTCAGATGGAGCTCGCCATGGTGCCCCATTATGGAGGAATAAACAGAGTCAGAGTGAGTCGACAAATCCGTTGTATTTTGCTTGGGTTGTGTGCTAAGTTTTATTAAATCATAGGCAATTTAATGTTTAAATAATTTCGTATGCTTATTCTGAAAGACTGTAAGTGTAGGGGGCGCTCTATAATGATTTATAATATTTATATAACCCACAATCTCTGAGAGGCTTAAATACACTATTGTAAGCATAGGGCCCGCTCTAAAATGCTCTGTAATTTTTCAATGATCCACACTCTCATTGTGACACACTGTAACACACAAAATGAAGTGTAAGGGGCACTCCATATTAGGGGTGGGCGATATGGCTCTAAAATAATATCACAATATTTCATGGTATTTTCACGATAACGATTCTTCTGGCGATATGACAAAACACTGAATTAGAAAAATTATTTTAAATTTTATTATTGCATGCAATATGATATGACTAACTGAGATTTTGATTTGTAACAGAAGTCAATGATCCAGAATGTCTTGATGCTAGTAATGCACTCCAAGTATCTCCATATATCCAGCATTAAAGTAAAATATATGATACTGGACAGATATATAATGGGAAATGAGAACAGTGAATTTTTCTTTTGCTAAAAACAGATAAAAATAGTACTCTGATGTGATAATTAGGGGTGGATGATTTGACACGAAATTTCAGGGTATAATATCGTTCACGATATTCAACATTTTTGACAATATTATCATGTACGATATGATATGGCACACCCCTACTCCATATCACACTATATTATTGGAATGATACTAATTAGGGCTGCACCATATATCGTTTAAGCATCGCCATCACGATGTGTGCATGCACAATTGTTACATTGCAGGACTTGCGGTGTCACCTAAGGCAATTAAGTCAAACACATAATCTTTTGAGCAGATATTTCACGCAAAATCACGCTTTTAATCCCAAAAAGGTAAAACACATTTATTTCCCTTTTAAAGGGCTGAGTATTGTTGTTTAGCTGACATCATGGGCCAGTATATGTATATGTATTTTGACTAATATATATAGCAATGTTCAGTTTTTCCAATATTGTGCAGCCCTAATCCACACGCTCATTCTGACAGACTGTAATACACTACTGTAATTGCAGGGGGCGCTCTATAATGGTCTATAATGTTCATATGATCGACACACTAATTCTGACGGACTAAAATTTGTTTTCTTCTCCTCCTTTTGCTTAATCAGGTAACCAGGCGAGGTGAGCAGTCATTGGCTGCCGTGTGGTCAGAGAAGGGCCAGGTGGAGATTTTTGACCTTCGGCCGCAGCTTGAGGCGGTTTATAATTCTTCAGTCATGGCGGCATTCATCAAGCAGAACAAGGAGATCACACCCTTATTTAGTTTTTCTGGTCACATGGCTGAAGGCTTTGCTGTTGACTGGTCTCCAAAAGTACCAGGTGAGTGAATGCATTGGTATACAGAAACAGTCAAAAGTTTGGACACACCTTCTCATTTAATGTTTTTCTATAATGTTTTAATTTTCTACATTGTATATTAATAGTACATGAAAGACATGAAAACTATTAAGGGATACATATGGTATTATGTAGTAAACAGTAAAAAAACAAACAAAAAAAAAAAAACAATCACAATCCCCTGATCTAAACCTGATGAACTGAGTTCTTGATTTGAGGTGATTTAATTGGGATGAGCTGGAGCTTAACAGCATGAAGGAAAGGCAGTAACTATTGTTCAGCACCTCCAGAAACTCCTTCAAGATGCTGAGAAAACTATTCCAGTTGTACCTCATAAAGACACTGAGATTAAAATACCAACATTTTGCAGATCTGTCTTCAAAGATAAATGTGGCTACTTAGCAGAATCTAAAGTATAAAATATATTCTGGATTGTTTAACAATCCAGCCTTTAAATTTAAATTGACAATGTAACAAAAAATTAAAAGAAAGAAAACACACTGAATGAGAAGAGATGTGTCAACTTTTGACTGATACTGTATAGTATGTAGAGTTGGGCAAAATGTAAATATATTATCATATTGTGATACATTTTGGGCTTTTTGGGCTACTTTTAATACTAACCACGGCCCACCTGTGCTGTGTATTTGTGTGGCAACTTTATATTGTCTGATGGGTGGGTTTTAGACAGAGTTTGGGCTTAATATTTTGCTGAACCTGGCAACCCTGCTCTTAGTGAATGTAGTGAATGTGCATCACTTCAAAGACAGTAGAAGCACTATATATGTGGGATATGTTTAAATGTGTAATAATAATGTGATTATAAGCAAGTGTTCCTCAGGAGGGAAGTTTGAATATCTCTGCTCAGTTAAATCCCTCTGTGTGAGTAAGTGTTGTATTGTGTACTAATGTATTGTGTGTGTTTTTGCTTGTCCTGAAGGCCGTCTGGTGAGCGGAGACTGTAAGAAGAACATTCATGTGTGGGAGCCGAGAGAGGGCGGAGTGTCCTGGCAGATCGACCAGCGGCCGTTCAGTTCACACACCAAGTCTGTGGAGGACCTCCAGTGGTCACCCACTGAAGCTACAGTAAGTCAGAAACAGGAAGTTGTTGGTTCTGGTTGCTGAATTAACTGCATTGATTTGGAAATGTGATCAAAATACCGGCTTCTGGCTGTACAGACTGGGAAAATAATAATCTGAACTGGCAGTTTGAACAAAGCTGAAGTAGTTTATTTGTATTAGGATTGTATAAGTTCAAATTACCAGGCTTAAGTGACTTGTTTGCTCAGTGTGCCTCAGATCTGATTTTTTCATTGCTGTGTGAATATTCCAAATTTAGTTTATTTTTTTCAAATCACATTTAAGTCCCTTTCATATGTGGGCCTAAATCAGATATGTATCCTATCCATGGACATGCGACATGAATATTAACAGTCAAATTAGGATTAATGCAACATTTTGCTTTTATGTATGTGCTACATGCTTCTCTTTCATACCCACACTTTTATCTCTTGGTGCAGCTGTGCAGCTATAGCTGCAAAAACAGCAAAAGCAAACCACCTGGCCTTTTTTCACCTCCTCAACCTGAGTATATACCAGCTGTTTACTCTCCTCCACTCCAGCAAAAGATGCTCCACATATGAGCTGCTAACCCATCCATTTCCCTTTATAAAGCTACAAGTCTCTCGTCTCTCTAATATGACGATTTTTGTTGTTGGTCACGAAGACAATGTTTATACGCATATGAATGTGCACACGGAGACGTTTCAGGAACAGATTCATTCATGTTACACACAGATACAAATCATTACATTTGTGAATGTGAACCATCAAGATAACCAAATCTGATCTGAGCAAAAAATCGGATTTGAGCAATGTGTCTTGTAATGTGAACATAGCCTTATAGATTCTGCATTATTAAGTCGCACACTTCTGATTGGTAACAGGTGTTCGCCTCCTGCTCAGTGGATCAGTCCATTCGTGTTTGGGACATCAGAGCTCCGCCCAACTCCATGCTTTCAGCCAATGAGGCTCACTCTTCAGACGTCAACGTCATCAGCTGGAATCGAACCGAACCCTTCCTGCTGTCTGGAGGAGACGACGGGCTTCTGAAGGTGTGGGACTTGAGGCAGTTTAAGGTGAGCAGAAACGCAGTGATGCCTATTATCACGCAGAATAAGGTGGATTTAATTAATAGATCATTTAATTAATAGATCAAGTAGTTTTAATTCTCATTGGCTCTTCACTCTCTCCCTCAGTCTGGACGGGCGGTGGCCAGCTTCAAGCAGCACAGTGCTCCAGTGACCTCAGTGGAGTGGAACCCTGTGGACTCCAGCGTGTTCGCCGCCGCCGGAGCAGATGACGTGGTCAGCCAATGGGATCTGTCTGTAGAGTCATGTGACATGGGCGAGCGGGCAAATGACGTAAAGGATCTTCCGCCACAGCTGCTGTTTCTCCACCAGGGTCAGACAGAGGTCAAGGAGCTCCACTGGCACCCACAGCTCCCTGGAACACTTATCTCGACAGCGCTGTCCGGGTTCAACGTCTTCAGGACTATCTCTGTGTGAACATCTATCTCTGTGTGTGTGAACATCTCTGTGTGTGCGGGGGTGTATCTGTGCCTTTTTTCAGGAGCACAAATGGACTTCAGAAGTTTCATAGCTAATAATGTAGCTAGCGCCTGGTCCAGGTTCCTGTATTCCACCAGTCACTGCGCTTGTTACAGGATACCGTATATACTGGCCTGCATTTATAGGACTGCATTAGCAGGCGCTTTGGTGGTCTATGAAGACGGTCTAGATTGGATACCTAGTCTCCAGACTATGGAGACTAGTGGGATCCACAGATAGTGTAAGACACGTACAGTGGCTTTTTTTTATTGGCTGTCTGTGCTTTTTGAACTTTACTCCACCTCCATTGTTCATCTGTGTCATGAAATCTGATTAAAACAAAATGTTTCCACATTGACTGGTTGTTCATTCAATGGTCATTTTAAACACACACTTTTCCTTCAAAAGGGATACATTATACCTATTTCTACACACGTTAGACTAGGTATCTGGGCTGTACAAAACATGTTCATTAAGTTTGTTGCACAAAATCAGTCTCGCATTAAGAAAGATCTCACCAGCTTTATTCTTGTCAATTTTGGTCCCTTTCAGAAGGAGCTGTTTAAGGGCTCTGTCACCTTTATGCCAATAAGCTGTTGCTGACCACACCCTAAGTATTTGTTGAGTGTTTACCACACCTTAGTGTTAGCTTGTGCTAAATGGCAAAACATGAACAAACTACACAGGGTAATGCTCTGCGTTCCAACTCTCTACCACTGACTCTACTGTGCACAAGAAGAGACCAATCAGGATGTAAATCTCACTCGCAGAGTGAAGTACTGTTTCTTTTTTTCTTCGCACTATAAGGTGCACTTAAAATCTTTTTATTTTCACAAAAATCAACAATGTGCCTTTTAATCCAGTGTGTCTGATTTATGAATTCTACCAGTCAGGTTGTAAGGAGCAGTAAAGCTACTTTGCCAAATTAAAGTGTTTTTCAGAAGTTTAAATGTAGTTCTCCAACACCGGGGCTGGAGTAGCATTAGCATTAGCCGCTAACCTTTATTTCCCCGTTCAGAGGTGAGTATTATCAGACTAGCCTGTTTCTAACCCCGGCTAGCACTGCTGCAACAGTTAGCTGCTAATGCTAATCTAAGCTTACTGTAAATAAACAGAAGCGCTTTACTCACCCAAATCAGCAGCTTTCAGGAGAGAAATCTGTGTAGATTTTAATTCAGCTCTCGTTTGACTTTAAAAGAAAGTCCTTTTTTTATTAGTTTGTTTACTTAGCTTAGCTTTACTTAACGTAGTTAGCTACCCCACCACTCAACTGTGAGAACTGCCGAATTTGAAGTGAATTAGTATTGTCTCTTAAAATGGGTCTCATGAATGAAAATAGACCAGAAAATAGATGTTCGTTGATAGTGCGCCGTTTAATATGGTGCACCTTATAGTTCAAAAAATACAATAATAGGTCTGTCTGCTGAATATTAGAAGAGACCAATCAAGATGTAAATCTCACTCGCCGTGCACAGTAATAGTTCTGCTGAGCACAAGAAGAGACCATTTAGGACAGGGGTGTCCAAACTACGGCCCGTTTCCTTTTTTGGAGCGGCCCGCGAGGTATTTTAGAAATAGAATGAAAGTTGGCCCGCTGTTAAGCAGGTTTTTATAAGAGGGTGCGCATTTCTAGTGCAGACAAACGGGGCAAAAGAGTCTAAAAGCAGAGAGGGTGCGCATTCTAGCGCAGAAAAACGGGCCAAAGAGTCTAAAAGTTGCCGTAATTAAGGAGTTTAATATTAAGAGACATCATGAAATTAAACATCAATTTGAAAAATCTTAGTTTACACAACACTGTCAAATATAAAGATAGTAAGTCAAGTAAAATGGTGTGTAAATGAAATAATCAGGAAAAAAGTATTATTTAAAGTGGTATATTTCATTATTTGTTTTATTACGGAGTCTGTGGCCCGTGACTTCAAATATATTTCTCCTTCTGGCCCCCAACAAAAAAAGTTTGGACACCCCTGATTTAGGATGTAGATCTTGCCCACAGAGAGCAGTGATGGAGACCAACAAGCAGGACTCCTATAAAAGGAGTGTTTCTGGAGGTGGTGACCACAGACCATTTCTCGTTTCTCCTCCTTTCTGGTTAATATTTTGGTCTCTTTTGCATTTTGTCAGTTCTCTCAATATAGAGGCAGCATGAGGTGGCGTCTACAACCCACAGATCAATGTGAGCTGTGGCAAGAAGGTTTGCTATGTCGGTCATTGAACACTGTCAGTAACAGACTCCTGGATGGTGGTATGAAAGCTAATCCGTAAACGGCGATTGGCATTTGCCAGAGAAGATCCAGATGAGAAGGTTCGCCCTTGGCACACAGTACTCTTCACGGATAAGAGCAGGTTCACACTGAGCACACGTGACGGAGTCTGGAGACGTTGTGGAGAATGTTCTGCTGCTGCAACATCCTCCAGCATGACCGGGTTGGCAGTGGGTCAGTAATGGTGTGGGGAGGAATTTGTTTGAAGGGCCGCACAGACCTCCATCTGCTCGCCAGAGGTACCCTGACTGCCATTAGACACCGGGATAAGATCCTCAGGTCTCCCATTGTGAGACCATATGCTGGTGCATTGGGCCCTGGGTTCCTTCTGATGCAGGACAACACTAGACCTCATGTGGCTGAAGTGTGTCAGCAGTTCCTGCATGATAAAGGCACTGATGCTATGGACTGGCCTGCCTGTTCCCCAGACCTGATTCCAATCCAGCACATCTGGAGCACCATTTCTGGTTCCATCCACCAACTGCATGTTGCACCACAGACTGTCCAGGAGTTGGCGGATGCTTTAGTCCAGATCTGGGAGGAGATTCCTCAGGAACATGCCCAGGTGATGTAGGGAGGTCATACAGGCACATGGAGGCCACACACACTACTGAGCTCTTTTGCGTATATTTTGGCCATGCTGTTACTCAGTCTGACAGCAAATTGAGTGGTGCAGATTTATGCATGATTCTGCGTGTTGTAGCATGTGCTTGTTCTGTTTATCAGTTACAGTTTTTGTGATTTTTTTTTTGTGGCACTTCCGTGATTGGCTAATGGCCATGCTCCCTGCCCTTTAAACAGCTTGGAGAGTTCTCACTGTTTGAGCAGCAGTTATTCTATTAAACACTAAATAAAAGGAATAAATCAGCTGAACAGTGATGCACCAACGATGGGAAAAAGAAGCAGCTTTATGATCTGGCAGGTTTATCTACAGTACATCCGCAAGAGTATACCAACAATAACAGTCCCAGACATGAATCACAGTTCCTGCATTGTTCTTCTAGGTGTTATAAGATATCACAAATAGAACCGGTTCCACTTCTGATGCTCTGCCAGATTCACCTCTCACAGATAAAGTAAACAGTCAAATAGAAAGTCGAAAGTAAAACATATTTAGCGTAATAGTGAGAGTGAGAGTGCCTACAGTCACGTTAAGGAAATTAAACACCCTTTTTTCTTTTTGAATATACAGCATTTAATCATAGCTGGATTACAACATTTATGATACAATATATTTTTATTTCTGAGGGCCCTTCATTTTAACGATTCTCTGTCTGTTAGGGACTTTGACCACAGAGCCTTTGGGGGCTCTAGCCATGCTTTTGGGCCCCTTATGACAACAGATGAGGCATTGTGGCACTGTTCTGACTTCAACTTCTGGCTATTAGGGGTCCTAGGAAAGAGGGGGGTGGCATATTTTTAGAGGGCTCTGGTTATGAGATACCCTACCAGGGGGCTCAAGAGAAGAGAAAGGCCTACCATTAGAGGGCCCTTGATCACGAGGGCCCCTGATATGGGTCTCTTGACTTTCACAGGAGTCATTTAGCATGGCTCCTTGGCTTCCTACGGACCTACAAATTGCCAGGAAAGCTACCATATTTCATAACAGATGTTTTGTTGCAAATATGTGATTAAGGCCCTTACATAATGTTTCTGAATTTGAATTTTTTAAAATTATGACATGTTTTAAGGCAGTGTGAAGGGTTTCTGACAATAATTCAACTTGTTTTAAAGCTCACCTTCCGTCGTTTTTTCTTTCATTTTAAAATGTCTAGTTGTGGTCTCTAGTATGAATGAATGACATGTGAGCCGTTTTTGTAAAAAAAAAAATGCTCAGGTGTCTCTGTATAGCTCTTTTTTAATGGACTGTTTTAGGGGTGTGTCCAAAATGACCGGATTCCAGCTTTGCTCATGAATATTCATACATGCAAACAGCATGCAAATATCTCTCCTCTGATTGGCTAGGAGCACTGTGACGCCCCTCCGCCGCTCTGCCGCTCACTGCCTCCCACCTCCTAACTGATGAGCGGTGATGTTGCGTCGCTTCAGCTCCGCCTCTGGGAGTTTCTCGAGCCAAGGTGGGCTGGTCTGTGAGTTTCTGCCTACGTAGGCAGAAAGATAATTCAAAATTCACCCGTTTTTCGGAGGGGGGGAGGGGGGATTTCTTTGCTTAGCTCCTGCAGACAATGGGGGCTGCAAAACAGTTTAATGTGCAGGTGTACACATTCAGCTCGGAGAGACCTACTGTATTCCACAAAAAACAAGAAAAATCTGATTTTCGCGGAAGGTGAGCTTTAATATTATTCACACAGCATTTTTAATATACTTGAGTATTATTAAATTGTGTGGGGGGGAGGGGGGGTATTATTGAAGAGTTTTGAACTGTAGGGGGGGTATTATTGAAGAGTTGAAGAGTTGAACAGTATTAGAGGATGGAGCTTTATAAGGCAAAAAGTTGACAGAAGTATTTGAATCTGCATTTTGTTCATTTGAGCTTCTGATAAACTAACTATTTTATTGTGTAATTCCTAAATTTGAATTGTAACTTTTGAGATATTTCTTAATAACTTAAAATTTTCATAAATGTAAATATTAAACATCAGATCCAGAAATTTACAGATACTTGAATTTAAATCTATGAATCTGATTTTTTTTTTATATTTACTGATTTTCATGTTAAAAAGTATTAATTTGAATTGTTTAAATCCAAAAATGTTTGGATGTGATTTTCTTTATCTTAAAAATTATCTTAATATTAAATCTGTTAATGTATGGAACTTATTTTTTTTAATCTATGTATTTGATTGTTTTAAATTTTAAAATTGATGTATCTGACTGTATTAAATCTGTTACTTTATGGATATGATTTTTTTATTTAAAAATGTATGTATCTGAAATTATTAAATCTGTTAATGTATGGATCTTTTTTTGTATCTAAAAATGTCTGTTTTTTTTTTTTTTCTTAAAATGTATGGACCTAATGTTTAAATCTAAAAAATGTGGGGATCTGATTTTTTTATCTAATAATTTGTGGATCAGATTTTTTTTATCTGATAATGTATGGATATTATATTTTTTTCTTAAAAGGTATGGATCTAAAATTTTGAATGTAAAAATGTATGTATCTGTTTTTTTTTATCTTGTGTCACCTTAACTGGTTTAACAATTGTGTCCAGACACTTGTAATTGCTTCACTTTTGAAGGTTTAACAAATATGCTAAATAAACTAGTGTTAGTGTGATTGTGTGAACATAGCAGCAGCATTTAAGGTGGAACTGAATCTTTGTAGAACTCAAGTTAGCACTTGGAAGTAACTTAAAACAACTTTTTCTTAAATAAAACTATATAGTATAAAACTATTAGTATGTGTTCACTTATCACTTCTGGGCTTTAGAGTTTGGTTGATGTATGTTTACTGTGAAGCTTTTAAGGTTGTGGAGAGCCGCTGTGCACCTCTAGCCTGTGCATTGAGAATATAGTGTGGCCTGGCTCTGAGTAATATTATTAAATATTGTTGGCGTCTCTGGGATCTACTGATAAACATGGCCTCAGATTTGTGAATAACACAGGCCTTTCAGTGTGAAGGATATTATCAGTATTTTAGCTCATGTGTAAATGTGTCTCTGTACTCTGAACTTCAGTAGCAGCAGCTGCCAGACTGGATCTGATTACAGACGCTTTCCCAGTAAGTGACGCATAAAGCCCTGTCAGTGTGAGTGCGCTGAGAACGTGCCAAAAAAGAAAAAGAGAAAAGAAAACAACAAAGAAAAACAAATCTATACGCTTCATATCCACGCACTGTTTTTTCCACCCATTGTTTTTGTCACTCCCACAGGAACGCCCAAATTCCACAGCACTCCAAAACCCACTGCCCCGTCAAGACCAGTTCAGCCAATCACATATTTTTACCATACAGTGGTGTGAAAAAGTGTTTTCCCCTTTATGATTTCTTAATTTTTGCTTGTTTATCACTCTTACATGCTTTAAATCATCAAACAAATTTAAATATCAGTGAAAGACAACACAAGTGCACCTCCATGAAACTATTTGCCCCTAAACCTAATAACTGGTTGGCCCATCTTTTTTTTTTTTAGCTTAAAAAGTATTAACCTGAATTTTTAAAATCTTAAAAAGTATTAACCTGAATTTTTAAAATCTTAAAAAGTATTAACCTGAATTTTTAAAATCTTAAAAAGTATTAACCTGAATTTTTAAAATCTTAAAAAGTATTAACCTGAATTTTTAAAATCTTAAAAAGTATTAATCTGATTTTTTTTTTATCTTAAAAAGTATTAATCAGAATTTTTAAATCATAAAAATCTTTTAATGTATGGATCTAAATTTTGTAATTTAAAAATATATAGATCTGTACATATAGATTTTATCTTAAAATTGATGTATCTGATTTTTTTTATCTTAAAATGTATGGATCTGATTTTTTTTACATCTTAAAATTAATGTAGCTGAATTTATTAAATCTGTTCATGTATGGACCTTTTTTATATAAACATGTATGAATCTGAATTATTTTTAATATTAAAATGTATACATCTGAATTTATTAAATCTGTTAATGTATGCACATTTTTTTAAATCTAAAATGTATGCATCAAATTTTTTTAATCTTAGAATTTATGTATCTGAATTTACCAAATCTGTTTTTTTGTCTCAGTGTATGGATCAGATTTTTTTTTCTTATAAAACATATGGATCTAAATACTTAAATCTAAAAATGTAAACACAAAGTCAACAAGCAAACATAAAATACCGTTTTTAAATAAAGATTTTTATTATTCAGGGAGAAAAAAAACAAACCTACATGGCCCTGTGTGAAAAACTTTGCCCCCTAAACCTAATAACTGGTTGGGCCACTCTTAGCAGCAACAACTGCAATCAATCGTTTGCAGAAACTCGAAATGAGTCTTTCACAGCGCTGTGAAGGAATTTTGTTCCATTCTTCTTTGCAGAATTGTTGTTATTTCACCATGTTGGAAGGGTTTTTTTTGTTCAGTCTCTGTCTTATGGTGGAGTCATAAATGTAGACCTTACCTAAGGCCTGCAAATCTTTGAATGTTGTTGTTTGGTATTTTGTGACCTCTTGGATGATTTATCACTGTGCTTTTGGGGTAATTTTGGTTGGCCGGCCACTCCTGGGGAAGTTCACCACTGTACCACTGCACCACTGTGGTTCGATGGAGTCCCAAAACTTATAAATGGCTTTGTAACATTTTCCAGACTGATAATTCAGACTGGTAATTGATCTCAATTACCTTCTTTCTCATTTGTTTCTGTTTTTTTTTTTGGATATCAGCATGATGTCTCACTTTTGAGTAAATTCTGGTCTATTTCACTTTGTCAAGCAGGTCCTATTTAAGTAATTTGTTGATTGAAAACAGGTGTGGCAGTAATCAGGTCTGGGTGTGGGAGGAGAAATTGAACTCAGTTGTGATAAGCCACAGTTAAGTCATGTTTTATGTGGGGAGCTGTTAACTTGCGATTTCTGAGGCTGGTAACTCTGATGAACTTATCCTTTAAACAGGGGTAACTCTTGCTCTTCCTGATGAGGGCCAGTTTCATCAAAATGTTTTGATGGTCTTTGAGATTTCATTTGAGGATTCTTTAGAAGTTCTTAAAATGTTTCGTATTGACTGATCTTTATTTCTTAAAGTATTTTTTTTCCTTACTTGCCATAATATGAATTATAATATTACTCAAATAGAGTTATTCACTGTATACAACTCTACCTCAAGTAATTAACTCTCATAATTAACAAGTTCAGCACAGCTGTTAACTGAAAGCCATTCCAGGTGACTCTACCTCATGAAGCTGACTGAGAACATCCAGCCAAAATGTCTTCATTTAAAATATTCTGGTTTTACTGAGTTAGTAAACTCTTACTGCCCAGCAAATAAGCTTTAAAATAGTCATTTACACCGGTGTCTAAATCTTTTGCACAGGACAAAATAATTTATTTGTGTAAATACTTTTCTCCTAATAGATAATATGCATGTAAATATATACTATGCCCAAACATTATGACTTCTAAAAGGTGAAATTCACACTGTTAATGATGTGGGTTCTGGTATTCAATGTGTTATAGATAGGGCTGTGTATTGGTAAAAATGTGGTGATACGACATGCATCATGATACAGGGGGTACAATTTAAAATAGTTTAATATTGTATGGTGTAATTTTTAGCTAAAAAATTCATATTTACACCAGAGTTCAACACTGATATCTTGTGGGTGGGGTTTAAACACAACACTAAATGACCTGCTGTCTGACACCAGTCTTTATATCTAAACTATTTGCAAAATATGCAATATTTTCTTATACCCCTGGTGTTCGATGAGGAGAAGTTAGCAGACCTGAGCCAAGACTTAAGCTAAAATTCCAGTGTGCAGTGGTGAATACCTACCAATGGTGGTCCAAGGGAGGGCGGACCCCCAACCTGTACCCGAGGCTTATCAATGCTGGGTATAGAGATGAGAACTGACAAAACAGCAAAATATTAAATATGTTTAATGATGGTTACAAGAGGAAAACCAATTCATGGAGGCTCCACCTCACACTTTACAGGACTTGGTGGAATGTCTTGGTCAAGATACCACAGATACCACCTTCAGAGGTCTAGTTATCTTGTAGCGAAGGAGTCTTGTAGGCACATGAAAGAACAACAGCAAAAACAGTAGACAACCGTAAGCTGTAGGGCTGTGTCGTACACCCTGCCCAAGACGTGTCGTGATACTCGTTGCTATCTTACACCCCATGAACAGTCTGCGCCTGCGCTGTTATGGTGGTCTGGAAGTGAGGTGTGTTCAGTTGAATTTCTGGCATGTTTCTGGCATCTCTGTGGTGCTGCTCATAAGAGGCGCTGGCCCTGTTTTTCTCTGTAAAGCTGCTGTGTGACAACCTTTGTTGTAAAAAGCGCTATAAAAATAAAACTGAATTGAAATGAATTGTTTCTATCTTGGCGGCGGGAAACACAGGTGCGCCACTGACTGATTTAAACCCTGACAAGAGTCAAGAGTCAGCCAACCAATCTTATCTTAGATATGCAGCATTGCTGTGTGCACTGTGCACTCAGCGCAGGTACACCCATGCAAACACACACAAGAATGCGCTGCACAGTGCAAAATCCAGCTTTTAGCTTAGCAATAAACAAAATAAAGAATATTGCTGTTCCCTTAAATAAGCTGTCGGCGTATCTTCACAGCGTCTACGTGCAGGTCAGTATCCTCTGCTGAGACACACAAAAGCGCCTCGCTGTTAAGACACCAAAGTGCCAAAGTCATAGCACACCTGATTCTTAAAGGGAATGGTAGTGACCCACTGATTGGTCTATTTTACGGTACACCAAAAACACACCCATGATTAATTAAGAGAATTAGCACATGCCTTTTGTGTGTTTTGAGCCACACAAGGCGTACTTTTTGCGTCCTCACGATACCAAACACACATTGACACGCCCCTAAATCAAGCTGCGTGGGCCTGTAGTGTTTCATCCATTTCCTTTGACTTTTATTTGATTGCAGACAGTATGTTTTTTTTCTGCTCAACCTTATTTTATTCATTAATAAACACCCATTCCTGTATTTCAGCTCTGCTACACCATCCAAACAAAAGGTGTGATTTCAAGTAGGTGATTATAATCATGATTTGGTACTAAAGCGGGATCCATGAAATGCTCAGTTAGTCTCAGACGACCAAAATGAGCTGAGAATATACAATTTGTAACAAACGTGTGAGAGAATAATAATAATAATAATTAAAAAAAAATCTTCAGTAAAAGACTGGCTGGTATTTGCATATTTCTCCCTCTACCACCGATATAATACTGTATCATTAAACCATTTAAGGAACGTTGAGGAACAAGAGCACAAACCTCCGATCCCTCAGACACACTTAATCAAGAACCATCATTCAACAATAACTGATAGAACCACATGAACAAGAGATTACTTTATACACCTTTATCACCAACAATCTCTACAACACAGAGTTACTATATTCATTAATACCACTTACAGCTTTACTACTGTACACAACACAAGCCTTATGTTCACAATCTCCAGAAGCTCCGCCCACTTCTCTACTACAATACAGAGTTACTGTATTCATTAATACCACTTACAACTTTACTACTGTACACAACACAAGCCTTATGTTCACCATGTCCAGAAGAAGCTCCGCCCACTTCTCTACTACAGTACAGAGTTACTATATTCACTAAAACCACTTACAACTTTACTAATGTACACAACACAAGCCTCATGTCCAGAAGCTGCTCCCACTTCTCTACTGAACTCGAGGAATCTGGGATAATGGACCATCACAGTGGTTGCATCTGGCATAAAACAAAACATAACTTCAGAAAAAGTAAAATATACTGAACATAAAACATGGTAGTGGTATGATGGTCTTAGGCTGCTTTGCTACTTCAGAACCTGGACAACTTTTGCCCACTGCGAAAAACTTGCAGTTAATGATGGAAACATGAATTCTGCTCTGTTCCAGAAACTTGGGTTCTGCAGCAGGGCAATAATTCGAAGCACAATAGCAAGTAGCAAGTCCTCCTTGGAAAGGTTTAAAAAACAAAATTAAGGTTTTGGAGTGGCCTAGTCATAGTCTAATAGGCATGACAGTCAGTTAATTCTCAGAATTCCTCCAATATGGCCTGAATTCCACCACAGAGATGTGAAAGAATCATTATTGCCATAGTTTGATTGCTGTTGTTGGCACCAAGGGTTGCACAAATAAGTTATTAGGTTTAGGGGCAAATACTTTTTTTTACACAGGGCCAGGTTTCTTTTGATAGATTTTTTTGATAAATGGAGTTCTCATTTAAAAACTGCTTATCTAAAAAAATTAAGTTACCGTTTTTACAGCACTGTATATAAAATAAAATTATCTTGAGTTACTGTTTGCAATCAAATAAAAGCCAGAGGTAATGTAGGAAACACTTTTTTGCTTTTTCTACCTACATTTTCCATTCTGTTCTATCTTTTTCTGATCAGGGGATATATAAATACTGTAGGTAATACATGCACAATGGCGTAAAATGATCAATGGAAAAACACATAAACTCAAGGCATTCTGGGTATGCTGCTGTGTGTCTCAACCACTCGTTTTGGTATTGAGATCATTTTATTAAAAAGTCATTTTACTCACAGACTACATTGTATGCCATGGCTACATTCCCAAAAAACGAGTTGAAAACTTTCCCAGTTTAACAATGTATACTTTTTGTATGATACACATGATGAACCTGAAATACGTATAATTACTTATCGAAGCTGTTTTACAGTATTAAATATTAAACACATGACTAAAAGAAGAACTGATATAAAATTCTGTCGTTTCCCCATGATACAATAGTGCTAACCGTGAAGCATTAGCCTTAGTAAGACACTGGTTCGAAGGCCTAAATACATAATTTCTACCATTGGTTATCTTAAAGCTTGCAGCACTGGAAGACAGCTGTGACTCATCTTTATGTGTGTAAACTTATTATTAACCTATTAATGATCAGAATCCAGTTTTCCAGATGTTTAGCTTTGGTTATTTCTCCCTTCTATGGAATGCTGATTAGAAAAGCGTTCTGCTGAGCAGACTTTTCTGTGCTTGGTCCCGCAAATTGGCACTCGGTTCTCCTAAAGGCCGATCTCGTCGTCGGATTCGTCCTCGAACGTGTAGCCCTGTTCTCCAGACACGCACTCTTCCTCTGACGCCGATTCCTCCTCTCTTCTCCTGTCCAATGGGGAGATGCCCTCGTATTCTGAGCTCATCGAGGAGGAGGGGCTCGGGCTGTGATCTGCTCTGTGATTGGTAGATTCCGCCACATCGTTGCTAGCCATTTCTTTATAGGCCATTTCTTCTGCTATCATGTGAACATTGGCACTTGGGCTCATTTCTCTTTCCTTCTGAAACTCCACCTCTGACCCGTCACCATTTCCGAACTGCCGGCCGATAATTTCCTCTTTTTTATCGCTGAACCGGACCTTGGGCCTCAGGCCTTTGGACTTGACCCCGTTGACCTCGTTCAGCTCATTCAGCTCATTGGACCCACTGTCTGCGGAGATCTTAATGGGGTTAAACACTTCCTCTTCACCTTCCTTGCCCGTCGTCCAATCACAGCCCAGCCCGAGCCCGTCCATCACCCCGAGAACATCTCCCAGAATGGATGGACCCAAGTCCAGATCCAGGTCGAAGGACGAGACTGATTCTGAATGATGGAGTTTGGGAAAAGCTCCGTCAGAAGACACGCTGTCGTCACAGCTCAGCCTCATCTCTGGCGGGTCGGCAGTGGTGGATGTGGGTGATGAGACTGACTGTAAAGACTCGTCTGTGTTGGACTTTGAGGATTCCGGGTTGGAGGGGCCGCAGTTTGACAGGAAGGATGTGTCTCCGAAGGCGTCTCCTCCTCGGCCGATGTGCATGGTGTGACGGAAGTCCCCCAGTGGAGCAGAGATCATGGTGGGATCCAGCCGGACAGCCCGGCCCGACTTGTGGAGAGGCATTGGAACTGGGGAGGAGAACAAGTGAAAGTAATTAGTATTAAAAAGAAATAAATATGAGTTTAAAAATAAAGATTACACGTTATAAATGTTTCCATCATTCCCATGATCTCAATAAATATCCATAGCATGTGTATCCATTAATACCTTCCATGCCTATACTCATCCCTTCCTTGACCATCAGCACCTTTCCATCTACCTGATACTCTTTTTTCTATACTCATACCCTACTCAACCGTATCCATACTCATCAATACATCAAGCAACCATACCCCATTGATCTATCCTCATCCCCATCCACCCAACCATACCTTCCATTCCTATACTTATCCATATTAATACCCTAATCCATCAAACACATGCCCATTCATTCATACCCTCCTTATCAATACCATGAGGCTATTTTACCAAAGACCAGATCGAGGAATGGTTTCTTTTGCTAGAATGTGAATAAATGTTTTGGCATTTTCACTAGGGGTGTAACACAATATTTATATTAATATGGTGATATATCATATTGTTTTCGTTTGCGATATGTTATAAATAAAATTTTTCTGCAAGCATATGTTAAGCTTGTGTTCTGTCTAGACAATTGTTTTACATAAGTTGTAAAATTCTGTGAAACTAACACCATTAAATTCATAATTCCTGGTAGTTGCTCATTTAGGAGTCGTGATAATATTGTTGATTAACACCAACCATTCATCCATACTATCCACACTGATACCCATTCATACCACTGGGCCTTTCACAAAAACTGATGTGTCTTAATTCTAATATAAAAGCATAAAAATGACACATTTGTGTTCTCTGACACATTCAATATAGAAATATAGAATTTAGACCCTCTTTTCCAAAGAATATCATAGAATATTTACCTTTATGTCAATTCTTATGGGATTAATATAATTTATGCTATTTTACCACTCCTTTTACACAAAGTAAAAGAAGGTATGGGAAACTAAAATGCTCTAAATTTCCTAAAAAAATTTAATACCTCTCACAAACTCAGATCCAATAAGAATCACAGTATCGTAATATCATCATTATTATGGGCAATGTTTCATGATAATATTGTTGATCGAAATCAACCTGCAGTAATTTGGTCCTGGTTGATCTGTCTTGGATATTGTTCTGAGCACAGATTAATCACAAGGACACAGTGGAGTTGACTGTTTTGGTTATTGCTAGACTTAGCAACCCCAGTCATATCAAAAATTCAGTGCTCTGATACTGTAATCACTCTACTGCAGCGCATTTAAACGTTTACTGATGTACTAAACCATTTCCTAAAGTCAGAGATTTCTACTGCTAATGTCCAGGATCAGATATCATCCTGATACACTTCAGCTGAAGAGTGAGAGAGATCTGTACAGGCAGGGGAGAAACGCTGACTGGTGCCAGAGCCGTGCTCAGACTTGTAAGAGAGGCAGACGTAGCACAGCCACATACTTTTACAATCCTCCCCTCAGGCTTCAGCAACACACATATTATCATATTATCAAACTGCCCGGTGCTGGGGACCTTATTTTTTAAAAACAAGGACTATTAAACATGGAAACTATGGCTAAGCTATCAAATAGCATGCTAATATTAGCTTTGTGCTAAGTGTAATTTATTTACTGTTAGCAGCATTAGTTTCCCTGAACTAAGCAACTACTTTACCTATTTAGCTATTTTAGTCCAGTAAACAACTGGAAATGCTACAAAATAAAGTGTACAATTTTTTTGCAGTAAACTGCCTTTAAGGAAGACAGTATTTAGTATTGTAAAAAGCAAACAATTAACTTTTACTTTGGAAATGGATTTTAAAAAATGTTACATTACAAAGCCTTTGTCTGTAGTAAAGCAGAGCTGGAACAGATGGTTTTACTGCTGTTACTCTCTACTGCAGCATTTACACACTTACACACGGCACATTCACACTTCCATCATAATAACTAAAAAAAAGACACAGAAATACAGAGAAGTCTGTAACTATTAAAACTAAAAGTCTTTTCTTCAGAGAAATTACTTGTAAGAGAGGCAGACGTAGCACAGCCACATACTTTTACAGTCCTCCCTTCAGGCTTCAGCAACACACATATTATCATATTATCAAACTGCCCGGTGCTGGGGACCTTATTTTTTAAAAACAAGGATTATTAAACATGGAAACTATGACTAAGCTATCAAATAGCATGCTAATATTAGCTTTGTGCTAAGTGTGTTTTATGTACTGGTAGCAGCATTAGCTTTCCTGAACTAAGCAACTACTTTATTTAGCTGTTGCTTTAGCTACATTTTTACATCTATTTAGCTATTTTAGTCCAGTCAACAACTGGGAAAATAAAGTGTACACAATTTTGCAGTAAATTGCCTTTAAAGAAAACAGTATTTAGTATTGTAAAAAAAAGTATAGTAAAAAAAAGTAAAAAAAAAAGAAGAGTAAAAGTATATTGTAAAAAAAAGGGGGGGGGGGGGGGGGTTTAAAGCAAACAATTAACTTTAACTTTGGAAATGGATTTAAAAAAATGTTACATTACAAAGCCTTTGTCTGTAGTAAAGCAGAGCTGGAACAGATGTTGTTACTGCTGTTACTCTCTACTGCAGCATTTACACACTTACACACGGCACATTCACACTTCCATCCTTTTACAGTCCTCCCCTCAGGCTTCAGCAACACACATATTATCATATTTTCAAACTGCCCGGTGCTGGGGACCTTATTTTTTAAAAACAAGGATTATTAAACATGGAAACTACGGCTAAGCTATCAAATAGCATGCTAATATTAGCTTTGTGCTAACTCTATTTTATGTACTGTTAGCAGCATTAGCTTTCCTGAACTAAGCAACTACTTTATTTAGCTGTTGCTTTAGCTACATTTTTACACCTATTTAACTATTTTAGTCCAGTAAACAACTGGAAATGCTACAAAATAAAGTGTACAAAACATTGTCTGTAGTAAAGTAGAGCTGGAACAGATGGTGTTACTGCTATTACTCTCTACTGCAGCATTTACACACAGCACATTCACACTTTCATCATAATAACTAGAAAAAAAGACACAGGAACAAAGAGAACTCTGTAACTATTAAAACTAAAAGTCTTTTCTTCAGAAAAATTACAGATGAAGCCAGAGAGTGGTGAGTACTGTTTCCTACACCTACAAAAGACTCTTGGAAACTGAATAAAACTGTTACAGGAACAGTCAGGTCTGGCTGACCCACATGGCAACAGCTTTAGCCTTTAGCTCAGCTTAACATCGGACTAAGTCTCAGTTTCAGCAGTAAAGAGAAGAATTAGAAGCCCGACAGGTGAAGTGCAGTAATAAAGTCAGTAAAGAAGTCACTTGTCTGAGACAGAATAGCGCAGGTTAAACTGGGCAATTGGTAGGAAAAGCTAAATGCAAATAAAAGGAAATAACTAGACTAAAAGGAGAATGTAAAACAAGCACTCAGCTACTAGTGTATAGTTACTTGCTTGGGGAGACCTGTTAGGAGAACAAAACATCCAAACCAATCTAGCCATTTTTGAAAAAGTGTTTGCCCCCCCGAAATTTCACTGTGATTAATCACATATTTTGGAAAGCTGAGTTCAATTTCACTACTAATCACAAACAGGCCTGAGTCATGAAATCAATTAAATAGGACCTGTCTGACAACATGAAGCAGATAAAATATCAAAAATCAACTAATTTTGACCTGATCTTTTTAAAGCAATTCAAAAACAGATGAGAACACAAGGTCATTGACTTCTGCCAGCCTTAAAAAGATTACAAAGTCATTTCTAAAGCTTTTGGGCTATTTGAGAGCTATTATTCACAAATAAAGAAAACATGGAACTCTGGTGAGTGGCCGGACAACTCATGGACAACTCATCCAGGAGATCACAAAAGAACACAGAACAACATTAAATGAGTTCCAAGGCAACAAAAATAACACAACTTTTTGAAAGGTGTGTGTCCCGTTACATCTGGCGCAAAACTAACACATAACTTTAGAAAAAGAACATTGTACTGAGCTTAAAACATGGTGGTGGTAGTGTGATGGTTTGGGGCTGCTTTGTTTATTCAGGTCCTAGATAACTTGCTGTAATAGATGCAACCAGGAATTTTGCTTTTCATCAGACAATCCTAAAGGAGAAAGTCCGGCCATCTGTTTGTGTCCTTAAGCTCAGGCGTTCTTGGGTTCTGCAGCAGGACAATGACCCAAAGCAAATAAACAAGCCCATCTCTGAATGGCTTAAAAAAATTAGTGGCCTAGTCAACGCCTGATTGGCATGCTGTGGATGATCTTAAACAAAAAGTTTATGCTCAAAAACTCTCAAATGTGGCTAAATTTAAAAAAAAAATCTGCAAAGAAGAGTGAGCCAAAAATCCTCCACAGAGATGTGGGTAAGTCTTGATTGCAATTGTTGCACAACCAAGTTATTAGGTTTAGGGGGCAAACACTTTTTCACAGAGGTCTCAAATTTCACTACTGTCTCATATTACCATATCATACTCTCTCTACTGTCTCATATTACTATATAATACCTGCCACTCAATATATCTTGTCTCATATTACCATATACTACTGCCCCATTATATAAACATTGTCCCACCATCTACTGCTCCATATTACCAGAGTATACACTGACTGTTCCACTAGCTACTTTCCCTTAATACCACAATTTTACACACTTTTCCACCATATACTGTCCCATAATTTCATATAATACTGTAATTTGCCATTTACTGCCATATACTGTAACATAACTAATACACTTTCCCACAACATAATCTGTCCTAATATTGATTGATATTGATTTCATAATACCATATTGTGTTCTTCACCACCATATAGTGTTAAAATAATATCATACACTATCCCACCACACCTGCCCTACATTATCCTATAATGCTCTGTCCCACCATATACAGAGCTTATATTACCATATTATAACTGTCTCTCTACATATTTTGCCATTTATAAATGCCCCGTTATATACACATTGTCCCATCACTGGACCATATTATCATAGTATACACTGAGTGTACCAATAGCTACTTTCCCTTATTACCTTTTTACACAATTTACCACTACATACTGTCACATAACACCATAACATACATTATCCTACTACATACTCTCACATAATACCATAACATACATTATCCTACCATATACTCTTACACAACACCATAATATACATTATCCTACTACATACTCTCACACAACACCATAATATACATTATCCTACAACATACTGTCACACAACATCATAATATACATTATCCTACTACATACTGTCACACAACACCATAATATACATTATCCTACTACATACTCTCACACAACATCATAATATACATTATCCTACAACATACTGTCACACAACATCATAATATACATTATCCTACTACATACTGTCACATAACACCATAATATACATTATCCTACTACATACTCTCACATAATACCATAATATACATTATCCTACAACATACTGTCACATAGCACCTTAATATACATTATCCTTCCACATACTCTCAAACAGTACCACACACTGCACTGTCCCACAACATCAGTCTGTCCTTTATTACAATATAGTATTCAGATAGCAAGGTAAAACTTATTTAACACCCTTTTGCAATCTTTGCAAGTAGAGTTTAGTATTATATATTACTACATCTACTCCACCACATACATACACACTGTCCCATATTAGAATATAATTATAAACTGTCCCACCACAACTGTCTCATCATATTCTGTCCCATAGTGGAATATTATTATACACTGTCCCATAGTGGAATATTATTATACACTGTCCCATCATATTCTGTCTCATAGTGGAATATTATTATACACTGTCCCAAAACAACTGTCTTATCATATAATGTCCCATAGTGGAATATTATTATACACTGTCCTATCATTTACTGTCCCATGTAAAAATGTTATTATACACTGTGCCTCCAAAACTCTCCCATCATATACTGTCCCATATTAGAATATTATTATACACTGTCCCATATAACCATATAATACACTTTCCCATCATATACTGTCCCATATTCGAATATTATTATGCTCTTCCATCATATACTGTTCCATTATATACTGATAGAATAGTATTATATACTGTCCCATTATATACTGCCCCATATTAGAATATTATTATATACTGTCCCATATTAGAGTATTATAAACTGTCCCTCCACAACTGTCCCATCATATACTGTCCCATATTACAATAGTTATACACTGTCCCATATTAAAATATTATTATATACTGTCCCATATTAGAGTATTATAAACTGTCCCTCCAGACCTGTACCATCATATCAATCATATATAATATTAGAATATTATTATGCACTGTCCCATATTAGAATATTATTATACACTGTCTCACATTAGAATATTGTTATACACTGTCCCATATAACCACATAATACACTTTCCCATCTTATAATGTCCCATATTTGAATATTATTATACACTGTCCTATATTAGAATAATGTTATACACTGTCCCATATAACCATATAATACACTTTCCCATCTTATAATGTCCCATATTTGAATATTATTATACACTGTCCCATATTAGAATAGTATTATACACTGTCCCATATAACCATATAATATACTTTCCCATCTTATAATGTCCCATATTAGAATATTATTATACACTGTCCTATATTAGAATATTATTATATACTGTCCCATATTAGAATAGTATTATACACTGTCCTATATTAGAATATTATTATATACTGTCCCATATTAGAATATTATTATACACTGTCCTATATTAGAATAGTATTATATACTGTCCCATATTAGAATATTATTATACACTGTCCCATATTAGAATAGTATTATACACTGTCCCATATTACAATATTATTATACACTGTCCCATATTACAATATTATTATACACTGTCCCATATTAGAATATTATTATATACTGTCCCATATTAGAATATTATTAGACACTGTCCCATGCGCCACAGCCCCAGCAGGGAGGTGAAGGGGGGCTGGTGGGGGGACGTGTTAGGGATCATGGGTGTAATCGCCATGTTTGTTACCTGGATGACGGGAAATCCAGCGACAGCAACAGCTGGAGAACAGATCAGCCCGCTATTTCCCCTGTTACACTGGATCTGTCTTATAACCGTATTTAACTCCTGCACTGCTGTTTTAACTCGTTACAGTAAAGTTAGATAGCTAGTTAACTAGTTGGCTGGTTTGTGTGCGATTGCGCAAGTTGGGCAAGGGGGTAAAGTTGTCCCCTTCTGTCCTAATTTCCAAGTCCACCTTAAAAAGTGCAGCGGCTGCTGAAAGGGCGCTGGAACGTGACCAGGGCGAATGCGGTACCATTTAAGGTGGAACGGAAGAATTCCAAACAGAAGGCAGATTCAACTTCGTGGAAGTTCTTAAGTTAGCACGGATCTCCAGGCTACATAAATTCACACACAAATCCCCGTATTATGAGTAAAAATGTGATTTAAAGTTATAAACAGTGTGTTAACGAGTGGTTTGTGAGAGTATAGCAGTAAAAGCGATGGGAATGGGAGGGAAGAGGGAGGGGGCAGATAGGAAAAGTGAGTGAAGGTAAAAGTCACTCTTTAATCTCTGCCCGGAGAAAAACACACACTCACCTCGATAACCGTGCAGTTCTCGGTTCTGGTCGCTCTCAGACTTATTATCCTTATGATTTAGTCCGGGTTTATCCGCGTTATTTCCTCTTTACTGCTTTCCCCGCTCGCTATTCCTTGGCCGCGCTCTTCTCGGATATTTCTGTTTTTTCCCTCAGGGATGGGCAAGGAAGTGACGCCACTTTATTGGGGTGAGCTCTGCTATTCAACAGAGAGAGAGAGAGAGATAGATAGAGAGAGAGAGAAAGAGAGAGAGAGAGAGAGACTCCAGCTGTTTTCATTCGTACATTCTTCCCAATTCTACGCTTTTAAAAAGTTCCCAACTTTCACAACTCACTTACACAGAGAGAAAGAAAGTCCCTAGCTGTTTTAATTCCTCCATTCTTCCCAATTTTACGCTTTCCCAACTTTCACAACTCAATTACAGAGAGAGAGAGAGAGAGAGAGACAGTCTACAGCTGTTTTCATTCCTCCTTTCTTCCAAATTTCACACTTTCACTACTTTCCCAACTTTTATAACAGGATAAAAAGGGAGAGAGAAAGAGAAAGAGGAAACTTCAGCTGTTTTTATTCCTCTGTTCTTCCCAATTCCAAGCTTTCAAAACTTTCACAATTAACTTAGAGAGAGAGAGACAGAGAGAGAGAGAGTCCAGCTGTTTAATTTCTCCATTCTTCTTAGTTCCACACTTTCACAAATTTCCCAACTTGAACAATTCACTTACAGAGAAAGAAAGACTCCAGCTGTTTTAATTCTTCCATTTTTCATGCTTTAACAAATTTCCCTAATTTTACAAATCACTTTCAGAGAGAGAGAGAGAGAGAGAGAGAGAGAGAGACTCCAGCTGTTTTCATTCCTCCATTTATCCCAATTCCATGCTTTCACAACTTTTCCAACTTTTACAATTTACTTACAGAGAGAGAGAGAGATTCCAGATGTTTTCATTACTCTGTTCTCCCCAATTTTACGCTTTTACAAATTTCTCAACTTTTACAACTCACAGAGAGAGAGGGAGAGACTTCAGCTGTTTTCATTCCCCTATTTAGCCTAGTTCCATGCTTTCACAAATTTCCCAACTTTCACAACTCACTTTTACAGAGAGAAAGTCTCCAGCTATTTTGATTCCTCCATTCTTCCCAATTCCACGCTTTAAAAAATTATTTTTATTTTTACAAAACTAATAGATAGAGAGGAAGACAGAGTGAGAGAAAGAGAGATTTCAGCTGTTTTCATTCCTCCATTCTTCCCAATTCCATATTATCACATTATATAGTGCCCCGCTATATACTTTTCTATATTACCATATCATGTGCTGCTTTCGCAGCTTTCCTAACTAAAACAACTTCCACAACTCACTTACAGAGAAATAGAGAGAGCAGAAAATAGAGACAGGCAGAGAGGGAAAGATGGAGGAAAAAATACAGAGAGAGGTGGGTAAGAGAGTGGGAAAAAGGAGAGGGGGAAGATAGGGGGAGACATGAAAAGACTGTGAGAGGGAAAAGGAGAGAATGAGAGAGATTAAACTCCAGCTCTTTTCACTTCTCTATTAAGCCCAATTTCATGGCTTTCACAACTTTCCAAACTTAAACAACATTCACAACTCAGTTACAGAAAAAAAAGAGAGAGAGAGAGAGAGAGCAAAAGAGAAAGTCCTGTTTTACTATATACCAGTATCCCATATTACATATTATCACATTATACACTGCCCCACTATATATGCTGATACATTACCATGTCATGCACTGCTTTCGCAACTTTCCCAACTTAAACAACTTTTACAACGCACTTACAGAGAGATAGGGGGACAGGGAGGCGGATGGACAGGGTATTCTTGGACACTGAGGTTTAAATAGCTTGATATTGTATATAAATATTGAATAATTATTTGTATTATTGTTACACAGTGTTATGCTAAGGCATAAAATACATGTTATATTGATTTACTAAACAATAAAGCATTCTTCCAAACCTACAACCTGAGCAGAACAATTAAATCAGACTGCTGAAAGTGGAATTCTAGCAATGTTGTATTCAGTTCTCCCTTAATTCAGGCCTGACAGGTAAATCCATCACTCAAGTCATTTGATGTCTTCTAGTGAGAACACTCTCCTTCCAGAGAAACTAATCAGCTCGTATTTCTTTATAGTTCTGGTAATATAAACCAGGCGGCACCTTGACTACAGTGCAAATACAGGTCGAATCAGCAGCACAATAACAATGCACTTGTTTCCGGGTGGATAAAGCGGTAAGTACTGTAATTATACAATACTGTTTTGTGACAATATATAGTTCAAAACAGGAAAATTTCACTGAGTAAATAATAAAACTTTTGAGAAAATGAGCACACATTCAATAATAAGAGCAAAGTGTTGTTAAATGGTTATAATATACAGAAAAATGTAATCACACTTACTACAGTGTAAACAATTTATATAATATTTTAGAGTTAATTCAACAATCTATAGATCATATGTTACCATGATTGTACTCCATAGAGTTTCCTTTTGTATATTGTCATTTTCTGAAAAAAGAAACAAGTTGGTGTGAAAGACTGCCAGACAAGCAGCAATTCTCTCATTAAGTAGCAGCGCACCAGTGGACACCCTTATCAAACGTTCATCCCAACACCAAGAGGATGAACCTACACCAGTGGAGCCACAACTGAATCTCATTTATCTAAATAAACACATATCTCAGAACATACAGGGCATGGCCAGCAAATGCCTATTTGCATAAAAATGACAGAGCCCTTCTCCATTCAGAAAAAGACTGAATCTGGCAAGAATAGAACTGATGAGATCTCTTTATGTGAGAGAGATTTTGTGTTAAGATTCTTCATGAACATGTTTTATATAGCCTATAGACCTATTCGAACTTGTTTAAAAAGAGATAAAATGTGTTCTCTTAAAAAGTTTAACATCACCATGTAAGTGATTTATTACTGAAGAAAATAAAAAAGTAAATTTTAAACATTTGGATAGCAGCTACATACACTTAGCACAGTGGCTTCTGCAGATGCTTTCCTAATGAAGACACAAAACATGTGATACATTAATATGAGTGTTCAGTTCTTAATTAGACTCTTACTCTGGCATCCAGGTAAATGTGGCAATATTACTGGTATTTATTACAACATGGCGTCAAAATAAAATGCTTATGTCTTAAATATGTACAGATCAGTAATTAAAAACAATAAGATTTAAATGCTTTTAACTACATTATTGTATTATTTGTGTTTAATACCTTTTTATGATATGGCATGTGACCCTTTATAAGTTAACAATGTGAGTCTTATGTTTCTAAACAGCATAACAGATACTACTTCATGATCATTCCAAAAACATGGAGATCATACTTTAAAAATTGGCCAAAGAATTGGATACTTTAAAAATTGTCTAGAAAAATTGGATCCTCTAAATTGCCCAGAAAAAATCAATACTCTAATAATTGCCCAGAAAGGTTGTTACTTTAAATTGACCAGATAAATTGGATACTGCTTAATTAACTTTAATTCAGAATTCAGCTCATTTGTATACATTGTTTTAAATTCAGTAAAGCCAATCACTTGTGTATGTGTCTGGTGTTTACGCTTGTAAATAATGAGGGAGTGTCTGAATTGACTTGTGTTTTCACCACCACTACTAAACTAAATACTCTTTACCAATATAGTTCAATACTTATGAGGGAGTAGGGGTTGATTGAGGCCTGGCTGATTCAGAATTCAGAATTTTTTTAAAGCTTTAAAAAAAATATCTAGCTATGATAGTAAACAAGGCCAAACCCGACAGTGTGAGCAGATCTCGGTGTAATAGCAGGGCAGGTCAGGAGAACTTGTTTCTTCATGCTTCTACATCTGCACAACAGCCCAGTTAATGAGGGTGATTGCCAACAATAATTATTACTAAAGCTTTCTGGCGTTTCCAGCCTTTCCACATTGTCTTCATAGCTTATTTAAGTATACGGAAATGCAGGCATGTGAACTCTCCTCTATGATGTCTTGCTTTGTCTGACATTGATGGTCTGACCTCAGATAAAACAAGTGCTGTTGACTAAAAAAATTCAAGAATTAGTAGGACCATGGGATGTAAACATTAAACAAAGAGTTTGTTTAACCCTCCTGTTTTGTCATGGGTCAAATTGACCCGTTTTAAGGTATTCTGCTTGCTTTAATTAGTATAATTAACATATAATATGAAAATGGCTCATCTCACATATTTGTAACCACCCCCTACAAAAAACACAAACAAAATAAAAATTGCAATGTTATGTTTCAATGTTATGTAAAACCTTTGCATTTTTTATGTTTGTCTTTTAAAAGTAAAAAAGTAAACATGTATTTTTTTTTAGGAAAATCAAGTGAATTATTCTAATTGAAGCATTACCTTTTAGAGGTAAGGACGACCATTGCACTAAATATTTATAGAATAATTAGCAATGGAGTTAGTTATGAAAGATTTACACTGCTTACTAGGATTTGTTTGGTTTCAGACATCTTTTTGGATAATTAAACATGAACCGGGTCACACTGACCCGAGAACACCATTGCTGTTTTTGTGTGCTTTTGTATTCTGTCATTTTGGTTAAGAACCTCAGACAGTACACAGCAGAATTAGCCAGCAGACTTTGTCTGAGGGAGGGATCTGTACCTACTGTCTGAGGCAACTCAACAAAAGAGGCAGATGTAAGTAGTGTTGGGCACGTTACTTTTAAAAAGTAATTAGTTATAGTTACTAGTTACTTCTCTAAAAAAGTAACTTAGCTATTAACTGAGTTACTCCATTATAAAAGTAACTAGTTACCAGTAAAAGTAACTATTGCATTACTTTTGTTACTCACCCCTGGATATTTAAGGGAATGGCAAGTGACAAACTGATTAATTTATTGCACGTTATGCCTGAAACACATCCATGATTGATACAGATTATTAGTACATATCTTTTGCTTGTTTCGAGGGGCTTACTACTCCCATTGTTATGATAGCAAAGACACACATACATGCCCTATGCATGTTGATAGCTTGCATGGAACGTCCCATCCATCTGCACCCACTAACATTCACATCGCCTTGCCATGAGCTGGCCAGTATTCAGTCAAACTCACTCACAAGATAAAACCTCAAAACTTATACAGGTGTGGGCTTTCCCAAGTAATTTCCTGGGTTAAACACTTCAACACTAATCAATTTGCTGTCTACTGCTCTCCCTTGAATTTTGGCATGAGGCAATGTGATAATTAGCACTATGCTAACTGAGGGTTCCTCTAAGGCTACAGCAGCCTTTGCCTTGTGTCTGATGTCTGTAGGTTTGAAGCTATGCTATGACATCACTTCCTTTCTGGAGCTGATTCACAGTGAGGGGACACAATAGTCAAAGCCTGGAAGTGCTGGAGCGTCCGTGAGCTCATACCATCCTGGATTACTCATCTCCACGGAGGACGGCTTTCCAGTATTTGAACATTTACACTATACACAGTTTAACAGTTGAGTTGATTTTCACGCTCAAAGTATATTTTTAATTTTAAATTAAAAATGATTTAAATATCATAAATATTTCAGTGTTAACCCAAATAAACACATTTGAGTACATTTAACAACTGTGATATGCCCATAATGCAAAACATTTATTTGTTACAGTGTTAAAGTTACCAGATTAAAAGTTAATTTTTTCAGATTAATCTTGTCTGTTAACAATGACAATATTACATTTTAGACAGCAGGATCAACTCTTTTAATCCTCTTATTGGTTGCAAAGGTGTTGCTAGGTGGTTGCAAAGGTGTTTAAAGAGGTTGCCAGTATGTGTTGGTTGCTAAGGTGTTACTAAGATGTGTGGTGCCCAATCTAAATTTTGCCGAATAACTGGATTATCTATAAGAAGAGTAAGAGGAGTGCCCTACACAGCCGCCCACATTTACACTTCAGAGTGCTCGTGACATGGAGTTGAACATCACCATGTTAATGATTTATTACTGAAGACAATAAAAAGTGATTTTTAAACATTTGGATAGCATCTACATACACGTAGTGCAGTGGTTCTGCAGATACTTCCTTAATGAAGACACAAAACATGTGATAATATACATTAATAGTGTTCAGGTCTTAATTAGGGGTGTCAGATCCCCCGAATCTCCCTATAATAGGAAACCTGCTATAAAGTATGTTGGTCATTTGTGTTTGAATCATAGGTTGGAGGTGGATTGTGATTTTGAGGGCACTATAAAATCCCACATTGCATCATAATTTTTACAATAAATATCATAGTTTGAATTGCATGCGTATCAGGACTACCGGTAAATAACGAACAGCGGAACAAAGCAGAGCCAAGGACAAGCCACCAGGGTTGCCAGACTCTTATACACTGGCATCCAGGTAAATGTGGCAATATTACAGGAATAATTACAACAAGGCTTTAAAATAAAATGCTTATTTCTTTCTTCTTTTGTTTAAAGAGGTTGCCAGTATGTATTGGTTGCTAATGTGTTACTGGATTATCCAAAACAAGGGAGGTGCCCTACACAGCTGCCTGCATTTATACTTCTGAGTGCTCTTGACAGGGATTCTGCAATTTAAACCGTGAAGGCAGGAATGTGTGGGCGGCTCAGTGGACCAATCACTGCTGCAGCTATCTGCACGATGCATAGTTACACTTCTGGGGAGGGGCGTGTAAAGCTATGGCATATGATTTAATACAAAGAAGTATAAAAGAGTCCAACTGTCAAATAAGTATTTGTGTGCTGCTTTGTTGTTGTATGTTTGCAGAGGTGAGGGGATTCTCGCCTAATTTAGGGGGGGGCATTAAAATATAAATAAAATAAATAGTAATAATAAAATGTAAAAATTAACATATGTACAAAACAAAACAAACCACTGCTGCGGTAGTCGGGACCGTGGTAATCACAGCCCAGAAGATCCATGGTGGCCATTCCTTTTTTTCATTTACGAATGGTGGCAGCCCAGGAGATCTGTAACATTGGAGCATTTACCTCAATAAAGAAATGACCAAGTCAATTTTTTGTTCTCATTTGTTTGATTTGGTTCTTCTTACATTTTGTTTACTGTACAAATTTATGCAAAGATTTAAATGGTTGAGTGACACCAGTGAGTGAAGTTTTAGTGATTCCTGTAGGGAATTCCAGCTTGCTGGTGTCACTCTATCATTAAAAGCACTATTTACAGTGTAGCTTCCACTACTGAGTTTAATGCGTGTGGTTTAAGTTTGTACTGTAAATGGCGAAGCCATCCTTTAAGGACGCCTTGATCTCCTGAAGGATTATGAGTGTTCTGAACTGTGTGTACACTGAGCTCAAGGTTTCGAGTGTGAGTAAAACACACAAACACACACATCCTGAAACATCCTGCTGCTTGAGGCCCGCACAGGAAACGGAGGGCAAAAAACAGAGAGGAGGAATTCCGCACAGACCCCCGTGATCTCACTCCCCGAGCATTTCTTTCAGCCTGCCTATACTGACCATACCGGCCATATGCTCAGCACAGAGTGATGTCATTCAACACCAGAGACCCTCTCACTATTTCTCTCTCATACACTCACACACACTGACACAGAGAGAGAGGGTCGTTTCCGGATTAGCGTTAGCACTGCAGGACTGATCTCCATACTGTAATACAGCATGACCACACTACACTCAAGCACTCAAGTTTGGACACTGTGTAAAACATAGATAAAATCAGAATACAATTATTTGCAAATCCTTTTCAACCTACAGTACAGGCCAAAAGTTTGGACACTCCTTCTCATGCGTTTTCTTTATTTTCATGACTATTTACATTCTAGATTCTCACTGAAGGCATCAAAACTATGACCGAACACATGTGGAGTTTTATGTACTTAACAAAAAATGAGCTTTCCTCCACAGTCACCGGACCTGAACCCAATCCAGATAGTTTGGGGTGAGCTGGGCCAACAAGTGCTAATAAACACCTCTGGGAACTCCTTCCTTCAAGACTGTTGGAAAACCATTTCTGGTGACCACCTCTTGAAGCTCATTGAGAGAATGATGCCAAGAGTGTGCAAAGCAGTAATCAGAGCAAAGGGTGGCTATTTTAAAGAAACTAGAATATAAACTTTTTTTTTTTACCTATTTCACCTTCCACATGTGTTCATTCATAGTTTTGATGCCTTCAGTGAGAATCTTCAATGTAAATAGTCATAAAAATAAAGAAAACGTACTGAAAAAGAGAAGGTGTGTCCAAACTTTTGGCCTGTACTGTATATTCAATTGAATACACTACAAAGACAAGATATTTAATCTTCAAATGGATAAATAACATTTCCTTTTACCAACGTTTAATAAGCATTCAGGAACTGAGGAGTTGGAACTGTTGACTTTTTTAGGTGGAATTCTTTCCTATTTTTGCTTTATGCACAACTTCAGTTATTTATCAGTCCGAAGTCTCTGTTGTTATGGGTGCAGCAAATTTACTGCTGAGAATGCTGCAGAATTTACAGCATTTCTAAGTGTAGTGTTATATTTAGAGCCAGTGTGCTCAGGTCTGTCCTAAAGCAAATATTTCAGACTAAATTTAAAAACAGAAAACTTGGCGGAAAGGTTCATTATTTCATTTTGTCCATTTGGTAAAGTAAAGAAGAAATAGGTTTTCACCTATTTTACAATTTCTTACAATTTTATTTTCAGAAAATAAATAAATAAAAATGTTACCAGATTTTTTTTTCATCTTGTACCAAAAATGGAATAATACAAACTAATTTTGATAGAATTTAAATAATTAAAAATATATTTTTATTCACATTTCTCACAATTAAAGAGAGACTTTGAGTTTGTTTATGGTGTTAAAATAGTGAGTTCTTTGCCTGGGCTATGCCCCTATCATTAGCATTGTAAGCATGTTGTAAGCCTATTTCGAATTGCTGGGGGTGAATAGTGGTGGGCTATTCTACAAAAGTTGGTTCTTGTTATCATGTTTCACACCCCAGTTTTGTACTTTAAGGAATGACTAATTAAATTAGGGGAATGGTTTGCAAATTAATAATTGGGGCAATATATTGTGAGTATATTATTTATTATGTTGAGAGAACAGATGAATTAGTTACAATTAATTAAATCAGGGAAATTGTTTTTGTTTTATATATTTTATTATATTTTATGTATATATGTATGTGTTTATGTATGTACAGCTCTAGAAAAAAAAAGAGACTACTTAAAATTATGATTTTTTTTTTATTTTACCAAATAAAAAAACTCTGGAATATAATCAAGAGGAAGATGGATGATCACATTCATCAAACCAAGCTGAACTGCTTGAATTCTTGCAACAGGAGTGGCATAAAATTATTCAAAAGCAATGTGTAAGACTGGAGGTGCAGAACATACCAAGATGCATGAAAACTGTTTAAAAACCAGGCTTATTCCACAAAATATTGATTTCTGAACTCTTTCTGAACTATTGATTTCTGAACTTTATACTATTAACTTTTTTTTATTTCAGCCATTTCTCATTTTCTGTTAATAAATGCGCTAAATGACAAAATCTTTATTTGTAAAAATGTTGGAACATTTGGAAAAATGTTGTTATTAGTTTATTGTATAAAACAACTGTTTCAAAAACTGAAGTGGTCTCTTATTTTTTTTCTAGAGCTGCATGTCAGTATGATGGTGGGACTTTTATTTTGAAGGCCGCGCTGTTGATTAGGCGGTGTAGACATGTCTGATAGTGCGGAGTCTCCTACACAAACTCAGCGGGATGAAAGCTCCTCACAGCAGCCCAGCGCGGACTCAGCAGACCCTGCGGTCGCAGAGGAGAAGAAAAAGAGTAAATTACACTTTTGAGTTGATTTTAAACGGCGTGTGTTTAGAAATACAGCTATATTAACAGCTTAACTTCTGTGTAAACAGCCTCTGCTGAAGCTTTTAGTGGTGTACTTCCGTGATTGTTTGATTGACAGTGCTGTGAGCCAATAAAATAACGCATTCGGCCTCCTGTAGCCAATCACTGAAGTGCTTAGACTGTCAGCTGACCCCGAGGTGCGTGGCTGTCAGGATAAAATGCATGTGTGTGTTTTTATGAGAGTGCTGCAATCAATCTGTTCAGCCTAATATGATTTGATAGAGCATGATAGACCTTGTGCTTTTAAAGAATAGTGTCCAAACTTATTTGAGAAATGTGATTAAACCCTAAAAATTGACTGTATTCCTCTAAATTAGAGACTATTTCAGACTAATTTCTCTTAAAGGTTCTACAGTCTCCTCCAAAACGTATTGGAACAGTTAGGCCAATCCCTTTATTTCTGCTGTAGACTGAAAACATTTGTGTTTGATATTAAAAGATTATTATCAGACACAAAATCAATATTTCAGCTTTTATTTCCAAGTATTTACATCTGCATCTGACGCACAGTTCAGAAGATAGCACCCTTTGTGTGAACCCACCCTATTTTCTTATGAACAACAAACAATTGTAACAGATGAATTTAAAATAGATTCAAGTGAATAAGACTGAATATTTAGTTGCAGTCCTTTGATTGCAATAACTGCTTCAAGCCTGTGACCCACTGATATCAATAAACATTTGCATTCTTTTGTGATGCTTAGGCCTGTCACAATAACAATATTTTGTGAACGATATATCATTGCTGATACAGTGATATGATAAAGTTAGGGGATCCCTGATCATTTTCAGATTTTCCTTTATAAATGATTGGTTGTTTGGAACAGCTATTTCAGTTAAATATTACATATAGCAGAGAAACACAAGTGAAATAAAGTTTATAGGATTTACAGAAAGTGTGCAATAATTCTTTAAACAAAATTAGGCAGGTGATAAACAATATAATTTTCAATTTAAGACCATTTAAATGCCAATTACATAATGATAATACAATAGCATAACAAAGCAATTATACTCTTTTTTTTTTTGAAGACAAGACATTTAATTAATCATACTTTGGGAAATATATACTTTATTCTTCATCTACTGCACCGTTATTGAAGCTTTGGTTATTGAAGCATCACTGGCTTAAATACTGTTCACTGTTCTATAGGTAAACAAACATAAAAATAAACACAATAGACGATCAATATCACAATGATCAAATACATTTGAGGGCATGTCTATTCATAGTATGTTAAGTTGATCATGTAATTATCATGACGCCTAATGAATTAAGGATCTCCCAATCAGTTTAGCTGGATCTTTATTTAAACTGACAGACAGATAAAATGTTTCTGTAGACTTATGAGTGCAGTGTACATCAATTAAGATTAATAAGTCCCTCTCTTTCCCACAGTTTTAGCCTGGTCTTCTTATTCACCTCATTATTAGTGTTTTTCACCTTCTGGTGAAGCCTCTGTACTTTTGTTGTTGCTGGAGGTTGTTGCTGATGTCACTAACAGTTGTTTTATGGTCTTTCTTTATAGCACACACAATGTTTATGTAATCATCTGATGTGATTTTCCTTGGTCTATCTGTTCGACATCTGTTACTTACTCCTGCTTTTACTAAATTAAGCACAGCTGGACTCTATTAACTAGTTAAGTGATTTCTGAAGGCAATTTATTTAATTAGATTTTATTTAGGGGTTTCAGAGTAAAGGGGGCTGAATACATTTGCATGCATACTTTTTTTAGATTTTTATTTGATAAGAATTTTAAAACCAAATATATGTTATTGTTCCGCTTTACAATTATGGCTACTTTGTGTTTGTCTATAACTTAAAATCTCAGTAAAATACAATTTAGTTTTAGTTTTAAGTAGGGCTGCATGATATATCGCTTAAGCATCGTCATTGTGATGTGCCCATGTGCAATAATAGTCACATCGCAGGACGTGTGATGTTACTTAAGGCGGTTAATTCAAACACGTCATGTTGCAATGTTTTGTTTTTTGACACATGAAGTAGATACACAGCGTTGTCTCTGTGTCTGTGTGAGTGACAGGCTGCTGCTGCCTGAGAAGTTCGGGCTGGAGTAAACACGAGGTAACAGCACATGGCTAGGCATGTGCTTGTAAATGCACACGTTGAAAGCTGTGTACCTCAGTTCAGCACAGTTTTGCAGCGCAGATATTTCCTGTTACAGCTGAATTAACGCTTTTAATCCCAGAAAATGCTCTTTAATATTTACCTTTTAAAAAGCCATTGAAATGCCTGATTAAAGGGCCGATTAGTGTTGGTTTTGAGTCCTCGGTGCTGAATCAGCTCTTGATCAGTTCTGGCGCGAGACACTGCGCTGGCGGAGGCGGGGCTGGTGACATCATGGGCCCTGCATTGTTTAATATTGAGATATATATTAGCAAAAAAGAACAATATCGTGCAGCCCTAGTTGTAAGATGATAAATGTGAAACATTTGAAGGGGTATGCATTCTTTTGCAGGCCGCTGTATTTGCTTGGTCAGATGCTTATCTATTTTGTTTTTCCATTTTTTAGTTGACGTACTCTTGAAGGCGGTGGGAGACACTCCCATTATGAAGACGAAGAAGTGGGCGGTGGAGAAAGGGAGGACGGTGCAGTCGCTCTCTCAGTTCATCTCACGCTTCCTTAAACTCGAGCCTGGAGAGCAGCTGGTACGAGACTTGGTCCTGGTTGGAAAATCATTAAAGTGCCTGTTTAATAAGTGCTTATTGGTTTAAAATTGTGAATAACAATGTGCTTGTCTTATGCTCCACCTTTTCTTTCAGTTCATATATGTCAATCAGTCGTTCGCCCCATCACCAGACCAAGAAGTGGGCGTGCTTTTTGAGGTGAGTGTTTCTTTGCTCCAGAGTTCCTCAGTCTTGGGGAACACCTTCTCATTCATTGTTTTTCTTTATTTATTTTCCTACATTGTAAATGAATACTAAAGTCATACAGACTAGGTGCTCTTATCTGGGGAGCTGTTAACTTGTGGTTTCTGAGGCTGGTAACTATGATGAACTTATCCTGTAAAACAGAGGTAACTCTTGCTCTTCCTTTCCTGGGGAGATCCTGATGAGAGCCAGTTTCATCATAACGTTTTTGATGGTCTTTGAGACTCAACTTTCTTAAAATGTTTCAGATTGACTGACCTTAATTCTTTAAAGTCATTTTTCTTTCTTAGTTGAGAGGTTCTTGCCATAATATGGATTAGAACATTACTCAAATAGAGCTATTCACTGTATACCTGTAACTCTACCTCTTCACAACTTTACAACTGATGCTCTCAAACACTTTATTAAGAGACAAGAAATTCAAGTAATTAACTCTTGATGAGTTCAGCACAGCTGTTAACTGAAAGCCTGAATTCCAGGTGACTCTACCTCTTAAATCTGACTGAGAGAATCCAGCCAAGATGTTTAAAACTGTCATCTAAGCAAGAGGTGCTACTTTGAAAAATCTAAAATATAAAACATATTCTAGTTTGTTTAACACTTTTTTGTTTATTAAATAATTCCATATATTTTTCTTTATAGTTTGAGTGACCTTAGTATTAATCTACAATGCAAAAACACTGTATATTGAATTGGATTCTCTCTGTGACCTCACCCTTCCTTCTCTCTTTCTATCTCTCTCTACTCCCAATCTTGTGTGGCTGAAAGCAATCCAATGCTCCTCACAGCAATGCTCCATCAACGTCGCTGAAGCGTAGAGTTTTCTAAGAATGAGAGATAAACCTAATTTTTTTTTTTTTTTTTTTATTAAAGCTCATTCAAATCAGTGAAGCCATATGACGTTATTCTAAGCAGAGACCAGTAGAGGGCACCCAGTTTGTTTTATTACAAATGTGCCTCTTTGGCTGTATCCAGCTCTCATGCTAAAGTCATCCAGACTATGAAGGAACACATAAGGAATCATGTAGGAATCATTAAAAGTGTTAAACAAACCAAAATCTCTGTGAAGAAGCATTTAGGATCTCTTATCTGGGATGCTGTAAATTTGAGGTTTCTGAGGCTGGTAACTCTGATAAATTTATCCTGTACAATAGCGGGAACTCTTGCTCTTCATTTCCTGGGGTGTTCCTGATGAGAGCCAGTTTCATCATAAAGTTTTTTATGGTCTTTGCGAGTACACTTTGACTGATCTTCATTTCTCAAAGTAATTTTTTCGTTACTTACTTGAGTAGTTCTCGACATGATGAGAAATAAAACATGACTCAAATCGAGATGTGCCAAGATGTGCCAAGCTGTCATCTAAGCAAGAGGTGCTACCGTATTTTGGTTTGTTTAACACGTTTTTGTTTTTTGTTTGGATGACTTTAGTATTAATCTACAATGCAGAACATTTTAAAATAATGAAAAAACACTGAAATAAAAGTGTGTCCAAACTGTTCATTGGTACTGTATATATGAAAGGTGCTATACAAATAAATATTACTATTAGTAGTAGTATTCTGAGTTAATATGCAGTCAAGACAGTGATAATGGTAAAATCGTGGGGAATCTGAACAAATACATACAAAATACATACAAAATGACTTTGGGGACTTTTTTGCAACACAACACCCTACAGGCTTCAGGTATCAGTCAGTGTAACGTTTAGCAGTTTAATTTTCTGACCAAATCAAGCTAAATTCGCAAATAGAAAATTCGGTATAATACTTAATCATTATTTTTTTCTATTCAGTATAGTAGAATTTTTTAATGATATATTTTTTTATTTCAGTCTTTAGCAAACAGAATTTCTAGAAAAATAAAAGTAAAATAAAAAATAAAATAAAAGTTAAATCTTCTCTCGATATTTGTGTCTTGTAAAAAAAAGTTTGTAACACAAATCTGATGGTATGATTCTTGCAAAATGCAAAAATGGAAAGACTGAAAATAAAGAAAAGATAAAGTTTTTCATGTTTCCTGAAAATCCGGTTGTAAGATGCAGAGATGAAATACAAACACTGGAAAAATAGATCAAAAAAACGTATTTCACTACATAAAAAAAAAAAACTAAACTAATAATGATTTTTTACATACAATTTTCTATTTTTGCATTTAGCCTCAAACAATCAGAAAAATAAATAAATTAATATTACTCTGACCCGTATCCCTTTTTCATCTTAATGATTTGTGATTTAACAGGTTTCAGATCAAAAATCTTCTCAGAACAGTAAAAGTTTTCTGTGCCCAGATTACAAAAGGTTGTAGCTATAAAGTATTAAAACAGATCAATTAATAAAGAGTTAGTAAAGTGGCTGTATGTACATTATGTGTCCTCTTTTAATTAGTGTAAATTATAGTGTTGTTAGCATTAACACACTTTATTAATCTGTACACTTTAGTGCATTCATTTTGCAAATGAATCATTTTGCTGTTTGGCAAAAACTTCCTCCTGTAATTAACTTGTTTTATAGAGGCTGGTGACGTTATTAGTGATTTTATTTAGCTTTGTAAACACAGATTCGCTACTGCTGAGTTTAGAAGCTAAATTATTATTATTTTTTTTATTTATAGTGAGATATTTATTAAATCTCATAACTTAGTCTGTCTTACACCTCTCTTTCCCCCTCTCTCACACACACTGTTTATTCCAACTGTTGTCTCCTCAAAAAGAATCTTTCTTTTTTCCTTTTTTCATATTTTGCATTGATTTGACTTTTTAAATTCAACTGTTCTTAAACATACTTTACAAATGTCAATCTTTGTTCTAAGTTGAAGAAATATGATTAAACAAACATATTTTAATATAGCTAAAATAGGAATCTGATTATCTTACATTGATCCATTTATTTTCATGATTAAAAGTTTCAGGATGTGAAATGTGATGAATCGTGATTAATCAAAGCATATTTTGAGATTAGGCCGACATTCCCATGATAATGTGATTAATACCATTTAACACCACTAATAAATACAGCTAGAATTCACAAAATAAAATACATATTATTCTAATTCTCTTGTGTTTCAGTGTTTTGGCAGCGACGGAAAACTTGTTCTGCATTATTGCAAGAGTCAAGCCTGGGGATGATGAGCTTTCAACACACACACACACACACACACACACACACACACAGAACTGATCTTTAATAAAGAACCATCTGTTTAGAAGTTCTTCACAGCACTAAAAGTGGATCTACAAAAAATGATTGATCTCTGAGCCCAGATTTAGAATATTATGACCACGCCCACACAGTTTTTGAAGAGGTGTAAAGAGTGTATATGGTGATTTGTGAGGAGTTTTTTTTTTTTATCATATTTCTGGGTTTTAAACATGTCTTGGCTAATCGACTGAATCTGTGTTCAGAGATGAATCATATTTGTTAACAATGTATAATAAATAATGCACCTGCCTGTCTTGTGTTTATTATTTTGTTGTTTTTTATTTTTAATGGCTAATTATTTCTTGTAGCGAGTTGTTTTCTTTATGTAAATAAATTATTGTGGAAATTGAAAGCCAGTTTCTTGTCTTTCGTTTCTTGGTATGTGATACGCTTCATAGATCATCCTGTACACTAAGGAACAGAACCAGCTTTATTGGTTCCTGAGGAGGCTGCACTCCTCTTTTAAACATCAGTAAAAAGGGGTGCAGAGTAGTCCAGTGGGCTAAGTGCTGCCCCACTATGATCATGGGATCCCTGGTTTGAAACCCAGTTATGCAGCTTGCCATCTGCTGCCAGAGCCCTGAGAGAGCACTGTTGTTCTTGCTCTCTCTGGGTGGGTAGATGGCGCTCTTTCCCCTCGTCACTACTAGGGTGATGTCGATCAGCACAAACTGTCTGTGAGCTGATGTAACTGAATCGTTGCACCTTCCTCTGTGGGCACTTTTCCATCGGCATGGTGCCAGTGGAATCACAAAATCACAGGTTCTGGGCCAGAAAAGCCGGTTCCGTTCTGGCCCCACAATCTTGCTGGTCTGGAACCAGTAAACCTGTGATGCGAGCGGCCAAAGGGCGGGGCGTTGAAGCGTTTCCAGGGCAAAGTTGTTTACAAACCTCACCTCCATTCACAGCTAAGAGCAGCAGAAGCAGCTAAATGAATGAAAATGAATCAAAAGTGGTCCACCAAGGAACAGCAGCACAAGTTTCAAGAGGAGCTCGGGTTCCGCTGTGTTTTTTTCAAATCGCCCCCCGACCTCTGTTGATGCCCACGTTCACATACGTTTTGAGTGACTCCTTGAAGCAGTGGAAACACGGGCCGGTTCTTAAAAGGTTCGCAGGAACTGGCTCCGGCACCAGCACTTTGTTGGTGGAAAAGAGGTATGAGTGTGCTGGCTGTGCTACATCCACAACGGTCCTAAAAGAGGTGGTGGCTGATTCACACGTGTCGGAGGAGGTGTCTGACACACCTGCTGTCTAGAGTTCATTTCTTCCGCATTTGTTAGAATATCCAGTCAATGTTTTGGAGGCTAATGCTAAAAGAGTTATATGGGCAGGAGGGAACAGGAGCTACAGTTAACTTTCGAGGAAGATGATTGGGACAAGATAATTCACTGCATACATTCTTCCTCAATTTGCACTACACAGCCTTATTCAGTTAGTACTGGTTACTAGAGTCTACTGGACAAAGGTTAAACTTGCTAAGCTTAACTGAAAAAAAAAAAAACATTACTTAACATGCTCTAAAATCTTTTTGGCATTGTATATATTTAGCTTCTTTTTCTTTATATTAGAATTGGAAATAAAATTGAACCTTGTCCATTGATTGCTATGTTTGCTGTATCACCTAAAGACTCTACTATTCCAGCTGTATATTCTGATGTTTTTGCCTTTTGTACCCTTTTAGCTAGACGTCTTATTCTGATTCAGTGGAAAAGCTCCACTCCACCCTTATCTGAGCGCTGGTTAAATGTGGATTTTGCTTTATTTCTCTATTTTGGCAAAAAAAATACACCATTACTGTCATAGTTTAGGCAATCTGATGTCCCAGGTAGATCACATAAATCTTTTTTCTTTATTTTTTTTTCTTGCTTGTTTTTTTAATTGTTTTGTATTGAGTTGATTTATTATTATTTTTAATTTTCTTTTTCTTTAGTACCATTTTGTCATGAGTGCTGGTGGCAAGTGACAGGCTGGGGATGTGGATGGTTGAGGGAGAAAGGGGGAGAGAGGGTAGGAGGGTAATTAATAGGAATTATTGTAATTATTAGGTAATTAATAGGAACTATTGTACAAAATTAATGTATTTAATCTCCGCTTTGTGACTTATTTCTATCTTGCAAAATAAATAAATAGAATGATCAACAAAAATACAAGCAAATCCAGTCAGTTTATTAAATAAATTGTCTGATCCAATTAATCCCAAAAATATCGCATGTATCGCATGTACTAACTGTACATTTCCCTCAAAATACTAGATAATAGGCTTTAATCTTATAATATTGCGATTTTAGATACTTTTATTTATTTATTTTATTTTTTTTTAGAATGGCCCTAAAACACCTTCGTATGAATCATCACTCACTAGAGTCATATCTGGTGAGCAATCAGGCACTTTACTTCAAAATTATCCCAAAAAGCAGACCTAGGTCTTTTCCAGATCCTTCAATTTCACAAATGCTAAAGGTTTGACATATTATGAGCAATAAACAATGAAGCAATGCAACGTTTGACTTTTCTCCACAAAAATAAACAGTTATTATATATTTTTAATGTTTTTTTTTTTTTTTTCATTTTTGGAAGATGTATTGAACAGTGCTCCCTGGTTTGTTTAAAGCTTGGAATATGTTTTTATAATCAAACTCTGCTTTAACCCTTGTGTGGTGTTCGGGTCTGTGGGACCCATTTTCATTTTTCATCAAATGATACGAAAAAAAGATTTTTTCTAACTCAAACTCATTGGCATTGGCTCATTTTTTGTGAAAAACATATATCAAAACACATTTTCGATAAACACACACTGTACACCCCCCCCCCCCCCCCCCCCTACACATTTATATTACATACAGTATGTTTGGCCAAGGGCTTATAAACATTGCTTCATTTGTAAATTTGAAACTAAACACATTTTCTACTCATATCTTGAGTTTAATTCATTTTCTTTTACATTTTATTAAAAAACTAATAAAAAAAGAAGAGTAGCACTTTTTAAAAGAACATAACAGAAATGTAACATAAGAAAGGTAAAGGGCAAATATTAATCATGTAAGCTGTTTATATTGCTTGCAATTTAGGTGAAGCGAGCATGTGTAAAGCATTTTAATGTAGAATTGCTTCATTTTGCTGAATTAAAATACAAGTAACAAAGTAAACGAGTTACAAAAATAGGAACACCACACAAGGGTTAAACTTCTCCACAACTTTATCTCTGACCTGGTCTGCTCTGAATCTGGTGAGTTCTTTGGTAGTCACGATGCTGTTTGTTCACTAGTGTTCTTTAATAAACAATTGAGGCCTTCACAGAACAGGTGTATTTAATTGGCAATTGATTGATTGCACTGGATTTTATTTAGTTTTTTATAGAGTAACGGAGGCTGAATACTTTTGCACGTCACACTTTTCAGATGTTTACTTGACTAATTATTTTTTTAAAAACTTGTACCATTTTTTCGTTCCACTTCACAATTATGTGCTACTTTGTGTTGGTCTATCACTTAAAATCTCAATAAAAAAACATTTAGGTCTGTTTTTTAGGTTGTTACATGACAAAATGTGGAAATGTTCAAGGGGGATGAATACTTTCGGAAGCCACTGTATCCATCCATCCATTTATCTTTCTAATGCTGGTTTAGGCCATGGCCAGCATGTCGGCTGAGTGTGTAGATGTGGGATTGCCAGGCTGGACGTGTATTAATAATCACAGGAGAGACAAATACCTACAGTGTCAGATCCAGCTGGACATATTTGGATTATTGAGAAAAGGACAGCCTGTGATTTCCTCCAGCATTGTGCTGTAATTACAGCGTGGGGGGTGCGCAGGAGGGAGCGAGGGATGGATGTGTAAGAAAAGAAAGGATGGAGAAAGGGAAAGCGAGCTCTAACAGATGGACTTAGGAGGGATTACGCAAAAATCTGGGGTTGGACTCTGACACCAATTCCCAAGGAAAGAGAGAGAGGGAGAGAGAGAGAGAGAGAGAGAGAGAGAGAGATGGTGAAAGATTGGTGCAGAGATGTACAAACAGAGCTAGGATGAGCGGAGTGATGGGAGGATAAGGACCGAGGGCCATTTCTGCTCTTTTTCCAGAAAGATAAAGGACAGATATAAAGGATGGACTGGGAGGGGAACGACTGCGCTGGTTTATTTGTGCACTTGTGACTGGAAACAAAGTTTACAGGTAAGGAAAAAATTAACATTTTACCTTGTTTTACCTGTTTTCTTTCATTTTCAGAGCTGAAAAATGAAGAGACATGATATACTGAAGTGGATATAAATGGATCCTTTTATTAAAATCCAAACTAATATAAATATTTCATAATTTTTAATATCATAATTTAGTGTTTAGTGCAGATGAACACAGCCAGAGTGTGGGTTTGTTGTAAAATTGTGAATTATTGTAGATTTACCCAAAAAAAAATCTCATAACTAGAACTAAACTAGATATTGTTTATCAAAACAAACATAGCATACATACATTTGATTTACATATATATTTACAGCAAATGCATCTGTGAAGGACTATTTTCTGTCACACTAATTACTGCAAGTATTCCTCCGCCATTTTGACAAAAAAACAAAAAATTAAATATAATAAATGTAAAAAATGCCAAGCATTGGGCATTGTATTTATTAAAACTATGTGTAATAACTTAAGATAGGCCCCTTCTACACACTTTATACAAGGTGCATTGTGATGTTTGTTGCTATCTTACACCTCACCACAATCTATTTTCACACTTTCTGCCTGCATCGTTTAAATAGCAACAGTGCTTGTGGATAAATCTACACAAATGTGCGTGATGATCTGAAAATGAGGTGTGTTCAGGTACATTTTTGGAGTATTGCTATCTTGGCAATGAAAAATACAGGTGCACCACTGACTGAAAAAACAACCTAGACAGACAGCAGCACTTCAGATTTTCAATTGCTATCTTGGCAACAGAAAAACACAGGCGCACCACTGACTAAAAAAACAACCTAGAGAGACAGCAGCATTTCAGATGTTCAATTGCTATCTTGGCAAGAGAAAACACATGTGCACCACTTACTGAACACAACCTAGAGAGACAGCAGCACTTCAGATGTTCAATTGCTATCTTGGCAATAAAAAACACAGGTGCACCACTGACTAAAAAAACAACCTAGACAGACAGCAGCATGTCAGATGTTCAATTGCTATCTTGGCAACAGAAAAAACACAGGTGCACCACTGACTAAAAAAACTACCTTGACAGACAGCAGCACTTCAGATGTTCAATTGCTATATGGCAACAGAAAACACAGGTGCACTGCTTACTGAATACAACCTAGAGAGACGGCAGCACTTTAGATGTTCAATTGCTATCTTGGCAATAGAAAACACAGGTGCACCACTTACTGAATACAACCTAGAGAGACTGCAGCACTTCAGATGTTCAATTGCTATCTTGGCAATATAAAAACACAGGTGCACCACTTACTAAAAAAACAACCTAGAGAGACGGCAGAACTTTAGATGTTCAATTGCTATCTTGGCAACAGAAAACACAGGTGCACCACTTACTGAATTCAACCTAGAGAGACGGCAGCACTTCAGATGTTCAATTGCTATCTTGGCAAAACAAGTGCAACATGCACGCTCAACACAGGCATATACTCCAGTCATACACAATGTGAATGAACAAGACAGTTTTCTCTTCCTCTGAGAAGCAATTAAGATAACTTTCAGCTATTTATGAAGAAAAAAATGGTTTAGGGTTTAGTGCCTCTTTAAATAATTAATTGATTAATTAATTAAATAAAATGGTTATTTGTTAGAAGGGCTTTACAGGTTATTGCTCCATTAAAAGAGGTGGGTAAAGCATTATACACAAACAAAATGTAATGTTTTCTGAGGTTATTTAGTGTACCACCTTGGGATGCTTTGATTTCCACCGTACCACAGTTTGAGAACCACTGCTCTATTATATTATCGCAATATCAGTGGCATAAAATGGTATTAAAAAAGAGAAGAATATGGGTATTGATGGGTATATAGACATATATTCGTATATTTTCTGATTGTTAGAACTTATGGTCCAATGCAGGAGAAGACTTATATATACAGGGGTTGGACAATGAAACTGAAACACCTGTCATATTATTGTGGGAGGTTTCATCATGGCTAAATTGGAGCAGCCTGGTGGCCAATCTTCATTAATTACACATTGCACCAGTAAGAGCAGAGTGTGAAGGTTTAATTAGCAGGGTAAGAGCACAGTTTTGCTCAAAATATTGCAATGCACACAACATTATGTGTGACATACCAGAGTTCAAAAGAGGACAAATTGTTGGTGCACGTCTTGCTGGCGCATCTGTGACCAAGACAGCAAGTCTTTGTGATGCATCAAGAGCCACGGTATCCAGGGTAATGTCAGCATACCATCAAGAAGGACCAACCACATCCAACAGGATTAACTGTGGACACTGTAAGAGGAAGCTGTCTGAAAGGGATGTTCGGGTGCTTGTATCCAAAAAACATAAAACCACGACTGATCAAATCACGGCAGAACTCAATGTGCACCTCAACTCTCCTGTTTCCACCAGAACTGTCCGTCACCACAATAAATTATTGTGGTCATAAACCAGGTGTTTCAGTTTCATTGGCCAATCCCTGTATATAGTGGTATTAATTATAATTTTCATGATTTTCTTTATGAATCATTGGTTGAACAAGAAAAATCTCAGATAATCAGAGGTGAAGGATGGTGAGAACAGTCATAGTCAACTCACAGACCTCCAGAGCTCAAAACACCTACATCATCATCTAGCTGCAGATGGAGCATCGTCACTGTGCATAGTTCAGCTATTCAGCACACTTTGCACAAGGAGACGCTGTATGGGAGAGAAATGCAGAAGAAGCCTTTTCTGAGCACATGCCACAAACAGAGTTGATTAAGGTATGCTAAAGCTAAAGCACATTTGAATAAGCAGCTTAATTTTGGAATAAGGTTCTGTGGACTGTTAAAACCTAAATTATTAGAGTTATATGGAGGGCGGTTATTTATGCATGGTTGAAAAAGAACACAATATTCTAAAACAAATACTTTACTGCTCCCCACAGTAAAAGTTGGTGGTGGTTCCATTATGCTGTGGGGCTGTGAGATCAGTGCAGGTACTGGAAATCTTGTTAAAGTTGAGGGTCACATGGATTCCAGTCAATATCAGCAGATTTTTAAGAAAAATGTTCAAGAATCAGTGAAAAAGTTGAAGTTGAAGCGTTGGGGCTGGATACTTCAACAAGACAACGACCCTAAACACCCTAAACACTGCTCTAAATCTACTAAATCACTAAATAATTCATTCAGAGGAACAAGTTCAACATTCTAGAATGATATTCTCAGTCCCCAGACCTGAATATTATTGGAAATCACATCTATGGTGTGATTTAAAGTGGGCTATTCATACTCAGAAACTTGTATTCACACCTGACTGAACTGAAGATGTTTTGTAAAGAAGAATGGTCCAAAATACCTTCAGCCAGTGTGGGTGTGAGGGTACTAGCATTTTTTTTTTTTTTACACATACCTGTGCATACAAAGAGGGATGTTAATTTGCTATATTTGTATTATTTATTCTGCACTGTTCTAAAAAAAAAAATCGTGAAAAAAAGTTTTAATCATAAAAAATGTTTTTTGTTGCCGAACTACATCCTGCGTGTCCTTCATTAAACTGTGCTGTAAATAAAAGTGCGCTCAGGCCGGGTCGTACTCTCTCCTGCAGTGCGAGAGTTCACACAGGGTCAGTTTACTGAAAACGCCGCAGCTGCCTCTGTTAGTTCTCAGTGCTGTGGGGTTGTGTTGTCTAGAGGGAGCAATGGAGACATCGCAAACACACCTACCCCAACACAAACACCCCCGACTCACACAGATTACACGTAAACTTAGACTTAACGTAAGAGCTTAACCAATAATTTCATCAAAAAACATAATCCTCACATCCCCCCACGTCCCTCCACTGCTGGTGTTCTTCCAGTCTCAACCACTGATTATCATCCTGACTTAACCCTTGTGTGGTGTTCATATTTTTGTTACTCGTTTACTTTGTTATTTGTATTTAATTCAGCAAAATTAAGCAATTTTACATTAAAATGCTTTACACATGCTTGCTTCACCTAAATTGCAAGCAATATAAACAGCTTACATGGTTAACATTTGCCCTTTACCTTTCTTATGTTACATTTCTTTTAAAAAGTGCTACTCTTTTTTTTATTAGTTTTTTAATAAAATGTAAAAGAAAATGAATTAAACTCAAGATATGAGTAGAAAATGTGTTTAGTTTCAAATTTACAAATGAAGCAATGTTTATTAGCCCTTGGCCAAACATACTGTATGTAATATAAATGTGTGTGTGTGTGGGGGGGGGGGGGTGTACAGTGTGTGTTTATCGAAAATGTGTTTTGATATATGTTTTTCACAAAAAATGAGCCAATGCCAATGAGTTTGAGTTAGAAAAAATATTTTTTTAGTATCATTTGATGAAAAATGAAAACGGGTCCCACAGACCCGAACACCACACAAGGGTTAAAACACACAATTTCCTTTTTTAAAAAAGGCCTGTTTTGAAAGATATATATATAAATATATATATATATATATATATATATATATATATATATACACTACCGTTCAAAAGTTTGGGGTCACTCAAACAATTTTGTGTTTTCCATGAAAAGTCACACTTATTCACCACCATACGTTGTGAAATGAATAGAAAATAGAGTCAAGACATTGACAAGGTTAGAAATAATGATTTGTATTTGAAATAACATTGTTTTTACATCAAACTTTGCTTTCATCAAAGAATCCTCCATTTGCAGCAATTACAGCATTGCACACCTTTGGCATTGTAGCTGTTAATTTGTTGAGGTAAGCTGGAGAAATTGCACCCCACGCTTCTAGAAGCAGCTCCCACAAGTTGGATTGGTTGGATGGGCACTTCTGGCGTACCATACGGTCAAGCTGCTCCCACAACAGCTCAATGGGGTTCAGATCTGGTGACTGCGCTGGCCACTCCATTACCAATAGAATACCAGCTGCCTGCTTCTGCTGTAAATAGTTCTTGCACAATTTGGAGGTGTGTTTAGGGTCATTGTCCTGTTGTAGGACGAAATTGGCTCCGATCAGGCGCTGTCCACTGGGTATGGCATGGCGTTGCAAAATGGAGTGATAGCCTTCCTTATTCAGAATCCCTTTTACCCTGTACAAATCTCCCACCTTACCAGCACCAAAGCAACCCCAGACCATCACATTACCTCCACCATGCTTAACAGATGGCGTCAGGCATTCTTCCAGCATCTTTTCATTTGTTCTGCGTCTCACAAACGTTCTTCTTTGTGATCCAAACACCTCAAACTTGGATTCATCCGTCCACAACACTTTTTTCCAGTCTTCCTCTGTCCAATGTCTGTGTTCTTTTGCCCATCTTAATCTTTTTCTTTTATTAACCAGTCTCAGATATGGCTTTTTCTTTGCCACTCTGCCCTGAAGCCCAAAATCCCGCAGCCGCCTCTTCACTGTAGATGTTGACACTTGTGTTTTGCGGGTACTATTTAATGAAGATGCCAGTTGAAGACCTGTGAGGCGTCTGTTTCTCAAACTAGAGACTCTAATGTACTTATCTTCTTGCTTAGTTGTGCAACGCGGCCTCCCACTTCTTTTTCTACTCTGGTTAGAGCCTGTTTGTGCTGTCCTCTGAAGGGAGTAGTACACACCGTTGTAGGAAATCTTCAATTTCTTAGTAATTTCTCGCATGGAATAGCCTTCATTTCTAAGAACAAGAATAGACTGTCGAGTTTCAGATGAAAGTTCTCTTTTTCTGGCCATTTTGAGCGTTTAATTGACCCCACAAATGTGATGCTCCAGAAACTCAATCTGCTCAAAGGAAGGTCAGTTTTTTACATTACATTACATTACATTACATTTGGCAGACGCTTTTGTCCAAAAGCTATTTGTGACAATAGTCAAGTACAATGTAAAATAAGTTTAAAGGAAAAACATCTTTGGATAGGGATAAAAGGAGGACAAAGGGGAATAATAGGATAGAGGAGTGAAGGAGAGGAAGAAGGAAATGAGGTTAGAAGTAGTTAGTGTGTTAGAGGTATTAAGAGAGTAAGTGCTCTTTGAAGAGCTCTGTCTTCAGGAGTTTCTTAAAGATAGCGAGAGATTCTCCTGATCTGGTAGTGGAAGGTAGTTTGTTCCACCATGGGGGAACTCTGTATGAGAACAGTCTGGATTGCTTTGTGTGAATGTTTGGCAAAGCGAGGCGACGTTCACTGGAGGAGCGCAGCGGCCGGGAGGTAGCGTAAGCCTTCAGGAGCGAGTGCAGGTAGGAAGGAGCCTGTTCTGACATCACCTTGTAGGCGATTGTAAGAGTTTTGAATTTGATGCGAGCATCAACTGGTAGCCAATGGAGCTCAATGAGCAGCGGGGTGACATGTGCCCGTTTTGGCTGGTTGAAGACCAGACGTGCTGCTGCGTTCTGGATCATCTGGAGTGGTTTTACTACACAGGCCGGGAGGCCAGTTAGCAGGGCATTGCAGTAGTCGAGGCGTGAGATGACGACCGCTTGCACCAGGAGTTGGGTGGCCTGTCTAAGGTCTAATTTTTCGGATGTTATAGAGCGCAAAGCGGCAGGACCGAGCAACTGAGGCCACATGGTGCGTGAAGGAGAGTTGGTCATCAACCATAACACCCAGGTTCCTAGCAACCTTTGTCGGTGAGAGAGAGAGAGAGTCGATACTTATAGAGAATTTGTGTTGAAAAGATGGTTTTGCTGGTATAACCAGAAGTTCAGTCTTTGAGAGATTTAATTGAAGGTGATGCTCCCTCATCCATGAGGATATGTCAGAGAGACACTGCGAAATCCGTTCAGAGATTGAGTGATCTTCAGGTGAGAACGACAGGTATAGCTGGGTGTCATCAGCAAAGCAATGGTAGGAAAATCCGTGTGAGCGGATAACCTGATCAAGAGAGGTGGTGTATATGGAGAAGAGAAGGGGTCCCAGTACCGAACCTTGGGGAACCCCAGTGGATAAGGAGCGGGCTGAGGACAGCTGTCCTTGCCACGACACCTTGAACGAGCGCCCAGTGAGGTATGATCTGAACTATGACAGCACATTGTCTGCGATCCCCATGTTTGAGAGTATAGTTAGGAGGAAGTCATGGTTGACTGTGTCAAATGCGGCCGAGAGGTCCAGCAGAATGAGCACTGAGGACTGACCTGCAGCTCTGGCAGTTTTCAACGCTTCAGTCACAGACAACAGAGGTAGAATGTCCTTTTTTGAACCCAGATTGGTTCTGGTCCAGAAGGTCATTCTGGGAGAGGAAGCCAGAGACCTGATTTAAAACTGCTCTTTCTAGTGTTTTAGAGAGAAAGGGTAGCAGTGAGACCGGTCTGTAGTTGTCAACCTGGGCGGGGTTGAGAGAAGGCTTTTTAAGCAGTGGTGTCACATGTGCTTGTTTGAAAGCAGTGGGGAATACACCAGAAGTTAAAGAGGCATTGATGGTGTGAGTGATAGCCGGAATGATTGCAGGTGCGATAGTTTGCAGTAGGTTTGAAGGAATTGGGTCAAGCGGACACGTAGTAGGACGGCTACGTGTTAGGAGAGCCAATGTCTCGTTCTCAGTGAGAGGAGTGAACGAGGAGAAAGCAACGCCTTCGGTGGAGGGACACCGGGCAGTAGAGGATGCAGTAGGACTGCTACATTGTGCATCAGTAAACTGGTTGCTGATGGCCGCCACTTTGCCAGTAAAGAATGAGGCAAGTGTTTCAGCCGTAAGGCATGTAGCCGGAGGAGGAGGCGGAGGGTTGAGTAGTGATTTAAATGTAGCAAATAGTTTCCGGGAGTCTGTGAGAGAGCAGAATTTATTGTGATAAAAATTCAGCTTTAGCAGTAGTGAGGTTGGCTGAGAAAGAAGCCAGGAGCAGTTGGTAATTTTTTAGGTCTGCTTGTTTTTGGGTTTTTTGCCATTTTCTTTCGGCAGCTCGGAGTTTGGAGCGTAGTTCCCTGAGTGTGTCATTTTTAAGCCATGGCTGCGGTTTGTTTGAGCTAATGGCTCGAGATGTAAGAGGACAGAAGTTGTCCAAACAGGAGCTTAGTGTGGAGCAGAGAGTGTCAGTGGCATCATTTACATTGAGTGATGAAAATGAGCCTGGTGGAGGCATATTGTCAGTCACCAGCGAGGAGTACTGGTCTGCTGAGAGATCTCGAAGATTTCGGCGGAACGAGACCATAGTAGGAGTAGCTGTGGGTTTATTTGAAATATGAACATTGAGTTTCATAAAGTAGTGATCTGAGACGTGCAAAGGAGTGACAGTTAGAGAGTCGGTGTCACAGTTACGAGTGAAGATCAGGTCTAGATGTTTGCCAGCTTTATGTGTTGGAGGGCTGGGGACCTGCTCCAGTTCGAAAGACTGCATGAGGGATAGGAAGTCTGTGAAGCTGGTACTGTCATGGTGGATGTTCATATCCCCTAGAATGAGCATGGGACAATCTTGCTCAGGGATAGAAGACAGTAGCATGTCAAGTTCATGCGTGAATTCGCCCATTTGTCCAGGAGGACGGTAGAGAACAATAATGGCAAGTTTTGCTGGAGTATTAACCAGTGTGGCATGATACTCAAATGTATTGAATGTGTTTGCCGGTAATAGTGGAGTATGTTTTAAGCCATTAGCGATTAATAGGCCCGTTCCACCTCCTCGTCCAGAGAGACGAGAAGTGTGGGAGAAGGAATAATAATTGGAAAGAGCCGCCGGAGTAGCAGTATTTTCAGGTTTGATCCAAGTTTCAGTCAGTGCCAGCAGTTGTAATGACTGATGATTCGCATAAGAGGCGATAAAGTCTGCTTTATTAACAGCCGACTGGCAGTTCCATAGCCCAACAGAGAATGAGGTAGTAGTGGGCGTGGTTTGTTTTAGTGGACGCAGGTTAGTATGATCCTGGCGCCTGTTTGTGTTTTTACGCCTTCTGTGCGTGCCAGACATAACTGAGATGTGTTGGGAGCACATTTTAGGAGGCAGTAGGACGGGCTGCCTTGTCAGTGTCCTTGCTCGGTGGACTCGCGCAGGTAGACTCGCAGGTCTTTACCCGCGTTGGTCTTCACACGAGAGGGTCTCAACAGCTGACGCCTTCGGCTGACGCCTCGGCGAGTGTGAGTGATGTAATAGGATTCTAGATTGCGCACAGCTGCGGGCGATATAGGAAATCAGCGCCACCAGACTGTCTTTTAAAGCCGCGAGTAACGCCCCCGAGGTCCGCAAACAGAGAGAGTGTGAAAGAGGGGGTTTGCCACGCCCCGCTCAAGTGAGAATCGAACACCCCTGTGTCCGAAAAAAGCGCGCTGAAAAGCGCGTTTGCTGTTGCTGCTACAGCGTATCTGAAGTGAAAGTAAAGTAAAAAAGTAAAAAGAGCAGTCTGGTGTAGCTTGAAGTTCCTGCTAGCCCTGCTAGTGTGCCCTGCTAGTGTGCCCTTGTCTTTGTAGCTTCTGTAATGAGCTAGACTGTTTCCAGGTGTGTGAACATGATTGATGATTTCTAATCATCAATTAGCCTTCTGAGCCAATGAGCAAACACATTGTACCATTAGAACACTGGAGTGATAGTTGCTGGAAATGGGCCTCTATACACCTATGTAGATATTGCACCAAAACCAGACATTTGCAGCTAGAATAGTCATTTACCACATTAGCAATGTACAGAGTGTATTTGTTTAAAGTTAGGACTAGTTTAAAGTTATCTTCATTGAAAAGTACAGTGCTTTTCCTTCAAAAATAAGGACGTTTCAATGTGACCCCAAACTTTTGAACGGTAGTATATATATATATATATATATATTGTAAGGTCAAAAAAAACAATACATTTACCCAAGATTGCTAAATTAAAGAGTAAGCCTATCCCAAAACAATATATTGTTCTTTATATGTATATTGTACTTTTGCACATCACTCTTTTCAAATTTTTATTTTGTATTTACAATTATGTGCTACTTCGTGTTGGTCTATCACTTAAAATCTCAATAAAACACATTAAATCTATACGTTGTGCACTCTACAAATCTGGATAGTAGGAAGAAAAAAAAACATGCCACAAGCCATGTGAGCACACAGCACAAGCCATGTGGAAGAAGGTGCTATGGATGTGCCAGATGAGACCAAAATCTTTAGACCAAAAAGTCACCCTAAACACACCATCCACACTGTGAAACATGGTGGTGGTAGCTTCATGCCATGGGGATGCTGTTCTTCAGCAGGGACAGGGAAGCTGGTCAGAGATGATGGGAAGATGTATGGAGCTAAATACTGATGCATACAATACATACTTTGAGGACTTTATACAGAAAAAAATATATATAGTATATAAAAAGACTGTGAGAGACAGAATCTAAAAAAAGAGAAAATTACATTGTATGTTTTTTAATAATTAATTGCATTTTATTGCATGTAATAAATATTTGATACAATAGGAAAAGAGAATTACAGAGGTCAGAGGTTTCCTATAGTTCTTGACCAAGTTTGCACAAACTACAGCAGGGATTTTTGCCCACTCCTCCATACAGATCTTCTCCAGATCTTTCAGGATTCGGTGCTGTTGCTTGAAACATTGAGTTTCAGCTTCCTCTAAAGATTTTCTAATGGGTTTAGGTCTGGAGATTGGCTAGGCCACTCCAGTACCTTGAAATGCTTCTTATGGAGCCATGGCTGTGTGTTGGCCTGTATGCGTATGTTGGGTCATTGTCATGCTGGAAGACCCATTCATGACCTTACCTAAATCTTCATTGCTCTTACTGAGGGAAGTCGGAGGTTGTTGGCCAAAATCTCCCTGGCTTCTCACCAAGCTGCTTGCCTATTGTCCTGTAGCCCATCCCAGCCTTGTGCAGGTCTACAGTTTTGTCCCTGGTGTTCTTAGACAGCTCTGTGGTCTTGGTCATGCTGGAAAGGCTAGAGTGTGATGGATTGATATGTGGACATATATGTGATTAATATATCACAATAAATACAGTTTAACATGGACAATTAGGTAAAAAGCTACATTAAAGCATTCATGCACGCATTTAATTTGTTATCAGTAACATGTTATTATTTTTTTATACCGAATTAAAATTTGACACGAACTTCCCTCATTATCTGCCTCAACCTTGCCCATCATGTGATTTTTTTTCTTCAATAGTTCGCTTGTGGTGAGAATGTGATCTGGTCTAAATCAGACCCAACTATCAAATATACTTTTTTTTTATTGAGCTAAACAGCTGATTAGGCACATCTGATATATAATATGACTTTTGTGTTAAAGCAGCTTCACACTGCACAGAAATATGCCCCTTGATTTACTTTTTTGCTCCCACGCCAGACAGCTCTGACCAATCAGAGGAGACAATGCTCGAGTGGTTTATTGGTGCTCATTTTGGTGTGTTTAGGTTTATGCCTGTGTGAAACCAAACCAAACAGAGGGAGAAACACTCCAAATAAACAACAAACTCATCAACTGATCCGGACCATAGAAACTTTCACAACTACAGGTGTGAAAACGCCCTTTAATACTCAGCATATTTGATGGTAAAATTTTGAAATTCTTACAACCAAGCTTAGATGTTTATAATAAAGTTAAAAAAAGTTCCTTCTATCCAATTTATCATGCATTCTTTATTCCAACACCCCACGTTGGCTTTACGTTATCTCCCTTCAGACTTATAGTAGACTTAAGTATGTAACAGTATTTTAATTGAAACCACTAATATTAAAATAATTTCATTTTACATTTCTTACATTCATTCTTTCATTTACATTTAAATATCCACTATAAAAACTTAAGTGTCTTAAGAAGAACAAGTGTGACCATAAAGAAGTAACATCTAGCTTTATCTTCAAGTTTAATTTCTAGTTGCTTTGTTTTAAGCTTGTTCAAAACATTCATCAGCTTATGGCTATGTGTGAAGAGAAAGACAAGAAGGCGGAAAACTCAGAGAACTTTAGGCTGGAGTTTGGACAGCTTCAGCTCTCTGATAAGATAAAAGTGGTCTTTACCAGAGGTGGAAAAGTAATGAATTACATTTACTCAAGTTACTGTAATTGAGTAGATTTTATGAGTAATTTGTCATTTTTTAAGTAGTTTTTAAAATAGGTATTTTTACTTTTACTCAAGTACATTTTGACACAAGTAATTTACTTCACTATATTGGAAAACTCCCCGTTACTGAGTAAATAATTAAATGCTGGGGGGAAAAAATATTAATTGTCTGAATTAAAAAAAAATTGAGTTTTGTTCTCCATGGCAGCGCAGCTGAACTTTTCCCAGCAGTGTTTATTATGGTTAGTGGGAGAGACGCTGTGTGAATCAGCGGTGCTCAGGGGAACCGGTGTTCTGTCAAGTTATGCTACCCATCGATATGTGCTTCTTTACAGCACTGCGCATGCACCGACCAACATTCTTTTTTGTATGATTTCATGTTTTTAATGATAATTTCTTAAGTTTTTTTGGAAACATTAAACAAAAACATAGCAATGGCAAGTTAAAAAATAATAACAAACTGTAAAACTATAAAAAACAGTTTATAGTCGCCTATATGACCATAACCTTTTAACAATAAAGAAAAAAATGGATCATAGAAACCTATACCACTTGTTCTTGAAAATGTTTTATGGGGGTCTGAACAAATACTGCCTGAAAGGTCCAAATTATTATTTGAAATAATAGATCATTAAAAAGATTTTATTTATAATTTGTACTTTTTTTACATTAAATAATTAAAAGTAACTATGTAACTTTACTCAAAGTAAATTTTAATTTGAGTACTTTTTTACTTTTACTCGAGTAGATTTTTAGATGGGTACTTTTACTTTTACTTGAGTAGAATTTTACAATTACAATTTTTCTGTACTTTTTCCACCTCTGGCCTTTACACAAAAGAGAAGTCAAGGGAATTTATAGGATGCTAGATTGGAAAGGGGAGGAGCTTCAGGCATGTTCCTCCTCCCAAAACCTAGTCATTTCATAACAACAATAAATAAAGGCAGCCAATCAGAATGAATTAATTTACTTATTGCTTCTCTCTCTGCTGTTTCGCAGTCATGCTGGACCACATGTCCCGGCGCTCCCGCTCCCTTCTCTCACTCTCGCTCACCTCGCTCGCCCTGGCTCTCTCCGTACTGGCCTTCTGCACCTCCTACTGGTGTGAGGGAACGCACAAAGTGGTGAAACCGCTCTGCCTATCGCCCGTCAAGATGAAGAACTGTGGCCAGAACAACAGTGAGCCTTACACTACAGGTGAGGGGTGTGTACTGTACAGAAATCATCCATTCATTATTTTTTTTCATTTGCTGATCATATAGGAGCGCTTTGTAGTTCTATAATTACAGACTGTAGTCCTGTAGAAACTGTAGTTTCTTGCCGATGCAGCCAGGTGCTTATGTTCCCTCATGTAAGACCAGCCTCCTTTCTGTTAGGATGTTTAGACACCAAAATACTCAAAAACAAAGGTCTGATTACCATTTCAACAACATATTTTACAACACTGATTAAATCTGATAAAAAAAACCCCATGAACAGTTTGTTAAGTTTGCCTCAATAATGCACAAAAAACATGATTTTTCTGCCTGTTATGGCTACTGCACCTGTGCAGATCTCCACGGCGGAGATCAGCATGCTGTGCACTTACTATCCACTCTATTAGACACTCCTACATAGCGTGACTATATTATATCTATTGAACAATTTTCTAATCATACAACTACAAAATTACATGTATTTTATTGAGATTTTAAGTGATAGACCAACACAAAATAGCACATCATTGTGACATGGAACAAAAATGGTACATGGTTTTCGAAAGTTTTTTTTTTAATATAAAGATCTAACATGCAAAAGTATTCACTCCCCTTTATAAAATTCAGTGCAATCAATTGACTTCAGAAATCACTTAATTAGTTAATAGAGTCCAGCTGTGTGTAATTTAGTCTCAGTATAAATACAGCTATTCTGTGAAGTGGTTTGTTAGAGAACACTAGTGAACAAACAGCATCATGAAGACCAAGAAACTCACCAGACAGGGTTAGATTAAAATTGAAAAAAGTATTTTACAACTGCAAACCTACCAAGACAGGGCCGTCCATCCAAACTTACAGATCGAGAAAGGAGAACACTGGTCAAAGAAACAGCCAAGAGGCTGATGATCACTCTGGAGGAGCTGCAGAAATCCACAGGTCAGGTGGGAGAATCTGTTCACAAGACAAATAAAAGTCATGCACTAAACAAATTTGGTCTTTATGGAAGAATGGCAAGAAGCAAAACATTGTTGAAATAAAGTCATTAGAAATGCTGTTTGCAGTTTGCCACCTAAATGCAAGACGCTATGTGTGGCTGAAAAGTAACACTACTCATTACCCTGAACACACTATCCCAACTGCGAAACATGGTGGTGGCTGCATTATGCTGTGGGGATGACTTTCTTCAGCAGGAACTGAGGAGCTGGTCAGAGTTAATGGGAAGATGGATGGGGTTAAATAAAGGACAATCCTGGAAAAAAAACCTGTTGGAAGCTGCAAAAGATGTAAAACAGGAACTGTTTTGCAAAGAAGACAAAAGACTTGCCGCTGTAATTAAAACGTAAAAACGTGAAAACTATGTATAATTTTTGTTTCACTTCACAATTATGTGCTACTTTGTGTTGGTCTATCACTTAAAATCTCAATGAAATACATTTCAAGTTTGTGGTTGTAAGGTGACAAAATGAAGTTAAGTTCAGAGGCTATTAAGACAGAAGCTCTAAATCGGTTGCTGCAGTTTGCGTTGGTCATCATCTTGTCCTTCATCACAGGATGTCCTTGATCACAGGATGTATTTGACTATGACTGAGGCAATTGCGTATGTGCCATCTAAAGAATGGCTAAATATGAACAGTTTGATAGACAGCGATATGATTTATCTGTTCAGTTCTTTCAGAATCACAGTTAATGTCTGAAGTGTGTGAAAGAGAAGACTCCTGCACATGTACTTGTGTGACATTATAATCTCTCTGTGATTGACAGGCTGTAATGATGCTGCCTCTCTCTCTCGCTGTATTACGCAGCAATAAGCCTGTTACAGTGGATTTGTTTAAGATCCAGTTACTTCACTTCACTCACAGTTGAATAACCTCTCAAATCACCCTGCGACACTCGCCAGCTCCCGTGATCTGCTCAGATCAGAACTAAACAAAACCCAACCCCACTGTTCTCTAGCCTCAAACAGACTAAAGCCCAATCCAGACGGGATTAGTTTATTAGGGGGTCCTCTTATGGGGGGGTCCTCTGTGATTTTATTCCCATCTGGAACGACCATGTATGTGTTTTTCTCAGATTTCCTCTGAGAAAATTACAGGTTGAATTACCTACTGTTTTTTGCTGAACTCTGTGGTCGCAAGGTTATTTTAGTCCTGTCCAGATGCACTTCTTTGAGTTTCATCACCTCGCATTTCATAAAATATCTATTTCTCCACTGCCACGCACCGTAATTACACTTTGGGCGTGCATTTCCATGGAGATCCACCGAAATACAACAGCGAGTGGAAATGGAGGAGCTACTGAACGCGATGTCATGTAACCAAAAAAGCCTAAAAACTTACTGGTTCTCCTGTTTTTTAAATTGTAGTCCGGATGCAAAAGTTTTATCACTGAGTAGAAGTGTGATTTTTTTTTTTCTCAGACGTCCACCTGAGAAACTAATCCCGCTCGGATAGCGCTTTATATACACATCCTTATATATATTTATATCATTTTTCCTACATTGTAAATTAATTATAAATCATCCAAATTATGAAGGAACACATACAAATCATGTAGTAACTTAAAAGTGGCTCTTATCTTGGGTTGCTGTTAACTTGTGGTTTTGAGGCTGGTAACTCTGATAAACTTATCCTGTACAACAAAGGAAACTCTTGCTCTTACTTCCCTGGCCAGTCCTGATCATCATGATGTTTTTGATGGTTTTTGTGACTGCACTCAAGGACACTTAACCTTAACTTGACCGGATCCAAACTTCGTAACAGGTAGCAGATTTTACCTGAAGAAATTAAGTCAGATATTTAATACTGTTTATAATTTAGAGAGGACACTTTTATTTTACTAAATGTTTAGCTTTCTCACCAGAACCCGTCAAGGACAGATTTTTTTTCACCTTAATCTTCAGTGTTTATGTTACTTATAACAGAGCAGACGATGAAACAAATGAATTACACTTTTTGCACAGTCAAAAGTTTAGACACACCTTAAATATTAACGTGTTAAACAACCTAGAATATGGTTTATATTTTAGATTTTTCAAAGTAGGTGCCAGATTCTCTTGCTTAGGTGCCAGCTTTGCATATCTTGGCTGGATTTTCTTAGACAGCTTTACAAGCTAGAGTCACCTGGAATTCAGGCTTTCAGTTAACAGCTGTGCTAAACTCGTCAAGAGTTAATTACTTGAATTTCTTGTCTCTGAATGTGTTTGAGAGCATCAGTTGTAAACATTCCTTGAAAGTATCCTTAAGTGCTCTCACAGAGACAAGATAAGATGAAAAACGTTATGATGAAACTGGCTCTCATCAGGAGTGCCCCGGGAACGGAAGAGCAAGAGTTTCATCAAAAGTTATCAGCCTCAGAAACTGCATGTTACCAACTTTTAACCTTTTGTTGTTGTGTCTTTACAGAAAGCCCAACTCCGGACCCCCGGGGACCCTCCAACAGAACGATGTCGCCAAAACGGAGGGAGGAACTGGCCAGGATTCGGCAGAGGCAGCTGGCCAACGCTGTGCATTATATCTGGGAGACAGGGGAGGACAAGTACATGTTCCGCTACTTCCACACAGGCTTCTGGGAGTCCTGTGAGAAACATGCTGATGGTGAGAGACTACACCAGCCAGAGTTCCTCACCCTGTTCCTGGGGAGAACTCTGTTCCCTGCACTGTCTTAGAGATTAATTCTCTAACACACCACCCAAACGCTAAAGTGTTTAAAGTGCAGTGCAGAGGTTCTTCAGGAGCAGAGTGAGGACTGAATCACAGCGTTCAGACTGCAGGTTTATAGCTGTAACTGCTGCAATACACACTCACACGCTAAGCCTTTACAGATACAAGCTAAATAAAGCAGAGAGGGTGTTTTTCTCTCTCTCTCTTTCTCTCGTTCTGCAGGGGAACGATGCCGCAGCTTCCTCGATCTAACCCCTGGAGAAACGCATGGTGAGGAGACTGTATGTGTGGTTATATATACGTTTGAATGGGTGTGAATGCCTGCATGTGAAAGTACCGTATCAGTTAAACGCAGAGGTGCAAAGTAATGAATTACATTTACTCAAGTTACTGTAATTGAGTAGATTTTATGAGTAATTTGTCATTTTTAAAGTAGTTTTTAAAATAGGTCATTTTACTTTTACTCAAGTACATTTTGACACAAGTAATTTACTTTGCTACATTGGAAAATTCCCAATTACTGAGTAAAAAAATGAAATGCTGGGAAAAAAACAACTGTCTGAATTAAAAATATATATTAATTGGCGCGGATGCACCGGTGCAAGGATGCTCGCGTGTGGAATAACGAGGCAATAACGTCCTCATGCAATACAAAATGTGCCCCGCCGGACAGAGCTGTCAGCTTTCAAAACGTCCACATCAAACCTGAGAAAGCATGTGGTGTAAGTACTATACTCATTAAACAATCTGCTTAAATGTTAAAAAAAACATGTAAATAGCAGTTAAAGCAAAGCAATGACAAGTTAAAATATAACAATGACCTGTAAAACTGTAAAAAATACAGTTTATAGTCATCTATGACCATAATTTTTTAACAGTAAAGAAAAAAAATTAATCATAGAAACTATGCCACTTGTTCTTGAAAATGTTTTATTTGGTGGTCTGAACAAATACTGCCTGAAAGGTCCAAATTATTATGTGGAATAATAGTTCATTAAAAACAATTTAACTTATGATTTGTTGTACTTTTTTACATCAAATAATTACAAGTAACTATGTAACTTTTACTCAAAGTACATTTTAAATTGAGTACTTTTTTACTTTTACTCGAGTAGATTTTTAGATGGGTACTTTTACTTTTACTTGGATTTTTAGTTTACTACATAATTTGAACAGACACACTGTCCCTTACACTGTTCCAAAATGTCTTGATGAATGGTCATTGGACAGCGACAGTATATTTTTGGATTAATATTAAAGACATGGAAACAATTGAGGGACACTGTAAACTGTAGTAAACTGTAAAAAAAAAAAAATCTTCTGACCTAAACCCGATTAACTAAAATGGTGATTTGGGATGAGCTGGAGCTTCACGGCGTGAAGGAAAAGTAGCAACTATTGTTCAGCACCTCCAGGAACTCCTTCAAGACGCTGAGAAAACTATTCCAGACATGAGAGAGTCTGCAGATCTGTCCTCAAAGATAAAGGTGGCTACTTTTACCTTCTAGCTTTCTAAAGTATAAAACATATTCTGGTTTGTTTAAAACTCTTCATTTACAAAATAATTCCACATTTGTTTCTGTAGAGCTTTAATATAGTCTTAAATATTAGATTTTGGCTGGTACTGTATATATACTGTATTTACTATATGTACAATAGTTGGAGTGGTGAATCTTAATAGCTCATAACTTCTAAATAAGTTAATGTTGTGCGTTTAACTTAAAATCTCCTGAGATAAGTTGGAACAATAAAGATCTCCTGAGTTCCTTAGGGATCAGTTGGACTGAAGACGCTCCTTTAAAACATTTTGACATTGTGAGAAGAGCTGGAGCGATTAATCTCAAGCCCTCAAGCACTTTGGAATGGGAGTAGTGAAGCCTCCTCAGCCCACCCTTTACAGCTATAACAGCTTCAGATCTTCTGGAAAGGCTTTCTACAAGGTTTAATATTGTGTTTATGGGATTTTTTTTATCATTATTCCAGAAGAAGAAGCATTTGTGTGGTCGGATGATGATGGTGGAGAAGGTCTAGCTCAAGTCTTGCTATAATTTGTTCCAAAGGTGTTCTCTGTTGGGTTGAGGTTAGGACTCTGTGCAGGCCAGTTAAGTTCCTCCACTCTAAACTCGCTCATCCATGTCTTTATGGACCTTGCAAACTTTTTTTTACAAATTTGGAAGCATGAAATTATCCAAAATCTCTTGGTTTGTTGAGGCCTGAAGAGTTCCTTTCAAAAAAAAAATATGCTTTGGAAAGACCCAATAAGCCAGTTAATGCAAGGACATTCATCTACGTCATTGAGATAAACCAGTTTTGTTAAGAAGAATAGGGAAAAAATTCTCCAATAATTGGAGGTTTTAGCTACTAGAAGGTTCTATACCTTGGATCATTTGGGTTAAAAAGTTCTATCTCGATCTATGAACACATTTTCCACTGTTTGCACCACTTGGTCTACTCCTCCCCGGTTCTCACCCCCTCTCTCTCTCTTTCGCTCTCTCTCTCCTGAAGGTGTCCTCTGGTTGTCCATGGTTTCTGAGTTCATGTACATCAGTTTGCTGGGGATGGGTTTCCTGCTGATGTGGCTGGAGGTTTTGTGTTCTCATAAAGAGATGCACGCTCTTAAAATCAATGCCTTCGCCGCCATATGCACTGTGCTGTCAGGTAGGAGGCTAAGCTCGTGCTCTGCTGATCTGAAGATTGTAGGAGTATGATGTTCAGTGTAACTCTCTCTCTGTCTCTCTCTCTCTCTGTTCATCTGTCCCAGGCCTCATGGGGATGGTGGCTCATATGATGTACACTACTGTCTTCCAGCTGACTGTTATAGTTGGACCCAAAGACTGGAGGCCGCAGAGCTGGGACTACGGCTGGTCGTTTGCGTGAGTTGCTTCATCTTTCAATCCAAATTCATCCAACTGTAGCATATTACCTGATTTCACACATGGACAATGTGAAGGTCATCTTTGATTACTTTGTGCTCATTTTGAACTACTGTTGTGACAGTGGATCTCAGTTTAATTGTACAGTATCTCATTGAGCACAAAATTGAGTACACTCCTCACATATGGATATATGACACTTTGATGCAATGTAAATATATATATAACAGTGTAACAGTGTAAATTTGCTTATATATAACAGTGCCAATTTGCTGTGCCCTCAAAATATCTCAACACACAGCTTAATTTCCAAGTGAGTACACCGCTAATTAAAAAAAAAGCCCAAATTGTGCCCAAATTGTCAATATATTGTGTGGCCATGCAGCTCACTAGAGCTTCAAAGGTTGCCAAAGTTCTAATCCTCCTTCACTCCTTCATGACGATATCACAGAGCTGATTAATGTTAGGGACCTTGCTCTGCCCCACTTTCCATTTGAGGATGCCCCACAGATGCTCAATTGGGTTTAGGCCTGGAGACATACTTGGCCTACCAGCATGCTCATTGGTCGCCCCTTCCTCCTTTTTAGGGTTATTTAGGTATTTAGAGCATAGTATGTTAGTTGAGCTTTGTTAGAGTGTTATTCACTCTTGGTTTTGGGGTGGAAGGTGCACAAGAGTCTCCACCAGTGGAATTGCCATTAGAAGACAAAACCAGGATTGTTTAGACTTCTTTACATTTTTTTTCTGCTCTTGGTTTGAAATAGCATATACAGATTTTTATATCTGGCCATGGTGATCCACTCACTTTAACATTCAAGATCACCCAATTGTAATTCTCTAACCATAACCTTCCTCCCTCTCCCCTCAGGTTGGCCTGGGTGTCCTTCAGCTGCTGCATGGGTGCCGCCGTGCTCACCCTCAACTCCTACACCAAAACCATCATCGAGATGCGGCACCGCCAGCGGCTCCGGCTGGAGGAGTCCCGGGCTGCCAGCCGCGCTCCGGCCTACGAGGAGGTGGTGCCGGGGGCAGGAGGACCGGGGCTGTACTCCGTCAGCAGCCTTCTGCACTGCCCCAACGGCATGATGGACACGATGTGGGCGGACGGCAGCATGGGGGTGGTGGGGGACGGAGACGTCCCCACGCTGGTGCTGGTAGGGGGCTGCGGACCGGAAGGCTGCGAGGATTGCGAGAGAGAGATGGACGAAATGGAGGACGCCATGGACAGAGACAGAACGGATTCACCGTGTTAAAGTTTCGACGTTTGGACCAAAATATTAGTCAACAGTGTAGTCAATCAGACAAACCAACCAATGAAAGCTTAAACCCCACCAATTAGCATGGTGCCAATAGCTTAAACTACACTGTGCGATGTGTCCCAGCCAAGATAAGACAGTGGGGAAAATAAGTATTTGGTACACTGTTGAATTTGTGAGTTTTCCCACCTACAAAAAATGAAGAGGTCTGTTACCCTGGCTGTGTGTTCTGGGTCATTGTCTTGCTGGAAGACCCAGCCAAGACCCATATTTTCAATGCTTTTACTGAGAGAAGTTGGAGGTAGTTGGCCATAATCTTGCAATACATGAACCCACAATTCTCCTTCACTACATGCAGTCATTCTGTCCCCCAATGTATGATGCTTCCACCCCCATGCTTCACGGTTGGGAGGGTGTTCTTGGATGAATGAATTGTTAGAAAATCATTTAATATAATTTTCTGGTACCTATGATAAAAATGACAGGCCTCTCCATTCTTTGCACAACTGGCTACCAAAACATTATGTCCATGGGCCAACATGCTCATATTTGTACCTGTGTGTTACTGGGACTCAGCTGCGCTTCCCAAATGGGCACCATCATTATACCTTAATTCAAGCTAATATGAATCTAACCTAGACCCCATGTGCAGTGTACAACCCAGATGGGACCCATGTTTAACCCCTCCTTGCCCCATGACCGATGCTGTTGGGTTCCATCACTTATATTCACTATTGAATGTCAACATAGAACCAAAAGACATGACTTTCTGGGACTGTCTGACTGTTTATGGGTCAGACCAAGATTATGGTGCTCTGTAAAGATGGTGCCCTTTTGGAAAACCCAACAGGGTCCCAGTTAAAATATATATGTGCCCCATGCTGACCTGCCCTGGAGCCCACTTAGCCCACATTCCACAGAGTTGTAGCACTGTAGCACCATGCTGACTGGTGGGATATACTGTACAGTCTGATCATCCATAACATTATGACCACCAGAGCATCGATATGACCAGTGGGCAGCATGCTGTGACCACTGATAAAGAACTAGAGGATGAACCCAACACAAACTGTTCAGAAACAGATTCAGGACTGCTATAGGTGATGTGGATTGAGTGGATAGTAGGTAAACAGAGTTTAAAAACTCCAGCAGCACTGTAGCACTGTCTAAACCAGTCCCTGTACCAGCACAACACACACTAACACCTCATACACCACCACCACCATGCTAATCAGAGTCACTACAGTGCTACACTACAGTCTATAATTGTTGCTCTACATTAACTACATCAATGTATCAATGGTGTAGAAACAAAAAGGTGGTCATAATGCTATGATTGTCCGTATCTGAGCTGATTGATAAAAAATAAAATTGTAGGTAAAGCTGTGATTTTAAAGAGCACAGGAACTGCCTGAACTGCTGATCAAGCTTTAACAATAGCAATGTGAATGTATTGTCCGGCTTCAGGATTCTGAGGTGTGAAACGCTGGTGCTGGAATCTTTCGCAAGAGGATCATTCAATAAATGGATTTAGCGTCTGGGAGCTGTTTGGAATGAAATTTCACGGAACGTTGAATGGATTAGTCTTGGATTGCGTAAGGACGAGATGCTTTCTTTTCAGGACTGTTTTTATTATTATTATTAATATTTATTTATTTATTTGACTTGATGTTATTCTCGTTTGGGATATTTTTGGTGCAGAATTAAGATGCAGAATGAATTTTTAAACTGACACTGTTGGGCCCTTAAGCAAGACTTCTTAACCCTCACTGCTGCAGTGGCGCCGTGGCCTGGATGACCCTGCGCTCTGAACTGATACATATCTGAATGAGGCAAAGGTCAAGAGTGTAAATATATTATTAGACAGCAAGTAAAAAGTCAGATATGGAAGTTTGGAACTTTTTTACTCTGCGATCCCATTTTTAAGGAGAAATTCAGTGTGAAATGGACTTGGGGTGCTGTGAAACATGATAACACATGTCAACTTCTGTCGAACTTTTGTCGAATAGCAAATCTCTGTTTGCCTCCAGCATTCTGAAATAAAGTGCTTTAAGCCGATGCTCCCAATAAACGTAAAAGGCTAGTTATAGGGGCATAGTTTGCCCATTAGGGGTGTATTGGTACAGAAAATTCATGGCTCAGTTCACACTTCAGTATAAACCCCACAATTCTGTAAGTTTTTGGTACATTTTCAGTGCAGTTGGTGGAAAAAATTAAGAGGCAGGGCATAACAATGGAACTTCATTATACCCATGTTTTGTTTTTTTGGATGGACTATTGTAACTGGGCTTTTATTAAATGCTTGAAACCAGGGTTCTTTAAGACCTTTTTGGAACAAACGTTGAGCCTGATTGTGGCGCTTTATTAAGAACAAAAACAACAGCATTACTTTAACTGTTTAAACTACGCATATGTTTTTTTTCTATGCCCCTTGCACAGGTTTTAAGATAGAGCCCTTCGTCTTACTTTTCTTGGGCAGTCCTGATAAGTGCCAGTTTCGTCATGTTTTAGATATTTTTCGCAACTGCACTTGAGGATATCGAGTGCTTGAGGATATTGAAATATTTCTTTACCTAGTTGAGTAGTTCTTGCCATAATATGGATTAGAACAGGGGTGTCCAAACTATGGCCTGCGGGCCATTTGCGGCCCGTTTCCTTTTTTGGAGCGGCCCGCGCGGTATTTTAGAAATAGAATGAAAGTTGGCCCGCTGTTAAGCAGGTTTTTATAATGTGAGATTCAAAGTTTGAACGCTAGGTGTCAGAAACGGGCCAAAGAGTCTAAAAGTGGAGAGAGTGCGCATTTGTAGCGCAGAAAAACGGGCCAAAGAGTCTAAAAGCGGAGAGGGTGCGCATTTCTAGCGCAGAAAAACGGGACAAAGAGTCTAAAAGTGGAGAGGGTGCGCATTTCTAGTGCAGAAAATCGGGCCAAAGAGTCTAAAAGTGGAGAGGGTGCGCATTTCTAGCACAGAAAAATGGCCCAAAGAGTCTAAAAGTGGAGAGGGTGCGCATTTCTAGCACAGAAAAATGGCCCAAAGAGTCTAAAAGCGGAGAGGGTGCGCATTTCTAGCGCAGGAAAATCGGGCTAAAGAGTCTAAAAGTGGAGAGGGTGCGCATTTCTAGCGCAGAAAATCGGGCCAAAGAGTCTAAAAGCGGAGAGGGTGCGCATTTCTAGCGCAGGAAAATCGGGCCAAAGAGTCTAAAAGTGGAGAGGGTGCGCATTTCTAGTGCAGGAAAATGTAATTAAGGAGTTTAATATTAAGAGACATCATGAAATTAAACATCAATTTGAAAAATCTTAGTTTACACAACACTGTCAAAGATAAAGATCAAGTAAAATGTTGTGTAAATGAAATAATCAGGAAAAGTTTGGACACCCCTGAATTAGAACATTAATCAAATAGAGCTATTCACTGTATACCTGTAACTCTACCTCTTCAAAACTTTACAATTGATGCTCTCAAACACTTTATTAAGAGACAAGAAATTCAAGTAATTGAAATGTGTAAAAATAGAATGTTGGTGGGGGTAAAGATAGCAATGAACGTTGCCACGGCCCTTGCACAGGGTGTACGATAGGCCGCATAGAGGAATAAATGCTATCTGCCAACTATATTCCTCAGCCAAAGGGAATGTAGCCCTGGTGGGCAAGACTACACACTAATGGTGAGTTTGGGGTAAAATAGCAGGTGCCAGGAACCAATAGGGAAGATGTACTTTATTGTGTAATGTACTAAGAAATGTTAAGTAGACTGTATGTTATTTCTAATGTGTTTCAGCTGTTAATTTTTTTATTTAATTACCAACATTATGAAGAAAAGTCATTGCAAATTACCTCATATTTACTGAGTTTCTTTTATTAATTGTTTTTTTTTTACAGCGTAGAGAGAAAGAAAGAAAGAGAGAGAGAAAGAGAGAGAGAGAGAGGCGGCTGTAGACAGAGAGATTGGAGATTTGGTGAAGTCTGCTTTGCCGTGTTGGACAGCAGATTATGACAGTAATCCTGTGTGACGGTGAGGGGGAGACAGAATGAACAGTAAATAGTATTATGAAATGCATTTTGGAGAACAGATATCCTCATATTAAACCTGCTTACACAATACACACACACACACACACACTTACGCACATGCAGTGTCACATTCACTTGCACGCACAGAGGATGAGAATTTCTATTCACCAGTCCCGGGCCAAGTCCAACCTTATGGCTTACACACACACACGGACACACACACACACACACACATGGACACACAGCTAATCCAGGATTATAAGTAAATATCAGTTCGTGTAAAATCTCTTTTCCTCTCCCAAACAAAAATTACAGGCAAACACATCAAAACCACCATCCCACCACCATCACTACCATCCACCATCAGCTCATATTCAACATTTATAATCATATTAAACTAATAACTGATGCTAACTGAGATTTTTTTTTATATGGCTCTTTTTACAACTGATTGAACTGTGGTGGACAGAAAATCAGAAAAAAACTGTATGACAGGACAGTGTTTCAGGGAGCCTCCGTGTCTATGTTACCTTCTGGCTCTTTCACTTTGGTTAGGCTGTTATATTCAGATCTGCCGGAGTCATTAAATAAACACACTCTGATAATGTTTCATATCGTCAGCGCTCCATGAATCCATTTAAAACAAATTCCATTGTTCTGCTTTCCTCTGTGCATGTTCTACCCACAGGTTTACCATTCCACTGTCCGACCCATACACTGTGTATAGCTGTTATGTTTGGAGAACGAGAAACACTAAATTCCAGCAAAAAAACTTTTTCCATCTGTAAAACATGGTGGTGGAAGTTTCATGGATTTGGCCTGCTCTGCTGCATTGGTTGAAAAATTAGTTCTAAATAATAATACCAGATGTTTTTACCTCCATGATTTCAGTAGGTACTGGAATGGATCTAAACTTCTTAACAGGTAGCAGATCTTACCTGAAGATGAAGTCAGATATTTAATACTGCTTATAAATCAGAAACCACACAGACGCACACAGCTCCTCTGACACTTTTATTCCACTGAATGTTCAGCTTTTCCCACCAGAACCAACAGAGTAATTACAAAACAGAGTCTAAAGGCATTCTAGGACATCTTATTTCACCTTAATCTCCAGTGTTTATGTTAATTTAAACAGGACAGATGAAACAAATGCATCACATTTTATGTACAGTACCAGTCAAAAGTTTTGGCACACCTTAAATTTTGTGCTTTTTTTTTTTATTACTTTAAAATGTTTCGCATTGTACTAAGAAAAACATGTGGAATTATTTAGTAAATAAAAAAATGTGTAAAACAAACCACAATATGTTTTATATTTAGTAGCACCTCTTGCTTAGATGACAGATTTGCACATCTTGGCTGTATTTTCAGAGTCATCTGGAATTTAGGCTTTCAGTTAACAGCTGTGCTGAACTTATCAAGAGTTAATTGAAGAGGTAGAGCTGGTATACAGCGAATAGCTCTATTTGAGTAATGTTTTAATACATATCGTGGCAAGAATTACTCAACTAAGTAAAAAAAATTAAATACATTTAAAAGTATCCTCAAGTGCAGTCGCAAAAACCCTTTAAAAATTATGTTGAAACTGGCACTTATCAGGACTGCCCCAGAAAAGGCCCTATCTTACATCGTGTGCAAGGGGCGACATAATGCTCATTGCTTATCGCATAAAAAGACACATAGCAGTGCACAAACCCAACTTTTATATCAATAAAAAACAAAATACAAAATGAGCTGCTTGCTCACCTTTACAGGTCAGTCTCCTCTGCTGAGAAGCACCGTTAAAATAGCAATCCGCCAAAGTCAGAGCACACCCGGCTCTTAAACGGAATGGCCAGTGGCTCACTGATTGGTTTATTTCACGTTATGCCCAAAGCATGCCCATGATTAATTAAGAGAATTAGTTCATGCCTTTTGTGTGCCTCGAGCTGCGCAAGACACACTAACACGCCCTAAATCAAGCTACACGGTTGGTGGTTCATCTATAGATTTGATAAATTAGGGCACCAAGAATTAGTATTTTGGTTTGTTTAACACTTTTTATTTACTACATGATTCATTATGTGTTCCTCCATAGTCTGGATGACTTCAGTATTCATTTATAATGTAGAAAAAAAAACATGTAATGAGAAGCTGTGTCTAAACTTTTACTGGCACTGTATATTTTACTGCAACCACAGAGAAAAAAAAATACAAACAAAAATACACAACAAAACAAAATAAAACTGGACTGCCACTGAATTAAAGCTACATTAAACACTGAGAACATGTTGGGCACTGTCAGAACTTGTGTTATGAACAACATCAAATATAAAAATATAGACTGTGCTGTGGAGTGGACACTGTGTTACACTGCTCATCACTAACGTTACACTACAGTAATCAGGAAGTTACAGTGGATGGAATATAACGGTATTTACAAAATGAGCGCAGGACAGCACTAGAGCGTAAGAGAGAGAGAGAGAGAGAGAGCAAGAGAGAGAGAGAGAGAGCGAGAGAGCGAGGAGAGTGAGGACTGGAGGAGGAACAGGGTCCGGACTTTTCTATTTGGTGGGCACGTACTGGATTAGACGCAGGGCATTATCATTTTCCATCACACCCTGAATAAACTCGCCCTCGTGCAACCGTTCTAAAAGAGAGAGAGAGAAAGAGAGAGAGAAAGAGACAGAGAGAGCGAGAGATTATAACATCATTAATATCCAGAATGCAGCTCTAATAACGTTAATATCCGGATTAAAGCTTGAATAACATTACTATTCAAAATAATGTTCTAATAACATTAGTATCCAGAATGACGTTTTCATAAAAACATTACAATTAAGAATAAAGTTAAAATAACATTAATATCCAGAATGAAGTTCTAATAATGACATTAATATTCATAATAAAGCTCTAATATTAACATTAATATCCAGAATGAAGTTCTAATATTAACATTAATATCCAGAATGAAGCTCTAATAACATTAATATCCAGAATGAAGCTCTAATAACATTAATATCCAGAATGAAGCTCTAATAACATTAATATCCAGAATGAAGTTCTAATAATAACATTTATATCCAGAATGAAGCTCTAATAACATTAATATCCAGTATGAAGCTCTAATAACATTAATATCCAGAATGAAGCTCTAATAACATTAATATCCAGAATGAAGCTTTAATAACATTAATATCCAGAATGAAGCTCTAATAACATTAATATCCAGAATGAAGCTCTAATAACATTAATATCCAGTATGAAGCTCTAATAACATTAATATCCAGAATGAAGCTCTAATAACATTAATATCCAGAATGAAACTCTAATAACATTAATATCCAGAATGAAGCTCTAATAACATTAATATCCAGAATGAAGCTCTAATAACATTAATATCCAGAATGAAGCTCTAATATTAACATTAATATCCAGTATGAAGCTTTAATAACATTAATATCCAGAATGAAGCTCTAATACCATTAATATCCAGAATGAAGCTCTAATATTAACATTAATATCCAGAATGAAGCTCTAATAACATTAATATCCAGAATGAAGCTCTAATAACATTAATATCCAGAATGAAGCTCTAATAACATTAATATCCAGAATGAAGCTCTAATAACATTAATATCCAGAATGAAACTCTAATAACATTAATATCCAGAATGAAGCTCTAATAACATTAATATCCAGAATGAAGCTCTAATAACATTAATATCCAGAATGAAGCTCTAATATTAACATTAATATCCAGTATGAAGCTTTAATAACATTAATATCCAGAATGAAGCTCTAATACCATTAATATCCAGAATGAAGCTCTAATATTAACATTAATATCCAGAATGAAGCTCTAATATTAACATTAATATCCAGAATGAAGCTCTAATAATAACATTAATATCCAGAATGAAGCTCCAATATTAACATTAATATCCAGAATGGAGCTCTAATAACATTAATATCCAGAATGAAGCTCTAATAACATTAATATCCAGTATGAAGCTCTAATATTAACATTAATATCCAGAATGAAGCTCTAATAACATTAATATCCAGTATGAAGCTCTAATAACATTAATATCCAGTATGAAGCTCTAATATTAACATTAATATCCAGAATGAAGCTCTAATAACATTAATATCCAGAATGAAGCTCTAATATTAACATTAATATCCAGAATGAAGCTCTAATAACATTAATATCCAGTATGAAGCTCTAATAACATTAATATACAGAATGAAGTTCTAATAACATTAATATCCAGTATGAAGCTCTAATAACATTAATATCCAGAATGAAGCTCTAATAACATTAATATCCAGAATGAAGCTCTAATAACATTAATATCCAGAATGAAGCTCTAATAACATTAATATCCAGAATGAAGCTCTAATAACATTAATATCCAGTATGAAGCTCTAATAACATTAATATCCAGAATGAAGCTCTAATAACATTAATATCCAGAATGAAGCTCTAATAACATTAATATCCAGAATGAAGCTCTAATAACATTAATATCCAGAATGAAGCTCTAATAACATTAATATCCAGAATGAAGCTCTAATATTAACATTAATATCCAGTATGAAGCTTTAATAACATTAATATCCAGAATGGAGCTCTAATAACATTAATATCCAGAATGAAGCTCTAATAACATTAATATCCAGTATGAAGCTCTAATATTAACATTAATATCCAGAATGAAGCTCTAATAACATTAATATCCAGTATGAAGCTCTAATAACATTAATATCCAGTATGAAGCTCTAATATTAACATTAATATCCAGAATGAAGCTCTAATAACATTAATATCCAGAATGAAGCTCTAATATTAACATTAATATCCAGAATGAAGCTCTAATAACATTAATATCCAGTATGAAGCTCTAATAACATTAATATACAGAATGAAGTTCTAATAACATTAATATCCAGTATGAAGCTCTAATAACATTAATATCCAGAATGAAGCTCTAATAACATTAATATCCAGAATGAAGCTCTAATAACATTAATATCCAGAATGAAGCTCTAATAACATTAATATCCAGAATGAAGCTCTAATAACATTAATATCCAGTATGAAGCTCTAATAACATTAATATCCAGAATGAAGCTCTAATAACATTAATATCCAGAATGAAGCTCTAATAACATTAATATCCAGAATGAAGCTCTAATAACATTAATATCCAGTATGAAGCTCTAATAACATTAATATCCAGAATGAAGCTCTAATAACATTAATATCCAGAATGAAGCTCTAATAACATTAATATCCAGAATGAAGCTCTAATATTAACATTAATATCCAGTATGAAGCTTTAATAACATTAATATCCAGAATGAAGCTCTAATACCATTAATATCCAGAATGAAGCTCTAATATTAACATTAATATCCAGAATGAAGCTCTAATAACATTAATATCCAGAATGAAGCTCTAATAACATTAATATCCAGTATGAAGCTCTAATAACATTAATATCCAGAATGAAGCTCTAATAACATTAATATCCAGAATGAAACTCTAATAACATTAATATCCAGAATGAAGCTCTAATAACATTAATATCCAGAATGAAGCTCTAATAACATTAATATCCAGAATGAAGCTCTAATATTAACATTAATATCCAGTATGAAGCTTTAATAACATTAATATCCAGAATGAAGCTCTAATACCATTAATATCCAGAATGAAGCTCTAATATTAACATTAATATCCAGAATGAAGCTCTAATATTAACATTAATATCCAGAATGAAGCTCTAATAATAACATTAATATCCAGAATGAAGCTCCAATATTAACATTAATATCCAGAATGGAGCTCTAATAACATTAATATCCAGAATGAAGCTCTAATAACATTAATATCCAGTATGAAGCTCTAATATTAACATTAATATCCAGAATGAAGCTCTAATAACATTAATATCCAGTATGAAGCTCTAATAACATTAATATCCAGTATGAAGCTCTAATATTAACATTAATATCCAGAATGAAGCTCTAATAACATTAATATCCAGAATGAAGCTCTAATATTAACATTAATATCCAGAATGAAGCTCTAATAACATTAATATCCAGTATGAAGCTCTAATAACATTAATATCCAGAATGAAGCTCTAATAACATTAATATCCAGAATGAAGCTCTAATAACATTAATATCCAGAATGAAGCTCTAATAACATTAATATCCAGAATGAAGCTCTAAAAACATTAATATCCAGAATGAAGCTCTAATATTAACATTAATATCCAGTATGAAGCTCTAATAGTATTAATCTCCAGAATGAATCTGAATTAACATTAATATCCATTATTCACAATTTAAAGGTGAATAACACATTTTGAAAAGATTATAGTTAACATGTTCAATTTAAGGTTCAGAATTGTAATTTATTAAAATAATCTAGTTATGATTCTATGTATTTCTATTGTAATAAGTTATTAAATGTATATTGAGTGGTGAACTGTGGTGTAAATTCTCACCAGTCTCTGACTTGTTGAAGTAAGACCACAGTTTATCTGCTCTCTTCTCTGGAGTGTTCTCGTCTGCTGGGAGCCTCTCCAGCTCCTCCTTAGGAATCATCCTAAAGATGGCCTGAGAGAGGAGACACGAGAGATAACGTCAGAACTGTCAGAATCATCAGCAGGATGTTCTTACTGCTGTTCTGAGGAGGGAGTAACTTATACAATACTTTCAATACTCAGCAAAACATCGATTCAACATCCTCGACTCAAATAAACTCCATAAACTCCACATACACCACCAACTTAACACCACTGACTCACTCAACACAAAATCATCAGCTCTACTCAACATATCACAGCACCCTCATACCAACATAGCACCATAAGCTCACAACACCATTACTGACTCAACTCAATAAAACACCATTAATACACATTATCAATGTTACACAAAAAACAAATAACTCAAACCAACACCATAAGCGCAACACAACACCACTGACTCTACACATCATCAGTTTTACCAATCAGCTCAACACAACACCAATAACTCAACTCAACACATCATCACAGTACTTCATATCAACATAGCACTGTCAACTTAACAAAAAAACTGTATCAGGTCATCACATCATCAACTCAACACAGCACCATCATCTCAACATAACATTATCAACTTAACACAACACCAAAGCAACACAACACCATTAATTTAACACAACACCAAAACCTCATCAAAACAACATCAACTCAACACAATTCATTCAACGCAGCACCATCAACTCAGTAGAACACCACTAACTCAACACAACAGTATCAAATAAATACAGCGCCATCATCTTAACACAGCACCACCAATTCAACACAGCACCATTAACTCAACACAACATCTAATCACTACAATACCGCTAAGTCAAACACAGCACCATCAATTCAACACAGCACCATCAACTCAACACAACATCTAATCACTACAACACCGTTAAGTCAAACACAGCACCATTAACTCAATAAAACACCATCAACTCCAACATAGCACCACCAACTCAACACAACAAAATCAACTCCAACTAAACACAACACTATCAACTCAACACATCATTAACTCAAACACCATCAACTCCAACATATCACCACCAACTCAACACAACAAAATCAACTCCAACTAAACACAACACTATCAACTCAACACATCATTAACTCAAACACCATCAACTCCAACATATCACCACCAACTCAACACAACAAAATCAACTCCAACTGAACACAACATTATCAACTCAACACATCATTAACTCAAACACCATTAACTCCAACATATCACCACCAACTCAACACAACAAAATAAACTCCAACTAAACACAACACTATCAACTCAACACATCATTAACTCAAACCCTATCAATTTCAACATATCACCACCAACTCAACACAGCCCGTAAGTTTTCATAGCAAATTCAAATAATGACAATAATAACAAATATGAAACTTAAGCTTGACAGCTTAATCAAATGTATTTGTAACATTAATGAATCCATGTAATCATAATACAAAAAGGAAGTAAATGAATGAAATAATATAAAATAATCTAGAATTGTAGTCGAGAATCTGTAAAGGTACGTATCATAGTGTATCACAGACAGTGTAGTGGCTATGGCTTTTATTATACATTTTTAACACTGCGTGAATAAAGAGGGATACAGGCTGGACTATTTTTGTGTAGTGTGTTACAGTTAGAACTTAACAATTAGTCCACACTGAAATTTGGAGTCTATTGAGTCTATTTTTTATTTCGAACTATATTTTATCATTTTTATAATAGACATGGACCCAACTCAACTCAACAATGTCAGAATTGAATGATACCATTTAAAAAGCTGAGTTTGTCTCCACCTGCAGGTTTCAGCTTCTAAGTTAATGTCGTGAACACATTCAGTTCACATTCAGTCCACTGAACCTCTGCTGCATTCTCAATACATCAGTTTATCATTTAAGAGAAAAACAATTTATAATCACAGTTTACACTGAAGCCCAGATTAGTTTAGTAGGTATAATTTACCACTGTTCCAGGTAACATATGGTCCCAGTTACAGTCCTAAAATGTTACAGTAACTTTACCACTATAATTAATATTTTTGAGCTACACTATATTCAACACTATATGTAGTTATATATTAATTAAACACTCATCAGTGTTAACAACAGGTAGAAAAACTCTTATTATTTTCAAATTAGTTTACTTTTGTATATTGTATTGCTTTCTGACTTAATTGTTAAATTCACTACTTTCACAAAAAAAAAAAAAAAAAACAATACACCTGGAAATCTAAAGGAAATGATCAAATGTTAGCTATACTGCAGAATAAATTACCTATTAATGCTGAGCTAGCTTTATTTAGAACAGGAGATAACATGTAAGGTTGCCAAACAAGCAGTAATTCCCTAATAATACATCATAATAAACCCTCCGGAGGAGACCCTTATCCACCCTCCAACACAACACCAAGATAGTGAATAACGCTCCACTAGTGGATCCAGCACAACCAAATCCAGTTTATCTAAAATTAATACAAATAACATATAAAAACTCAGACATACACAAGTAACAACCAACATAAAACTATATTCATTGAATTTACTCTTTTTAAAGTGACTGCAGTCGGTTAATCACCCAATCCCCAGCATTCCCCAATCATGTATTCAAACGGACTGAGCTAACTGTGCAATGCTAATGTTTTCCTAACAGCATGCTAAGCCTGTTCTTCCTCTAGCGCTGAGCTGATTTAGCGTAGCCGAGCGCCAGCTCCATCTGCACCTAATTCTGAGATTTCTGCTGGGTTAATCACTGAGCTGGAGAAAATCTCCATATCCCACTGACCTCCATTCACTTCTAATGCTGAATGCTCATTTACACAGTTTTCAGACTGCCCACGTTGGGAAAGGCGGCTGGGGAACAGAAGCTTTTAGATATATCAGATACAAGGAGGCGGACCCTGGATTTAGCTGTGCCACCGAGATCTTTCAAAATCATAAAATCATACCTCATATACCTCTTTTTACACAAGTTAGAACAGGTCTATGTGCTATACGAAACATGTGCAAGTTCTTTACAAAAAAAAATAACTCATGACAAGCTCTTTTATCAGAAAGAGCCATTTAAGGGCTCTGACACTTAAATGCAAATAAGTGGTAGCTGGCCACAACATACAAAAGCACATAAAAGAAGTTAGTTTTGCCTTAAATATATCGCCTTTAATGTTTACCAGCCTTGGTTGATTTAGCTGGTTTCGTATGGTCTGCACTGGTCTTTTTATGGTGAAAGTTGTCCAGAATCTGGTCATCCAGATTAAAAAAAAAAAAAAAACATACCTTATGCTGGTAATCTGGCTTTAACCAGCACTTTGCATGTAATGTGGTTTTGCAGGACATGCTTCAACGTTTAGCTTCACACTTTTTTTTATTTAAAAAAATCCACAGTGTTCTCCTGTAATCTTTTTATCTGAAACAATGTGTCATGATTTTACAAAAAAAATAATAAGCTGAATAAATGAACTACCTGTATTTTAACAGTTAGTAACTGATGATTTAAAGAAACAAACTGTGAAATGTCAAAGTTACTTCTGTTATGCAGATATATAACTGTTAAAGTACAGTTTATAAATACAAATAAATATGTAAGATAAATGTAAAAAGATATATATTGGGTACAGTCTTTCCTTCAATAAAGTCATATTATGTAATTTTAAAAGTCACAGTGGAGGGTTCCCATGATGCTTTGTGTTTATTTGGAATTTGTATTTAGTTAGAAAGAAAGGTTGGCTGGATGTTTTGGTGAGGGTGGCTGTATGCTTTGGTGAAGTTGTCTAAACGTTTTGATGAGGTTATCTGGATGGTTGGGTATGGTCGGCTGGCTATTTGTGTGGGGTTGCTGGATGTTTGGGTGAGGCTATCTGGACTTTTTGGTAAAGTTATCTGAATGTTTGGGTGAGGTTGGCAGGATTTGGGTGAAATTGTCTAAATGTTTGGGTGATGTTATCTGGATGTTTTGGTGAGGGTGGCTGTATGTTTGGGGTGAAGTTGTCTAAATGTTTGCTTGAGGTTCTCTGGATGTTTTGTTGATGTTGAGTAATTGTTTTAGTTAGGTAGACTGAATGTTTTGGTGAGGTTGCTGAATGTTTTGTTGAGGTTGTCTGGATGTTTTTGGTGACGTATCTGAATCTACAGAGTGCTACAGTAGCTCTGGAACAAATGTTAAGTTTAGTGTTCATTTTACAGTTTATAATTTCAAAATAAACAGTAAAATAATGTAATTTCACATTTTCACATTACAGATTACAGGTAATAAATGTATTTGGAACACCTCTGACTGTTTAATTACACTTGGGGGGTTTAATTTAACAGTACTTTTCTGGTTTTTTGAAGATAAATACTGTAAAAAGTGAAAAGTGAAAGTGAAAAAGTAATTTACCATTTTAAGTCTTACGGAAAAAGTTTTTTTTTCTGGCATCCCTGCCAGATTCTCATTAGGGTTGAATTAGGGATGCTATTGATGGGTCGGCCGTGGATAGGTCGGTTGTTGACTGATCTTAGATTTGTGTTCCCTCTTTAAAACTCTGGTTAAATATGGACCTGGGCTTCAGCGCCTTTAGCCAAGAAGGCAGTCTCACTTAAGCCTCAGATTAGAACCAGTGCCAAAGCCTCTGGCAAGCTGTCAACACTGCCTTGTCACATCGCATCGTATTCCTCCCTAAACACTGTTTTAACTTCAATCATTGCTGCACTTTCCACAGTCAGAAAAGTCTGCGGTGATGCCGTATGGATGGCGTATGGTGGGAAACCTTCTGTGAGAGGGTAGCACCAAAACAACGGTTTTGTATGAATTGAAAATGATCGATTGAAAATGCTCCGAGACGCTGATGGACTTCAGTGAAAGTATATTTTAGTTTGGGATAAAGAGTGATTTGTTTTCTCAGTTTTCACTGTTTGGACAGAAGTGTCCTGTTCACTCTCTATATCTCCCTTCATCCCTTGCTCATGTGATCTTTCAGTCTGAGGTTAAGTCGTAATCTAAGCCAGATTAGACTGTCTTGTGGGTTCTAGATCCCCCAGATTTCCCTCCTCCTTTTGTCTACCAGACCTTCTCCAATCAGTGAGATGTGTGCTCCAGGTAATTCCATGTGAGTCTAAAAGAGTGAAGCGTGGGTACTGTAATAATAAATCACACTGTGATAGGACTGGAGCGAGGGTACTGTAATAATAAATCACACTGTGATAGGACTGGAGCGAGGGTACTGTAATAATAAATCACACTGTGATAGGACTGGAGTGAGGGTACTGTAATAATAAATCACACTGTGATAGGACTGGAGCGAGGGTACTGTAATAATAATAAAGCACACTGTGATAGGACTGGAGCGAGGGTACTGTAATAATAAATCACACTGTGATAGGACTGGAGAGAGGGTACTGTAATAATAAATCACACTGTGATAGGACTGGAGCGAGGGTACTGTAATAATAATAAAGCACACTGTGATAGGACTGGAGTGAGGGTACTGTAATAATAAATCACACTGTGATAGGACTGGAGCGAGGGTACTGTAATAATAATAAAGCACACTGTGATAGGACTGGAGCGAGGGTACTGTAATAATAAATCACACTGTGATAGGACTGGAGAGAGGGTACTGTAATAATAAATCACACTGTGATAGGACTGGAGCGAGGGTACTGTAATAATAATAAAGCACACTGTGATAGGACTGGAGCGAGGGTACTGTAATAATAAAGCACACTGTGATAGGACTGGAGCGAGGGTACTGTAATAATAATAAAGCACACTGTGATAGGACTGGAGCGAGGGTACTGTAATAATAATAAAGCACACTGTGATAGGACTGGAGCGAGGGTACTGTAATAATAATAAAGCACACTGTGATAGGACTGGAGCGAGGGTACTGTAATAATAAAGCACACTGTGATAGGACTGGAGCGAGGGTACTGTAATAATAAATCACACTGTGATAGGACTGGAGCGAGGGTACTGTAATAATAAATCACACTGTGATAGGACTGGAGCGAGGGTACTGTAATAATAATAAAGTACACTGTGATAGGACTGGAGTGAGGGTACTGTAATAATAATAAAGTACACTGTGATAGGACTGGAGTGAGGGTACTGTAGTAATAATAAAGTACACTGTGATAGGACTGGAGCGAGGGTACTGTAATAATAATAAAGTACACTGTGATAGGACTGGAGCGAGGGTACTGTAATAATAATAAAGTACACTGTGATAGGACTGGAGTGAGGGTACTGTAATAATAATAAAGTACACTGTGATAGGACTGGAGTGAGGGTACTGTAATAATAATAAAGTACACTGTGATAGGACTGGAGCGAGGGTACTGTAATAATAATAAAGTACACTGTGATAGGACTGGAGCGAGGGTACTGTAATAATAATAAAGTACACTGTGATAGGACTGGAGTGAGGGTACTGTAATAAAAAGCGCACTGTGATAGAACTGGTAATAATATGTGATAGATACTGTAATAAAGTACAAAGCTGTACTGATACAGTGTCAAGTAATCAGTGTACAGCTTCACTGTACATTTGCTGTGCCCTTAAATTACCTTAAAAAACAGCCTTTAATGTCTAAACCACTGGCAACAAAAGTAAGTACACCCCTAAGTAAAACTTGCTAGATTTTGCCCAATTAGCCATTTTCCCTCCCTGGTGTCAAATCACTCAGGGAGCAGGGCTTTTAAATTTGGCATTTTGGATACAATTCTTTTATATTGATCACTGAATATTCAACACGGCACCTCGTGGCAAAGAACTCTGATGTGGATGACCTAGGGCATACGCAGTTTTCCAGGATGTTGAGTCCATATGTTTAGCTTAATATCCAGGAGCTGGCTTTAAAAAATAGATTAATGAGTGCTGCCAGCATTGCTGCAGAGGTTGAAGAAGTGGGAGGTAAGACTGCAGTGCTCAGACCCATTGGCGTAGGACCATGGGTATTAGAAACAGGTGGATTTGCCCCCACAGTGAATGAAAAATCTCTTAACACCAATCATGGTGCCAGTTCAGAGAGAAAGTCACGCCTTTCAGGAGAAACAGCCAAATAGCTCGCTGGTTTTGCTGAGCGTGGAGATAACTGTGCTGGTGGGGGAAGCCCCTCTTCCCTCGCTGTGAGTTTTAGCAGCGGGGTGCAGCAGCAGCTGATGTTAAAACTAATCTGGATGTAACCATGTAAACTGTGATGATATGTTTCTGATAGCTGCTTAAAAATACACGTCTCTGAATCAAAACACACAGACCAAACCCACTGTGTGCTTAATAAATTACAGCTTGTGACTCAGTTAGCTTAACTTTGGAATTAGCTAGATTAGGGAGTCAAGGTTTAAGAAAAAAAACTATATATAAAATGTTCAGCCTATCATCACTATTTTCATTTTTAAATTGTGTTTATTAATTTAGGATTGCAGGACTTTCTGTAAGTTATAATGAACAAAAAAATAGTTTGCTAGAAGCTGGATGTTGAGGATATGCAGAATTTAGTACAGTACTTCATGTTGGTATGTTAAAGCAGTTTCTCAACCCTGATCACTGCCCTAAAATTGTGTATTATCCACCTAATCCAACTGATCAGCTAATAAACAATCATTTACTGAGTTTACCTGTTAAAATCCCTTAGGCCCCTATGGATCATAAATCAATCATTATGTATATTCAACAGTGTATTAAACACATCATACCATCACTTACTTTATTAGAAAGCTCTAGAATATACAGAACAGTGGGAATATGCAGGGACAGGGTTAAGAAACACTGCTCTTACCTGACTTCTACTGTAAGACCACAGTATGACCACGTGTCCTGAGTTAATAGAGGGATTCCAGGCGAATCCAAATGTTTTTTCTGATGTCTAAAGTTTATATTAACTTCTGCCAAAAATCTATATGAAACATAAAGTTACATTCTTTATACGCATATTTTTTTTCTAACAACAAGTAATGTAAAAGTAATGTGGAGTAACATGTTTAGGTTGTAAAGTCACCTTTACTTTTATGTAACTAATAATAAACAGAATATAGAAAAAAGGATTAATTGTGATTGAAACTAATTCCACAAATGTAGTTCTAAGACACTATAAGGTGGGCTTTGGCTCATATTAGCAAATGTGTCCCCCCAATATCAAACCCGTTTCTACGCCCTTGCTTAGACCATGCACCTTTACTGTAAATGTATCAACTCTGTCTGCGTAACACTGTTCTAGAAGCAAGCCTCTTCTGATGCTGATGCACAAGAAAGCAGTCCAATAGCATGAATTATTCTAGGGTGTCAACTGCCTTGCTGAGGAAGCAAAAGGTAAATGTATCAACTCTGTCTGCGTAACACTGTCCTAGAAGAAAGCCTCTTCTTATGCTGATGCACAAGAAAGCAGTCCAATAGCATGAATTATTCTAGGGTGTCAACTGCCTTGCTGAGGAAGCAAAAGGTAATGATGCTAGACTGGCCAAGTCTCTAGATCTAAACCCAATTGAGCACTTATAGGGCATTCCTCAAATGGAAGGTGGAGAAGCAGAAGTTCTCTAACATTTACCAGCTCTTTGATATCGTCATGAAGAAGTGGAAGAGGATTCCAGTGGCAACCTGGGAAGCTCTAGTGAACTCCATGCCCAAGATAGTTTAGGCATTGCTAGATAATAATAGTGGCCACACAAAATCTTAACACTTTGGGCACAATTTGGACTTTTTCACTTGGGGGTGTACTCAAATTTGTTGCCAGCAGTTTAGACAATAATGGCTGTGTATTGAGTTATTTCGAGGGCACAGAAAAATCTTCAGTGTTGTCAGATAAAAAGATATGATAAATTAGACCACAGTTAGTTAATGTGATTGTCTGAGAGGAGTTTAATGAGTGATATTTCTTTATTTTTCTTTTTTATAAAAACAAGTATTTATGTTAAGTGAAATCAAGAAAGACCATATTTTATTTTTTATAAAAAAATAATAATTTATGTTAAGTTAATTCAAGAGAAATGGTCTTTTTTTAAATTAAAAAACTAATTTTTTCAGGAAATAGTTCAACTTTAAATGTCTAGAGATACATTGTTGCTGTTAAAAATGCATTTTCCAATAAAGGGAGTATTGGCAAAACTGGTTAAAATTTTTATGTTAAGGCGGCGGGAGGTGGTGTCTGCAGCTGCTGAAAGTAACTAATAAAGTAACTTGTACAGTAACTTAGTTACTTTTAAAATCAAGTAATCCATAAAGTAACTAAGTTACTTTTTAAAGGAGTAATCAGTAATCAGTAATCAGATTACTTTTTCAAAGTAACAATACCATCACTGCCTATCTCCTTAAAAGCCCTTTTTTTCACGGCTGTATCCCAATTCAGTAGGCGGGGCAGCAGTAGTGTATTGGACAACTATCTTGACGAAGCGGGCCTTTCTTCTTGGGTTTACCTGCTTCATTTTCCAAAAACAGGTTTTTTTGTGGCCCACCACGTAATGGCTTGTAAAATATCTGGCCCACAATCAAAACTAATTGACTCCTGTTCTAGATCATATGTAGTGAATAACTGCCTGGTCTCTATGTTGTAGGTTATAAGAGCAAGCATAATTTTCTGAGCTTTTACTTAAATGAAATCAAATAAGGACTAAATACAAATCTATTTTATCATCTATCAATACAGTTCAAAGTAAAAATGATTGTTTCTGTTCTTATTGTTGCAGAGCCACAAACAATTAAATCTACTTACAATGTAGGCTAATTAACTTTTAAGTTTTCAGCAAACATTATTTTAAAAGTAAAAATTAATGCAATGAATTACCTCATGTTATGTAAGTACATTCAACGTAACCAGGCTTAAAGTACACAGAAAAAAAACAAACTAATAATAAAAGAACATGCTGGTTCTAATCCTGGTCCTGTGTGTGGACGGTCTGAGTCGTAGGACTTGTGTAGGTGGGTTTACTGCCTGCGCACTAAACCAGTAATCCGCTAGATTATTCTTGGTTTGGCTGATTATATTAGCAATCGGCTGAAGTGCTGGACTAATTGCTGAGTTAAAGCCTTTACAGCAAACATCTTTCAAAGAACAGACTCTGCATCTGATTTACAGCAGAAACAGACAGAGTCTGCATGCAGGACCTCGGTTTTATCTCTTTGTGCAAATGTAAAAATCAGACGTTTTTTAAACAGGCCCTGTCCAGACTAAACACAGCGTCTGTGGCCAGGCTGAGGAGATGATGTGTTGTGTCTGAGAGCAGGAGTTATGCGCTGCATGGCTGTGTACTGTGTGTGTGTGTTGTGTACTGTGTGTGTGCGGTGTGTGTGTGGTGTGTGTAGAGTGTGACATGGGTTTATCAGCAGTAGGAATGGAGTGTTTTTATTAGAAAGTGGATTCTAATACTTAGAAAGTGGATTTACAGTTTTTTGTTTAGGCTTGTGTAAAATATTCAGTAGCTACAATTAATTATGTTGTACCTAATTTAAATTACTCACTTATAATGTGGTCATAATGTACTGTAATATTAGTACATGAGTACACTATCTAGTATGTATATAGGTATGTAAACCATATGTGTATACATACACAAACAGAAGAACCTAACTTATGTACAAGGGTAAGTTGCAAGTACGCAGTATTTACTATGCATATTCATTATTTATAATATTAATTATTTTTTATCCACTGTTATTTATTTAGTATCAAGCATTACTATGAACAATGCATTATATACTATGAATTATTTAGTGTCTACTATGGATGATTCATTATCCACTATGAATTATTCTTTAGCTGCTATTATTTATTCTAAAGCTACTATTAATATTAATAATTTAGCATACACTATGAATTAGCCAGTATTCACTATTAGTTATTCAGTAGCTACTAACTACAAAAAATATTTAGTATCTACTATAAGTTACTTAGTGACCACTATGGATTATTCTTTAACTACTATTAATTATTTAGTATCTCTTAATAAATGATTTAGTATTTACAGTAAATTATTCAGTAGCTACTATTAATTACTTAGTATCTGCTATGAGTTACATAGAGACCACTATGAATTATTCTTTAACTACTAATAATTATTTAGTATCTACTATGAATGATTCAGTATCCACTGTGAATTTTTTAGTAGATATTATTAGCATATTAATTTAGTATCCACTATGAATTATTCAGTAGCTACTAACTACAAACAATATTTAGTATCTACTATGAGTTACTTAGTGACCACTCTAAATTATTCTTTATCTACTATTAATTATTAAGTATATACTATGAATGATCCAGTATCTACTATGAATTATTCAGTAGCTACAATTAATATTAATTATTTAGTATCTACTATGAATTATATAGTATCCACTATGAATTATTCAGTAGCTACTATTAATAATAATTATTTAGTATCTCCTAATGAATGATTTTGTATTTACAATAAATTGTTCAGTAGCTACTCTTAATTAGTTAGTATCTGCTATGAGTTACTTAGTGACCACTATGAATTATTCTTTAACTACTATTAATTATTAAGTATCTACTATGAATGATTAACTATTATTAATTAATTAATTAATTAATTAATTAAGCATCTTCTATAAATTATTCAATATTTATTTGTTGTTTAGCTACTAGTAATTATTTAGTATCTATTATGAAAGATTTCGGTCTATTAATAATGCAGTATGTACAATACATTATTTTATATCCACTATAAATTATTGTTTAGCTACTATTAATTATATTATAGTATCCACTATAATTTTTTAATATCTTCTTAATTGAGGTGATGAAGGACCTGGGATGGTCCATTATTGATAAATATTACTTCTTACACTGAAATAGTGCTTGTAGTATTTCTTTTACAACACAAGTTATAAACCATTGGTTTTATTCGAATTACTATAATATTTATATAGTTTATTTTTATTTCAATTAGGAAGTGTTCATTGAAAAAAGGAACATTTCCAGTGAAGTCCCACAGGGTTTAAAGTTAGGGCCTATGCTTTTCTCTTGTAACTTGTTACATTACACTGTTAAAAGTCCTCAAATAGTGCTGATAGCTTATGAAAATAGATAGATGAATTTTAACACAAGTTTGTCTTTGTTTTAGTTGACTTATTTTTGCTTCGGCTACACTTGTGTAGACCTGTGCATTTCAGCTATGCAGGACTGAATGTATGTCTACATCTGAGAGCGATCCATAAGAAGTGATGCTGATAGGAAATTAAGAATGTAAGACTGTAAGAACTTACGCCGGTGATTTCTGCCACCTCTGCCTTGGTGATGTAGCCGTTCTTGTCGACGTCGAAGAGAGAGAAGGCCCACTCCAGCTTGGTCTGTGTCTTCCCGCCGGATGTCATGTGCAGGGCGATGATGTACTCTTTGAAGTCGAGCGTCCCGTCATCGTTGGCGTCGAAGGAGCGGAAGACGTGCTTGGCGTAGGTCTTGGCGTCGCTGTCGGGAAAGAAGCGGTCGTAGATTTTCTCGAACTCTTCGGGCGTGATGCGGCCGTTCGGGCACTGCTTCTGGAAGTTCTCGTACCACTGCGAGAGCTCGTTCTCCGAGAACTTGGTGTTAAGCTTCAGGTCGTCCAGGATTTCCTTGGACATGGCGCCGCTCTTGGCGTTTCCCATTGTGACTCTTGACTGTTTGTGGAAGCTTTGGGTATTAGAAAAACTTCTTGCTGAGTGTGGCCTCTCGCTGTCTCTAAAGCCTGATCCAGAGACTGAACCAGGATGAGTTTATTCTTCCCTCCAGTGGTACAGTCGTCAGTTGTGGTGGACGGTAAACTCTGCGACCTGCTCGAGTGATGGTGTGAATTTGAACGATGCTGCTCGGAGCGCTGAGGGAATGACACGTTAAGGAGTGTAAGGGAGGGGTAGGGGAGTGGTTGACTGGGTGGGAGGAGGTGGACTTAGGCTGTTACCTTTGACGGCACGGTTAATTCTGTTAGAGGAAGATTTGGCTTGACTGAGCCTTTGAGCTCTAAATCTACCACTCTGGCCTGTCTCTCTACCTCTCTCTCTCTCTCTTTCTCTCTCCATAAATAGCCTATCAATACTTTTTTAATTCAGGAGAGTAAAAGAACATAGCAGCCAGAACTGCTCGTACAAATCAGGTCATTCCATCTACGGTCAGCAGAGGTTAATGCAGTGTTCAGTGATGAAAGATTAGGTTGGATATTAGGGATGTATAATTGCATCAGTCTGAGATGACAGTGATTCAACTGCACTAAATATAAGTCTTCCCCAAGGTTCCATTTTAATACCACTGATTTTCTCTTTCAATCACAAATAGACTAAGATCAGAATAAACCATTGGTTTTATTCAAATGATTATAAAAACAGCTTATTATATCTAAAAATGCAACATTTCTTGTGGAGTCCCTCAGGGTTTTGTTTTAAGTCCTATGTAATTTTTTTTATACCTACATTTCACATGTAATGAAAGCTTTTAACTTTAAAAAAAGAAGTGCAACCAAATGGCACATTTCTAGGAAATGTCACTTACTAACTTCATCACTACAATTTATTTTCTATATTATAGATTAATTTCAAAGACATAAAAACATTGAGGGACACATATGGAATTATGTAGTAAATAGTAAAAAAAGTGTTTATTCTTCACATTAGTCCCCTGATCTAAATCTGATGAACTGAGTTGGTGATTTGAGGTGATTTAATTGGGATGAGCTGGAGCTTCACAGCATGAAGGAAAAATAGCAACTATTGTTCAGCACCTCCAGGAACTCCTTCCTTCAATATACTGAGAAAACTATTCCAGGTAACTCTACCTCATGAAGACACTGAGATTAAAATACCAAGAGTCTGCAGATCTGTCTTCAAAGATAAATGTGCTAGAAAAATCATTAAGTATAAATCATATTCTGGTTTGTTTAACACTTTTTACACTGTTTACAAAATAATTCAGCATGTGTTCCTGTATAGCTTTAATGTCTTTAATATTAAATTTACAATAAAAAAATCATAAAAAATGAAAACATATTGAATGCCTTGTCTGATTTAATGTCCTGATACCAGATTTCTGTAAAGCGTCAGTTGTAAAAAATTTAGATTTTTGATTTTATATGATTTAATACATGGTACAACTTGGAATCAGTCAAGTCTCAAACTCAAAATTGAATATTTAACAGGTTTTGTGTACATTTTTTGACACATTTTGATTTTGGCGAATTTATTCAGACTTATTTGTTCAGTTGACTTAGAGATTAGTTGATGAGTTTGTTTTACTTGAAGTGTTTCTTCCCTCTGTTTGGTTTGTTTTCACACAGGCACAAATCTAAACACACCAGAATGCGCCCCGACAAACCATGCGAGCACATTGTCTCCTCTGATTGGTCAGAGCTGTCTGGCATGGGAACAAAAAAGTAAATATTGCCACTTTTAAACATTGCGGACATAGAAAAAAGCTTAGCATTGAACAGTAGCAGCAGAGATAGCGTTTAACTGTAGTAATTATCTGGTTAATAAATCAGGTTAAACTGCACCTGAACAGCAGTTTATCATAACAGCAGATCATGTTCTCACCACAAACAAACTGCTACAGAGTTAGTTTGGAACCCGGACCGAGACCACCTCCTCTTGCAGGTCTTGGTGCGGTTGTTTTAGTCCACACCTGAGTTCGATTACTGGTTTCACACCTGCCCAAATGAACAGAAGCATAGGAGCAAAAGAACCAGAGCCATGTTTAACCGTACCAAATATTAATAGTGTGAAAACAATTTTGAGCCACCTGTAGTTCAAATGTGAAAGAATTTAAACCATAAAAATCATTATGTGATTTTTAAAATTAATATTTTGTCATTTAAACCTTAGTTTTATTTTAACTCATTTCAACTAGAGAAGAAAGGTCAGTTTGGGCTAGAACGTTAGTGAAGGTATGGTCCTGTAGAGCACACCACAACAGTGTGTGATCCAACTAACCGTGTCCTCTGATACCCTCAGGCCTCACGGTGAGACAACAGAGCTTTTGAATTAGACCTGGAGGGAGGTTGCCAAAAAACAAGCTGACTTGACTCTGCTGAAGCTTAAAATACTCCAGCAGCTCCCTGTTCCTGAGTGCGGCCTGAGGTAACACAGGCTCGGCCACAAACACTGAGATACCTCCATACTTTAACTCATTTTAAATTTATAACTAAATGTGGCACAACAAACACTGTGTAAAGTAATTACTTAAAGTTCTACTTTTACTTAAAGTAAAAATTACTATGACGTTTTTTCAATTATCCAACCCACTTGACTCCCCCTATCACTAGTGATGCCCCAACACCAGGAGGGTTAAGACTAGTGTAACCCAGGTCTTAAATGGGTCACAAAGACAGATAAATTAGATAACTGCAGAAAGTAAATAATGAATATATATTTTTATTATTTCTTTAATTATTCTGAAACAGTATAAATTAATTAATAGAAAAAAAGAAAAAAACTCCCAAACAGTGTTTAAAATGAAAAGGAAATCGTTTTTATTTATTTTAGATAATAAATGAAATAAAACTTTTAGGCGCTAAACAGCAGCCAATCAGTTCTTCAGATGATCCAAGGTGCTAAACAGCAGCCAATCATAATAATCCTCTAAGAGACAGAGGCGGAGCCTGTTGGTTAGTGGACGTCAATCCCTGGCTGTTTTACCCAGAAAGTTCTGCGGGAGGAGAAGAGACAGGTCATGCAAGAAGTTCTCTGCTTAAAGTATTAAAAAAAAAAATACTAGAAAACGCTAGAATTCAGCGTTGTGGTTAGTGAGTAAATCACTACCAAGCTGACCGCTGTTAGAGTTGAGGCTGCAGAGTGGAGAAAGGGGGAAAGGCTCACTTATTGTGCCTCGTGAAACTTTGCCAGTTACACGCTCCGGTAATCTCCAGGTGGAGGTAGAACCTGGTGTCCATGTGCCCTGGGGTGGTGTGTGAAAACCTTGGATAGGATTCGGTGAGTTTAGAGTATATTTAAACATGTTTTCTGACCAAATTGCCGAATAAATAGAGGAATAAAATAGCGCTAATTAGCCTAGCGGCTAACGCGTTTTGTTATGCTAAGCTAGCCCATTGAATCTAGCCTGTGATAAGCTAATGCTAAGCTAATTTAGCCTACGCTAAGCTAATGTGTTGAATTTAGCTTATTAAGCTTATGCTAAGCTAACCCTCGTGTATATATTTCAAGCCTGAGGCTATGCTAACGCTATTGGTTAAGGTGTGAGATGAGTTTATCCACTTATAAATGTAATTTTATGGAACGGTGGAGATTTATTAAGCTGTATTTTGGATGTTTAAGACCTGTTTTGAATGTAATACTGTTAAAAGTAATGTTTTTTACTGAGTTCGGTTATGTAAGTGTATTTAAAAAAAAAGTTAAGAGTTATGTGAAACTCAGACACTGTTTTATGTAAACAGGCCAGTTTTTTTGTTGGGTGAAATGGATTGGAAATGGATCTTCCCGAACACTCCTCGTGTCGTTCAGCTGCACACGGCCGGTGCAGTGTGCGGTGCTAGGATGGCGAGCCAAGCCCGAGGACCCAAGTGACTTCATTACACTTCATTCACATTTTCAAACACTTGATAGTGAACATTAAAGAAAATTTGTGGACTTTAAGATTATTTGAGTAAAAAGGACACTTTTATTTTATTTTATTTTTTTTGAAAGAAAGGACACTCTACAAAGATACTGAAAAGGGTTAAATTTTAATTGGTTGGATTACTGTTATTTGATTTTGATAATTTCTAAGTGGTTTTGATATTCATTTATTGTTTTTGCTACAGAGAATTGTTATTTTTTATTTCTGGTTGTTTGTTAAAGGGTATACTATTGGTGTAAAATAACCTAGAGGTTTAATTGGATAACAGTAATTATAATAATACTTACCTTTAATCAATAATCCATTAGACCTAGAAGAAAGAAATAATTAATTAGTTATAAAATACCTATAAATAGATTAAAATAATAAAATAATACTTACCTTAAACTGCATAAATACCTCTAAAATAGAGAACACAGGTGATTAGAGAAATAATAGTAATTAATATAATATTAAAATATACAAATACTGAAATACAAAGGGTATACTTACCATTTTCATTGTTGACCAAGGTTATTGAAGGGTGAATTCTTTTGGAAACTGAGTAACTGAATTGTTTTTTATTTATTTATTTACAGAATTTATTTTGTTACATTGTTTTATTTACCTACTGGCATTGATTGACATTTTAATACACTTTATTGCTGCACAAATTCTGGTCTCATTTCTTCCATGTGTATTGCTCCTAGAGCGAACCTAACTGGTCCTAGAACTATCCTAATTATTTTATCAAGTAACACTCATTGTAGTGGTTGTGTAATTGGGTCTATATATCTGTGGTGCTACAGAACTTGGCGAGCCAGCCAGGAGCAATAAAATTGGAAGCAGTGAGACCAAATAATTAGAACACACACCTAAAAACTATATAAATAAGCTAAACAAAATCTAGATCTAAAATAGCACTCAAAGTGTATACTCACCATGGAAATTGTAGAACAGGAAGAAGTTAATGTTGCTAACTCAGTTCTTGTTAGTGGGTTAACTGAGACAGAAACAGATACAGAACTAACTGACTATTTAGAGCAGCATGGCTACATTGCAAGGGTACTGCGTATTGATAACCCCACGTCAGCCTTTCACAAAAATGCAATAGTGGAGTTTAAAAGTTCTTTAGCTCTCAGTACTCTCAAACCCTTACTGCCATATACTTACCATAGTTCAAGGCAAAAAGATGTCTCCTACAAGATAACTGCTTTGGCAAGCGTATACGTGCCTTCAGCCACAAAAACTGATGCAAACTGGTTCCTAGCCGAATTCCAAAAGCTAGCAGCACAGAGCAGGAAGCCGTTAACAGAACTTCTACAAGAGCAACTCCTTCTGTGTCGTGAAACAATGGCATGTCAAGAAGACAACCAAACTGGCCGAATCCAAGACAGTTCCAGTTCATGGGAGGCAGAACCTACAAATCAAGTGTCTTCAGCTTATCCGCAGTCACCGACGAATGCTCAGAGCTTCCCAGCGATTAACTCAGAGAGACGATCTGAACATAATGTGGTGCTCACACCAGAGGAATTGAACCCACCTGCTATTCAACGCGTTGTTGTTGAACATGTTGTAAGGAGTGGAGAAACTGCAGCACATGCAAATGCCCCAGTAAGGCTTAGAGTCTTTTCAGGGAAGAAACCCCATCCTAATAATGAGGTTGACTATGAGACATGGAGAAACAATGTTGAACTACTGTTGCAAGACCCTGCAGTGTCAGACTTGTGTCGATCCAGAAGAGTTCTTGATAGTCTTTTGCCTCCAGCAGCTAATCTAGTAAAGCATCTGGGTCCACAGGCTACTCCAAGAGCTTATCTAGACCTACTTGACTCAGCTTTCGCCACTGTTGAAGACGGTGATGAGCTCTTCGCAAGATTTCTGAATACTCTACAGGATGCTGGTGAAAAGCCGTCCGAATACCTCCAAAGGCTCTACATTGTTTTAAGTAAAGTGATCAAACAAGGCAGTCTACCCACCAGTGAGAAGAACAGGCACCTGTTACGCCAGTTTTGTCGTGGATGTTGGGATAATTGGTTACTTGCTGACCTCCAGCTGGAGCAGAAGAAGAATAACCCACCCTCATTTTCTGAGCTATTGTTCCATCTTCGTATGGAAGAAGATAAGCACATTGCCAAAGAGATGAGAATGAAAAAGCATTTTGGTAATGCAAAGTTTCGTGCCAGCTCCCATGCAGTCAGGGCTGAGACTTATGTTAGCCAAGAAGAAGAAACCCTTAGTGCTGAGGTTGACAGCCTAAGAAAACAGGTCAAAGACTTGCAAGGGCAACTTAAAGTGTCAAAGCCAAAATGCCCTGAGTACTCAGAAGGTGCTATTTTAGAGCTGAGACAACAAGTAGCCCACCTGCAGAGTCAAGTTGCCAACATGATGGTTCCAGAGCCACAGAAACCCATTGCAGTGCTGTCTGAAATGAGAAACAAGAAAAGAGACAGAACAGTGACACAAGAAACACAGACCAGTGCTACCAAAGAGTCCAGTCAAAGGCCGAGACCATGGTACTGTTTCTGCTGTGGGGAAGACGGACATACTGCTGTATCCTGTCCAGCTGATCCCAACCCTTCCCTAGTGGCTGCTAAAAAGAAGCAGTTAATTGAGAAGCAGCATGCTTGGGACCGTGAACACAGTACAGTGAACCAGACAATCTCACAGAGAACTAAGAACCCTAATGTTACCAGGGCCAGTGTAAACAACCAAACTACTCAGACCAAAACATATGGTAACCTACCCAGAGGTCTAGTAGGGACCAAGTGTATTTCTGAAGTGGTCATCGATGGACAGAAATACAACTGCTTGCTTGACACAGGGTCACAGGTGACAACTGTTTCCAAATCATTTCATGAGACATATCAACCAACCCTGAGCTGTAAACCTATTGGTGATCTACTAGAAGTAGAAGCAGCTAATGGACAGCCCGTTCCATATTCAGGTTATGTAGAATTGAACATCACTTTTCCAAAAGAGTTTCTAGGTACAGCTGTGGAAATTCCTACCTTAGCATTAGTTGTTGCAGACATCAGTGAAGCAGCACGACCCACCTTGCTGATAGGAACCAATACTTTGGATGTCCTGTATGAGAAACATTTTGAGAAGAATCAGTTGAAACATCAGTCACCACATCATGGCTATAAAATGGTCCTGAAAACACTAGAAATGAGACATAAGCAAACTGAAAACTGCACAGTAGGCACGGTAAGGCTTCATAGTAATGCACCCAAAATCATTCCAGCAGGCCAGTGTTCTATTTTAGAAGGATCCGTGAACCACAGAGGTGCTGACCGATGGGTTGTTCTGGAGTCACCCTCAACAGCTTCTCTTCCTGGTGGTCTCATTGTGACCAACAGCTTGATTACTCTACCTGACAAGTTTCACGCTAAGCTGCCTGTGGTACTGAGGAACGAGACAGACCATGATATTACCCTAACCCCTAATCGAGTCCTTGCTGAATTGCATGCACTGCAACAAATCCTGCCCAGTGATGCATTGAATAAAAACTCCATTGACACCTCACCTATGACAGCTTCTGCCATAGATGCAAGTATCAAGTTTGACTTTGCTGATTCACCTGTCCCAGCTGAGTGGAGAGAAAGGATAGAGTGCAAACTGAGAGCTATGCCTGAAGTCTTTGCTCACCATGACCTGGACTTTGGACACACAAACCAAGTGAAACATCGCATCAAGTTGTCTGATGAAACTCCTTTCAAACAGCGAGCTAGACCAATACATCCTCAGGACTTTGATGCAGTAAAAAGACATCTAGAAGAGTTGTTAGAGTCTGGAGTAATCAGAGAGTCTGAATCCTCCTTTTCATCCCCTATTGTTGTAGTCAGGAAGAAGAACGGTGAAGTAAGACTCTGTGTAGATTACCGGAAACTCAATCTGCAAACTGTGAAAGATGCATATGCCCTACCTCATTTGGAGGAAACCTTTTCTGTGCTGACAGGATCCAAATGGTTCTCAGTTCTTGATCTGAAGTCAGGGTATTATCAGATTGAGCTGGAAGAAGCAGATAAACATAAAACAGCTTTTGTATGCCCACTTGGATTCTGGGAATGGAATCGTATGCCGCAGGGGATCACTAACGCACCAAGTACATTTCAAAGACTCATGGAGAAGTGTATGTCAGACCTCAACCTCCGAGAAGTCATTGTCTTTCTGGACGACCTCATTATCTTCTCAGAAACCTTAGAGGAGCATGAGGAGCGCCTTTTCAAAGTCCTCCAACGACTCAAGGAGTATGGTCTCAAACTATCCCCTGAGAAATGTAAATTTTTCCAGAAGTCCGTCCGATACCTTGGACACATTGTATCCAGTGATGGAGTGAAAACTGACCCAGAGAAAATTGCAGTCCTGAAGAACTGGCCGAGTCCCAAGAACCTCAAAGAACTCCGTTCCTTTTTAGGATTTGCAGGGTACTATCGAAGGTTCATCAGAGACTTCTCGAAGATAGTCAAACCGCTGAATGAGCTAACTGCTGGATATGCTCCTAAGAGGAAAGGATGCAAGCTGACCAAAAGTCAGAACCAGTACTACAAGCCAAAAGAACTGTTTGGAGACCGCTGGACGGAAAACTGTCAGGAAGCTTTTGACACTGTCATCGCTAAACTCACTTCAGCCCCTGTCCTGGGATTTGCCAACCCCAGTCTGCCATACATCTTGCACACCGACGCCAGCACCATTGGCCTTGGAGCTGCCTTATACCAGGAGCAGGACGGGCATCAACGTGTAATAGCATATGCCAGTCGTGGTCTTTCAAAAAGTGAAGCGCGATACCCAGCGCATAAGCTTGAATTCTTGGCCCTCAAGTGGGCTGTAACAGACAAATTTTCTGACTATCTATATGGCAATTCATTCACAGTGATAACTGACAGCAATCCTCTGACGTACATCCTCACTTCAGCGAAGTTGGATGCTGCAAGCTACAGGTGGTTGTCAGCATTGTCAACATTTTCCTTTAAGTTGCAATATAGACCTGGCAAACATAACCTCGATGCAGATGCCCTCTCACGACATCCCATGAATACTAAAATTGATGACCCTTCTTCTCAGAAAGAACAAGACCGAATTAGACAGTTTACGCTGCAACACTTACCAGAGCTTACCACTAATGCAGAAGTGAGCACCGAAGTGGTCCAGGCAATCTGCGAAGCTCGGTTAGTATGCCAGCCATCCTTGAGTGCATCAGAAGTCGAACCCATTCCCTTAGTCGGATCCCTGTCTACTCATCCTGATTCTTTACCTGATGCTTTTGTGTTGGGCGAACACTTTGAAGGGTTTCCAGTCATCCCAATGATAACTGAAGTTGAGTTACAACAGAAACAGAGGTCAGACCCTGTTATCAGAGAAGTAATCTCATCTTTTGAAAGGGGAGAGGTGCCAACCCCATCTGCAAGAAGGGAGATGCCAAAACTTTCTCTGATGTGCCGAGAGTGGAATCGGTTACAAATGAAGGACGGAATTTTGTACAGAAGAAGACAACTAGGACAAGATGTCAATTTCCAGCTAGTTCTACCAGAAGAACTAAGAGAGATGGTAATGAAGAGCCTCCATGATGACATGGGCCACCTAGGGTTGGAGCGTACCCTAGATCTTTTAAGAGCACGCTTTTATTGGCCCCAAATGGCATCAGATGTGGAGAGGAAGCTAAAGACATGCAGTCGCTGTGTACTCAGGAAAGCACCAGCTGAAAGAGCCGCACCATTAGTTAACATCAAAGCAACAAGACCCCTAGAATTGGTGTGTATGGACTTCCTGTCATTAGAACCAGATCGCAGCAACACCAAAGACATCCTGGGGATCACAGATTATTTCACCAAATATGCTGTGGCAATACCTACTCCCAATCAGAAGGCCAGGACTGTGGCGAAGTGCTTATGGGAGAACTTCATAATCCATTATGGTGTTCCTGAAAAGCTGCACAGTGACCAAGGTCCTGACTTTGAGTCCAAAACGATCAAGGAGCTGTGTGAAGTCATGGGAATTCATAAAGTAAGGACTTCACCATATCATCCACGTGGTAATCCGGTGGAACGATTCAATCGGACACTACTGAGCATGATTGGGACTTTGCAAGAGAAAGAGAAGTCGTGTTGGCGAGATTTTGTTAAGCCACTAGTACATGCTTATAACTGTACGAAGCATGACAGTACAGGGTTTATCCCTTACGAACTTATGTTCGGAAGGAAACCAAGACTGCCAATCGACCTCGCTTTCAACATCTCTGTGAACAAGCAACATGAGAAGACTCACTCTCAGTATGTGAGCCATCTGAGAAATCAACTGGAAGAGAGCTATAGATTGGCTACCGAGAATGCTGCAAAATCTGCTGAAAGAAACAAGGCACGATTTGACAAAAGAGTCACTGAATCAACCCTAGAGAAGGGTGATCGTGTGTTAGTGAGGAATGTGAAACTGAGGGGAAAACATAAATTGTCAGATAAATGGGAATCTGTTGTGTATGTTGTTGTGGGCAGAGCAGGAGAACTCCCAGTGTACACAGTAAAGCCTGAGAACAAGGCTGGGCCCCTACGTACATTGCACAGAGATTTGCTCCGACCGTGCAACTTCCTATCACCAGAAGAAGCTGACCTTCCTATTTCTAAGGTTAGGAGACCAAGAACAAGACAGATGTCACCCAAAGAGAATTCAGAAGAGTCTGATTCTAACTCTGATTCTGATGACTACCCAATCTACTATTCTTCAGTTCCCTTAAGGCTTGAACCTGTTGAAATTGTTCAGATCCATGAGGATGAAAGAATACCAGTTGACTCTAACTTCAGAATCCAGCTTGAACCAGCTGTAAAGAACCCGTCTGCTGAACCTGAGATTCCTGAAAGAGAAAACTTACCTGAGAAGATCCCTGTAAAAGAAGACCTACCTGAAAGATTAGCAGAAAATGAATACTTACCTACAGACCATGTCGACGATCCAGCTCTAAATTCTGAAATGCTGCATTCTGCTACACCTGCTGAAGAGGTACCAGAAAACGCAGAACACCTACAGCCTTCCACAGAGGAATCTGAGGATGAAGAAACTCCAGCATCAGTGAGACGCTCCACAAGACACAGAGAAAAAGCCAAGAGACTAACCTATCCAGAGCTAGGCAATCCTCTGATATCCATTGTCCAGTCCCTATTCCAAGGTATGACTACAGCCCTCACTCAGTCTCTTATAGAAGCTGCCTCTATGGAATATGCCAATCCTGCTGTGAGACATCCCACTAGTCCAATGCACAGGGATGTGCATGCAGTTAAAGACGGGAGGGTGTAACCCAGGTCTTAAATGGGTCACAAAGACAGATAAATTAGATAACTGCAGAAAGTAAATAATGAATATATATTTTTATTATTTCTTTAATTATTCTGAAACAGTATAAATTAATTAATAGAAAAAAAGAAAAAAACTCCCAAACAGTGTTTAAAATGAAAAGGAAATCGTTTTTATTTATTTTAGATAATAAATGAAATAAAACTTTTAGGCGCTAAACAGCAGCCAATCAGTTCTTCAGATGATCCAAGGTGCTAAACAGCAGCCAATCATAATAATCCTCTAAGAGACAGAGGCGGAGCCTGTTGGTTAGTGGACGTCAATCCCTGGCTGTTTTACCCAGAAAGTTCTGCGGGAGGAGAAGAGACAGGTCATGCAAGAAGTTCTCTGCTTAAAGTATAAATAAAAAAAATACTAGAAAACGCTAGAATTCAGCGTTGTGGTTAGTGAGTAAATCACTACCAAGCTGACCGCTGTTAGAGTTGAGGCTGCAGAGTGGAGAAAGGGGGAAAGGCTCACTTATTGTGCCTCGTGAAACTTTGCCAGTTACACGCTCCGGTAATCTCCAGGTGGAGGTAGAACCTGGTGTCCATGTGCCCTGGGGTGGTGTGTGAAAACCTTGGATAGGATTCGGTGAGTTTAGAGTATATTTAAACATGTTTTCTGACCAAATTGCCGAATAAATAGAGGAATAAAATAGCGCTAATTAGCCTAGCGGCTAACGCGTTTTGTTATGCTAAGCTAGCCCATTGAATCTAGCCTGTGATAAGCTAATGCTAAGCTAATTTAGCCTACGCTAAGCTAATGTGTTGAATTTAGCTTATTAAGCTTATGCTAAGCTAACCCTCGTGTATATATTTCAAGCCTGAGGCTATGCTAACGCTATTGGTTAAGGTGTGAGATGAGTTTATCCACTTATAAATGTAATTTTATGGAACGGTGGAGATTTATTAAGCTGTATTTTGGATGTTTAAGACCTGTTTTGAATGTAATACTGTTAAAAGTAATGTTTTTTACTGAGTTCGGTTATGTAAGTGTATTTAAAAAAAAAGTTAAGAGTTATGTGAAACTCAGACACTGTTTTATGTAAACAGGCCAGTTTTTTTGTTGGGTGAAATGGATTGGAAATGGATCTTCCCGAACACTCCTCGTGTCGTTCAGCTGCACACGGCCGGTGCAGTGCGCGGTGCTAGGATGGCGAGCCAAGCCCGAGGACCCAAGTGACTTCATTACACTTCATTCACATTTTCAAACACTTGATAGTGAACATTAAAGAAAATTTGTGGACTTTAAGATTATTTGAGTAAAAAGGACACTTTTATTTTATTTTATTTTTTTTGAAAGAAAGGACACTCTACAAAGATACTGAAAAGGGTTAAATTTTAATTGGTTGGATTACTGTTATTTGATTTTGATAATTTCTAAGTGGTTTTGATATTCATTTATTGTTTTTGCTACAGAGAATTGTTATTTTTTATTTCTGGTTGTTTGTTAAAGGGTATACTATTGGTGTAAAATAACCTAGAGGTTTAATTGGATAACAGTAATTATAATAATACTTACCTTTAATCAATAATCCATTAGACCTAGAAGAAAGAAATAATTAATTAGTTATAAAATACCTATAAATAGATTAAAATAATAAAATAATACTTACCTTAAACTGCATAAATACCTCTAAAATAGAGAACACAGGTGATTAGAGAAATAATAGTAATTAATATAATATTAAAATATACAAATACTGAAATACAAAGGGTATACTTACCATTTTCATTGTTGACCAAGGTTATTGAAGGGTGAATTCTTTTGGAAACTGAGTAACTGAATTGTTTTTTATTTATTTATTTACAGAATTTATTTTGTTACATTGTTTTATTTACCTACTGGCATTGATTGACATTTTAATACACTTTATTGCTGCACAAATTCTGGTCTCATTTCTTCCATGTGTATTGCTCCTAGAGCGAACCTAACTGGTCCTAGAACTATCCTAATTATTTTATCAAGTAACACTCATTGTAGTGGTTGTGTAATTGGGTCTATATATCTGTGGTGCTACACTAGCACATGCCTCCTCTGATACATGTGAAGTCAGACTCCGCCTCTTTTTAAACTGCTGTTGATGCAGCATTTCCGAGTAGCATCACAGTGCTAACGCTCGGAGGAAAGCGCAGCGACAGATGCCTTGTGCAGATCGGCATTGATTCACCATAATGACCTAGTCCTTTTTATGTTTAGTGTTACTTTTACTACAGACAGTACATACATAATGTACATACTTAGTGTGTTGTAAAATATTTTATAATCTGTTACTGGTCACCCCTTTGCAAAGGTGCAACAGTAAGGTCTGGTTTGAGTGAGGTTTATATAGGGTAGTGCACAGGTGCAGCTGGTTGACGCTGATCACCGCCAGGGATTTTGAGAGTTGGAGTTTTGGGATCCAACTCTACCATTTCCTTCCTTATGTCTACCGGTCCCCCTGCTGGCAGGCCGTTGTGCAGCACTGCCCATCACAGATTATTTTCTCAGAAAAGTAGAATATTATATAAGACCAGTTGGTACTTTTGGCAGTGTGGGCAGTGTGCCAAGTTCTGCTGGAAAATGAAAGCCACATCTCCATAAAAGTTTTCACCAGAGTGGGAAAACAACTGGAAATTTCACAATTACACCACCACCATAATACAATATTATTCTGATAGTATGATTCTGCTATACTCGATATATGGCAAGACAATTCTCTATGATACACCACAGCACTTCACTATGTTACTGAAAAGGATAAAATACTACTAATTATATGAAAACCAGCATTTATGTATTAATTGTTGTCAGTTTCACAGAATTTAACCTCCAATATTCTTCACCGCAGGTTTACGCTATTCATTTTATTAGCGTTACCATGTGGAGTAATGAAGCAATGACTTTATAGTGTAGCTTTTTACATTTACACTTACATTTATGACATTTAGCTGATGCTCTTATTCAGAGCAACTAACAAAGTTATTCTTAAACAAGAGGTGGGCCAATGTAGTGTTATAGGAGTATTGCCCATGGATTCTTATTGGTCAACCAGATTGGGAATTTGGAATTGGGAACCCTTTGAACCCTAGACTGTTTTGGTGTGTTTTTTCTCAGTTTTTTTGTCAGTTCTTCTTTCAGGTCTTATAACACAGTAATTATATCAGACAGCCACATGCCATGAGCTCTTTTAAATTTACTTATGACTTTTAAATGTATAGACTTTAAATATATTCACACCTAAGATATCTTTAGTTAGATTAGAGTGTTTATGAGTTGAAAGCATAAGAATATTGATGATTTGAGTTCATTACATGGCTTATTAATTATAACTTTGACAAAATACATGGAGAAACAGCATCAGATGGATTTATTTTTCTTGATAATCAATAATCACACCTCTAGGATACATGTAGATACTAAAAACCTGACACTCAGAGCAGCCTAGGACTTTCAGTATTTTGATCAGGACACACAAAGAAAACTACATACAAAAATGTAAACTTTTTAGTCTAAATAAATAAAAATGTTTAGTGCAAAATGACTACTTACTAAAAATGTGCAAGTAAAGTAAAAACTATATAAAGTAGTGCCATAACTATCTTTAGTTTGAGTAAAGCAGGTAGTTTCACACTTTTTCTGTGAACACTTTTGAGGGATATTATTTGGTTTGAAACCAAAGGAGATCTCACTTACGTGCACTGGGATGTCATCACTACTTTTAGAAGGAGTAAATTCCGCCCTCTCTAACCATATATGGATTATGTTTATGTGTGAAGGGATTCCTGGGTAATTAAGCTGAGAACACAAGGTGTGTAGGGTTCTAAGGGTTAAACCCAAGTCTCCTACATGATATGGGAGCTAGCAGCACATTGTGAATACAGTTAGCACATTCTACAGGCGTGAACTACAGGTGAAGGAGTATGGATTAGGTGGGATGTGGACGCTGCAGTATGGATCAGGTGGGATGCGGATTGGGTGGGCTGATTTGGTATTTGGATTATTAGGCTTTTAGCATCGACAGCTTGAGAAAAGCTGCTGGAGTTTCTCTGTATCGGCTGAATTGATTTAGTGCCTCTTTAATCTGCACTTGGTTTGATGGTGTTAAAGCATGGCAAGTAATTGGCGGATCCTTAAGCCCTACCATCTGTCCCACTGCTATTTCCTGGAAGTCTTTTTCTCCTCTCTCGCCCCTCCCTCCTGGCCTTTCAATCCCCCCGTCCGTCCTGCCTTTTACTGCTGGTAAATAAACCACATACAGATGTGACACTTACACACTGTGTTTAATCACTCACTGTTCGCTCTAATAGACACTCCTACCTACATCAGCTGCTCCACCTTGTAGATGAAGTAAAGTCAGAGACAGAAGCTCTGAATCTGTTGCTGCACGTTGTGTCGTTTTTCCTCTAGTCCTTCGTTAGTGCCCACATGATGCTGTTAGTAGCCTATGCTCAGTCCAGCAGTGACATTGAGGTGTTTAAGAACTCCAGCAGCACTGCTGTATCTGATCCACCAGGCCAATCAGTGTCACTGCAGTGCTGAGAATAATGACCCACCACCCAAATAATAATATCTGCTCTGTGGTGGTCTACACTGTGAAGTCCTGAGTATTGAAGAACAGGGTGAAAAGAAGGATACTAATAAAGTATCCAGACAAACAGATACAGGACTACACTCTACAAATTTAGAACTACAAAGTATCCTATATGATTAGTGGAGCTGAAAAAATGAAACTTAACACTTAAAGTAAGGACATTTTAGTTTAGTATATTATTTCTTTGTATATTGTGACAATGTTTATTGGTAACATATCTTATACCATTAAAAAAGCCTCTTAATGGTGGAGCCATATTTGTAAGGAACATGCATTTGAGATGAGCAGTAAGATGGGTATCTGAGTTGAGCCCACAAAAAAAAAAAAAACGCCAAATCTTCTCTTTCAATGGGAAACATCTTATTCTGCTGTTGCTATTGACACGTGCTTTGGACTTATATAATATGGTACCCCAGGTGGTTTCTGATTGGCAGCACCTGTGAGCATGGGCCCTACAGTGCTACAGTGGTCAGTAGGTGTCTGCTCCAAGAATTGCCATCAGGCCACGTTTGACTGATCTTGTGTGATAGGACAACTTCAAGCTGGTGTTCCACAAAACCAAGTTGCTGAATTGTTTGGGGCGAACCCTAATACCAGCATCTCCAAACTGAAGGTCAAGTTCCAATCAGTGGTTGATGTCAGAGACATGCAGTGCCAAGACGATGGCACCCCAAGGAAAACGTCCAACACCAAATGAGTCAATGGCTGAATAAGCTGTTAGCCATTGGCAGAGAGCACTTGGCCAATTTTTCATGGTTGCAGCCCACATACCTATCTTTACTGCTCATCCCACAAAAGCATATTTCTTGTAAATATGGCTTCATTTTAAAGGGAAATTAACAGGCTTTACAATGGTATAAGATTAATCGCCAAGAATCATTATTACAACAAAGAAATATGAAAATAGAGAAATAGATAATAAGAAATAAGAAATGGGTGTAGAAATACTGTATGGTGGTGGTCACCAGTGTAAATCCAGTATAGAAGTGTCTTTTCTTATGCACACAGATCTGGGTTTGATACCTAAACACTAAAACAGTGGTTGGACCTTCCTAGTCAGACCAACCAATAACATCTGCTTTGTTTGCTAGTTTTTTTGCTACAGTTACTCATTTATCTTTGGGAAAAGTAGGGGGTGAATGCCATTTACTACTTTTGTTCTGGTTTACTAACAGGGAGAAATTGTAGTTTTGTGCATTTCGGTTTTCTTGGTTGCTTTGGATTATGCTCATGTGGTGGGATGACCCACCTATGGGACTCACTAGAGTGACGTAGCCAGGTGTGCATCCGGCAGTGACGTATATATGGGGAAACGCCACAGTCCTTTCCCTTTGATCTAGCGGGAGGTGGCATGCTGCCAGTTTTCGCGTTGTTCGTTGCACTCCTTTACGGTTGGTGCATTGAGCGTCAATGAGAAGGTAGGGTTTTCGGGGCATTATTGATCGGATTTTTTAAGAGGTATATTTATATGTTTAGTTATAAATGTGTGTTATTTTAGAGTGGATACAGTTCTCCCATTAATGGAGGATGGCTGCTTTTCACGCAGGAGCGTGGGTTATTTAAAGGTGGATCGTAGCGGTGGAGCTTTCTGTGGTGATGCCTAAGTTAGTGCTCTGTTAAAGGTAACATTTATTATCCTCTGTATGGGTTAATAGTGGGAAACCTGTAGTTTTATGCAGTGAGTGGGTTCTATCTTTTAATGGTGTGTTTCTTATAGAGACTATCAGCTGCTGCTTTGCTGCCTTTGTTTCCTCTGGATCGGAGCTCAGCGCGCCGATCTGGCTCTGCACGGCGCGCTCTTTGTAATAATTACCTGCTGCTGCTTTTGCCCGCGCCGGCCGTTCACTCGGCTTTGCTTATTGCCTCCGCTTTCTGTGACTGGTCTCGGCTGCTGCCTCTGTCTGTCCCGGCCGCTATCTGTACTGGCTACGGGCCGTCTGCTGGCTGCGTCATTGCTGGACTGGCATTTCATTGGCTGTGACCGCTGGGCTGGCTGCTGATTGGTCGAAGTGTTTTTTTTAATACGGGGCTATAGTAATTCCTTTTTGTTTTGTTTTTTTTTGTTTTTCTTCGTCGGCTGCTTTATTATTATTTTTTGGTAATATTATTATTAGTAGTGGTGTTTTTTTTGTATCAATATCTCAATTATAATATGCCTATTAATAAGTAGTTCTTTTTTTTTTCAGTATTGTTTTCTTTTAGTTTTGTTGTTTTCTTAGTTACTGACTTGATTATTATTATTATTATTATTATTATTTGTGGTTGGTTCAGTCGACTTAGATATACATGTATGTTTTTTTGTTTATTTCATTTTTTTGTTTACAATTTAGCTTCTGGCAAAACCTGTTTTGGCACCTGTCCTGCACTTGGGAAACCGGGTACTGCACCTAATTTGCTGTGTCACAGAGGTGAGACTAATCCTCCTGTGTGTGTGTGTGTGTGTGTGTGTGATATGATGTGTTCTTCTTCTCTCACAAAATAGACTTACCTGTTGTGCAGTTTCTCTCTTTTTTTTGTGTGTAGGAGTCGGAGTGGTGCCTTTCACTGTTTTAGGTGAATGCCAGAAATAGACATATTGTTTGCCCTAAAATGTTTAATGGTTTCCTAATAAAATTGTGTTTTTATATTAAATAAATTTGTATCATTTTTGAGACCTGTCTGTTTGCATCCTTTCATTAATTTGAAAGCTGTGTGTGGGGAACATTGCGTGTACTTGGGTAAACCAAGGTGGCATAGTCAAAAAGGGAGGTGTTCTACCGCCACATTTTGGCGTAGTCGGCAGGATCTGGTTGCAAACAGACGTGAGTGTCTCTTTAAATGTTGTGAAATTTTTATGATCTGTTGTTCTTTTTGTTTTGAGTGCAGCAAAGCAGCAGCTGGCGGTAGTCACCTTACTGTTTCTCTTAACAACCCTTTGAGGATCCTAGCGGTCTTACAGGATGGAGAGTGAGTTGGAGGAGTTGCGTAGGCGGGTACAGGCCCTGACATCAGAAAATGAGCGGTTGCAACACCAGGCTATGGGCTCCACTGATAGGGTAGGTACTGAGAGTGCTCAAGGACCTAGTGTGTCGCATGTTGCTATCCCTACAGTAGAACGTGTAGTATTCGTCCCTAGGGAAAGAAGAGTTCATACTTTCAGTGGCAGAGGGGATGAAAATGTGTTTGAGTGGATTGAGGAAGTTCAAGCTAGTCTGAGAATTAGGCATATGTCTTCTGGGGAAAAGGCATTGTTTATTCTGGATCATTTGGAGGGCTCTGCTAAAAAGGAGTTAAAATTTAGGCCAAGAGAGGAAAGGGATGATCCTGAAAAGATCTTTGCAATTTTAAAAGAACTCTATGGGGGCTCACGGTCGTACATTTCCCTCCAAGAAAAGTTTTTTTCTCGTAGGCAGTGTGAGGGTGAGTCTTTACAGGATTTTTCACATGCTCTTTTTGCATTAATGGAGCAAGTGGTGCAATATGCCCCGGAGTGTATGGCTAACTCCACAGTTTTGTTGCGAGACCAGTTTGTGGAGTATGTCTTAGATGGTAATTTGCGGAGGGAGCTAAAGCGCTATGTTCGTTTACATCCTCAGTCTACTCTACTAGATGTACGTAAGGAGGCAATGAGATGGGTTGAGGAAGGGAATCAGCACGACATGCGGGCCAGGAGTAATTCTGTTCCAGCTTCTACCTTCGCGCATTATAATGCATCACAACCTACTTCAGCTAGGCAAGGAGAAGATATTTCTGAGCTGGCAGCAATAAAGAAAATGATGAAGGCACAACAGGAACAGCTCGATCAGCTATCCCAAAGCATTAAATCCCTGCAGTCTAGAGGTGCAACCCCTGTTATATGTAGGCGCTGTAACCAGCCAGGCCATATTGCCCGGTATTGTAATGTGATCCCGCAACGATCAGTCCAGCAGCAGAACCCACCCCCCCAACAAAATCGTCCTTATACTTCAGGTAGGCAGGCGGAAAACTTCAACCCTCTGAATTGAAGAGCCACAATTCAGGAGGGCCAGTTAATGGCTCGCAAGAGTTGAAGCCTGATGATGATTTGGTCCCCTCTAATTTACTGGGTAGTTGCCCTTCTGTCATTGTTATTATGGGTGGGGTTGAGGTCCCTTGTCTCTTAGATACAGGGTCCATGGTAACTACTGTCTCAGAGAGCTTTTTCCTACAACACTTTGAGCCTTGGGGTAGAGAGAAGCTTCATGGTTGTGGGTGGTTGCAGCTGCGTGCTGCAAATGGTCTAGAAATTCCATATGTCGGCTATTTGGAACTGGATTTTGTAGTTTTGGGTAGGCAGATTCGTCATAAGGGTGTCCTTATTGTAAAGGACCCCCCTGGGTCACCTTCATTGCAGACACTTCCAGGGTTACTGGGAATGAATATCATTCGTGAGTGTTATGATGAATTGTTTAATCAGCATGGCTCAGAGTTGTTTGCTCTCCCAGCAGTGAAGGCCGTGCCTGCTTGGAAAATGGCTCTCCAGAATTGTCAACACGCAGAGATTATGAGTTTACCGGATGGGGAAAGATCAGTTCGGGTCAGGGGCCCATATCTAGTTCGTATTCCTGCTAATACTTTGCAATTTGTTGCTGCTACCTGTACTCCAAATATTGGTACTCATTCCATGTTTTTGTTTGAGCCTTTAGGGACAGCAGATGAAAAGCAGCTTCCAGCAGGGCTTTTGGCATCTGTAGCACTTGTTTCTGTTACCCGTGGGGTTGTCCATGTGCCCATAGTAAATATTGGTGCACAGGATGTGTTTTTACAGCCCCGAACAGTAATGGGGACAGTAAGTCAGGTTCAGCCTGGGTCTTGGCCAGGAGGGGTGGAGGTCATATGTCCAGGGGAACCTTTAAGGCAACAGGTAACAGACTCTTTACAGGTAAATATTGCCGGTCCCCTTAGCAAGGTCATCCAAAATTTGGATTTGTCCCAGTTGTCACCTGACGAACAGATACAGGTTAGGTCTCTATTGCAGCAATACCAGTCTGTATTTTCTGCTCATGATGGTGATTTGGGCTGCACCAATCTAATCACTCATGAAATCCCTCTGGTGGATGATGAGCCAATACGTCAGAGATATCGAAGGATTCCTCCTTCGGACTATGAGGCTGTTAAGGAGCATATCCATCAGCTATTGGAAAGCCAGGTAATTCGCGAAAGTAGCAGTCCTTATGCTTCGCCAATCGTGATCGTAAAAAAGAAAGATGGGCAGATACGGTTGTGTGTCGATTACAGACAAATTAATTGTAAGACCAGGAAAGATGCATTTCCTTTGCCTCGTATTGAGGAGTCTTTGGATGCTCTTTCTGGGGCTCAGTGGTTTTCAACCTTAGATCTTGCAAGCGGTTACAATCAGGTTCCAGTAGCAGAAAGAGATAAGGGTAAGACAGCTTTTTGTACACCATTCGGATTATTCGAATTTAACCGAATGCCCTTTGGATTATGTAATGCACCAAGTACATTTCAGCGCCTCATGGAACGTATGTTTGGCGACCAAAGGTTTCAAACTCTCTTGCTGTATTTGGATGATATTATTGTTTTTTCATCCACTGTGCTTCAACATCTAGAAAGGCTTGCAGTGGTTTTTGACAGGCTTCAGAAGGAGGGTCTGAAGGCTAAATTGGATAAGTGTAATTTTTTTCAGCAACAGGTTAATTATCTGGGACATGTCGTCTCCAAGGAAGGTGTCTCTACTGATCCAGGTAAGATTGCAGCAGTAGCTAATTGGCAGCGCCCAAAGGATGTGACAGAGCTGCGTTCCTTTTTGGGATTTGCCAGCTACTATAGGCGGTTTGTGGAGGGGTTTGCAAAGCTTGCAGCTCCTTTGCATAAGCTGGTAGCAGAGACTGTTGGCACCAGGAAACGCAGGGGGTCTGGGAAGCCAGTGGATTGTGGGTGGACTACGGAGTGCGAGCAGGGATTTCAGGGTCTGAAGGAGAAGCTGGTCACTGCTCCGGTGTTGGCATATGCTGACTTTTCTAAACCGTTTGTACTGGAGATTGATGCCAGCCATGCTGGATTGGGTGCTGTGCTTGGTCAGGAACAGGAAGGTAAGGTTAGGCCAGTGGCATATGCCAGTCGGGGACTTAGACCTGCAGAGCGTAACATGCAAAATTATAGCTCCATGAAGTTGGAGCTCTTGGCTTTAAAGTGGGCACTAACCGAAAAGTTTAGAGATTACCTTTTGGGACATAGATGCATAGTGTACACAGATAATAATCCTTTGAGCTATTTGAACTCAGCCAAACTTGGTGCAGCTGAACAACGTTGGGCATCCCAGTTAGCAGCCTTTGATTTTGACATTAAATATCGACCAGGCCGGGCTAACGGCAATGCCGATGCATTGTCTAGGCAGTACACTCCCTCACAATCCAATTGTGGAACTCAGATCCCAGGTGCCATTGGTAATCATTTGGTAGAGACTCCTTTAGTAGGAGTGGTGCAAAACTCTGTTGTAGTCTTTCCTAGCACTTCTAAGGCTGAACTGAGACTTTCACAGCTTGCTGATCCAATTATAGGTAAGTTTCTTGAGTTTTTTTCTAGGAAGCGGTATCCAACCAAGGCAGAACGTCAGAAGCTATCCAAACCAGTGTTGGAGCTTTTAAGGCAATGGGGTCGGCTCTCCCACGAGGATGGCCTTCTCTATCGCCGGTGGATGATGCCGGAAGGGGGAGAGGAGATAATCCAGTTGGTGTTGCCTAGGATTTTGCAGGATGATGTTTTTAGGATGCTACACAATGACCACGGTCATCAAGGTAGGGAGCGTACCTATGAATTGATTCGCAGGCGATGTTATTGGCCTGGTATGAGTAATGATATTCAGCAGCGCTGTCAGAATTGTAGTCAATGTGCAGTTTCTAAGTCTAATCAGCCACCAGTTCGTGCCCCTATGGGGCATCTTTTGGCTTCCAAACCAAATCAGATTGTGGCAATTGATTTTACTACTCTAGAACAGTCTGGTGATGGTAGAGAGCATGTATTAATCATGACTGATGTATTTTCTAAATATACTCAGGCAGTTCCAACTAGAGATCAGAGAGCGAGTACTGTTGCTAGTGTATTGGTTCATGAGTGGTTCTACAGGTTTGGGGTGCCAGCACGACTGCACTCAGACCAGGGGCGAAATTTTGAGAGTGCTGTGATTGCCCAGCTGTGTCTTCTGTATGGGGTACAGAAGACCCACACAACACCGTATCGGCCTCAGGGCAATGGGCAGTGTGAACGATTTAATAGGACATTACATGACCTCCTACGAACGCTCCCTACTGAGCAGAAGAGAGTGTGGACTCGACATTTGGCTCAGGTGGTTTTTGCATATAATACAACTTGTCATCAAACTACCGGTGAATCACCTTATTTTTTAATGTTTGGACAGGTTCCCAGACTTCCTGTAGACTTCCTGTTGGCAACAGTGGATGAACCAAGCTGTGGTGGTGTTGGGGATTGGGTGGTAGAGCACCAGAGAACCTTGGCTGAGACGTATCAGAAAGTGAGGGGTCGTTTGGAGAAGGCTGCAGAAATGAGAAGAACTAGTCACGATCAACGGGTAAATGATGTGCCTCTGGTAGAGGGACAGTTGGTGTATTTGCGAGACCTAGGCATTCGGGGTCGAAACAAGATTCAAAATCAGTGGTCATCTATCATTTATCGGGTGCTTAAGGCTCCTCCAAATGGAGGCTCAGTATATAGCATTGGGATGGTGGATAATCCATCGGTTGTAAAACATGTGCATCGCTCCTACTTGAAATTGGTACCGGTAACTGTGTGTCCCTCCAATTCAATAGATCCAGGCCTGTGTCCAGAGGAGCCTGTGAATCCATCTGGGGAAGATGAGCATTTGGTCCCAGTGGTGCTGACTGGGGAGGCCAGGCCAGTACCTTCTGGTACCGTTGCTTCATTGGCTCCAGTATCTGATGATGTGGGTCCAGCGGAAGGGCCTACAATGAACTCTAGCACAGGTGGGTCTGTGAGTGATGACTTGGTTGGAACTATTCCTCTGGTCGAAGAAGCCTTAATAGAGCCGGTGAGTGTAGAGGGCCTACGGAGAACTGCACGATCAAATGCAAATGTGGCGGTAGAACACCTCCCTTTTTGACTATGCCACCTTGGTTTACCCAAGTACACGCAATGTTCCCCACACACAGCTTTCAAATTAATGAAAGGATGCAAACAGACAGGTCTCAAAAATGATACAAATTTATTTAATATAAAAACACAATTTTATTAGGAAACCATTAAACATTTTAGGGCAAACAATATGTCTATTTCTGGCATTCACCTAAAACAGTGAAAGGCACCACTCCGACTCCTACACACACAAAAAAGAGAGAAACTGCACAACAGGTAAGTCTATTTTGTGAGAGAAGAAGAACACATCATATCACACACACACACACACACACACACAGGAGGATTAGTCTCACCTCTGTGACACAGCAAATTAGGTGCAGTACCCGGTTTCCCAAGTGCAGGACAGGTGCCAAAACAGGTTTTGCCAGAAGCTAAATTGTAAACAAAAAAATGAAATAAACAAAAAAACATACATGTATATCTAAGTCGACTGAACCAACCACAAATAATAATAATAATAATAATAATAATCAAGTCAGTAACTAAGAAAACAACAAAACTAAAAGAAAACAATACTGAAAAAAAAAAGAACTACTTATTAATAGGCATATTATAATTGAGATATTGATACAAAAAAAACACCACTACTAATAATAATATTACCAAAAAATAATAATAAAGCAGCCGACGAAGAAAAACAAAAAAAAAACAAAACAAAAAGGAATTACTATAGCCCCGTATTAAAAAAAACACTTCGACCAATCAGCAGCCAGCCCAGCGGTCACAGCCAATGAAATGCCAGTCCAGCAATGACGCAGCCAGCAGACGGCCCGTAGCCAGTACAGATAGCGGCCGGGACAGACAGAGGCAGCAGCCGAGACCAGTCACAGAAAGCGGAGGCAATAAGCAAAGCCGAGTGAACGGCCGGCGCGGGCAAAAGCAGCAGCAGGTAATTATTACAAAGAGCGCGCCGTGCAGAGCCAGATCGGCGCGCTGAGCTCCGATCCAGAGGAAACAAAGGCAGCAAAGCAGCAGCTGATAGTCTCTATAAGAAACACACCATTAAAAGATAGAACCCACTCACTGCATAAAACTACAGGTTTCCCACTATTAACCCATACAGAGGATAATAAATGTTACCTTTAACAGAGCACTAACTTAGGCATCACCACAGAAAGCTCCACCGCTACGATCCACCTTTAAATAACCCACGCTCCTGCGTGAAAAGCAGCCATCCTCCATTAATGGGAGAACTGTATCCACTCTAAAATAACACACATTTATAACTAAACATATAAATATACCTCTTAAAAAATCCGATCAATAATGCCCCGAAAACCCTACCTTCTCATTGACGCTCAATGCACCAACCGTAAAGGAGTGCAACGAACAACGCGAAAACTGGCAGCATGCCACCTCCCGCTAGATCAAAGGGAAAGGACTGTGGCGCTTCCCCATATATACGTCACTGCCGGATGCACACCTGGCTACGTCACTCTAGTGAGTCCCATAGGTGGGTCATCCCACCACACTCACTAATTAATCAGTACTTCCTATCTTTTTGTCATTTAAGTGTCCAGTGTTTGTTCTGGGCAGAGAGTCTGGGGAGCCCACCTCAATTTACTGTTATGACCTGACCCTAGACCAAGTCATAACCGAATGGGGGCTCATCCAGGATACAAACAGCAACAGTAACAGTAACAGTAACAGTTTGGAGCAACAAACAGTACATGTGTTTGCTGTGGATGGAAAAATAATTCTTAACGTCTGATAGGCATCACACATGTTTAGGGGGGCTGAGCCCACCCCTGCCCATAGCAACTGCTGTCCTTGATCAGAATGGCGAAGTCTGATCACTTTCTGCACCCAACCCCCTCCTCCCTCTCCACCCCAAATCATGAAATGACTGTTAAACTCTAGAGTGCGCCCAGGAATGAGGGATCTATGATGTATAGGGTGAATGAAGCTAAACGCTAACATTATTATGCTAAAAATTCATTTAATTTAAGTAAAATAATGTATTTTACAAAAAAAAACTAAGAAAACATGCCTGTATATTTCAGTTTATCTACAGGTTTTTACACCGTAAAGCACTGTCATTACTGCTACTTTGAGCTGATTGGTTGGTAAGCTGATCCTGGAGATACAGGAAGAGCATGTTTCAAAGGCGTATAACTGGAGTTCAAAATGATAAAACATGATGTCTGCGGTGCTGAAACATTTGAAATAATTCTGTGTTCTCATGACAAAACGTGTTTCTGGAGAGCAGCCAGTTGAGTCTGCAATTTCCCACAGTGGAAAAATGGTGTAATTTGGGACATCGTGTCTCCGATCTGTCATGTAGCGTAAAAGTCCCAAGTGATTACAGGACAACTAACAAAAATCGTGTAGTGTGACCTGGCATTAATTACATCATTCTGACTCAGCTTTAATGATTCACTAAGGGCGTTTTCACTCCAGCACTATTTGGTCCGGTTAAAAAAAAAAAATAATAATTTTTTTGTATATTTATACTTACTCTCACGCCAGATAGCTCTGACCAATCAGAGGACACAGCCTGCTCGCGTGGTTTATTGGTGTGTTTAGGTTTATGCCTGTGTGAAACCAAACCAAACAGAGGGAGAAAACACTCCAAATAAAAGAACTCATCAACTGATTCGGACCAGAGAAACCAACTACAGGTGTAAAAAAAACACCCTAAGCCTCAGTGTTATACATGTTTGGGTATGATTGGCACAGTTCTGAAACACATGCAGTTCTGTTTCCTCATGCTATGCTTTGTGCTCCTGAAGCCGAGCAGTAGAGAGCAAGCAGGGTCATCTGTGTTGTTTGAGCGTCCAAGAACGCTACACTCTGTCCCGACTGATCTGGATGTACTAAATGCAGACTGTTTGGCTCGTCAGTCTCCTGTGGGCGGGCAGCGTAGTATTACTGACAAGCTTTCTTCAGGTAACATTCGAGCTAACTATGGACTATTGAGCTATGGAAAATGTACAAAAAAACACAGACAGTGCTCTATTTTAGTGAACTACAGGTGAGCCGTTGACCTCAACCTCAGACCGTGCTGCTTGATTTCAAAACGTGCAAAAGGCATGTACTAATTCTGCCATCACACAGTGGGAACACAGTGTATTGTGGTCACACAAATCAGTGTATTTATTTTTTAGAAGAAAAGGATGCCTGGAGCTATAGACCATAGATCAGGGGTGTCCAAACTTTTTTGTTGGGGGCCAGAAGAAGAAATATATTTGAAGTCACGGGCCACAGACTCTGTAATAAAACAAATAATGAAATATACCACTTTAAATAATACTTTTTCCTGATTATTTCATTTACACACCATTTTACTTGACTAACTATCTTTATCTTTGACAGTGTTGTGTAAACTAAGATTTTTCAAAGTGATGTTTAATTTCATGATGTCTCTTAATATAAAACTCCTTAATTATGGCAACTTTTAGACTCTTTTCTGCGCTAGAAATGCACACTCTCTCCGCTTTTAGACTCTTTTGCCCCGTTTTTCTGTGCTACAACTGCGCACCCTCTCCGCTTTTAGACTCTTTGGCCCGTTTTTCTGCGCTAGAAATGCGCACTCCCTCCCACTCTTTGGCCCATTTCTGACATCTAGCATTCAAACTTTGAATCTCACATTATAAAAACCTGCTTAACAGCGGGCCAACTTTCATTCTATTTCTAAAATACCTCGCGGGCCGCTCCAAAAAAGGAAACGGGCCGCAAATGGCCCGCGGGCCGTAGTTTGGACACCCCTGCCATAGATGAAAAGGAGCATCCAGACTGTTATCAGTGACAAGTTTAGAAGCTAAGGTCTGTCATGAGATGGGGGTGACTATAGTTCTGTGATGGAGCATCAATGCAGGTTTGTATTGCTAGTGATACCAGTAGATAACAGCGCATTATGCAGTATTTTGTGATAATAATAAACTGTATAATACTATTGCTTTACTGTTGATGTGTGGAGCAGCCATCTTGGATTCTTAACTTGGGGTTGTAGAGATTTGTCCGACTTTCCCAGCAGGAAATCCAGTTACAATTTCCTTCTCGGAACTAGGGAATTTTGACATCCCAGTTCAAATAAAACAGAGCATGAGAGCAATATTTTGGGCCTTTTTTAGTATACACAGTGCAAGTACGCAAGTACGCTCATTGCTATCTTACCACCATTTTTATGCCTACCACTTGCCTCGTTTAAATAGCAATGGTGCTTTTGAATACATCTAAGCTGATGGACGTGGAGGTCTGAAAATAATGTGTGTTCAGGTAAATTTCTGGCGTATTGTTATCTTGGCGATGAAAAACACAGGGGCACCAACGAGTAAAAACATATATAAAATGTATTTTATAGAGATTTTACTTGATGGACCAACACAAAGTAGCTCATGATTGTGAAGTGAAATAAAAATAATACACTGTTTTTAAAATTAAAATTTTTTAAATGCAGTGCACTTAATTAGAAGTCACTTAATTAGTTAGAGTCCAGCTGTGTGTAATTTATAAATACAGCTGTTCTGTGAAGACCTCAGTGGTTTGTTAGAGAACACTAGTGAACAAACAGCATCAAAGAAGACCAAGGAACTCACCAGACAGGTCAGAGATAAAGTTGTGGAGAAGTTTAAAGCAGGGTTAAGTTATAAAATAATATCACAAGCTTTAAGCATCCCAAGCAACACTGTTCCACAATCCATCATTAAAAAATAGAAAAAGTATTCTACACCTGCAAACCCAACAATTCATGGCCATTTACTCAAACTGACAGATGAAGCAAGGAGAGCACTGTTCAGAGAAGCAGACAAGAGGTCCATGGTCACTCTGGAGGAGCTGCAGAAATCCACAACTCAGGTGGGAGAATCTGTCGACCAGACCACTATCATAATCATGCGCTCCACAAATATGGCCTTAATGAAAGAGTGCCATAAAGAAATCCATTATTAAAAGAAACATATGAGTTGCAGTTTGCAGTTGCAGCAAACATGCGGAAGAAAGTTCTGTGGTCAGATGAGGCCAACGTTGAACAACTTTCTGGCCTTAATGCAAAAGCGCAATATGAGGAGAAAAGTAAAACAGCTCATCATCCCGAACACACCATCCCCACTGTGAAACATGGTGGTGGCAGCATCATGCTGTAGATATGCTTTTATTCAGCAGGGACAGAGTTGGGAATCTAGTCTGAGTTAATGGGAAGATGGATGGAGATAAATACAGAGCAATCCTGGAAGAAAACCTGTTAAAGGCAACAACTAAACTGCGCCTTATCAGCAGTTTAGCTCAAATAAATTGACTATATTTGATGACTGGATCAGATCAAGAACGGATTATGCTCTCATCACAAGCGTTTGGGACCCGAACCCCAATGCAATTACTGTTTTCGCACCTGCTCAATTGAACCACACTAAAGTTACAAACGACCGGACCAAATAGTGCTGGTGTGAAAACGCCCATAGCCATTCTGATCGAGGATGACAGTTGCGATGGGCAGGGCTGGGCTCAGCCAGACTGTAACTGTTACTGGTTGCATCCCGGACGAGCCCCCATTTAGTAACAACCCGGTCTATGGTCAGGTCGTAACAGTAAATTGAGGTGGGCTCCCCAGACTCTCTACCCAGAATAAACACCGGACACTTAAAATGATAAAATAGATGGGAAGTACTGCTTCATGAGTGAGCATAAGCTAAGATAGTAAAAAAAAAACTAACCAACCAACAACTAACTAACCTGAAAATAAAACAAAGCTCACAAAACTACCCTATTTCCCTGTTAGCAAACCAGGAGGCAAAGGACTTGAGACTGGGAAGGAGATTCACCATCCAGCAAGACAATGACCCTAAACCTAAACATACAGCCAGAGCTACAGTGGAATGGTTTAAATCAAAGAATACTCGTGTTATAATGTCCCAGTCTTAACCTAAGTTTCCTTCAGGATGAATAAAGTATCTATCTATCCATCCATCCATCCATCCAGTCTTAAATCACATTGAGCTTTTGTGGAAAGACATGAAAACTGCAGTTCACAGATGCTCTCCATCCAACCTGGCTGAGCTTGAGCTGTTTTGTAAAGAACAATGGGGCAAATATCTCAGTCTCTAGATGCACAAAGCTGGTAGAGACATACCCCAAAGCACTTACAGTTGTAATTGCAGCGAATGGTGGCTCTACTAAGTATACTTTTGAATACTGAATACTTTTTTGCACGTCACACTTTTCAGATTTTTATTTGATAAAAGATTTAAAAAACCATGTATCATTTTCTTTGTGTTGGTCTTTTTTTGAAGGCTTTTAAAACATCAGGCCTTTTACACTACTATCACTATGTGTCATGTCTTATTAGTTGCTCGTAATCTTCTAATGGGTTTTATCGACATTTAGATTTGTTTACAATCTATTTCTGATGCTGATCTCTTGTCTTATATAACAGTAACTACATTTCAGCTAATGAGGCCTGCCATTAATTTCCACTCTTCCACTCTTCGACTCCGTGTCGCCACCTGGCCTTTACCTTTCTCTGTGGATTGAGCTGCTCGGGCCCACCTGCTCTATACCCCACTGACCCCTTGGTTGGGCAGGGATTTTCTCTAGGCTATTTGTGGCGTTTGGAAGCCCCAGTATATTGGATTACCCCTTTAGAGCCAATTATGATGCTTTCAGGACAACAATATATTCCGTCTCCTTGTTCTGGGTGTGCTCTGGGACTTGCCCAGCATTTCTCCAGCCACATAGGATCAAGAAACAGACGATACAGGCTTGCGTAACGTCTTTATACTTTGATCTGATTCACTGGCACAGGTTTAAAGTTGGCTAAAAAAACAAACCGGTGCTTTATTTGGATTGAGATCTTCATTAAAGCTGCTCACATTTACAGTACATTTACATTTACTACATGTGATTCTAAAAGTACACTGATTACACTGTTTACACTGATTACACTGATCTAGCTTTAACACTTTTCTACTGTATCTTGTGATTCATAATAAATTGATTTAAATGTACCAATACCTTCCAAATAATTACTGACACACAGTATGTACTGTTTAATTACACTGGAAAATACTCTACACACATCTGTACATCCGTCACTTACATACTTTACCACCTGCTGAAGATTCACCTTAAAGACACTGACTGTCTCAGAGTGTGTGGTCTAAATATATATATATATACTCATCCTCAGGAAGATTTCTGGCGGAATGAGCTGTGTGAGACGTATGAGGTTGTGTAAGAGGGTGTTTCCTCCCATAATCCCTCTAATGCATTTGTTTTCAAGTACTGTAAATGTGATGAAGCGAGAGGCAAGTGTTATGCTGTCTACTCTAGGATAGTGCTGCAGGTTAGATAAGAAGATCTGAGAGACTGAAGAAGCACAGAGAGAGAGACAGCTCAGAGATACAAAAGTCAGATTCATTCACTTATTAATTCACTATAACTCAGGGAATCATGCTAGGCCTCCAAACATATTGCAGCTACTGTATCCACTGCCTGAGTAATATTTTAGTATGGGTTTTCTTTGGATGTATGTTTTTATTCTAATTTATTTCTAATTGTCTAATTTCCCTCCCTAATTTAAGCTGTCCATAAACTACACGACTTTAAAAAGACAATGAAAAGACTTTAACAGACTGAAGTCTGACACCCTCTCACATCTAAAGAATGCAACTAGATTATTTCCCCTCATGCTTCTGGTGGAGTTTATATACAATACATATTACATACTAAGTTACAAATAATGTGTATATCAATACTGTGATTTATCAGAGACTCATCAACAGTACATTTTTCTGCCACACTGTTAGTTCTTGATATTTTTTTAATAAAATGCATTTTGTGTTTATCTCTGCCTATAAGCTTTATTACCCCCTTATAACCTTAAATAGCAAAGAATCGCAGTTTCACTGCTGTACATTTGCCTTTATTTTAGATAGAATTAATGCAATAAATCATTCTTGCAAAATGTGTATTTATTAAACTTCTATGTTTTGGGTCGTTGTCCTGTTGCATCATCCATCCTCTGTTGAGCTTCAGTTGGTGGACAGATGGTCTTAAGTTTTCCTGCAAAATGTTTTGGTAAACTTGGGAATTAATTTTTCCGTTGATGACGGCAATCCGTTCAGGTCCTGAGGCAGCAAAGCAGCCCAAACCACAATGCCCCCTCCACCATGTTTCACAGTTGGGATGAGGTTATGATGATGGTGTGCTGTGTGTGTTTTTTCTCCACACATAGCTTTGTGGGTTCCTTCCAAACAACTCAATTTGGTTTCATCTGTTCACAGTATATTTAGCCAGCAGTGCTGTGGAACATCCAGGTGAATTTTTGCAAACTATAAACGTGCAGCAGTGTTTTTTTTTTGGACAGCAGTGACTTCCTTTGTGGTGTCCTCCCATGAATTCTTGTTTCATTCTTGTTTCATGTTTTCCTTATTGTAGATTTATGTAAGCATGTGTCAGAGATTTCTATAAGTCTTTAGCTGACACTCTAGGATTCTTCCTCACCTCATTGATCATTCTGCGCTGTGCTCTTGCAGTCATCTTTACAGGATGACCACGCCTAGGGAGAGTTTCATGATTCACATCAAGCAATGCTTCTTAAGAACAGCAAGCTGAAGAACAAAAAACTGGTGTGCTCTTAGAAAAGTCATTAGCCTAGGGGTTCACGTATTTTTTCCACCCTCACTGTGAATGTTAACATGTTGTGTTCAATAAAACCATGCAAACATAATTTTTTCGGTGGTATTAGTTCAAGCAGACTGTGTTTGTCTATTGTTGTGACTTAGATGAAGATCAGAACACATTTAATGACCAATTTATGCAGAAATTCAAGTAATCCCAAAGGGTTTATATACTTTATATATATATATATATATATATATATATATATTATATATAAATATATTATATACTTTGGAAAAACTATTTTTTGAGATTATTTTGTCTCCCTAAATGTTAGCCACACAGACAGGCGTTTCGTACAATGACTCAAAGACTGCTTTTGTCCTGACAAGACAAATCAGGCGAACAGAAACAGGATAAGCACACAAGAGAAACACCAACAGAGCCGAGCGAGGAGGGAAATTTCTGCTTAAAGACACATACACAAACACTCTCTCTCTCTCTCTTTAGCTTTCAGCCCAGAAAACAATGCGTCCCCTCAAAAACCCACCCTGTCCCGAGTCCTGAGTGCGGGAGGGTGAGAGGGGCGAGCGAGGGATGGAGGGAGCAGAGGAAGGGAGTGGGTTAGATAAATAGGAGGTAATGGCTCATAATGAAGCTTAATGACAGACGCGGCTTTCCTTCAGGACGCAAAAAAAAATGGTGGAAACAAACAAATGATAAGGAAAATAATAACATCAGGCTGGCCCTGCGCCGACACCAGCACATCTGCAGGTGGGGACGTGCCAAATAAAGGGCCACGGCTCCGGACCCTGCAGCCCCAGTCTGCACTTCCTCCCGCTGAGAGCAGGTATCCTTCAGAGAGCTTTTTTCAGAGAGATTTTTGGGGGATTTTGGGACATTTTGGGTCATTTTCATCCAGTGCACATTACAGCTGTCAGTGTAACGGCTGACCATGAAGCACTGCTGCAGCTCTCAGGGCCACTCTGCTTCTCTTACAGCCTGATTTCTGACACATCTGTAGAGGAGCGTAGAGGAACATATCACCTTCCTTCTTCAGATGAACTGTGAAATCGCTGGTTTATATTTGTGAGAGGAGGTAAGTGAAGCATTACTGTTTCTGTTATTTTTGTTCTTTACATTAAGATTTTAGTGTAATTTATCGTAGATTTATGAATTTTGTAAACTGAAAAAGTTAAAAAAAAGTTAAAGAAGTCTATATTCTAGTCTATGTTCTTTACTTTTTTATTAAAAACATTTTTATTTAATAAATTCAACAATATACAGCAAATGGTATCAATTCAACACACATAATATACATATATATATATATATATATATATTCTCCATGAAATTTCAAAATTGTCCATAAGTGTCCTTTATTCATTTTATAGTGCATCTTAGTGCATCAGTTCTTTTCACAACTCATTCACTTGATACAAAAAGTTGATCTGTAGTTATTTTACATCTTGTCTTCTATAATTTGTATTTCGTTCTATTTGAGATAAAGAATCATCTAATAATCCAAATGCTAATGTTTTCATGTTTATTACAAGTTATTTTTTTATTATTTCATTACGATTGCCCCAGACTATATTTAATTTAGGGCATTCTAATAAAAATGTTCTAGCGTTTAATCTCCATTGCAATTAGGCTTCATAAAACAACTCCATTTGACCACAGCTTGAACTGGTAATCTTCTCACACTAATTAACCAAGTGATATATCTCATCTTAAAAAAAAATGTATTCAAAATATGTTTTACTATCATTTTTGTTCATGTACTTCTAAATCTCTATACTTAACCCTCTGGGTTTTTATATCTAGTTTCATGAGACCAATGTAAAGATTTTAATAAGAAGAAGAAATTTAATGTATAGACATTTAGAAATCCAATATATGAAGAAAAACAATTGAAATTATAAAGTAAATTAAAAAGTGTTAAACAAACCAGAATATGTTCCACCAGAATATGTTTTATTTATATTTTAGATTCTTCAAAGTAGCACCTCTTGCTTAGATGACAACTTTTTCACATCTTGTGTGGTAGAGTTGGTGAAATACAGTGAATAGCTCTGTTTGATTAATGTTCGAATCCATATTATGGCAAAAAACTACTCAACTAAATAAAGGAAAAACTACTTTTAAGAAATGAAGGTCAGTTAATCCGAAACATTTCAAGAACTCTGAAAAAGTATCCTCAAGTGCAGTCAAATAGACCAACAAAATGTTATGATGAAACTGGCTTTCATCAGGCCCGCCTTATGAAAGAAAGAGCAAGAGTTCCCTGGCCTTTTCACAACCACTATGTGGCCTCTTGAGAAAATGAATTGCCCACATTTGCTTTTTACCAAATATAAGGTGATTTCTTTTACAAAAAAAGTAAACATTTTTTTCTTCTACTGAACTGCTTAAAGAACTGTAATAGCACCTGTATTGCAATGGGTGTAGCATGTAGCAGTATAGAAGTTTAGATAGTTTAGAGTTTAGAGTCTGAGAACAGGTTCAAACTGTATTCCATCAGACGAAAGTTTATCCAATACATCGTTAAAGAAGAACTCGCCCGATTGTAAAATGGACTTTTGGTGTAGTAAAACATGCTAAAAAAGTTCTTACCTTTGATGAATAGCACACTTCCACTCTCCCACAGTGTTCCAAGATCTAGAAATTTTAACAGTTTGTTCAAACACCCTTCAGACTGGGCAACACGGGGCATAATTTGCCCTGATAAATCCCTTTTTCCACCATTATCCAGCTCAAAATAGCTCCACACCTCTTTGCTACAATCCGGAGAGCCCTGACATTTAAAATGAGGCAATAATTACTTAAAAAGTGCACAAGAAGCTTATTAAAAACCACAGCTTCAGCTCTGTGCGCCGCCATTACTGAACTGAAAATAACTTAGACATATATATACATAGACTGCGCACAACCTGCCTTCTGACGCAAGCTGCTATGCTACGCAGAGTCTATGTATATATATATATATGCCTATGTTATTTTCAGTTCAGTAATGGCGGCGCACTGAGGTAAAGCTAGCGTTATGGGATGTAAACAGTGGTTTTTAATAAGGTTCTTGTGCACTTTTTAAGTAATTAATGCCTCATTTTAAATGTCAGGGCTCTCTGGGTTCTAGCAAGGAGGTTTGGAGCTACTTTGAGCTGGATAATGGTGGAAAAAGTGATTTATCTGGGCAAATTATGACCCGTGTCACTCAGTCTGAAGAGTGTTTGAACAAACTGTTAAAATTTCTGGATCTCAGAACACTGTGGGAGAACGGAGGGGTGCTATTCATCAAAGGTAAGTACTTTTTATCATGTTTTACTACAGCAAAAGTCCATTTTAAACCAGAGTTCTCCTTTAAATTCCAAATACACTTGTGTTTTGGGGGCTGTATGCTTTGCAGTGCGCACTGCTAGACCTGTAAATAAATCCCCAGTGAAAAAACAGAATTGAATGCAAACCTTTTAAAAACTGTGGGTGTGTGAATGCACGTCACCAAGCAGCACAACTTCACAGAACCCAGCGGCTAAGCTAAGCTATGCTAAATCAAGCTAAGCTGGCCAAGATGTGTTAGTGCTAAGTAAATATGATGCTTTTTGACTAGTCAAAATGATAGTTTAAAATAAAAAAGATTGATTGTCAAGATTTAAACACATAACATAAGATATCTGTAAACAACTGTTTTATCAACTTTGTCGAGGGCCCAGCATTAGCCTTACCAATCACCTAGCAACACCTCAGCAACCACCTAGCAACTGCTTAGCAACATCTTAGCAACCACTACAGATACCATAGCAATGCCTTAGCAACCACCTAGCAACCCCATAGCAACCACCACAGACACGATAGCAACACCTTAGCAACCACCTAGCAACCGCTTAGCAACCTCCACAGACACCATAGCAAGCGCCTAGCAACATCATAGCAACACCCATAGCGGACAGTGGAAGCCATGTAATTGTGTGTAATTTTGTTGATTTTGTATACCACCATCAAAATTAGTATTTTTTTTAATGAGAACAAAATCCTATGAGTGAATAAAAATCCAGGTCATTACAGCCTCAGCTAAAAAATGTGCTACATCCAGCCAATAAGTAATATATCATATATTAAATGTGGGTTATCTGCACTTATCTGAAGTTCCATCTTTTAGACCGTATCCTTACTTACCTAACTTTTCCCTTCCATACCTATCCAGGCTTTTGGGAAAATAGACGCACATATCCGAAGTTAATCAAACCAGTACCAAGAGAAAATCCAAGCTGGACCTGAAAGAAGACAGCAGGCAGAATTAAGATCAACTGTCCATCTGCATCACTCTGCATCTGGAATCAACCCGGACTGGGAGTTTCCTCACTACAAGACAGCGAATCTCCTCCAAATCTTCTAGGAGACGATTGCAACATCTAACCTAATCAAAACCTACAAAAGTAATCATCTAAGTGACTTATGGTAATCAAGTAATGTTGAAGACATTTAAGACCACTGAACCAAAGCTATAAAAACAAGCCAAGACATATAAGAGATGTTTGGGACAACTGAAAAAAGTCAAGCTATCTAAAAAAAAACATTTGGGACCACTGACAATCAAACAATCTAATCAAACAGGTGATGTTTAGACCTACATAACAAGCCAAAACATCTAAGAGACATTCGTAATCAAGTAATATTAGAGCTGCTTAGGGCTACTGATCCTTGTCAAGCAATCTAAAAGACTTCTGGGATCACAGTACCTAATCAAGCCATTGAAAATACGTTTAGACCACTAAACCTAATCCAGTTATTGAGGTGTTGTTTAGACAGAGTCCAAGACATATAAAAGATGTTTGGGACCACTGAAAAAAGTCAGGCTATCTAAAAACGTTTGGGACCACTGACCCTAATCAATTCACCTAGGTGTTGTTTAGACCTACAAAACCAGCCAAAACATCTAAGAGACGTTCGTACTCAAGTAATATTAGAGCTGCTTAGGGCTACTGAACCTTGTCAAGCAATCTAAACGTTTTCTGGGATCACTGTACCCAATCAAACCTTCAAAAAGACGTTTGGACCACTAAACCTAATTAAGTCACCTAGTTGTTGTTTAGACCTATAAAACAAGCCAAAACATCTAAGAGACGTTGGTAATCAGTTAATATTAGAGCTGTTTAGGGCTACTGATCCTTTGTCAAGCAATCTAAACGTTTTCTGGGATCACTGTACCTAATCAAACCTTTAAAAAGACGTTTGGACCACTAAATCTAATCAAGTCACCCAGGAGTTGTTTAAACCTATAAAGACATCCAAGATATGTTTGTTATTCAAGACATCTAACAAACATTTGGAACTACTGAACCTGATAAAGGCATCTAAATATCTGATAATCAAAACATCTAAGAGACATCTGTAATCAAGTAGTATTAAAGCTGTTTAGGACTACTGAACCTAATCAAGCAATCTAAAAGACTTCTGGGATCACTGTACCTTGTTTATACCTATAAAACTTGCCAAGACATCTGAAATATGTTTGGTATTAGAGACATCTAAGAAACATTTGGAACTACTGAACCTGATAAAGGCATCAAAATATCTGATAATCAAAGCCTCTAAGAGACTTTTGGGACGACTAAGACTAAACGAGTCATCTAAAAGGCGTCCAAAAGACTATAAGTGATTATGGAAATCCTGGATCCCTCAGCCCTGCCTGACCCCGCTACCCCCACAGTGACGTTTGACCCCAGGTCTGAGACGGTCACCTTCCCCAGCAGGGTGGTCTCGGTGGCGGGCGTGACCGTGATTACCGGGGGCACGGAGATGTCGTGGGGCTCCTGTATCCTGGCGTTCGGGTTCTGGGGCACTCTGATTGGGCTGAGTATGGTCTGTGTGGGGCTGTGGGATTACTCCGTGCAGAAGGGTGGAGACCACTCCCTGCTGCTGGTTTTGGGTTTGGTGGTTCTGGCGGTGAGCTCGGGTTTTGTGCTGGGGGTGTTCGGGTTCAGGCTGCTGATGAAGAAGAGGAGAAGAATAAGGAGATCGAGAGAAGAAGGAAAGGTTGTGTTGGTGTCTGAGGAAGGAATGAACGTCATAAAAACGGTGACTGTGTAAAAAAAGATCAGGTTCCCACAAATTTACTTTAAAGATTTTAAGTTAATGAGAACCACAAAATGCATTTTATACTCATCACTTAATAGAATTGATATTAAACTTTTAATTTATATTGTTGCTGCTATTGTAAACTGTATATTTGTCCGTTTTTATTAAACGTATATTTTTTCTCCAAACATAGCAGAGTTTTATATGAAATCGCATTTTCAACACACACTCACTCACAGTTTTACTTTTATCCCGTCACAGCATTTAGTTTACCATAAATAAAACCCTGTCCCACTCAACCCCATCGCACTCAACCCTGTCACATCCAACCATTGCACACTCAACTACACCATACTTAAACCCTCTTACAATCAACCCCGTCACACTCAACCCCATCACAGTCAATCTGTCCCACTCAACCCTGTCATATTAAACCCTGTCACACTTAACCTGGTTACATTTAACCCTGCTACATTCAACCCCATCACATTCAACCCCTTTACACGCAACCCCGTTACCTTTAACCCAGTCACATTTAACTCTGTCACATTCAATCATTTCACACTCAACCACACCACACTTAACTCCATTACATTCAACCCTCTCACAATCAATCAACTCCATCACATTATACCCTGTCACACTTAATCCCGTTTCATTTAATCTTGTCACATTCAAACCCCTCACACTCAAACCTGTTACACTTAACCCCATCACATCCAACCCATCATATCCAACCCCGTCACACTCAACCCCGTCACATTTAACCATCTCACACTTAACCACACCACACTCAATCCCTGCTACATTCAACCCCATCACATTCAACCCCATCACATTAAATCCTGCTACATTCAACACCATTACATTTAACCCCATCACAATCAACCCTGCTACATTCAAGCCTGCTACATTCAACACCATCACATTCAATCCTGCTACATTCAACCCTGCTACATTCAACCCCATCACATTCAACCCTGCTACATTCAACCCTGCTACATTCAAACCTGCTACATTCAACCCTGCTACATTCAACCCCATCACATTAAATCCTGCTACATTCAACACCATTACATTTAACCCCATCACATTAAATCCTGCTACATTCAACACCATTACATTTAACCCCATCACATTCAATCCTGCTATATTCAACACCATTACATTTAACCCCATCACATTAAATCCTGCTATATTCAACACCATTACATTTAACCCCATCACATTAAATCCTGCTACATTCAACACCATTACATTTAACCCCATCACATTCAATCCTGCTACATTCAACACCATTACATTTAACCCCATCACATTCAATCCTGCTATATTCAACACCATTACATTTAACCCCATCACATTAAATCCTGCTACATTCAACAACATTACATTTAACCCCATCACATTCAAGCCTGCTACATTCAACGCCATTACATTTAACCCCATCACATTAAATCCTGCTACATTCAACACCATTACATTTAACCCCATCACATTCAATCCTGCTATATTCAACACCATTAAATTTAACCTATCACATTCAATCCTGCTACATTCAACACCATTAAATTTAACCCCATCACATTCAATCCTGCTACGTTCAACACCATTACATTCAACCCCATCACATTCAGCCCTGCTACATTCAACCCTGCTACATTCAACACCATTACATTCAACCCTGCTACATTCAACACCATTACATTTAACCCCATCACATTCAATCCTGCTACATTCAACACCATTACATTCAACCCTGCTACATTCAACCCCATCACATTCAACCCTGCTACAGTCAACCCTGCTACATTCAACACCATTACATTCAACCCTGCTACATTTAACCCTGCTACATTCAACCCTGCTACATTAACATCATTACATTCAACCCCATCACATTCAACACTGTTACACTCAACCCCTTTACATTCAACCCCGTTTTATTCCACCCTGTTAGGACTTTATGATGATGTGCAGGGCAGTGCTGTGTGCCCACATGTGATAAAGGTTTGTGTCCAAGAATAATGTTTATGCTTGTTGAATATGTGTTGTTGAACTATTAAAAAAAAAAAAAAATATATATATATATATATATATATATATATATATATATATATATATATATATATATATATATATATTTTTTTTTTTTTTTAATAGTTCATATATATATAATAGTTATATATATATAAAATCATTTTAATTAACGTTAATGTTAGCATTATCGTCAAAGAACTAAAGAATATAATTATATTTTAGTATTAGTTTTTGTTTTAAAGCCCAGGTTTATCACGTTACAAAGTTGTTTCTTTGAGCTGCTAACTGGACAGACTTACAGGAAATAATTTGCTGCATTTCCTGTGAGCAGAGGGAAAAGAATTTGGCATTTCCTGTGTAGCACAACAGTAAACACACTTGTGTGTTTTTTATTTTTTTTTTGTAAATAAGAATAGGATAAGAATAACAGAATGCAGTACTGAACAGAATGCAGTATACTGTATTTAACAATGGTTATAACATTATTTGCAGTATTTGTACAGATTATTTTATAGCTGTACATTTTTAGACGGCATTTTATTATAAAAAATATCTTTGTTTTTTATGCTACAAAAATCAATCTTATAGTTTTAAATCAATTTTAATATAAAAACCACTTCCTATAAATACTGTATTCATAATGCATCATGAATGCATGTATAATGCATTATATGGCATATATAATGATTGTCTGTTATAATAATTTCCATAAACTTGCATAACAACTTATAAGTACTTACAGTGATATACATGTTGGATAAGACTACACACTGTTGATAAGTTAGGCTTAGGGGGAAACCTTTTATGCAAATAAATTATGCCAGAACCCAATTTTGAAATTATGTTTTGTTTTATGTATATGAAAATAAAAATAAATAAATCATGAAGGGGCAAATACTTTTTACACCACTGTAAGTAAAATATTTATACATCCTAAAGAACAGGAAATTAACAAAACACAAAACAATATAATATAAACTGTATAATAATTAAAAGAACTCTTAAATCAGGCTAAAAAGAAGTTTAAACTGTAACACAGACTTTATAAAGAACTGTGAAATAATCTGCTGCTATAAAGGTAATGCTGAATGATATGTCTCCATCTGCTGACTGATTCCAGCATGACTGATTGCACAGAAAAAAATGGCATCTAAAATTTAAAGGTAAATGCAAATTTTAAGGCCATTCTTGAGAATTTTTGATGTAGCATTTAAAATGTAATTTTGAGCTGAAATTGAACGTTAATATTAATTAATGTTGAACAGGAAATAGATTTTACCATTTCATGGAAAATTTAAAAACTCAGAACTTGATGGAAGGAACATTTTCACATACTATATACAGACCCGTTTTTAGGCCGTTTTCACACCAGCACTATCTGATCCTGTTACAACAGACTCTGATTTGTTTGCACTCTTGGTGCAGTTTGGTTCTGCAGGTGTGAAATTAGTAATGACACTCAGGTGTGGACCAGAACAATCTCACCGAGGCCTGCGAGAGGAGATGTTCTCAGTCCAGTTCCAAGCAAATTACAGAGGGCCTGTCACAATCTGACCCGACTTTCGAACATACTCCTTTCATTTGAGCTAAACGGCTGTTCAGGTGCAGTTTATCCTGATATATTAGCCATGTAACTACAATAGCTATGTCTCTGATGCTGCTGGTAACGCTTTATAATACTCTCTAATCTCTGGATGAACCAGTACATTCAAAATACTTACAGAGTCCTACAGGTACTTTAACTGTAGGTCGAAATAGAGTACAACCAGGAACAAGGGTGTAACAACTAGATAACTTTCTGAAACCTACCTTGTACTTTTCCAACACTTATGGTGTAACTGTTCTCTATGAATCAGTAAATACAAAATACTTAAATTTAGGTACCAATAAAGCACCGGAGAACCTACAATTTTCATATAAAATAATATATAATCATTTTGCCCTTTGTTCATGGCAGTTATGAAGGCTTTATTACAGTGACACTCCAGGGATTTATAATTCTAATAATTTCATGAGTTTGAAAAAGATGAGAATTTGATTTATGCTTTTAAAACTGTTAAGGGTGGAGCAGCTAAAAACAGTCAGGGTGGAGCAGGAAGAAATTGTATAGTTTGTAAGTCAAGACTAAAATATAATGATATTGATATATCTTCAATAGCACAATCAGGAATGCTGAAATTTTAAGAAAATGTAATCATTAATATACAGAAACAACAAGGTTTTATATTAATGGTTAATAAACGCACACCTCACCTGATTTTTACTGTTGTTACTCTATAAATACACAGTACTTACTCAGTAAACACTCAGAAACAACAGGGAGCTGTGGGCTGTATTATGTAGTGTACAGTGTTTTACCATTCTTAGTGTGTAGGTACACAGTACTTACCCTCTAAAACACAGGCTGTATTAAAAAGCGCTGCCGCAAAATTTTTTTTGTATTAAGTGTTCTATCAGCTTTACACTGCACAACTATACACGCTATTCTGAAACATAGAACCTTATTTCTGTATTTACTTTCTTGCTTCCGCACCAGACAGCTCTGACCAATCAAGGAAGACAACATGCTCACGTGGTTTATGGGTGAGCATTTTGGTGCGTTTAGGTTTGTGCCGGTGTCAAACCAAACCAACACAAGGAGGGAAACACTCCAAGCAAACAAATTCATCAACTGATTCGGACCAGAGAAACAAACTACCGGTGTAAAATAGCCGTCTCCAATTTGGGAGCATGTTGAGAGCATGAAATAATCCAAAATCGCTTGGTATGCTTAAGCATTAAGAGTTCATTTTACTGGAGCTAACTGACTAAAATGGAAAACAACCCTATACCATAATCCCCCCTCTACCAAACTTTGCACATGGCAAAATACAGTGTGACAAGTTCTCCTGGCAACTGCCAAATCCAGATCCATCAGATTACCAGATGAAGAAGCGTGATTCATCACTCCAGAGAACACAACTCCACTGCTCTAGAGTCCAGTGACTCTGAAGGTCACATGAAGTTTGGAGGTCTGTAGTAATAGATAGATAGTAGTAATAGATTAGTTATTATTTATTAGTTTATTGTACTGTATTGTATTGTATTAATTAGTTTATTTCTAACAGAAAATGTGCCATTTGCATTAAACCAAAATTTTACCGGTGCAAAAGTATGGGCACCCTTATCATTTTATTGATTTGAATACTTCAAACTACTTTTTACTGACTTACTGAAGTACAAAATTGGTTTGGTAACCTCATTGAGCTTTGAACCTCATAGCCAGGTGTATCCAATCATGAGAAAAGGTATTTAAGGTGGCCAATTGCAAGTTGAATCTCCTCTGAAGAGTGGCATCATGGGCTCATCAAAACTCTCAAATGATCTAAAAACAAAGATTGTTCAACATAGTTTTTCAGGGGAAGGATACAAAAAGTCGTCTCAGAGATTTAACGAAGCCATTTCTGCAAGCACGCCACAAACAGAGTCGCCTGAGGTATGCAAAAGCATAAATATTACTGTGTCCATCAGTTATTAGATATATTAAACTGAAATGGCTGTTGCAAACACCCAAATATTTAGAACTAAAAATGATTAAGATTAATAGGGGTGCCCAAACTTTTTCATATGAATGTAGATAGTACACTATTTTCAGTATGTGATGTAATTGCAGGCCTGCATATCAGAGCAGTGATTTCCCACAACCCTAAACCAAAGTACACTTCAGCATTCAGCATGAGGAAGTTCAGACTTCACCTTAGCCCGTCCTTGTTTTACACACACACACACACACCTCAACACCGCAGTGTATGAATGTGACTGACCACAATAGCATGAAGTAACATAAACTAACCATGGACAGAACTTTCCTGACCACCCTGACCCTCGTCCTGCTAACAGGTAAAACATGATTCATTTAAAACTCATTATTAATTAGTGATATATAGCTGAAAACTGAATAAACAGATACAGCTAGAACAGATACAGATAAAACCGATACCTGGACAGGTGTGTGTTTGCTTTGCTGCTATAAATATGCCAAAGAATGGAGTGAATCAGTGTCTTTATAGTGTTTTAATAAGTGAACTCTGAAAGTTTTCAAAAACATTAATATATAAATAAGGATTTCAATCATTTTTGAGAAATGACTTGAGAAATCCTCTTTTCTGTACACGTAAAGGACCAATAAGGATTCTTTTTTCTGTAGTAATTCATGAAATAATCAGAATAAAAAAAAAACAATAATAAATTCAATCACTGGCATATCCTGACAGCAGAGCTTCAGTCAGTATGTTCTTACTTAAACCTGCCCAGGGCCCATTCTCCAGTCCCATTTCCACACTCTGGGTTGCTAGGTATAGAACACTAGCAGGCAAAAAGTTTAGGCAGATATAGAAAATAGTAAGCAAACTGGTTCAGCATTATGGTTCTACACAGAGACAAAAAGAGTAAAATGAGAGTAAATATTGTTAATGAGTTCGGCAGCTTCAGAAAAGGTCCCTAACCAAATCTCTATAATTTATCACAACAACCACTAAGATAGTAAGGAGGGGCAGGAGCAGATGTGCCACAGCTGATTACTGCCTCATAACAGAAACATAAGACAGAAACTGACAGTTACTTTCTTTACTGAGGAGTCACTCCAAGTACACAATGTTTTTATTTTCAGAGCAGTGGGCTTTTTAGGGTTAAATGAGCAACAGGGTTATATAAAATCCGCATGAGCTGGTTTATAATGTGCAAACAATAAAATCGCTGCACCGTCTCTGGGGAGGGTGGGCGGGGCAGTGTTTGGAATTCTGTATATATGATATCTTCAAAATGATTTCTCAGTTTCTTTTAATGTACAATTTATAGATGAATATTTCTACTGACAACATTATTTCCTAATTCCAAATAAAAATATTGTAATGTAGACCATTTATTTTCAGAAATTAATAAATGGGCAAATAATAAAAAAGACCTTTCATGTTTTAAGAGTTCATAAATCATTATTTTAGTTCATAAAACAGTATATCCCTTATTTTATATCATAGCTTTCATGCATCTTGGCATGCTCTCCACCAGTCTTACACACTGCTTTTAAGGGACCTTGTGTCAATTCAAGTTCAGATTTGTTTTATGTCTTGTTTGATGGATACCCATCCATCTTCCTCCTGATTACATCCAGAGGTTTTCAATGAGGTTCAGGTCTGGTGATTGACCTTCAACTTATTTAACCCTTGTGTGGTGTTCATATTTTTGTTACTCGTTTACTTTGTTACTCGTATTTAATTCAGCGAAATTAAGCAATTTTACATTAAAATGCTTTACACATGCTTGCTTCACCTAAATTGCAAGCAATAGAAACAGCTTACATGGTTAATATTTGCCCTTTACCTTTCTTATGTTACATTTCTTTCAAAAAGTGCTACTCTTTTTTTATTAGTTTTTTAATAAAATGTAAAAGAAAATAAATTAAACTCAAGATATGAGTAGAACATTTGTTTAGTTTCAAATTTACAAATGAAGCAATGTTTATTAGCCCTTGGCTAAACATACTGAATGTAATATAAATGTGTGTGTGTGTGTGGGGGGGGGGGGGGGGGGGCTGTGTACAGTGTGTGTTTATCGAAAATGTGTTTTGATATATGTTTTTCACAAAAAATGAGCCAATGCCAATGAGTTTGAGGTTTTTTAGTATCATTTGATGAAAAATGAAAACGGACCCGAACACCATACAAGGGTTAAATGTCAAGTGACCTACAAAAAGAATAGAAAATGGCAACTTGGGTAAAGTTTAGGTAAAAAACAGCCAGAAAAATATTGTTTGTAGTTTATAAAATAAAACAACAATGATAATTTTACTCAAACAAATACCGATAAATAGTAATATCTAAGAAACCAGTCATTTTGAAGTGGTCTCTTGTTTTTGGAACTGTATCGTCTCAGGAATAATAATTACTAATTTTCTTTTAAACAATTAATACAGGATCAGTAAATATTTGATCAAATGCTTTTTTGTTATTTTAAAATCTTTACTTTTAAACGTAATATTTTGGAAAATAAGAATCTAAATATAAATAGGTAAATAAAAGAGAATTATTACTAAGCTTACGGTGCTCAGAGGGAGCAAAATTGGCCCTGCTCCCTCCGGGTGGATAGATGGTGCTCTCTCCCCACATCACTCCTAGGGTGATGTCCCCAGCACAGGGCGTCTGTGAGCTGATGTATCAGAACCGAGTCTCTGCGCTTTCCTCCTAGTGCGCTGTGATGCTGCTCGGCAATGCTGGTGGCTGACTTCACATGTATCAGAGGAGGCATGTGTTAGTCTTCACCCTCCTGGTGTGTTGGGGCATCACTAGTGATAGGTGGAGTCCTAGTGAGTGGGTTGGGTAATTGGCTGTGTAAATTGGGGAGAAAATGGAAAAAATTGTAAATAAAATTATAAATAAAAAATGAGAATTATTAAATTTTTTAGATACAAAGAACATTTTAAAAATGAAAGGATTTGGAATAAAACATTGAGACAATACTTTAAGAAAATCCAAAAATAATTAAAAGTCATTGTTTTAATTTAAATTTAGTAAAAATATTCAGAATGTGTGCCATGTGTTATCTGGTCCTCAGGGTCACTGTCTGCTGTTGTCATCATCGGTCCGGAGGATGCTCTGATTGAGAATAAAAGCTGGGCTAATCTCACATGTGTAGGAAATAACATGGACCTCGTCCTCACCGTGGAGTGGATGAAGAATGGGCGGAGTCTGTCTCCATCCGACAGAATCCAGTTCTCACCAGATAACACCTCAATACTGATCCAACCAGTGAACAGAACAGACAGCGGAGTCTATGAATGTACCCTTAACAAGAACAGCAGCGCCACCTACAGCCTCACTGTCAACTGTCAGTTCACTACACATCAAAACACAGGCTGCTAATTCAATTATTACATTATTTATTGCATTACAATACAGTAATTACCTAGTTTTTATTTATTCAGATTATTATAACTTAATTCTGGATATTAATGCCATTAGAAGTTTATTCTGGAAATGATTGTTGCTAGACTGTGAATGTCATTGTGAGTATAAATGATATTAGAATGTGACTGAGTATTGTTGTTAGAATGTGATTGTTGGTATTATTGTTTGTTAAAATGTGATTGTTGTTGTTAGAATGTGGTTGTAGGTATTACTGTTGTTAGAGTGTGATTTAAGGTATTACTGTTGTAAAAATGTGATTTTAGGTTTTATTGGTGTTAGAATGTGATTGTAGGTATTACTGTTTTTAGAGTGTGATTAAAGATATTAGTGTTCTTAGAATGTGATTGTGGGTATTGCAGTTGTTAGAGTGTGATTGAAGGTATTAGTGTTGTTAGAATGTGATTGTGGGTATTATTGTTGTTAGAATGTGATTGTGAGTATTATTGTTGTTAGAATGTGATTGTGGGTATTATTGTTGTTAGAATGTGATTGTAGGTATTATTGTTATTAGAATGTGATCAAAGGTATTATGGTTGTTGGAATGTGATTGCGAGTATTACTGTTGATAGAATGTGATTGTGAGTATTAATGCTATTATAATGTGATTGTGGGTATTATTGTTGTTAGAATGTGATTGTGAGTATTATTGTTGTTAGAATGTGATTGTGAGTATTATTGTTGTTAGAATGTGATTGTGAGTATTATTGTTGATAGAATGTGATTGCAAGTATTACTGTTGTTAGAATGTGATTGTGGGTATTATTGTTGTTAGAATGTGATTGCAAGTATTACTGTTGTTAGAATGTGATTGTGGGTATTATTATTGTTATTAGAATGTGATTGTGGGTATTATTATTGTTATTAGAATGTGATTGTAGGTATAACTGTTGTTAGAATGTGATTGCGGGTATTGTTATTGTTAGAAGGTGATTGTAGGTATTATTTTTGTTGGAATGTCATTATGGGTATTATTGTTGTTATTAGAATGTGATTGTGGGTATAACTGTTGTTAGAATGTGATTGTGGGTATTATTATTGTTGTTAGAATGTGATTGCAGGTATAACTGTTGTTAGAATGTGATTGTGAGTATTATTATTGTTATTAGAATGTGATTGTAGGTATTACTTTTGTTGGAATGTCATTATGGGTATTATTGTTGTTAGAATGTGATTGTAGGTATAACTGTTGTTAGAATGTGATTGCGGGTATTGTTATTGTTAGAATGTGATTGTAGATATTATTGTTGTTGGAATGTGATTGTAGATATTATTGTTGTTGGAATGTGATTGTGAGTATTATTGTTGTAAGAATGTAATTGTGGTTGTTAATGTTATTCGAATGTAATCATGGGTATTACTGATATTAGAATGTAACCGTGGGTATTGTTGATATTGTGATGTGATTGTGTATTATTATTATTATTATTATTATTATTATTATGTGATCATGGATATTTCTGTTGTTAGAATGTGATCGTGGGCATTATTGTTCTTGTGTTTCAACTGTGTGTATTGTATATATAATGTTATTAGAATGTGATTGTGGTTAATTTTTTGTTATTGTGATTAGTGTGGTTATATTGTTATTGTGATGCGAATGTGATTACGACTGTGGTGTGTGTGTGTGTGTGTGTGTGTGTGCAGATGGGCCAGACGTAATGGTTTTGGGTGCGACTCGTCTGGAGGAAGGTTCTGATATTGTGTTCCACTGCTGGGCTGATTCTTACCCCTTGGTCTCCATAAACTGGACAGTAAATGATAAAACTGTTGAAGACCCTCAGCTGATATTAATCCCCAACTGTGATTCCAGCAACAGTGGAAACTACACCTGCACTGCGTTCAACAACATCACCGGAATTACAGGGTCTGCACAGCACTTCCTGACTGTCACAGGTACTATAGTGAAACTGACTGTGTTCAATCTTTAAGGCTACGTTCACATTACCAGACTGAAGTGACTCAAACCTGATTTTTTGCTCAATGTGGCTCAGATATGATTTTTCCATGGCTGGGTGTACGTGTCAAATCAGATTTCTTTAAATCAGATCTGAGCCACTTCTATATGTGGTCCTAAATCGAATACATATCTGATCCATGGACATACGACATGAATGTGAACGGTCAAATTTATGGAATTCATGTGTCTTTTATCTTTTACACATGCGCTATGTGCTTCTCTCTTGTACCCACACTGCATCTCTTGGTGCAGCTGTGCAGCTATAGCTGCAAAAACAGCAAAAGCAAACCACCTGGCCAACTGTTTACTCTCCACTCCAGCTAAAGATGACCCACACATGAGCTGCTAACTCATCCATTTCCCTTTATTAAGCTCATATTTAAAGAGTCATCTCTTGAATATGAGATTTTTATTGTTGGTGAAGAAGGCAACGTTTATACACGTATCAACGTGCACATGTGAGGCGTTTCAGGGACAGATACAGATCACTTACCTTTGTGAATGTGAACCGTCAACATATTCAAAAATGAAATGAGTAAAAAATCGGATTTGAACAATGTGGCTTGTAATGTGAACGTAGCCAAGGAGTTGAATTTAATTCGGTCCTGGATTAAATATGTTCCAACTCTATACAGTGTTAAAATAATTTTACCAAAATTAATATTGTGGGTATTACTGTTATTGAAGTGGGATTGTGGGTATTAGTACTTTTGAAATGTGATTTATAGTATTCTTGTTGTTAGAATGTGATTGTGAGTATTATTGTTATCGAAGTTTGATTGTGGTTTCAATGCTATTAGAGTGTGTTTGTGGGTATTGTAAGAATGTGATTGTGAGTATTAACATTAATAGGATTTGATATTGAGTATTATTGCTTTTAGAATGTGATTGTGGGTATTATCATAAATGGAATTTGATTGTGAGTATTATTGCTATTAGAGTGTGATTGTGAGTATTATTGTTGTTAGAATGTGATTGTGAGTATTTTCATTATTGGAATATGATTGTGAGTATTATCATTAATGGAATTTGATTGTGAGTATTATTGCTGTTAGAATGTGATTGTGGGTATTGTTATTTTAATGTGGTCATTAATGTTATTAGAATGTAATTGTGGGTATTGTTATTGTGATGGGATTGTGTATAATAACTCTGTCCCTGTTACATCTAGTTAAACTTTTTACAGTCTACTAAAATAGTTAATATTTTTGAGTTAAATCAACATGTTATTAAGATATATATTAACTCACATTTTTTCCCACAGTTTCTACAACTTTCAAACCTTTTGTCCTTAAATGTTAATATTTTTCACACCTTTGCTGTGTGTGTGTGTGTGTGTGTGTGTGTGTGTGTAGGTAAACACTCAGGGGGGCTCAGTCCTGGGGCTGCAGCCGGAATCACAGCAGGTGTTATTCTGGGATTAGAAGCTTTGATTGTGCTCCTGTTTTTCCTCATAATGCACTTTAAGTAAGTCTGTATCACAGTCAGGCACTATCAGCATTAGCATTTTAATAGTAAGCATCACAGTATCACATAAATGTAAAAATATTTTGGTATAATTAATGTCATTATTACTTTTTGTTTTTACAGAAAGTCATCTGAGCCCATCTGTACAATCCCAAAACCAAGTGAGTAATAAGTACATCTACAGCATTTCTAACACAACATTAGCAATATTGGAAGAGGCTGGTAGCTGCATAAAAACACACAGTTTTCCATTAAGCATTTAATTAGCTGGGCGGTTGTGTGTTAATGTGACAGGGTTGAATGTGTCACAGTTAAATGTGAGTGTTAGGAATGTCTCTGACTCCAAGTCATTTCATTTTCATCCTGATGCAATACTTTGACAATGCAGTAAAAAATAACAAATCCAAGTTGTCCCTTAAGGTTCTTTGAAGGAATTTTTATTTAATTACCGTATTTTTCTGACTATACAATCTCACCGGATTATAAAGTGCACTATTAATGAATGTCTAACTTCTGGTCTATTTTCATACATAAGGCACACTAGATTATAAGGCGCATTAAACAACACTAGTAAAATGTATACTTGAACAAGAACAAGAGTGTTGCCATGATTCCCCTTCTAATTCAGCAGCTCTTGTCGCTGGGGAAAACGCCAGTAAGTAAACAAAACTGTAATAATTTTAAAAACACTTTTCTTTCAAAGACAAACAAGCGCTGGATGTTAATCTATAAGGATTTCTCTCTTGCAAACTGTTTATTTGGGGGAGTAAAGCACCTCCGTTTACAGTAAGCTTAGAATTCAAGTATTTTGTACAAGGATCAGTGCTAGTCGCTATTAGCAAGCACTCGGCCAGCCCCAGTGGTTAGCAGCGCTAGTCAGCCCCAGTTAGCAGCGCTAGCCAGCCATGGTTAGCAGCGCTAGCCAGCCATGGTTAGCAGTGCTAGTCAGTCGCTGTTAGCAGCGCTAGCCAGCTCCAGTTAGCGCTAGTAAATGCTTCCTGCTAGCGGTAGACTTAAAAACCCTGAGTGTTCCGGTAAACCAGCGTTTCATCCCACGAAGCTTGTTTTAACAATGTAAACATGCAGACTACAGTCTGATATACTCACCTCTGAACAGCAAAAGAGCTAGCTAACGCTGCTGTTAGCGGCTAATGCTAATACTGCTCCAGCCTCAGTGCTGGAGAACTAAACAGAAACTGCTGTATAACGCTGTACTTCAGCAGAGTGGCTTTACTGCTCCTTACAATCTGACTGGTAAAATTCATACATAAATACATAAAGCGCACAGGATTATAAGGTGCACTGATGATTTTTGGAAGAATTTAAGGATTTAAAGTACGCCTTATAGTGTGAAAAATATTGCATTATTAAAACGGTGTCAAAACATATAATTTTATCACAAAATAACAAGTACTATTCACAACTAAATATACATAGTTTCATAAATAAACTAATTGTTTGATGAGGAGATGCATATTCCTTGTGAATCTGTTGAAATAATGCATAAATAGTTTAATATTACCACTTTGATATATCTGTTTCTATATTCTGACTTACCAGAGGGAAATAAATAAGGGTGATGCACGCAAACACAGACACAAAGGGAGAGAAGTGTGTTAGCAGTGCTGTGACTAATTTTACTGTCCAGAGCCTTTCGGTAATAAATAAAAGGGAAGTTCTACCTCAGACTCAAAACTGGTTATTTTTCCAACCCCTGTCTGAATGATACCCCACTCAAATATTATGAATTAAATGGGTCATAGAGCCTTAATGACGCGACTAGTGCTAGTCTATTGTTTACTGTCTACTGGTGCTATGCTCCCATTCACTGCTTTCTGTAAATCTGTGATGTTTATAGCATGGACGTATGGACAACGTAACATTTAATTTTTTATAAATCAGTGATCCATATCTTTTCCACCCGATTCCGATGCTTTGAAAATGATTGATTGTGATTTTACCCGATTTTCAATCACATGATCGAAACGGGGACATCCATTAACGATGTTGATTGTGATAGTGTTAAATGTTACAGGGTTGAATGTTACAGGGTTGATTATGAAAGTATGGAATATGTTGTTGTTTAATGTGACGTTGTTGAATATGACAGTGTTAAATGTAATGGGGTTGAGTTTTGTGGGGTTGAATGTGGCAGTGATGAATGTGATGAGGTTGTATGTGATGGGGTTGAATGTTACAGGGTTGAATGTAACTGGGTTTGGTGTGATGGAGTTGATTTTCTTTAGCTAATCCATATTCAGCTAAGATAGTAGCACCACGTGGTTTAAACCCTTTGAACTCTAGGCTATTTTGGTGTATTTTTTCTCTGTTTTTGTCAGTTCCTCTTTTTCAGGTCTTATAACACAGTAATTATATCAGACAGTCACATGCCCTGATCTCTTTTACTCCAGAAGACATACGGCTGCTCAAAAATATAATCATTTAAAATGTAAAAGGAAGCAGAATTGTTATATTTTCCTGGAACTGATCATGTTTTGCTTAACATTTCAAAAATTGATTTGGCTTATTACTTTGACAAAATACATAGAGAGCATCAGGCAAACATATTTTTCTTAATAATCACACCTCTAGGATACATGTAGATACTAAAAACCTGACACTCAGAGCAGCCTATACCTTTCAGTATCAGGTCCAATATATCCAAAAGTCCATTTAATAGCAAGACTGATTTACTATACTAGATATTTATTTTCTGCTGCTTATAATAATAAATATTATAAGAGGTATTTCACAAAATGATGAGAAAACACTATTTTTTAGGACACACAGTAAAAAAATATATATAAAAATGTAAACGTTTTAGTCTAAATAAAAATGTAAAAATTGGGGAGAAAATGGGAAAAAAATAAATAAAAAGATGATGGTCAGTGGGACAGATATGAGTTGGACAGTACTGTGTGTAGGACTGAATTTGTGAGACAATAATAGATAGAAGTGTTAATATACAGTATAATACTACTGCTTTACTACTGATGACTGGAATGAATGGAATTTAAAAGGAGTCTCTATTCAGATGGACTGTATGAGTTTTGGCCGATAATGTGTCTGATCGTGTTGAACTTCACAGAGAAAGGCAAGCAGAAGCGCAAAGTGTCCAGGAGCTCCACAGGGCTGGAGTTTAAAAACCCTAACACTACACGAGCCACACCCAAAGCTCGAACTGAAAGTAAGTAATATAGATAGGATGGGAGGGAGGGAGGTATTTATGATGTGAGTGAAGTAAACTTGGTTGACTGGATATGGATTTTTATTTACTGAACGTTTTCTACTCAGGTCGTCCAGCTACACCTTTGCCAGCTATAACTCGTGAAAACGTGAGTTCTGAATTTAATCTAAATTTCTGAAAACCTGAAAAAAATTATATAATTCATAATAAGAATTTTAAATCAAAAGTATCTGATCTTATTTTTTTTTTTTTGTAAATCACATTTATTAACTTCAGACATTGATAAAGATTCAGCTACTATCTGTTAGAATACTCATTATCCTTTTCTTCTGCTTTAGAAACCAAAAGAGTCCATTTATGAGAACATCCGTGAGGTAAAAAAAATTCTCCTAATGCCACCCCTCTCTCTCTCTCTTTTTTCTTTCTCTCTCCCCCTCTTTCTCTCTTTCTGTTTACAGTATGTATCCATATACACAACTCACATTTGAATGTATTCAGTGTGCAGCTTCTAACAAAAACATGAACTTTATTCTTCTTGACCCATCCTTCGATAGAACGACTTGTGTTTTTAGGGTAACACTTTATTTTAAGGAACACAAATTGGGCGCTTATTAATGTCTTATTATTTGCTTAATAAAGCCTTAATTAGTAATACATTTAGGGATCTATTATGTGGAAATGATTAATAATGGCTGTATTAGTTCTTATAGTGTGTTTATGTATGTATAATCTGTTAAGCAGATTATTAAGCATTAACTCTTAGCTAATTCTACATGTTATTAGTGTTATTATAATTGGCAGCGGTTTGAGTTTATCTATGTGAGTTTGGCAAGGTTATGGCTGTGCTGGAGTTTATTGAGTTTATAAGAGGTTAATAAATCACTAATAGACCAAGATGTGACTAAAGTACCATATTCTAAAATGAGGTTCTGTTCATCACTAATTAGACATGAAAAAGAACTAAATAAATATTTCATCAATTACAGACCCCTAATTAAGCACCAATAACACTTACACAGAATAAAGCCTAATATGTAGTGAATAAATCATTTACAAATGTCTTATTATGGCTTTATTAAGCAAATAATAAGACATTAATAAGTGTTTTTTTTTATTTGTGTTCCTTAAAATAAAATGTCCATTTTTAGGCTCATTGTTTGATTGATTGAGAATTTTCAAATTCTCTGATATAATTCAGAATTTATGGTTCCATCAATGAAGGCAAGCAAGCAGTCCTGGCCCAGCTGCAGCAAAACAGTCCAAACCGTGATACTACCACCACCATGTTTCACAGATAGCATAAAGCTCTCATGCTGGAATGCAGTGTTTTCCTTTCTCCAAACATAACACTTTTCCTTCAAACACAAAATGTTTTATTTTGGTTTCATGCATCAAAAAACTTTCTTCCAGTGTCCTGCTGCCTTGTCCTTGTGATCTTTAGCGAACTGCAGATGAGCAGTAATGTATTTTTTTGGAGAACAGTAGCTTTCTACCTGCAACCCTTCCATGCATACCATTGTTGTTCAGTGTTCTCCTGATGGTGGACTCGTGAATATTAATATTAGCCAAGGTAAGGGAGGCCTTCAGTTGCTTAGAAGTTACCCTGGCGTTCTTTTAACCTTGCCTTACTGTGGATTGGTGGAGTCCAAAGTCTTTAGAGATGGTTTTGTAAGCTTGAGGCTCTCAGAAATGTGCTTTTTTCATGCCATGATACACTTACAGATACATGTAATGTGAAGAGCAGACTTTAATAGATCCCTGTTCTCTCATCACACTGATTGAAAACACCTGACTCTAATTTTACCTTCAGATTAACTGCTAATCCTAGAGGTTCACATGCTTTTGCCACTCATAAATACGTAATATGGGTTAATTCCCCTCAATAAATAAATGACCAAGTATAATATTTTTTTATTGTTCAATTGGGTTCTCTTTATCTACCTTCAGGAAAGTTTTGATTATCTTTAAGGTCATATTTGTGCATATTTGTGCACTCACTCCTGTTACTGGAACCCACCCCTGTTACTGGCACTCATTCCTGTTACTGGCACTCATTCCTGTTACTTTTTATGTTTTGAGTAACAGAAATAAAAGTAACAGGAATAAGTTTTTAGCATAGAATTAGCAAAAACATTTAAAATAGCTAAATGATTGCTATGCAAATAGCGTGAGGACACTGAGCACATTCTAGTGATTTTCCCCAAAACATCTAATTACTAATTTAGGTAACAGAAATGAATGTTGAGATTGAGCTCCTCAGACAATGAGATCAAATATAGAGAAAAACTAATAAGGAAACTTTATTTTGGTTTTCTCATGATCTTTAAAAGAACCAACGGATGTCACTTCCTGTTGTATTGGATTTTCAGAATGAAGTGTACTGCACTACTTTACCTGGACGTTAGAAGATGAGGTAGGTTCAGCTGTGCTTTGCCCTGCAGTAATAATGCTGTGCAGATGATTGGAGGAATTTAATAGACTTACTGATAATTTAGACCACATCTAAAGTTAAAATAAAAAGTTTGAATATTATGTAATAATTATCTTTTTGTCTGTGTTTTTAGCTTTTGGACCACGAGAACAAGAGAGGAGAAGACTTTCTCTTTCATTTTGAACAAAAAATTAAATCACTGGAATTTTCTAAAATTGTGTGTTTTTTTCTGGTTTTCTGACAATAAAAAATCTATTAAAGAACTGTAGAAAAAAGAAAAGAAAAAGCCAGTGATGTTTGATTTTCACAAATATTAGATGTATACTAGATGGTTCTGATGATCAGGTGTATTATTTGGTGGCAGAGAGGCGAGGCTGTGGTGATTCAGTGACCTTTGATCATATAGAGAGTAATAAACAGTAGATGCAGTATGATTTTATATCTGTACACAGGCACACATATATTACTGTAACTGGAAAAACAGGTGACTCCACACTGTGAACACAATAGTGTAGAGTTGTGATCAGGGCTAAACTGGGAACTAAATTAAAAGCCCTTGACTTTATTCTATATTAGAAAACTACAATCACATCTACACTTAAAAAACGTGTAAAAACACACAGCTTCCCTTATCAGTGGGACAAACCTTAAATTCAGTGTTTTTTCCCCTAGTGAAAAAAAAATTAGGTTAAAGTACACTAAGCATTATTATGCTACAGTGCACTAAAGTGTACAGCTGTTTCAAGTGTTTGTTTTTTCTTTAAATAATACATATATAGGCTAATACAATAAATTAATAATTGATAAATAAATTATTTTAACAAAATCACAATATATTTATGTAGCAATAGCATTATACGGATGTTTTAAACTTTAACATTTTCTTTAAAAATGCTCATATAAAGTAAACGCATAAATAAATGAATTAATTCATGAATTAAGAACAATACAAAACATCAAATAATAATATGTCTGCGTATCAGGAGAATTCTACAGATGTTTAAAACTGGGGATTTGGCATTTTATCAAAAAAAAAACACATATAAGGCAAAAGAAAAAAATAAGGAGAAGCATATAGTATATGTTTAGTTTTATATATATATATATTTATTATTGATTGTTTTAATGCATTTTTAATGCTTGGATATTATGTAAGTAAAGTATAATTTTCAAATATAAATATTTTGAGAGATTTTACTGGAAAATAACTTAATTATTTAAAATAAAAATAATTACAAAATTATGTTTATGTCTAAATAGAATTTGACAGATGTTTAAAACAGTTGTATTTCAGATTTTGTCTTGTTCTTACAACCTACAACATAGAAACCAGGCGATGACACACCCAGTATGCAAATAATTTGGAAAAGAAGCTGCCGATTTCAACGGATTTATCTCAGTTTAAATATATGTGTGCCCACAAATTTTCGCCTAATTTAAAATAGTTGAGTAATATTTGGAAAATCCAATTTGATATATTTATTATAACTTAGTTTATTTAAGTTCAAACTAATTGTGGGTTTAGAGTTTAATGGTCTGTTTCATTTTGTTCACAGTGTTTTCTGTTTACTCTATATTGTTCTGTATTTTATGGTTCCAGAGGAACTACTTTTTGTTCCTCTCTCAGCCTCATTGTTTGTGCCCTCTAGTGTTCAGTTTAATTTCCTATACTGACTTTCTGATTCTCAGAATTCTACTGAAGCTCATTCACCTTTATTACATCACAGGCATGTGAACATTATACACTATTACACTGACTGATTCTAAATCTTACATTATTAACCAAGAGCAAAGACATTAATAATAAAATAACCTGAATTAAATTCAGTAGTGAAAGTGTGGGGTTCTGTGTAAGGCTAAAAGTGTTTGTATCTGCCCTGGTGAAAAAAAATATATACTTAATTGCACTTAAAACATATTGAGAAATGTGTAAGTATGCTGTAAATATACTAATAGATTTATGTACTTACCTAAAATATATTAAAAAGTACATTGATATTATGCAAAGTAAACTTTGATTATACTTTTTAAAAAGTACAATATAGTGTATTTAAAAAAAAAGACTTTTACACTTTTTTTTACCTTTTTAGTTTAATGTCATTCAATATAATTCTAAAATACTTATTTCCAAATATACTTAAGTACATTTTTAGCAAAAGTGTGTTAAAAACAACTGTTACAGTAGTTCACTTAAAGTACAATGTATCATGTATTTTTTTTTTTAAGTAAATTAAATTCCATTACATTGGTAAAAAGTTAAAAAATTAAATAATATGATACCGTTATTAAATAGCACATTTAAATGTCAAATAAAAATATTAAGTAAATTTGCAACACGCCAAAAATTATAGTACAGTATATTAAAATATATTTTTATACCCAACGAATTATACTAGGAGTGTGCTACCTACAAAACACAGGAACAAGAAGCAAATTTGTACTCTAATGTAAATATATTTAACATCAATTCTTAGTACATTTCTAATATACCTGGTGTATAATAGTGATACAGTTGTAATAATCATTAAATGTATTTTAATTTTACTAATATGGGATTATATACATGAAGTAATATGTTTAAATGTTGCAAAAGTATATTAAAAATAGTTCCATTTTAGTAGAGTTAAATAAAGACTTTTGTACTATTTTTATACAATTAAAGTTTAATAAGTACAAAAAAGTTAAATAAAAGCTGAATAATAATGTGGCTACAAAAAGGACACTGTAGTGCACTATAGCATAATAAGCTTAGTATACTTTAATCTCCTTTTTTACTAGGGTGGTAGTTGGAACAGGAACATGTTTAAATAAACAGCAGTAACCAGATTAAACTTTTCAATTTAACATGAAAAATGTTAGATGTTCTTTTTTACAGGCAGCTTATTGTGATAATTATACACTTTATTGCCAAAAGTATTCGCCCACCAATCAAAATCCTTACATTCAGGTGTTCCAATCACTTCCATGGCCACATGTGTGTAAAGCCAAGCACCTAAGCATGCAGACTAATTCTTGGAAAAAATAAGTGAAAGAAAGAATAACATAAGGTAATAAAATGAATAAATTAATTAAAAAAGTATGTTAATAATAAATATAAAGAATTACATTATGTTTACATATCAACAGAATTGCACAGCTGTTTAAAGTGTTTGTATATGATATATGATATATGATAATAAAATTAATTAATAATTAAGAAATAAATTATTTTTAAAAAATCACAATATATTTATGTATCAATAGGATTATACAGATGTTTAAAATTTTTGTTTGGTTTTTCTTTTAAAATACTTATATAAAGTAATAAAATAAATAAATTAATAAATTCATTACTTTAATTAATTAATTAATTATCAGTAAAGTTATACAGATGTTTGAAACTTTTGCTTTAAACTTTAACTTTTTTCTTTAAAACATACACACATAAAGTAATAAAATAAAGTAAATCAGATATTTTTTTAAATATTGATTGTATTAAAGCATTTGTATTACTTGGATATTCTATATTCTATAAGTGTAATTATAAATCTTTAAAAAATAAATGAAATTCGGTTTTGAAAAAGTTTATTGGAAAATAACTTAATTTAACTTAATTCAATTTAACTTCATTTGTGCTTAATTTAAAATAAAAATAATTACGGAATGATGTTCATGTGTACATAGAATTCTACAGATGTATTTCGGATTTTTCCGAATGTATATAAAATTTATATAATAATAAAAAATGTATTATTTAAAATAAAAATCATCTCATAATGATATGTATCAATATAATTACATTTGGTTTTGAGAGATATTATTGGAAAAAAAAGTTGAGAGTACCATATGGATTGATCTATTTGATGTATTGTTTAATTTTCGAGGTGATAAATTGGAAGCGAAAAGAAATGTATCTCACACAGTTGGTTTCTGATATTAGGGAAACTTCATAAATCATTGCTTCACTGTAGCTTGACTCGCCTCTCTGAGCAACATCAGATGGATCCCCTGACTTTAACTCCGCCCATCTAGACCTCCTATTGGCTGCTCGATCTGGAGTCCATCCTCGTCCGATCGCTCTGTCCAATGGGAGCGCTCATACGTCACATGATGCCGTCTCTTCCAGGGCTCACCAGAGCGGTTGCACAGGTGCTTGGTAGTTGTAGTTTGCGGGTGCCTGTGTAAAACTTATGTGAAGGGCGGGGAAAACTACAATACCCATAATTCCATCGGCTTAACCTGACATTTGTGTCTTCTTAGGCAAAATAAAAGCACACTGTGCAGTAGTAGTAATGGTCTTAGCCCTGTCATTGGATTAGAGGAGGACAGCAGAGAAAATGGTGAGATTTAATACGAGCGTCTTTTGTTTTTTTATTATTATTTATGTGCAGTTTATCGTTTTAACTAAGTGTTTTAACCTTAAAGTAACTTTTATGTTGTACCAGGGCTGAACTTGCTCTCTTTTCTTAATTTTCCGTTCCACCTTAAATCCTGCCGTTTGGACCATCAGGCACCTGATTAGCCACATTAGTATATAACTATTGCAGCATTTAAAGTGGAACGAATAATTTGACCAAGACCTCAAGTTCAGTTTTTCCCTGTAGCAGCCGTGTTTACCACTGTCTGTGAGGTGACTACTAAGAATAGAAACAAGCTGACAGATATTAAGGTGGTCAGCTGTAGGAAAATGAGTCTGATTTAAGGTGGAATATTATGGTTTTAGATTGTGACGCTCTTTCTATTTATGTCAGAAGCAACTGAGGGATTATTTGCTCTTCTATTAAAGATTTTAGTTTAATTTGTATTTATTTGTTAGATAGGTTTCAGTGTTTACATGTACAGTAGCCTATGCAACCAGTAGTCAAACTGTAAAACTAGTGACTGGACAGTAATGTTTTGTTGCTTAACATTAACAACATGTTTTTGTAAATGAATGAATACTGAACTCATTCAGCGTATGAAGGAACACATAAGGAATCATTTAGTAACTTAAAAGTGCTAAACAAAGTGCAACAGAGGTAATTCTTGGGGCTCTAGCTTATCTTTTCACTCCTTCCACCTTAGATGTTTAAATAGCAACGGTGCTTTTGCATATATCTACGCTGATGTGCCTGCTGGTCTAGAGGTGATGTGTGTTCAGGTAAATTTCTGGCACATTGTTATCTTGGCAGCGGAAAACACAGGTTCACCACTGACTGATCAAATCCCTGAGAACAGTCATCAGTCAGACATTCATTGCTATCTTGGCAAATCCACGCATACACCCCTGCTCGTTATGCACACAAGCACAGGTTCATTTCACGATACGCCCACATAACACTGATGATTAATTAAGAGAATTAGTACATGTCTTTCATGCAGTTCGAGCCGTGCATACTTTTCCTGTCATTACGATAGCAAAGACACAATGACACACCTAAAATCAAGCTGCACAATGCGCGGTCTTGGTCCTTAATTCATTTCAGGTCTTTTTTTTTCTTTACTTAGTTGAGTAGTTCTTGCCATAATATAGTTTGTATGTCTTTAGTATTAATCTACAATGCAGAACAAAACAGAAAAAAACCTATATTGTCATTTTAAGACCATTAAATGCCACTAACACAATAGCAGAACAAAGCATTCATAACCTTTGAAGAAAACTAATAAATGTGTAATTAATCATAGATTGGGAAATAAATAATTTTTCCCTCACTTTGTATATCGAGTAACAAGTCATGATCCAATACTTTGGTGATGCAGTAAAAAAAAAATTGTTTAAGTAATTTTTTTATTATTATTTAAACAGAAAGAGCGCACTCGAGAGCATTCATCAAATTGAGAGTGCGGAAATTTGCAGTGCACACTTGCAGCTTGCAGAGTCTATAGTGGAATAACAGTTTAACATTATGTTTTTGATAAATTGGTGATCCAGATTTATCCACCAGATTCCCATCCTTTTAGGTAATTGGCCCGATTATCGATCACATGATTGGATCGGTCATAACCCTACTGTTCACAGTTCTAAATGTGAACAAACATACAAATTAACACAATAGACAACATCACCTTTATTAAATATTGTTGAGATCATGTCCATTTATTATATGATTAGTCGATAATGTAATTACCGTGACATACAGTTTTTAATTAGTTTTGATGTCTGCAATATTAATGTACAATGTAGAAAATAATAAAAATAAAGAAATCCCCATTGTGGGATTAATAAAGGATTATCTTATCTTATCTTATCTTAACAATGATTTGAACTTCTGACTGTTACTGTATACAGGCAGTAGTGTGATGAACACTGCTCTGTACTGTTTTCTCCCTCTTGTGTTCTCACTGCTGCCTGTATACCCATTGTTTTCAGGGAGACCCCAATGGCGTCCAGTTATCTGACTCAAAGCTTTTCGACAGGCAGTTTGAGAAGCTGGTGTGTGAGCTGACGGAGCAGGATATGACTGATCCAGTCCTCACTGACGCTCTGAACAGACTCCGCGAGGTGAGTGTAATTATACTGAACCCAGTGAACTGTGGGTCTGGGTAGAGAAATGTTTAGATTAATTTACAGTGAAGGTGAACAGAACCATATATATAGCAACTAATAATTTATAATTTATTATATAGTCGATTTATATATTAGGGGTGTCACGATTCTCTTAATCCTCAATTCGATTTTTATTTCTGATTTTAGGGTCACGATTCGATTCAATTCTCGATTTTCTTTTTTTTTTATACAGCAGAGAGGCCTATGCCAGTTTTAGATTAGTCTATGATCAGTCATTGGTTTGATTCATCAAATTTACAATATCTTATTTCAAAAGGTGGGCTTGATATAAGTGATACAATAGATCTGTAAAACACCAAATTTAAATAATTTAAATAATGTGCATAACAAAAGAAATAATAAAAAACAGGATCAGTCATGTACAAAATAATAGAACAATTAGAGCCTTAACAAACTGAACCCTATCCTACTATACCAGGTAAACATGAAAAATAAGACTTTAAGACTTTCGGTCAAGTTTTTTTATATTATTAACTTTATCTAAAAAAAGGTACCAAAACTATTAACATATTTGAGGGTAGAAAAAAACAGCTGTTATTTTTATATTTTCAAGTTTGTCTTTAAGGAGATGAGAATGTCCACATTTTCTGGAGAAAGGGCTGCTCTTTGAGCAGTCACAATATCTGCGGCGTTGGCAGCGGCGATGAAATATCGAAATCATGACACCCCCAATAAATATATATATATATATATATATATATATATATATATATATATATATATACATTTACGTCCTCACTCCCGCACCAAGATTAAGCTTTTTTGTAAAGCACATCATTCTGCTTTTCAGATCATGAAATCTGAAGATTAAGGATTTTAAAGGTTTGCAGTGTATGACCCAGTGTCAGAAAGCTGGGTTTGCGTCCTAGGGCATGGGTCTTCCAGCAGGACAATGACCCCAAACATATCTCAAATCAAACCCAGAGACAGATGGAAACAAAGCGCTGGAGATTTCCGAAGTGACTAGAACACCAGTGAATGATGTTAATATTTGCTTTTGGGAGAAGGTACTCTTCAAATATGAGAGTTCTGGAGCAGTTTGCAAAAGAAAAGTGGGCCAAAATTCCAGTTAAATCTTCTTGATGAATATATTAAGTATTTGATTTTAGTTATTTTATCCAAAAGGTGTGCAACCAAATATTAAGTTGAAAGTGGCAATCATTTTGCCTGGCTTAGTTTTTCCTAAAAATATAGATATATATTTTTTCCTATGTTGCTCTTGTTCACACAACATGAACATTTGTTATATTAAAGATTTCAGAGGTTCACTTTCACCGATGACTGCAGATGTTGCAAACCTAATATTGATTCTATTCTTTACATTTAAATATATACCATTCAAATCTTAAGTCTTAAGAGGAAGAAAAATTATAATTTTTGTCAATCGATTTACAGCACTAATAGTTATATGAGAATGAGGAAATAAAGTATGGGGTTTGGGGCATATTTTTGTGTGTGACTATGTATTCACCTGCTTGTTTCTGATCTGTAGATTTTACATTATAACGCTCCAGGAGGTAAGAGGAACCGGGGCTTATCTGTGATTGGCTCACTACGGGAATTTGTCCCTCCCTCTAAGCTGACACCTGAAGAAGTAGAGCGCGCCCTGCTGGTCGGATGGTGCATCGAGCTGGTAACTGCCAAAGGCTTTTTATTCAAAGATTCAATTATTAGAGCTTCATTCTGGATATAAATGTTAGTTATACACTGTATACACTCTATACACCATATAACATTGCTTAGATACACCACTGTTTAAACACAGTAACAGAGCTCCAGTAACATATGATTTAAAGTTTTTTTTCTTCTTCTTTTTATCTCTTCTCAGCTCCAGGCGTTCTTCTTGGTTGCTGATGATATAATGGACGCATCTGTAACCCGGAGAGGTCAGCCATGCTGGTACAAGAAGGTGAGACACTACTGGGCTTTAATAAATTTATATAAATATATATATATATATATTTTTTTTATACTTATATTTTATTGATTTATCAAAGCTTATTATTTAAAAGAACATACAAACAAGGCTGCCAGGGAACAAATAACAGTACAATTGACATTATGGTGGTATTATCCAAAAATAAGAAAAATCTTGCTTACAAATCAAGAATAAAATGAGCAAACATGGGTTAAGAAAAAAAATATAAAAATATATATATATACATATATGCATACATACACACCTGCATATATCCATGCACATACATACACATTCACAAAGAGACCAGGGTTAGGGTAAAATTCTCCAACATTCAAGGCTATTAAATACAGTCAGGTGTTAATGTAGTCTAGCCACTTTCCCCATTTCTTTTTAATTTTAACTTTGTTTAATCTCAGGACAAAGGTAAGGGATTCCATCTCATATATCTCATTAACAATATCTTTCCACAGCTCTATGGTAGGGGGATCAGCCTGCAGCCATTTTCAAGTAATTGCTTTCTTGCTGGCTACTAAAAAAATCTGCATCAGGTATCTATCTGCTCCGACAAGACAATCTGGTAGATTTCCCATACAAAGCACCAAGAACTCCTTGGGAATATCCAGCGAGAGGATTTTGGTAATATGGTTCCAGACTTCATCCCAGTAGTAGTGGATTTTAATACATTCCCAAAAAATATGGAATTGTCCTACGTCAAGGCAGCCACAGTTCTTATGTAAATATTAATATGATTATCGTCCATGATTGGATTATGCCATGCTGCTAGTAGATACCAAATAAAGGAGTTTAAATTTCACCATAATTTAATTCTAATCTTTTAATGATTATATTTATTTATTTGTTTGTTTGTTTTTATTGATTATGTTTAAAATGTATGTGTAGCAAACTAAGCTACAGAACCAAATATTTTTTAATGTATTAATTTGAACAAAGAAAACACTGCTTATCTGGTATCAAGACGTGCAATCTTTGATGTTGCTGTTTCTGTATTGAAGTATTTATAATTAAATAAACTAATGTTAATTAAGAAAATAGTTTATAAAAAAAACGATATTATGAAAAAATGTGATTAATAACAATAATCCATAAATTCTGCAGCTGAATCTCCATCTTCGGATAACTGCAACAAAGAGCAAACTTTGTATAGAGTGATATATAAAATCAGGTTATGGCTGCAGATGTCTAATGACTACATTAGGATTACATGTATTATGGTGATGATGTAATATTTGTTTACTAATATGTGTTTATTTGTCTGTTTATCAGGAAGGCATTGGGCTGGACGCCATTAATGACGCTTTTCTTTTGGAGGGGTCCATCTACCGCCTTCTGCGCAGGCACTGCAGAGGACAGCCCTACTATCTCCATCTACTGGAGCTTTTTACTGAGGTAACATAACCTGCATATTATTGTTATTACAACTTCATACTGGATATTAATGTTATTATAAGAGCTACTTTCTGGATATTAATGTTATTAGAGATTCATACTGGATATTAATGTTATTAGAACTTCATTCTGGATATTAATGTTATTAGAACTTCTTTCTGGATATTAATGTTATTAGAGCTTCATTCTGGATATTAATGTTATTAGAGCTTCATTCTGGATATTAATGTTATTATTAGAGCTTCATTCTGGATATTAATGTTATTAGAGCTTCATTCTGGATATTAATGTTATTAGAACTTCATTCTGGATATTAATGTTATTAGAGCTTCATACTGGATATTAATGTTATTATTAGAGCTTCATACTGGATATTAATGTTATTAGAGCTTCATACTGGATATTAATGTTATTAGAGCTTCATTCTGGATATTAATGTTATTAGAGCTTCATTCTAGATATTAATGTTATTAGAGCTTCATTCTAGATATTAATGTTATTAGAGCTTCATTCTAGATATTAATGTTATTAGAGCTTCATACTGGATATTAATGTTATTAGAGCTTCATTCTGGATATTAATGTTATTAGAGCTTCATTCTGGATATTAATGTTATTAGAGCTTCATTCTGGATATTAATGTTATTAGAGCTTCATACTGGATATTAATGTTATTAGAGCTTCATTCTGGATATTAATGTTATTAGAGCTTCATTCTGGATATTAATGTTATTAGAGCTTCATTCTGGATATTAATGTTATTAGAGCTTCATTCTAGATATTAATGTTATTAGAGCTTCATTCTAGATATTAATGTTATTAGAGCTTCATTCTAGATATTAATGTTATTAGAGTGTCATTCTGGATATTATTGTTATTAGAGTGTCATTCTGGATATTAATATTATTAGAGCTTCATTCTGGATATTAATGTTATTAGAGCTTCATTCTAGATATTAATGTTATTAGAGCTTCTTCATTCTGGATATTAATGTTATTAGAGCTTCATTCTGGATATTAATGTTATTAGAGCTTCATTCTGGATATTAATGTTATTAAAGCTTCTTTCTGGATATTAATGTTATTAGAGCTTCATTCTGGATATTAATGTTATTAGAGCTTCATACTGGATATTAATGTTATTAGAGCTTCATTCTGGATATTAATGTTATTAGAGCTTCATTCTGGATATTAATATGATTAGCGCTTCATTTAGGATATTATGTTGTGTTATTTCTTTAGACGTCGTTCCAGACAGAACTGGGTCAGGCGCTGGATCTGATGACCGCTCCTCCTCACAAGGTGGACTTGGACCGTTTTACAGTAGAGAGGTGAGAATCAGATGGAAGTTCTGGATGATTAAGGATTTATTGGAGAGAAATGTATTTATTAATGTAGAATGATTGACTCTGTCTGTGTGCAGATATAAAGCCATAGTGAAATATAAGACTGCTTTCTACTCATTTTACCTGCCAGTGGCTGCAGCCATGTACATGGTGAGTAGATCTAATTCATTTCAATTATCCCTATTGAATCCCTATGTATTAGTTCAGCTCAGACATTTGTTCATTTGTTCATTGTGCAGCAGAGCTACAAGGCTAATGTTAATAGTTTTGGAAACTATTGCTCTACCAGTTAGCATGGCTAAGTACAAAAATAATTACTCACTCCCTTTAAACTACAGTACTAAAAGTCAAAGGTTCAGACACACCTTCTCATTTCTGTATATAATTTTTGCTCTACATTGTAGATTAATATTAAAGACACGAAAACATGTATTAAGTGACCCCTGATAATTTGTATTAATTTTCTTAAGAAATCATTGGTTGTTTGGATCAGCAATTTAGCAGATGAACACAGTGATATTTAAGCTTATAGTATTTATAGTATTTATAGAAAGTGTGCAACAATTCTTTAAAGGAGAACTCTGGTGTAAAATGGACTTTTGTTGTAATAATATATAATAAAAAGTACTTTCCTTTGATGAATAGCACACCTCCGTTCTTCCACAGCGTTCCAAACACCCTTCAGACTGGGTGACTTAGGGCATAATTTGCCTTGATAAATCACTTTTTTTTACCGTTATCCAGCTCAAAGTAGCTCCACAACTCCTTGCTAGAATCCGGAGAGCCCTGACATTTAAAACAAGGCATTAATAACTTAAAAAGTACAGAAGAAGCTTATTAAAAAGCTTCAGCTCCGAGCGCCGCCATTACTCCAGGCACCGCCTGCTACGCTATGCAGAGTCTATGTATAGCGTAGCAGCTGGCGCCAGGAGTAATGGCGGCGCTCGGAGCTGAAGCTAGCATTATAGGATCTCCAGATTCTAGCAAAAAGGTGTGGAGCTAATTTGAGCTGGATAACGGTGGATAACGCTGGATAACGGGGGCAAATTATGCCCTAAGTCACCCAGTCTAAAGGGTGTTTGGACAAACTGTTAAAATTTCTAGATCTTGTAACGCTGTGGGAGAGCGGAGGTGTGCTATTCATCAAAGGTAAGTACTTTTTATCATGTTTTACTACAACAAAAGTCCATTTTACACCAGAGTTCTCCTTTAAACTAAATTAGGCAGGTGCATACATTTGGGAACCCCAACAGAAAAATTACATTAATATTTTTTTAGATCCTCCTTTTGCAGAAATAACAGCCTCTAAACATTTCCTACAGCTTCCAATGAGAGTTTGACTTTTGGTTAAATGCTTAATGCTTAGAGCAGACCACTCTGTATTTAATACATCTATATACTATATGAATTTCACATTTTTAACTGAATTACTAAAATAAAGTAACATTTTAATGATATTCTGTATTTTTGAGATGCAGCTGTAAGTATGATATTATCACATTAGTACAGTATATGTTTCTCATCGTTGTCGTCTATGTCTAAGTCTCTGCTGCTATCGTTTATCACAGGCAGGAATTGACAGTGAGGTGGAACACAGCAATGCTAAACACATCTTACTGGAAATGGGCGAGTTCTTTCAGATCCAGGTATGAACCTGCAGCACATTCACTCACTGTTTATTTACAGCTAATCCACTGCAGTATGTTACACACTGTGTGTGTGTGTGTGTGTGTGTCTGTCTGTGTGTGTCTGTGTGTGTGTGTGTGTTGGTGCAGGATGACTATTTGGACTGCTATGGTGACCCTGCAGTGACGGGGAAGATCGGCACTGATATCCAAGATAACAAGTGCAGCTGGCTGGTGGTAACGGCTCTGGGCATTATGACTCCAGAGCAGAGGGCGGAGCTAGAGGTGAGATACGGGCTCAGTTTCAAAACTTCAGACAGAGGTTTATCTCTCCTTCTGTCTCAGTTTAACACTAATCACTATACAGGGTATGTATGGTAGATGTACAGTCATATGAAAAAGTTTGGGCACCCCTATTAATCTTAATCATTTTTAGTTCTAAATATTTGGGTGATTGCAACAGCCATTTCAGTTTGATATATCTAATAACTGATTGTTGTTAGCGCAGAAAAACGGGCCAAAGATTCTAATAGCGGAGAGAGTGCGCAGTTGTTGCGCAGAAAAACGGGCCAAAGAGTCTAATAGCGGAGAGGGTGAAGTTGTAGCGAAGAAAAACGGGCCAAAGAGTCTAAAAGCGGAGAGGGTGCGCAGTTGTAGCGAAGAAAAACGGGCCAAAGAGTCTAAAAACAAAGAGGGTGCGCATTTCTAGTGCAGAAAAACAGACCAAAGGGTCTAAAAGCGGAGAGGGTGCGCATTTCTAGCGCAGAAAAACGGGCCAAAGAGTCTAAAAGCAGAGAGAGTGCGCATTTCTAGAGCAGAAAAACAGGCCAAAGGGTCTAAAAGCAGAGAGGGTGCGCATTTCTAGCGCAGAAAAACGGGGCAAAGAGTCTAAAAGCAGAGAGAGTGCGCAGTTGTAGCACAGAAAAACGGGCCAAAGAGAGAGTGTTCAGTTGTTGTGCAGAAAAAGGGCAAAAGAGTCTAAAAGTTGCCGTAATTAAGAAATTTAATATCAAGAGACATCAAAAAATGAAACATCAATTTGAAAAATCTTCACTGTCAAAGATAAAGATAGTGAGTCAAGTAAAATGGTGTGTAAATGAAATAATCAGGAAAAAAGTATTATTTGAAGTGGTATATTTCATTATTTGTTTTATTACAGAGTGTGGCCCGTGACTTCAAATATATTTCTCCTTCTGGCCCCCAACAAAAAAAGTTTGGACACCCCTAATGTGTCTAGAACTGTAGATAATGCTTATTATTCTCTCTCTCAGGTGTGTTATGGAAAGACCGATGCTGAAAGTGTGGAGCGAGTGAAGGCTCTGTATGACACTCTGGAAATGCCAGTTAGATATCACCAGTACGAGGAGGAGAGCTACCGGCGCCTCCAGAACCTCATCCAGCAGCACGCGCAGAACCTCCCTCATGCCGTCTTCCTCAACTTCGCCAAAAAGATCTACAAGAGGAACAAGTGAGGCCGGGTTCTGTGGATTGAGGCGAATATTCTGGACTTTTTTCTGCTGCTGTGGAGGCGGGTCAAGCGTGCTAAGGACGGGCTGGAGTGTGGTTCAACACTGCGTAGTAATTGTACAAAATATTGGGTCTGTGTGTTTTTATCAGTGTATAGTATAAATGATGGCCAGAGTGTGGATTTTTCTGCCTGGAATGTTTAAAAAACAGTATATAAAGTACTATATATGTCACTAAAACTGTATTGATATGGTTGTATGGATACATAGAAATGATCGTAGAAATTATTTGCATTTAACTGGATTGAAATTAAAGGTTTTCCAGTAACACAATGGTAATAACATTACCACACTAACAGTTTTATCATATACACATATCAGTTAAGGTAAGATGTACGTTTGTATACAGTAAGTAATCAGGAGAATAAGATACAACCTAAAAAGCATGCATGTGGGATGTGGCATAGGAATTACACTGCCTCGCCAAAAAAAATAAGTCGCCACCTGGATTTAAGTAAGTAAATAATGTGGGGGTTGATGCTGCAGTTGGTCTGCAGGTTTAGGTTCAGCAACAGTATGTGCTGAAAGAATGAGGTCAGCTGACTACCTGAATATACTGAATAAAGACCAGGTTATTCCATCAATTGATTTTTTTTTCTCTGATGAACACGAACATATTCCAAGATGACAATGTCAGGATTCATGGGGCTGGAACTGTAAAAGAGTGATTCAGGGAGCATGAGATCATCATTTTCACACATGGATTGTTCACCACAGAGTCCAGATCTTATTGTGTTATGGTATGTTATGGTATTCCAGCTAAATGAGTCTCAATTCACAATAGAAGATGAAGCTCCAAAACTGCAAACAGTCAAGTGATGTCCGGAGAGTTCAGACTCCTTTATCCTTATAAAGAAGGTGAACAGTAGTCTTAAGCTTGTGCTGGTGGGTTTGGCTAAATAAAGCCTTATTTTTCATGCTGTAATTAATTACGATTCATTTAATATTAGTCACTGTTTGGAAGCGGCTGTGTTTTAAAGCCATTATTTGAAGCCATTTGATTCAGCTGGACACCAAACACACACAGCCCAGCACTGCTCACCAGCGAAACGCCTCATCTCCACAGCATGTGCTCAGCTTTATGAATAGCGTTCTGGATGCTGCTACAGGTCACAGGGTCATTCGTTCAGTTTTTTACGTTTATTACAGTTGTTTAAGTGTATGACTCACTGCAAGTTTGAGAAAGTTTATTGCTGGATAAAAACTGATGTAATAAAATAAAAAAAATGGCATTAAAGTTTGAGCTCATTTCCTTACAACTACAATATATATATAATTCATTTTTGCAAAAGTATCAAATCACTTGAACTTTTTCACATGTTGTCACCTTACAACCACAAACTTGTATTTTATTGATTTTTTTTTTAAGTACCATTATTGTAAAATGAAGTGAAATGAAAAAGATTCATAGTTTTTAAAATATTTATCAAATAACAAATCTAAAACGTGTAAAGTGCAAAAATCTTTACCCTCCCTATATCAATTCTTAGTAGTGCCACCTTTTGCTGCAATTACAGCTGCAAGTCTTTTGGGGTTTGTCTCTACCATCTTTGCGCAGCTAAAAAAGCATGACTTATAGTCGTCCAGTGAACAGATTCTCCCACCAGAGCTGTGGATTTCTGCAGCTCTTCCAGAGTGACCATGGGCCTCTTGGCTGCTTCCCTGATCAGTGCTCTTCTTGCTCGATCTGTCAGTTTGGGTGGACGCCATATCTTGGTAGGTTTGCAGTTGTAGAATATTTTTTCCATTTTTGGATGATGGATTGGGGAACAGTGCTCATCGGGATGCTAAGAGCTCGGGATATGTTTTTATAACCTAACCCTGCTTTTAAACTTCTCCACAACTTTATCTCTGATCTGTCTGGTGAGTTCATTGGTCTTCATGATGCTGTTTGTTCAGTAGTGTTCTCTAACAAACCACTGTGGTCCTCACAGAACAGCTGTATTTATACTGAGACTAAATTACACACAGCTGGACTCTATTAACTAAGTAAATGGCTTTTGAAGGTTTTTGAACTAATTGCACTGAACTTTGTTTAGGGGGTCAGAGTAATAGAGTAATGCATTAAAATTGGGAAAACCATGTATCATTTTTGTTCCACTTCACAATTGTGTGCTACTTTGTGTTGGTCCATCACCCAAAATCTCAATAAAATACATTTAAGTTTGTGGTTGTAAGGTGACAAAATGTAAAAAGGTAAAAAAAATATATATCTCACAGCCATCAATCTCTTTTTCAATTTGTTCAACCTCTGCAGCAATGCTGGCAGCACTCATGCATGTCTTTTTTTTTTAACTAACTTCTGGATATGACGCAGAAAATGTGGAATCAGCTTCTTTGGTCGACCCTGGCGATGCCAGTTCTGATTAAAACAGGTCCTGGAAAACTACAGTATGACCTTGGCCATCGTGTTGTAGCTCAGTTTCAGGGTGTTGGCAGTCTTATTATAGCCTAGGTCATCTTTGTGGAGGGCAACACTTCTGTTCCTCATATCCTCAGAGAGTTATTTGCCATGAGGTGCCATGTTGAATATCCATTAGCCAGAATGAAATAATTGGAACAGCCCTGCTCCCCATTCACACATGGAACCATGCAAGTCCAACGAGCCTCATGACACCAGGGAGGGACAGCAACACTATTGGGCACAATTTGGACACATTCACTGTGAAGTGTACTCAATTGTGTTGCCAGATATTACAGGACAGCAAAGCTATACTGATGATAATAATATACATAAATATAAAACCAGTCAAACGTTTCTTATTCAACTTACTCTTCCTTTACCGGAGCATTTCTAAAGTCTTTGTGATTAAATTTGAGGATACTTTCAGAGTTCTTGAGATGTCATTTTAGAACATTACTCAAATAGAGCTATTCACTGTATTATACCAACTCTACCTCTTTACAACTTTACAACTGATGGATGCTCTCAAACACATTAAAAGGCAAGAAATTCAAGTAAATAACTCTTGACGAGTTCAGCACAGCTGTTAACTGAAAGGTATTCCATGTGATTTTACCTCATAAAGCTTACTGAAAAAATGCTAATATGTGCAAACTGTCAGAACTGTTAAGAGGTTCTACTTTAAATAATCTATGATATATTTAAAAAATCTGGTTTGTTTAACCCTTGTGTGGTGTTCCTATTTTTGTTACTCGTTTACTTTGTTACTTGTATTTAATTTAGCAAAATGAAGCAATTTTACATTAAAATGCTTTACACATGCTTGCTTCACCTAAAAGCAATATAAACAGCTTACATGGTTAATATTTGCCTGTTACCTTTCTTATGTTACATTTCTTTAAAAAAATGCTACTCTTTTTTTTATTAGTCTTTAACAAAATGTAAAAGAAAATGAATTAAACTCAAGATATGAGTAGAAAATTTGTTTAGTTTCAAATTTACAAATGAAGCAATGTTTATTAGCCCTTGGCCAAACATACTGTATGTAATATAAATGGGGGGGGTGTACAGTGTGTGTTTATCGAAAATGTGTTTTGATATATGTTTTTCACAAAAAATGAGCCAATGCCAATGAGTTTGAGTTAGAAAAAATTTTTTTTTAGTATCATTTGATGAAAAATGAAAACGGGTCCCACAGACCCGAACACCACACGAGGGTTAACGCTTTTTTTTGCTAAATAATTCCATATTTTTTTATTTATAGTTTTAATCTACAATTCAGAACATTTTAAAATAGTGAAAAACAAGTGTGTGTGTGTGTGTGTGTGAGCTGTACCAGGCTGTGTGATGCTGTGTTGAGGGGTGTGGTTAGAGGGGCAGCAGAAGGAGGGGTGGATGACGGAGGGAACAGCAGGCAGGGCAGGAAGAGCTTCTCCTCCTCCAGCATCCATCACTGCTCCTGCTCCCATCCATCCAGCGTCCGGAGCGTCCCGACCACCCAACCGCCCGACCACCAGACCCTCTGTACCCTGTTACCTGCTGACGGTGGGTTTACTATATACTACATATATAACATATAGATATACATATATATGCATATAGCTGCATTCTGGGATATTTTATCGGTTTATTATTTTTTTATTTGGATATCTCTTTATAATATCGACTGTGTTTGAGGTGAGATGATCTGAATGCTCGTTTTAATTCGAATTAGTGACGATGTATCCTGAGTATTTCGCTAATATCTCGATTATGGGCTGGAAGCGCTGGAGATACGTGTTGTTTGCAGCATCAGCAGCAGCAGCAGTAGCAGCGCAGAGCGGGGGATGGATGTAGCCGGACGGAGCCATTAGCATCATCCACCCCAGCACCACCTCCATCACTATCCACCATCATTCAGCCTGATTATATATCATATACTAATATAATAAACATACATGTGCAGAATAGTCGCCTATATTTGGTATTATGGTCTGTTCACAGCATCTTTTTGTGTGTAACGTTATATATAGCTAGCTAGTTGAGGGCTAGGCCTGCTGTGTGTGTGTGTGTGTGTGTGTGTGTGTGTGTATATATATATATTTATATACGTGTGTGTGTGTGATAATGTGTGTGTGTGAGTAGGCCCAGCATCAGCATCCAAGGACACTGGGTGGATGTAAGCCCAACCTACAATGCATGTGCAAAAAAAGAAAAAAAGAAGAAAAAGAAAAGAAAAATAGAAAATTCGACATTAGCCATAACATTAAAACCACCCACCTATTAGCATGTAGCCAAAATAGCTCTGACTGACTCCTGTTTTGTCGAGGCCTCCCAATAACAGAGCTCTGAAGGTGTCCTGAGAAATCTGACACCAATACGTTTCCTTCACCACATGTAAGTCACAGGGCCAGTCAAAAGTTTGGACACACCCAGAATTCAGTGATTTTTATTATTTAAAAAATGTTCTGAGTTGTAGATTAATACTAAGTCATCCAAACTATGAAGAACAACATATGTAATTAATTAGTAAACAAAATTGTTAAACAAACCAGAATATATTTTATATTTTAGATTCTCCAATGTCGCACCTGGGACATTCCAGGATTTTGGTACTTTTCAGGGGTGATCACTTCTGAAAATTTGATCTTCAGTTTGATTATTTTTAGTCATATATTTATTAAATAAAGGTAATAAACTATCAAAAAGTTTGATTCGTCAAGCTCAGGTATCAAAGCAGTTTTTTTAATTAGATTATGCAATATATTTGGTAACTTACAGTAACAGGGTTGCGAGTAACAGGGTTGCGGTTGTGGTTGTAACAGGGTTGCGGTTGTGGTTGTAACAGGGTTGCGGATTCTAACTGTAAAATTTAGCTATGTATACAAGATCAAGGACAAACATGGTTATATAAGTATATAAAGTAAATTTTGACTCTACTCATTATTAGTCTTACAATATGAGTAACAGGGTTGCGTTGAATGACACAAACAAACTTGGACAAACATGCTTGGAAAAAAAACTTGAAAATTGTTAGAGCACTTACTCTTGATCTTGCCATGGGGGCAGAAAATGTCCTTGCGATTTAACTTTAACCTTTGTGCCAGTAGACAAATATTTTTAATTCTTTCTCTGCCAGGTAAAATTCCTTATGGTAACAGGGTTGAGGGCATGTTGTGGGACACAAATTAATAGCGTAAAAACTGTAACATGCAAAACAATGTAGACCAAAGAAGTTGTTTTCATAAGTAAAGGAGATGCAGATCAACAATATACAAGAGGAAGTCATTTATTTAGAGCTTATTTTAATTGTTAAATTTGCCAAAAGAGTTGGTCACGCAATGTGTGGGACAGGAGAAAACGGATATTTTTGAGGTGGTCCAAAGGTATTCAGTCTTTTGAATAATATCTAAGGAGCTTATTTTTCTACCATATTTTACAGTTTGTTAACAAGTACATTTTTCACAAAAAAAGTAATTTAGATATTTTGGATATGTACATTTGAAATTTAAGTGGTGGGACAGGAAATGTACCAAAATCCTGGAATGTCCCACCTCTTGCTTAGATTAAACAATCCACATCTCCGTAAAATTTGCCAGCAGATGGAAGAAGCATGGAGTGCTGCTGTAACAAACAAAACTGCACTGACTTTGGACTTATAAATATAAAACACAGTGGATCAACACCAGCAGATGGCATGTCTCTTTATCCAAACCATCACTGATCATCAGTAAATTTTACTTTATTTCATTTGTAAATCAAGGGATCAGAGTCTGGAGGAAGAGTGGAGAGACACATAGTCCAAACTGCTCGAGGTCTAGTGTGAAGTTTCCACCAATCAGTGATGGTTTGGAGAGACATGTCTCTCATCTGCTGGTGTTGATCCACTGTGTTCTATCAAGTCCAATATCAAGTCAGTGCAGTTTTGTTTTCCCACAAAATCTTACAGCACTTCATGCTTCCCTCTGCTGAATTTTTTTATGTAGATGCAGATTTTATTTTCCAGCAGGACTTGGCACACTGCCAAAAGTACCAATTGGTCTTATATAATATTCTAAATTTCTGAGACACTGGTTTTTGGGTTTTGGCATTAACCAAAAACATGAACATAAATTGCAGCAAACTCTTTCTAACAAATCAGTTTATTAATGTCCTTCAATCCTTAATTCAGCACAGCAATTTGCTTCAGTGCGTATCATCCATTCACTTAGATATACCACATGCATATTGGTATATTCTGAATTTGGATTTTGTTTTGCTTTGCAATGCTTGTGGCTATTGGAAGCTAGTTATTTGCGAGTTATTACATTCCCACACCAAACAGCCAGCTAACACAAAGAAAACAGAAAACAGTATGATTTGGGCATTTGTAGTCAGTACAGAACCTAAAAAACCGAATTCACAGTTTTTGGTTATCATATTCTGTATTTATATCTGAATTCCACTTATATTCCTCAATTCCGTGATTCTGTTTCTGTTCTTCTCATTGCGGGAATCCTATAGCCTCGGGTCCTTAGTTTTTGAGCTCAGTGTACTGGTAGGTATCAATCGGCTCAATTTAAGTGAACATTGGAACTCAGCAGTATGCTGATGCTAACTGTTTTCCCACAAATTTTTAAAAAGACTTACTTTTTTAGATACTCAGGTCTTCAGCATGTAGTTATCGGCTCAATGCGGCCCTCAAAATATCAAAAATGTCTTATTATATTACTGTTATTAAAATGTTTTCTATCGCAATAAATAATTCTGTGTCTGTTTTCTTGATGTTTCAGGAGCAGAACTGAAACAGGATGTGACCGAAAGGTGGAATAAGTCTGATCGGGAACTCCGTATCCCTTTTTTCGAAAGTTGTAAAGTTAAGACTTTTTGCTCTAAATTCTCACAATGCACTCAGCTCGGCCCTCCGTTCCTCCGAGGGCGCGCCGGTATGACCATGGTAGGCGCACAGAAGCGCAGAAACCGCCCAACCACGCAGGCAGGAGGGAGGACAAAAGCGTAAGCAGTGTTGCCTCGTCCCCTCGCCGTGTCACTCGAGGACCTCCTGAGCCTTCCAGGTTAAAGAGCCAGGCTCCACGCTCCTCTGTGACCCAGCCTAGACTGGCCCGGCTGCAGAAAAACGGCGCTCAGCCTGTGGCGGGAAACCCCAAACCAAAAGTCGGACATGCTGCAAAAACCAACAACGTTGGCCCAGCCGCGGTGGATCCGAACTGCAATGAACCCGGTCTGCCTTGCCTGTGTTGCGATGGCCAATCCCACCAGGATAGCAATAGCCTGTTCAATCACAATCATAACAACAATAACACTGTAGCCATCAGGCAACAGCTAAAGCTAGCATCTCCACCTCTAAAGGACAAGGAGGAAGAGAAGAAGCCAGAAGTAGGAAGGAAAGCCAAAAGTAAGCCAGAGGAAGAGCAGCAGCCGGTGTCTCTCGATGTTCCTGTGGTCAACAACGTGGAAGACAAAGAGGAGAAAAATGGCAATGAGGACAAACAGGATAAAGCTGACCTCAAAGATGATGAAGCTGGTGCTAATCTGAAAGGCAAAGTAGATGAGAACGGCAACGATCACAATCACAATGAAGCTCCTGCTGAAGAGGTTGTTGAGGACGCTGTGGTGAACGACGTGGTTGTTGATGATAATGCTGATGATGGTGATGCTGATGACGTTGATGATGCCGATGATGACGATGACGACGATGATGATGACGATGAGGATGACAACACCCTTGTACCTTCATGCTGCGACTGTCCGGCATCCATGCTGGACTTTTCTCTCACCTCTTCTACCTCATCTTCATCCACCTCCATCAGTAGCTGCTCAGATCTGGAGTCTGATTGCCCCGATACGTTTTCATTGTCGCTGCAGGAGCACAAGCAGGAGGAGCACTATCCTGCCGCACCTCACTACCCAGAATCCCACTCCAGTTTTTTCCAACCTTGCTCCCTGCCTCTGGACCTTAGTACCTCCGTCAGACCACCACCATCACCTTGCTCCCCTGATGAAGGATACCCTTCAGCCCCCTCGTCTCCCTCTTCTGACTTCATTGAAAGCAAGAGATCAGAGGAAGACAAGGGGATCAAAGTAGATCTTCTCAACTTTTTGGACTCTATAGATGAACTTGGCAAGGTTGATCGCTTCTATCGAATTGTTCAAGTGGCGCGCTGGGAGCTTGAGACTGACCTGGATCTGAGAGACAGGCTGGTTCACCAGGAAAGGCTTGAGAAGGTCAACAAGCAGGTGAAACTTGTCCATCTGGAAAGACTTCAGGAAGCCGGCCTTGAATTAGACGAGGAAGATCTTTCTGGTGTGCTAGACGAAATGGGCAATATTGACCTTTCCTGGAAGATGTACAAAAGTGATCAATCAAGCGATTCCCAGGAATACAGTGATGCAGGGGTAGATATGACAGCCCCATCTGACCTTGATGAACCTTCTGCGCCCGATTCCCTTGTGCCATCTCCTGTGGATCCTCCTCCAAGGCCACCTAAACCTCCGGCGAGGCACATCAGTGCACAACCAGAATTGCACACATACATGAACATCAGTGGGAACACTCCTTCAGTTTCTTCACCCTCCTCCCCAGTCAAGTCGTTTAGTCTTGTGGTTTCTGCGTCTGAACCTCCACCACCACCTTCGGCATCGGCTTTGGCATCAAAACCTCCTGCTTTGCCTCCTCCACCATCCCAGCCTGTTCCTTACTTCACCCTTTATTCTGATTCGCCCTCCTTCCCTTCTCCTACTCCACCTATTCCACCTCCTAGAAGGCGCCACAAAGCCCGATTGGAGGCTCAGAGGCTTGCTGAACTTGCGAAAGAGAAGACACCGCAATCTCTTCCTGCTCCAACCTCCAGACCCCCACCGCTACCACCGCCACCAACCGTCCAGCCGTCTCCTCCTGTCATTCCACCTCCTCCATCACTCCCACCTCCTCCATCCTTCCACGCTCTGGACGTGGAGATCCGTAAACTGCTGGCACTGGCTGGGATCACTCAAGCTGAGCTGCTGAGGCTTAGCCCAGAGCTGGGGGTTTGTGTGGATGGTGTACTGGAGGAGAGTGAGATGTCTGAGATCTCAAAGACACACAAAGACATGCAGAAGGAGGATGTTGACCAGGGGAGCGATTTAAGCTGGAGGGATGAGCTTAGAAAAGAAGATCAGCTTGGGAAAGGTGTGAAAGATTTAGAAACATCCAATAAAGAAAAAAATGAAGAGTCTGTGGAAGAAATGAAAGAAAGGAGCAAGGACACTTTCAAAACGACGTCCTTTACTGAGATGGCTCGCCGACGCAGGCGAAATGGAGGCAGCAGCAACTCTAGCTGTGGATACAGTTATGGAGATAATGATAGCTTGGCCTCTGACTCATATTACAGCACTGATATTAGCAATAAGCATCTCCCAAATGTAAGCCATGGCAGTTTTGATTATGCCTCAATGATACCCGATTCCCCGCCTCCTCCTCCCCCTCCTCGGCCTCTACCACCACGGCCACAGATACTGTCCAACCCCCCTGAGCTTCCACCTATAAAGCCGTGCACTCTGATGGCCAACGCATCCCGGCCAGACCGATTCGACTGGCTGATAGCCTTCACCCCGGACACAGAGACTCCACCGCTGGCTGTTAAAAAGTCTACCGAAGCTGTACCCCAAAAAGCAAGCACTGGTCCAAAAGTCACCACCTTTAAAGAACTGCGAAACAGAGGCAAACAGGTTTCCCCACCAACCCAAGTCCAAGATCCCGAGCCGTCTGTTGTCACCCCAGACCCAGATTTCCTCTACAACCTCAAGTGGAGGCGAGAGAAAGCAGATGGGGATGGCACACAGTGGGAATACACGTCCCAAGCACAGGCCACTTTCCTCCAGCCTCCACCTACACCTGCTTCACTGGCCCTGTTCAGGGAAATGCGCCACCTGAACTTTCAAGGAGATGCTTCTCTGCAGCACAGTATCCAAAATCCCACCAGTAGGCACGATTCGCATGGTTTTGACCAAAAAGCAGAGCGCAAAGAAGATGAGCTGGAGAAGACAGAGGTCAGGGGCACGGCCGATGGAGGACGAACGCTGGAATCAAGAACAAGAGGTCAGTTAATTTTTGAAAATTTCCTTTATGACTGCAAAGAATGGCCTTATTTCCTATTGTTTTAGTTGTAAGAAAAACAACATTTTCTTGCTTCAAATACTGCCAGACAAGGTGGACACCCAGTTAACCCAGATTTGCAAACTTTTTGAATTGTTCACACGTACATTGGGGAAAGTTTTAACAGACATCTCGCCCTCCTCTAACTGCTTTCTCATATATATATATATATATATATAGCACATTTTCTGTAAATTTAGTTTTTATTTTATTTTTTTAATTAATCACACAGAAGACATATTTCTCATTACATATTTAGTTACAGCCAACAAGTAAAAGTATTTTCTCATATTTTATTATACTTCTCATTTTATCTCATGAGAACGTTTCAACTGAAATAAAATTGCGCATATATCTAACAACAGCATGCATTTAGTTTTGCAAAAAGGTTGTTGCATTTTGCAACAATATTCTCAATAGAGCATCATACAGGACACAATATATGTTTTTCTATTATCAAACTAAATATATTGTCATATCGCACAGCGTCATTGTTTCTTGTGTCATTGTTTTTATTTATTAACACTTCCTCATGATTTATTTATGAGTGTGGAAGTAGAAAGTTTTCAAAATTACCAGAAAAAAACTCTTTTTACATTGACTTATATTGAAAGTTAAGAAGGTTTATCTCTTGCTTGTAAACTTACTGTTTTTTTATAGTTTAACAGATAACAAAGAGAGACAGAGAGAGAGAGACAGAGAGAGAGATGTCGGTGTGGGCACAGGTGTGTGGTGCAGGTGAAACACTATAGTGTGTCAGGACCCGAGTTGGAAAACACTTAATTAGATAGCTCCAGGCCAACTCCAGGCTGCTGTGTTTGGGTGTCAAATCCTACATGGCTCCCTACACCCTAGAAAATGTATAAAAAGATTACAAAAGTATTTTACCTACAATGAAATCCTGCACACTATGTCCAATAGGGAAATGTGCTGTGTGTGCTTCAAATATTATTGTTGCACTTCTATGCTCTCTTAGCTAACCAAAAATAAAAATGCTGGTATAAGACTTGTTTCCATGTTAAGTTCACAGACTAAATTAATCACTGATGTTTGATAACATATAGCCATAAGGTGGATTCTGAGTGATATTAAAATTGAAAAAATATGTTCAAAAATGATATCCCTATTGGCTTCAAGTGGTCCAGCGGACTAAGGCGCTGCCACAATGATCGGGAGATTGAAGTTTGAATCCCATTCATGTAGCTTGCCATCGGCTACCGGAGCCCCAAAACAACACAACTGGCCTTGCTCTCTCTGGGTGGGTAGATGGCACTCTCTCCCCACATTACTCCAAAGGGTGATGTCAATCAGCACAAGGCGTCTGTGAGCTGATGTATCGGAACCGAGTCGCTGCGCTTTCCTCCGGTAATGCTCGGCAGCAGTTGGAAAAGAGGCGGTGGCTGATTTCATATGTGTCGGAGGAGGCATGTGCTAGGCTTTATCCTCCTGGTGTTGGGGCATCACTAATGATAGGGCGAGTCCTAATGAGCAGGTTGGATAGTTGGCCTTGTAAATTGGGAAGAAAATGGGATAAAAATTTGAAATAAAAATGTAAAAAAAATGATATCACCATTATTTAAATATTTGCTATTGCGATAAATATCGATATCCAATTAGTGTTCAGCCCTAATTGTATTCAGCCCCGCCCTCAATAAGCCCTTAGTATTGGCAATCAGTATCAACCCCTGAATCACTGATCGGTCCATGTCCATAGAGCATAGTCCATGTCTCCAGTTATTGCAGGAACGCAGGTACAGCCAGCATATAAAACTGGGTCAGGTGACTCTTATAGACATACAGAAATAAAGACACCAAATTAGAGAGAGAGAAGGACAGAGAGAGAAAGAGAGAGAGTGAGAAAGAGAAAGTGAGTGAGAGTTAAAGAGTGAGAAAGAGAGAGAGAGAGAAATGCCATTAGCCTTCAAGCCTGCAGAGCGCATGAATAATTGAATAACCTGAGATGACATCACGGGACGCAGCAGAGCAGGATGGAGATCTCTGCTGAGAGTCTATCAGCCCTCCTGTGCTCTCATGTGCGGGCAGCACCGATCAGCCCATCTGTCCCAGAATTTACCTCTCGTCATCCTGAGTCACCACCTCCCCGTTCCCTGAGCTCACATCATTCTCCTGTATTCCTGAGGTCACTGATCTTCTGTTGCAGAGATCCATCTCAGATTTAAAGGCCCACAAAGTGCTGGGAAACCCTACCGTGTGTCAGAATTCATATTTACACAACCATTTCCTAACTTTTCTTTATGCTTTAGAATGAAGCAGACTTTTACCTGAGCAGTCAGGAAATTAAACAGAATTTTTATTTATTCTTATGTGAAAATCTGAAATCTAGTGCCACTTGCTCGTAGACACTGTTGTTTCTTTTCAGTATAAATAAAATCCCATTGTGATTATTTTATTTTAAGTTTAAATATTGATTATTGAATATTGAAGTATTAATGAATGAAATGCAATTTATCTTTATTAATCAAGGCAAATTGTGTAAATAATTTTAATCATGTTTTTTTTTTATCAATCAACAGCCCATATATAATCGCTGTCCAATGAACACAGACACAGACACACCCGTCGTAAAAAATTGCCAAAATTACCCCAAATAAAGTTGCTGTTGTTTTGCACAACAGTATGATAATTTACCAGATAACAGAGAGAGATGTTGGAGTTAAAGAGAGAGAGAGAGAGAGAGAGAGAGAGTGAGTAAGTGAGTGAGTGAGTGAGTGAGTGAGAGTGTGAGTGTGAGTGTGAGTGTGAGTGTGAGTGTGAGTGTGAGTGTGTGTGTGTGTGTGTGTGTGTGTGTGTGTGTGTGTGTGTGTGTGTGTGTGTGTGTGTGTGTGTGTGTGTGTGCGCCTTTAAGAGGGAGAGGGGGCGTGTCCAAAGCTCTCCCCAGCCAATGACAGAGCAGAAAGTGCAACAGAAGCAAAACAGGAAAAGCAAAGCAAAGCAAAACTGTGGAAGGATCAGGCAGGGAGAGCAGCACAGTAAGGTAACTCTGCTTTCCTGTAAATCAGATTAACACAGGGGTGACTGTGCAGCTCTGTGTTCTGCCCTGTGTGGAGGTCAGCCCAAGCTCAGGGTCTCAGAAGCCTGGGTTTAAGGAAACTCAGCCTGGGACAGTGTAGAGCTGTAGTCACTGTGCAGATGGAGAAAGTGCTTAGAAGTGCTTGTTTATGGCCGGTGTGTCTCTTAGCTCACCGGTGCGGTCAGCAGGGCTGCTTAAGCTGTTGAAATCTGACCCCAGATCAGGTCCATGAGGATGGTTTAGCTTTCAGAGGGTGATAAACACAGCAGCAGAGTCAGCACTGCTCCTGAGCTGATTTAGTACACATTTCTCTTTAAGAATCTAACAGTGGGAGTGGTCTTTTAAATTACATGGTTTATTTGTAGTTGATACATTATGTTTTAGGTTAAAGGTGTTGTGGGGTGGTCAAAATGTGAATACTGCAGTAATAAAGTCCTAAATTATAATTATGTTTGTTTACAGTTAGCTTGTTGTAGACTGAATTAAACCTCATTGTTAGAGTTAAACCTGTTAGCCAGCTAGTTAAAGTTATCTTGTCTTAGTCTGAGTTAAACCAGTAAACTGGATTAAGGTTGGCTTAGTGCATGTTAAACTGTGTTAATCTAGTAAGCTAGACTTAGACTTAGCTCGAGTTAACTTGTTTTAGTCTGTGTAAATCCCTTTAGCCTGATTTGAGTTAATTTAGCTTGACTTATACCTGAATATACACTGACTTATACACTGAATTATACCTGTTCAGCTTGAGTTTCATTGGCTTAGATTTAAAAGCCCTTTTAGCTAAAGTTAGCTTGTCATAGACTGAATGAAACACTTTAGCTAGTCTTAGCTTGTCTTAATAAGTTTTAAGCCCTAATAGTGATAATTTATAAATAGTGATAGCTTGTTATAGACTGAGTTAAACCAGTTAGATAGATAAAGTTAGCTTTCAAAGACTCAATTAAACAATTTAGCTAGTCTTAGCTTGTCTTAATAAGTTTTAAGCCCTTTAAATAGTGATAGCTTGTCCTAGACTGAGTTAAACCCTTCATCTAGAGTTAAACCTTTTAAGCACTATCCGGACGAGATTTTATGGGAGGGGATGAACATGTATGTGTTTTTCTCAGATGTCCTCTGAGAAAATTACAGGCTGAATTACCTACTGTTTTTCGCTGAACTCCGTGGTCGTCCGGTAATTTTAGTCCCGTCACCTCAGATTTAATAAATTAACTTGTCATAGTATGTGTTAAGCCCTGGGAAGAGTTAAAACTAGGAAGAGGAAGAGTTAAAACAGCTAAAGTTAGCTTGTCATAAACTGAATTAAACCCCTTATCTAAAGTAACGTTAAATATATTAGCTAGAATTAGCTTGTCTTAGTCTGAAGTGATCCTTTTAGCTAAAGTAAGCTTGTTTTAGTCTGTGTTAAAACCTTTTAGCTAACGTTAGCTTTCATAAATGAATTAAACATGTTAGCTAGAGGTAAACCTGTTTAACTAGACTTAGCTTGTCTAAACCGTCTTTAAGCTCTTTAGCTAGAGGTAAACATATTTAGTTAAACTTAGCTTGTCATAATAAACCCTTTATCTAGAGTTTCACCTCTTAGCTAGGTTTAGCTTGTCTTAGTCTGAAGTGAACCTTTTAGCTAGCGTTAGCTTGATACCTGTTTAGCTTAAATTTAATTGTCTTAGTCTTTGAGCCTTTTAGCTTTCATAAGCTGAATTAAACATGTTAGCTAGAGTTAAACCTGTTTAGCTAGACTTGTTTTAAGTCTGTGTAAAACCCTTTTGATAGATTTAAACTTATTCGTTAAACTTAGCTTGTCTTAATTGGTTTCAATCCCTTTAACTACTGATAGCTTGTCATGAACAGAGTTTAACATCTTAGCAAGAGGTAAACCTGTTTAACTAGACTTAGCTTTATACAGGCATTAAGGCCTTTAGGTAGAGCTAAACATATTTAGTTACGCTTAGCTTGTCATAGTATGTGTTAAGCCCTGAAGCTAGAGTTAAAACACTTTGTTAGCTAAAGTTAGCTTGTCATAGATTTAAATCCCTTATTTAGAGTTAAACCTCTTAGCTATGTTAAGACCTTTAGCTAGATTTAAGCCTGTTTAACTATACTTAGCATGTTCTACACTGAATTATTTTAGCCTGTTTAGCTTGAGTTAGATTGTCTTAGTCTTAAAAGTAGTATGGAAGCTAAAGTTAGATTTCATAGGCTGAATTAAACCCCTTAGCTAGAGTTAAACCTTTTAGCTAAAGTTTGCTTGTCTTAGTCTGAAGTAAAACTTTAAGCTAAAGTTAGCTTGTCATAGATGAATTAAACATGTTTAGCTTGAGTGTTTATCACATACTATTAGCTGTTAGCTAAAGTTAGCTTTCACATGTTAGCTAGAGGTAAACTGGTTTAACTAGATTTAGCTTGCCTTAACCGGTTTTAAGCCCTTTAGCTAGAGGTTAAAATATTTAGTTAAACTTAGGTTGTAATAGTATGTTTTAGTTAGTTTGTTTTATACTGAATTATTCCCCTGAGTTAAAACTGTTTATCTTGCTAGCTTGGTCTGTGTTGACCACTGAGCTAAACCTATTAATTAAATAAATAAATAAATAGTTTAGCTGGCCTTAGCTTGTCTTAGGTCTTGTTAGTAAACCTGTTCATTTCAAGATATCAAACATGTCTTTTTGAGGACCATTGATCAGTCATGTTGACTTTTATTGATATATTGGTGAACTGTTCCTTTATACCAACCATATGCTTGAAGTCTTCGAGAAGACTGCCACTCTCTAACATCCAAAGACAATTTGTCATTGCTCAGCAAAGACCAAAGATTTTGCAAAGTCACTGGTGGACTAGTGGACAGCCCTGGTGTAAATTTACAAGAACAGAAACTGTTGTACAGTGGAGCACAAACAGAAGGGTTTTTTGGCCATAACTGTCCTTGTGTGTGCAGAGAATTGTTAGTAAAAAGATGCTATAGCTGTCGCAGCTCTACTATTGGTTATTCACAATTTACTGTGCACAATAATCAGGTTGATTTTGAGGGTGATTTGCTCTCTGAAAATCCAAAATTCTGGTTGATAGTAAATTATGATCTTCCCAGATGATCCAGTAGTGGAAGGAATCTTTAGTCTCAAGACATTTTTCCAGAGCATGTGCTTCGCTCCAGTTGTGAATTGTAAATATGAAACCTTTAATATTTATGACTTCTTATGCTGTAGTGTGGGGTGGAAAAAGTGACTTGTACCTCATATTGGTTATAGGGGTGGGAATCACAGGGCATTTCACAATATGATATTATCATAATATGTTGCCCGCTATAATGATGTTATCACAATACTATGATCTTGTGATACTTGATATATCCCAAGACAATTCTCTATGATACTTCACAGCATTTGTGTTAAGGAAGTTGTCTTAAGGACTTTAGAGCACTTTGTTTTAATTAAAATATTAATATTTGATGTCGTAATACAATATGATCGATATTATATGATATATTGCAATATCAGTATTCAATATATATTAGTATATTAGTATTGTCCCACCCCTATTGTTTTCATGCAGTTTGTGAGAAACTCTGGCGAGGTTTTGCCGATGTGAGCCACCAGCTGGGAATGTATAATCTTAAAGCATGTGGTGTTTAATTCAGTTCAGATGGGCACGATTAAAGACAGAACATTCTGTGAAAAAACTTTTTCAACATTAAGTTAATTTTGTCAGTGACTGTGAAATGGCTTAAATTGTTTAGTGTAAGGCCAGTACAGTCTGATTCAGAAAATCTTAACACAAGGGTCCCAGACAGGGATTTAGTCTAGTCTTGCACTACACAGCATTTTGAATGTACATTTACCATTGAAAGGAATGTTTAGTCTAGTTAAGTTTAGTCTAGTCTAGTCCAGGCTTAATTCCCCTCTGGGAAGCTGATCCTAAAAGGCTTGGCCTGAGGTAATATGTCCTGAAGAAATTGCAAAAATGCCAAATTCACTGATTTATTGTTGTTATTTTTATGTATGTCCATCTTTATGTTTCATTAATATTTGCTCTATCCATATAATATTGAAATGTTATTTATTATCTGCTCATTCCTGCTGCCAAAATCTGATATATATGTGTGAGATGCTATGGTGTTGGGGTGCTATGATGTGTGTGTGTTTTGTTATGAAGATGATTTGCTCTTGTATAGAACAGGCATGCTTATTATTACGGTGCTACTTTCCTCCATTTCACTTGTGCATTTATTGCTCTCTCAAAATGACGCTATTAACATTCTCTCCATTTTTCTTCTCTTTTTCTCCCTTTTCCTTTGCTGTGTGCTTGTCTGGAACATTCTAAACTTTTCCATCTTCTTCCCATTCTACCGGTTTACTCGTTCACTGCTGCACCCATTCCTTCTTTTCTGTGTTTTGTTGCACTTCTTGCTGCTGCACCTTGCCAACATGCAACCGCTACCGCTAAAAAGTATCCTCACCTCCTCTGTCTTTAGCCTTTCCTGATCCTTTACCTTCCTCTCCCTATTACCTCCACTCCACTCCTCCTTCCCAGCCGCCCTTGTTCTATCGTTCTGACTTTTATAGGAGCCAGTCTAAGGCCTATCCTTTTCCGCAGGTCTCCAGAATTCCCACTGATTCCATTAGAGACACCTACCCTGACTCGCTGTACCGCTCTGAAAACGGCGGGGAATTTTCCTGTCGCCATAAAAATCCTTTCAGCGCTAATGCTAACAGCAGTTCGAGCAGCATTATAGATTCCTTATACCAGTACTCTCAATATTCTGAAAAGAAAGCTAAACTTCAAAGCTATGACTATGAAAAGGACTCCATCCATGCTAGCAACCACTTTACTTCAGAGGGTGCTAGCTGCTACGATTCCAACTGCAACGTAGACTCACTTTACTGCGACAACAAATACAAGACAAAAACCTTGACGTTTGTAGACTTTCCCCAACCGGATATTAGCACGCTCACTGATGGCAACACCACCCCATACAAAAACATTGACATGATAAATTTGATAAACGCAGGAAAGCTCAACGATTTAAGCGATGCTAGCGCTAAAGATAGTTCTAAAGTTGAAGAAAGCAGCACCTCATGGTTTGCTACGAGAAGTTATGAGAAGGCTAGCGACAAAACAATGGAAAACAAACCACAAATGTTCCCCACCCTCTACCTCTACCACCCTAAAAACTGCCCCATGCACAAGGGCGCCCCCCCACGCCTGTCTCCAGTTGGAGCTATCTCACCCCCCTTCAGAGCCGGCTCTCTCTCCCCAGGTGCCGACGTATCCCGCTTGGCCTCGCCCCTTTTCCCCCGCAGCCACACCCTCCCTGCTCTTGCTGCCCCACTTTACTACCCCTACCTTTACACCCCCCGTGCTCCGGCTCCGCTACCTGAGCCCAAACTCCACTCTCAGCAGCGTCCATCACCACCACTCTCTCTGAGTAAGGCATCGATCAGTACATCTTTCTCATTCTTACTCTGTTTGTTCTTTATCGCCCCGTCATCCCCTTTATTTTACGTTGATGGTTTGGTTAAAAATAAAACTGCAGATCTTTGGCTTTACTCCAAATGTAGCCATCAGTCAGGTTATGTCTGGTGTTGTATTTAGCCTCTGTAGCAACAAGGCTAATGCAGCTTATTACAAGGATAATGTTATTCTATTAAAAAGTGAGTGTTTTTAGCATTTTTCACGATAGAAACACCAAGGTGCATATTGTCTATAGAAACATGCTATGTTTATATACAATTTTTCCAAAAAATGAAGTATTTCTTCCAGAAAATTATTGCAATTACACATGCTTTGTTATTCATGTTTATTTATTTTGTGTCTATTGGTAAACAAAGATAACGGAGAAAAATACCAAAATTGACAATTTCATGCAAAACTCTCAACTGGAATCTGCTCCAGGTCTTGAAGGGTTCCTTCTCCCATAAGCAATTTAATATCTCTTCAGATGCTGGCCACTCCAGAAATCGCCAGACATTTCCATTCATCTCTGGGTGCTTTTTGACCTATGTTTGCGGTCACTGTCCTCCTGGAAGACCCATGACCTAGGACACTGGGTCCTACATTGTGACTTTAAATCCTTTAATAATCTTTAGATTTCAAGATGCCTTGAACAGTGAAACCAACAAGTGACATAAGCAGCAAAACAACCCCAAAACATAATTTAACCTTCACTGTATTTAACTGTAGCTTTTGTTGTTCTTTTATTGTTTTATTTGGATCCTCATTAGCTGCTATCCCAATAGGTCCAACCGATTTGTCAAACTGCAGTCAAGCTTTTTTTCTGTCTGTGGGGTCCTCCAGGGTCTCCTGCCGTAGCTTTACTTTTCAATAAAATGTCGACAGATAGTTTGTGCTGACACTGATGCACCCTGAGCCTGCAGGACAGCTTGAATTTATTTGAAGCTTAGTTGGGGCTGCTTATCCACTATTCACCTTGCAACTTACTTCTGTCTACATCCAGTGAAATTAGCTTTTTAAACTTTTTGATTATAATTCTACACCATGTACAAATGAGCATCAAGATCTCTGGCTAATTTTTTTGTGTGAAATTATGTCAAATTTGCCTATTTTTTCTGCTTTGTTGTGTTGTCTCAATACAAACAGGAAATAAACATGCCTATAATTGCAATAATTTTCTGGAGAAAAAAAAATCACGGGTGCCAACATATTTGGGCATAACTGTATAAGGATTAATAAGATTCTATTATTTTTCATCATTAAATATCGAATGTAACTGTTTAAATGTAAAATATTTTATAATAATGCCACTGTGACAACAATACCTCTTGTTTATTTTTTATTTACACCTTTTACTGACATGCTAGTTTAGCAAATAGCGCGTGCTTCTCTAGTTATCTACATTAGCCTGTAGCTCAGGGGTTTAAATAGAAAAACACAGTTTAGACAACAAAACATGACATGGCTGATTGGCTACATTTGGAGTGAAGTGAAAAACGTAAATTAGATTTTTTAGTCAAACTGTCGCTGTCTGTCACATATCTTTTTGCCCATTTTTTTCTCTGTTTAATCACACTCTTGTTTTTTGAAAAGAATTAGCGCTGTAGGTGATTTCTGTTGGATTTTCTGTGCATGGACTTCCCCATAATCTGATTAAGTTTTTGTTGGTTTTTAAATGTTTTTATGTATATAATTAAAGCCATTTGGAGCTCTGATAATCATGACAATGCTGTCTTTGATTATTGTTGCCTGTGATACTGTGTAATCTTTTCAATATAAATGTTGTTTTAAGTACTGATGCTTTTTTCTACTATTAATTTGCTTTTTTATATGAACTTGCATGTGCTGTTTTCCCTTTCCTCCTTTTACTGTATTCATGGTGACATTGGATTTTTCAGTAACCAAAATATGTTTCCAGGTGAACTTTATTTCACCTCTTCAGTCCATAGATATGGTAATTCATACACAAATTCTACAACTGGTTTGTAAAATACCGGTCAACATTTTTAGAACACCCCTATTGTTTAGTAATTCAGTAATGGTGGTGTATGACCCAAGCAGTTTTTTTTTTTTTTTATCTTAGCAATGATTTTATTACTGCACTTCACCGGTCAGACCTAATTCTTCTCTTCACTGCTGAAACTGAGACTTAGTCTAAGCTGAGCTAAAGGTTTCAGTTTTCTCCAGTTTCTGAGAGTTTCGTGAAGGTATAAGGCCAATTGAGCTCTCTCAGGGCTCCGGCAGCTGATGGCAAGCTGAATGACCGGGATTTGAACCAGTGATCTTCCGATTATAGTGGCAGCGGTGCTACTTACCAGCTGTGAACTGTTAACTAATATTTAAATTACTTTTTTCCATTTGTAGCTTATTTGTTTTTATTATAGGGCCTGGCAGTTTACTGCGAAATTTGTACACTGGATTTTGTAACATTTCCACTTGTTGAGTGAACCTGAAGAGCTTAAATGGCAAAAATAAATTGGGGTGTTGTAAAACTTTTGACCGGTAGTGTATGTTTAATTTATAGATTTACTCCAGTTATCTCTAAAAGTGAAAAATGCATAATTGTGATTGCATTATGATATTTAGTATACTATTCAGTAAGATATACAATTATTTATTTTATCTGATTTCTTTGTCAGATTAAAACAATCATATGTAGTTGACTTACATAACACATGTACAACCCTCATAAATATTTAGTGAAATGTTTGAGAAGGTGGGCTGATTATGGGTTGTGTTTGCTGGTGTCTGCAGCGGTCCGCAGCCTGTCCTTCGCTGGTTCTGCAGCTAAAGCGGCGTGGATGGGCAGCGATGTGAGGCCCCCACTGAGAGGTGATGGGCTGTCCTCCCTCTTCCTGCAGGAAAAAAGAGGTTATTATACTCTGCACAGACACCTATATTTAGTACATCTCACAGTGAACTTGTCCAAATTGTGCCCAATTGTGTCATTGTCCCTACCTGGTTTCAAATGTGAATGGAAAGCAGGTGTGTTAAATTTGATGTTTTGGGTAAATTATCTTCTACTGGTTACTGGATATTCAACAGGGTTCCACTCATGGCAAATAACTCTCTGAGGATGTAAGAAACAGAATTGTTGCTCTCCACAAAGATGACCTAGGCTATAAGAAGATTACTAGCACCCTAAAACTGAGATGATAGGAGTGATGGTCAAGGTCATACACAATTTGTCCAAGACAGGCCTTGCTAGGGTCGACCAAAAAATATATAACCAGGTTGAGGAAGCGAAAGGTCATTCTGCAGTGCCATGACCATACGCCACACACTGTATCAACTCTGTCTGCATGGCCATCATTCCAGAAGGTAGCCTCTACTGAAGCTGAAGCTTGCAAACAGTTTGCGGAAATCAAGCAGTCCAAGAGCATGAATTACTGGAACCATGTTTTGTGGTCTGAAAAGACCAAGATAAACTTGGCTCAGATGGTATCCAGCATTTATGACGGCGCCCTGGTGATGAGTACCAAGACAACTGTCCCTTGTCTAGAGTCAAGCATGGTGGTGGTAGCATCATGGTCTTGCACTGGCAAGCTGAATTCCAACATGTACTGTGATATTCTGTTTATTCCTAATTTTTTCCCAATTTCTCTAGCCAATTTTCATGGTTCAAACGGAAGGTGGAGGAGTGCAAGGTGTCTAACATCCATCAGCTCTGTGATGTCATCATGGAGAAGTGCAAGAGGATTCTAGTAGCAACCTTTGCAGCTCTGGTTCCATGCCCAGGGTTATTTAGGCAATGCTAGATATTAATAGGGGTCACACAAAACTTTTTGGCTGCAGTTTGGACATGTTCACTGGGAGGAACACTCAAATATATTTGTATAATATGTAAAATAATACTATATATAATTGTATTAGAATATATTTCTGGATAAAGTTGCACTAGAATATTCTTTTATCTGAAAAGGTTTTATATTACTGATAACTCACTGTGACTGATGTTCTGACTGTGACTAAACATGTATAATGTTTTGCTTGTTTCCAGCTTTGGTCAGTGTGGTCAGTGTGGCGGTGGAGGCCATTCTGGCTCAGTTCAGTTCATCTAGGACTCTGGTGCAGAAGGTCAGTTTCAGTGAAACTGTAAAGTGTCTCCTGTTACTACCAAAGCTTCATTTATTTTCTGTTATTTATATCCTGTTATTTGTAAATGCTGCAGTGTAGACCTGTCACAATAAATACTTTTATTATAATTAACAATAATTATTTATACTTAAATAGACATAAGATGAACATGACCTCAATATTTCCACAAGTCCATAATCCCCCCTCCACCAAACTTTACACTTGGCACAATGCAGTCAGACCAAGTGCCGTTCTCCTCCTATATCATTCATCGGATTGCCAGACAGAGAAGGTGATTCATCACTCCATCTGCATTGACTGCATCTGATGCTTTGCATTACGTTTGGTGATTTTATACTTAGATGGAGATGCTCTGCCATAAAAACCCATTCCATGAAACTCTCTACTTTTTACTGTTCTTGATCTAATCTGAAGCCACATGAAGTTTGGAGGTCTGTAGTGTTTAACTCTGCAGAAAATTGGAGATCACTGTGCACTCAGCTCCTCAGTATCCGCTCACCCTGCTCTGTTATTAATAATATCACTGACAGTTGGCTGTGGAATATTTAGTAGTGAGTAGTGAAATTTCACGACTGGACTTGTTGCACAGGTGCTGCATCCTGTCACGGTATCACACTGGAATTCACTGATTTCCTTTCAGTGACCCATTATTTCACTGATGTGTGTAGAAGCAGTCTGCATACCTTGGGTGCTTGATGGTGGGTAATATAGTGTATTATAATTAGGTCAATTATTTTTCTGACAATATATATCGTCAGAAAATATATATATTCTGACAATATTTCATCAAAATCGATCAAAATTATGTCATGGTCTCGAGCCTCGAAGTCAAAAAGAGGATCGACAATCCCTCCCTCTAAGCTACGCAAATGGCGCAGCACACTGTAGCCGACACCGCGGTCATTGTGACTGCTCAAAGAGGATGTGGACATTCTCATCTTCTAAAAGATAAACTTGAAAATATAAAAATAACAGTTGTTTTGTCTAGCCTTAAATATGTTAATAGTTTTGGTACCTTAAAGAGCATCTTTCTCTCAGATAAAGTTAAAAATATATCTTCATTAAAGAAAAAAACTTTTAATTCTCAGGGACCGAAAAAGTCTTAAAGTCTTATTTTTCATGTTTAACTGTTATAGTGGGATAGAGTTCAGTTTGTTAATGCTCTAATTGTTCTATTATTTTGTACATGGCTGTTCTGTTTTTTATTATTTATTTTGTTATGTTGCACATTGCTGTGTTAATAGTGCACACTGCTGCTACCAAAAAAGCCACTAGATGGCATTACATATATATCTTAATTAAATTATTTAAATTTGACCATTAGTACCTAATGTGGTGTATTACAGATCACTTGTATCACTTTGCATCACTTATATCAAGCCCACCTTTTGAAATAAGATATTGTAAATTTGATGACTGACCATAGACTAATCTAAAGCTGGCATAGGCCTCTCTGCTGTAAAAAAAAAAATCGAGAATCGAATGGAATTGTGACCCTAAAATCGGAAATAAAATCGAGGATTTAGAGAATCGTGACACCCCTAATAAATACAAAAATACAAATAAACATAATAGATACTGTCACGATAATCAACTATTATTGAGGTCATGTTCATTTATTGTACGATAAGTCGATAATGTAATTATTGTGACAGGTCAATGACAGGCCTATAAGAATGTGATATTATGCGTTTTTTTACCCTTTACTCTATCTTTGTCTTTGCTTTACATTTCTGTTTTTATCTTCCTTTGTTCTGTCTTGCATTCCATTTTGCTTTGCATTTGCTTTACACTCGATTTCTTTTTCCTTTCGTTCTCTCTTCAGTTCCCCTCAGTAGAACAGGTATTTTAAACGTTCATAAACATCTTTGCTTGATCGGTAACGTCACTAACCCACTTGCGCCGCTCCTTTGTTTTCCGTCCTTTCGTCTTTTCTTTTCCTCACATTTTCTCTTCTTTCTCATGTCCAAAATGCCTCCCTCCCTGCTCCTCTCCACTCCTGCCTCGCCCTGCCTCTCTCTCTCTCTCTCTCCCTTTCTCTCTCTCTCTCTCGCTCTATCTCTCTCTCTTTCAGGCTCTCTCCGGGGACAGCAGTGTGAACCCGACGTTGGGCCGGTTGGTGCTGCAGTGTCTTTGTCCCGCTCTGCGTGATCTCCTCAGCGACGGACTCAAACCACATCAGAGTGACCTCATCGCTGGCAGGAGGCCAAATTCGCCATGGGGTTTGGTTCAGGCCTCCACCAAACCCGGTACGAATCCGTGATCGGTGTAGTTCTTCACACTAGTGGCTGTATAGACGCATGAGCAGTACAGTATTAATCAATAGTAAAGCCATTACCCTGGTTCAGAGTGGTCTATCAGACTAAAGTGCCGCCACTATGAACCAAGGATTTGAATCCTGGATCATGTTTCTGCTACATCAGCAGCAGAAGTCAGAGAGAGCACAATAGGTCATGCTCTTTCTGGGTGGGTAGATTCATTACACTCCTAGTGTAATTTTGGTCAGCACAGGCTTCTGTTAGCTGATGTATCAGAGCTGGGTCGCTGCGCTTTCCTCCAAATGTGCTGCAATGCTACTCATTGATGTTGCATCAGCATCAGTAGTTAGAAAAGAGGCAGAGTTTGTCTCCTCCAATACATGTGAAGTCAGTCACCGTCGTGAGGAGAGAGCACCATCTAACCCACCCAGAGAAAGCAAGGCCAATTGTGCTCTCTCAGGGCTCCAGCAGCTGATGGCAAGCTGCAATGAACTACCTAGCGCCCCGAATCATGTAGTAACTTTAAAGAGATAAACTAACCAAAATACTCTGTGAAGCATTTAGGTGCTCTTATCTGGGGGAGCAGTTAACTTGCGCTTTCTGAGGCTGGTAACTCTGATGAACTTATACTGTACAACAGAGAGAACTCTTGCTCTTCCTTTCCTGGGGCGGTCCTGATGAGAGCCAGTTTCATCATAACGTTTTTCATCTTGTCTCGTCTTTGCGACTGCAACTGAGAATTTAAATGTTTCTGATTGACTGACTGATTGAATTTTTTAGTCATTTTTTCTTTATATAGTTGAGTAGTTTTTGCCATAATCTGGATTCGAACATTACTCAAATAGAGCTATTCACTGTATACCTGTAACTCTACCTCTTCACTACTTTACAACTGATGCTCTCAAACACATTAAGAGACAAGAAGTTCAAGTAATTAAAGTATCTCTTAATAAGTTGAAAGCCTAACTGACACTACCTCATAAAGCTGGGATGATATGTTTTTCTTCATAGTTTAGTTTTAGTTTAGTAATAATCTACAATGCTGAACATTTTATAATGATAAAGTCAAATAAGGAAAATCGGAAAATGATACACATAAAGGTGAATTCATAATATTATATTATATGATTATAATACATTTTGGTGTAATATTCAGACACTTTTTGTGTCAAAAATATAGATATTGAATAGCTGAAAGTGCTAAATTGTCCATGCCTAGTAACAAATTCCTCCACACGCTTCTTTCTCTCGCTCTCTCTTCCTTTTAAACCATCTTCCTCTGTGTCTCTCTGTTTTTCTGCAGTGTTGAATCACCCATTCGTCATCCCTCCGACTCCTCTGTTTTCTCTCCCCTGCCTGTCCAAGACTGTGACTAATTTAGGTTGCAGTTTATAAGGCAGAAGGAAATGAGGGCTGCAGCTGACAGTAGTTTCTATAATATACTGTGCATGCTGTTGAATGTTGATCAAATATAGTTCATTATAGTGCATCCCCATGCTTCCTATAGTGTGTAGAATTTATGTAGATTGAGACTGTAGATCAAATGAACATTATAATGCTCCTAATACACTTTATGTAGTCTATTACAGTTTGTCATAATGAGCTTGTGGATCATGTTACCATTACACAGCAATATACAACTCCCCCTACAGTTCATGTAGTTTATTACAGTCTGTCAGAATGAGCTTATAAATTATATAAACATTTTAGGGAATTATAGAGCTCCCCCTACACTTCCTGTAGTGTATTACAATCTGTCAGAATGAGCTAGTGGATCTTATAAACATTACACAACATAATACAGCGCTCGCTACATTTCTTGTAATGTATTTCAGTCTGTCAGAATGAGCGTGTCGATCATGTGAACATAATAGAGCGCCCCCTACACATCCTGTAGGGTATTACAGTCTGTCAGAATGAGCGTGTCGATCATATGAACATTATAGAGCATTATAGAGAGCCCCTGCACTTCCTGTAGTGTATTACAGTCTGTCAGAATGAGCGTGTAGATTATATGAACATTATAGAGCATTATATTGCGCCCCCTACACTTCCTGTAGTTTATTACAGTCTGTCAGAATAAGTGTGTTTGTCTTCCAGGCTCCAACACCCAGGCCCTGTACATCCTGCAGGCTAAAGTAGCTGCTCTTCCCCAGTTGAAGCACAGCCGTCACAGGTTCAACTCCTTCCTTCTGGGCCTCCTCAAGTAAGCACCAAATCACAGTTTTGCACTTTTATATTGTAAAAAAAAAAAAAAAAAAAAAAAGCTAATATTTTTACAGGTATGAGGTATGAATATTGGGCCTGACTGATATAACTGTTGGCTGATGTTTCTCCAAAAACATGATTAAACAGCTTGACTGGAAAGAATCTGCTAATACCATAATCACCAATATTTATATCTGCTTATTTATTATTTATTTTGAATATTTTTCCACAGCTTTTTATCTCTTTCAATTTAACTGAACTACGACTCTTATGCAATATGGGCTGAAATACTGCTAATCACTTCAGTATGTATGGGTGGAGCTTGTGTATATACACCCTGCCTGGCCAAAAAAAGGTCACCACCATGATTTAACTGAACTAACAGGTAAGAGCCTCCTCTAATTGGACATTTGGAAAACGGCATGGGTGATTATGTTTCAGTTGGCAACAACTTGTTGAACCCTAATTGATGCAGTGAGTAGCTTCTCATTTATTAAACAACCATATGGAAAGATAATTGGGTTAAGAACAATCTAACACATTATTAAATATTGGAGTGCCAGTTCGGAAACAACATATTCCAGAAAGGAATGTCGTTGGAAAAAATCTTGGATCATGGTGATTTGTGATCAATTAAACGTTTGGTTAAATCAAAATATAAAAAAACAACACTACAACTCAGGGAATGTTTAATAGTGAAAGTAAGAGCATTTCCAGAAACACAGTGTGAAGGGAACTGATGGCATTGGGACTAAACAGTTGTGTAGCCTTAAGAAAACCACTTACCAGTGAGGATAAGAAGTGAGGCAGGTGAAGTGATGCACCCATCATGCCTAGTGCTACTGTACAAGTGTATGGGGGTGGTGCTATGATCGAGGGTTGCTGCAGTTGGTCTGCAGGTCTAGGTTCAGCAACAGTAAGTGCTGAAAGAATGAGGTCAGCTGACTAAGATCTTGGGGAAAAGATTATGCAACTCTGGACAGAAATACATAATACAGAATTGCTAGAGGGCACTCCAACCAAATATTAGAGTGTGTGACCTGTTTTCGGCCAGGCAGTCTATATTTGCTGATGTGTATATGAAAATAAATAACAATATCAGTATGCCTAGAAATGTTAACAGCACCTACATAGTACACTAAGTTAGTAAAACACTCTATATATATACTGATATGTTTAACTTGACTTTTGTTCATTCCTATCTTGTTTGTCCTCATCTATATCTGTCTGTCTTTCACAGTATCAAGCGCCTTGATTTCTGGCTTTCCCATCTGCAGTCCTGCAGTGGTAAGTGCTTTACTGGTTTGGTTTCTCAAAAAGAATTGCTGACATGTTTTCTTTTTTTTTTTTTTACACTTCATATGTCTTATGAACATTATAAAGCTCCATCTATCAAGAGAACTATTAAGAAGTTTCTAGAACTGTCCAGAACTGTAAAGGACTTTCTACAAAATATATATTGGCAAAAAAATCAACAAAATATATGTAACTTTAAGACATAAATGTTTATATTAATGGGGTAAGCACATTTTTCTTAAGATGTCTTTAAATAAGCAATCTCAATCTTAAAATGAGTGAAGTAAGACTGAATTATAGACTGAAAATAAAAATTACTGAATTATCAGAACAACTTGACCAATGAGTTTTGCACTATAGGCTTCTGTGGCTCAGCCTTAGCTTTTGTCCTTAATGGCTTTATTTTTTCACCTTACATTACTTTTACTTTTATACTTTTAGCATTTTTCAAAGCAGTACTTTTACTCTTTTACTTAAAGAGTAAAAAGCTTGAGTTGATACTTAAACTTAAAATTTTTATTGAAACATAAGTGCCCTAAACTCTTTAAGACTCTTTATAGTGGCGCTATAATTAAATGAATATGGTAAACCTGCGGTAAAAACCTTGGTTTTTAAGTTCTGTGAAACTGACACCAATGAATCCGAAATTTCTGGTATTTTCTTATTTAGGAGTATTTTATCCGCTTCAGTAACACAGATGCTGTGAAGTATCATACTGAACTATCTTGTGATATAGAGAGATGAGAGATGTCCCAAAATCCCTGTAATGCTCATTCCTAATCCTTTCTCTCTCCTCTCTTTCCTCAGATGTGTTGGAGACATACTACCGCCCCACCGCCTTCATGCGCCTTTCATCTACTTCCTGCCAGCATCTCTTTGAGGAGCTCCTCCTCCTGCTGCAGCCACTGTCCCTCCTGACCTTCAACCTCGACCTTCTCTTCCAGCACCACCATCTCGACCCCTCTTCTCCCGACCTCACCCCAGTTACCTACAGCAGCCCCGGCATGAGCAGACCACCCAACCGGGGCTTCAGCTTCCACCTGCTGCCCACCTACCAGTCTGAAGCCAGTGCCGGGCATCTGAAGGGCGCGTCCAAACAGGAACCTGCTGGTGTCCAGAGTGGCCTGAAATCAAGCTCCTCTACGCTCTCCTTCAGTCCAGCTCCCGTCCAGGTCCAGTGCAGACCACCAGCAGCCATAGCTAAGGGGGAGACCAGCCCTCAACTGCAGTGGCTGAAGGAGAAGGAGATAGAAGCGCCACCAAGTGACGGAAGCGGGAACAGCCTCTCTCAGCAGGCGGGTCAGGCTCTGCAGCAAGGCTGGGGGGCAGTGATGCGCTGGGGGGAGCGATTAGGGCAGAATTTGGGTGGGCTGGCGTCTGCCGGCTGGTCAGAAGAAGGTAAAGGGTTTGACACAGTGAGGGATCTGAATACCTACCCCGCTACAAATGCCCTGAAGAGCCCGGGCCAGGAAGACATGATGGTGGACGGTGTTCCTTGGGGTTTGGGTCGGCTGTTCGGAGCTTCCAAAAGCCCCAGCAATCCACCATCAAAAAGGTGAGGTGGGAGAAGGAGCGATTTTTATTTGATTTTTTTGTGAAAACAGTATACAGTCGTGACTAGGTATGGAAAAAAATATATATTGATATTTTGATATATTGTATCGATACGTATTATCAATATATTATCAATATGTGGCATTTCCTGCTTTGCTACAATTTTAAAGCAAAAATTTCCATTCACTTTTTTTTAGGGTTGAATTCACTCTATATTTTTAGTACATATGTAACAAACTGAACAGCTGAGATGCTAAATAAGCTTACATACCTTATATTCTGTAGTACACTATAAAGAAAGGACAACTTCCCTGTCATTTCCTTACATCATTTCTTTGTATGGCGGGCATGTCTCTATCCTTTTCTCACCATCAGTGTGTAGGTATGCACTGCAAATTGAATAGAGCTGCGAAAACACAAAACATATCCATCAGAATGACAACACAGGTGCTGCAAATACAGAAACGTGCTGCAAAAACAAAACTTGCGACACCACAGAATTTCTCCAAGGGACCCCAAAAGATGCTGTACCTCTACGCCACGTCTTTAATAACGTCTGGGACTTTGCTGTGTGTACAGAGGACTATTAGTGGGAACTGAACTTCTTATGTTATGTTACAGTTATGTTTGTTAACTGTGATTACCACGGTTGTACGCATATTAAAAGTGGTGCTCCGAACGTTATTGAAGATTAGGCTCCCTGTCATGGTGGGGCACAGAATACAGACACTCGCGGAACCAGTCAAGGATTTTATTAAAAACCCACAGGGTACAGAGAATGAGATTAGCAGTAGAAACAAAACACCAGTAAAGGTATACCTGGGAGCGGAGAGCTTAACAGGATAGTGAGGCAGTCCAGTGGTCATACACGAAGTAAGCAGTATCAGAGGCAATCCAAAAACAGAAACGATAAACAGTCCAATGGTCATATACAAGGCAGGCAGTATCAAAGGTGATCCGAAAAACATAAACGATAAACAGTCCAGGGTAATACACGAAAAAATCCACAACGAAGGCAAAGGCAAAAATCGGTAGTCAAAAAGCAAGGTCATACACAGAAAATAATCACAGAAATAACGCTTTGTAATGTCGGACGAAACCTAGGCAATACGCGGCGCAGATGAGCGTCTGAGCAGTGCTTTTATACTAATGCTAATACTCAGGGCTTCCTGGCCGGAGCAGGTGAGGTGTCACGTGATCAGCAGTGTGTGTGTTGTCAGCGGGTGGTGCATTCTGGGTATTGTAGTTGTTAGGCTGACAACCTCCGTTGGAGACCAGTGTGGAAGGACAGGAAGTGCCTACAGCACCAGACATGACACTCCCCTGGGGAAATTCTGCTCTGTTGTGACTCATTTCCGTGTAGGGGCTATATTTGAAAAGTTTGATTCCAAAACTCGATAAACGCCGTTTTAAAAAAAATTGAGTTAGAGCCAGAATCATAATGTTATGTGACCACTCTTGAAAAGCTAATATTCAATTTTCATCAAAACGCCACATCCACCGTGTAATACTGCCCTGCTTTCTCCCTTTCTTTCCAAAATGCAACAAACGCCAGTCTTGTTTTCCCTCAGAACGCCACATCTCCACTCATCCAATCACAGTGCAGCATTCAACGAGCTATGGAATGTAAACATCATAGCACGCGCCCTGTTGAGCCGGCCGGTATTTCGTGTAGCCTACTTTCACTTTCGTTTTTCACTCTCAAAGTCCGCAAAAATGATCGGGTTTGATGGTATAGAGGAGCCTGTTCGTGAAGCAGTTATTGGAAAAAAGAGAAAGCCATCAAAAGAGTCTCATGTAGGTGAAAAGGTAAAGAAAATGAGGCATTCAGGAGGGGGGGAAAATGCCGACTGTCATCTGCAGTTCACACACACATGCACGCACACACACACACACACACACACACACACAATACACACTATACTACACTACACTACACTACACTACAGCACATGAATGTAACGTGATTTTGGGGATTTTATAGTCTTAATGTCTTGTTCGTTAATGAAATTTTGCACTTTTTCGAAAATGTTTTGAAATTTGTGTTTTTAGGCCCAATGGTCAAACTATTATATTCAGATGTACAATTTACTCTTATTTATTATTGTATTTTGCACATTTTCAGTAAAAAAAAAATGTTCTATTGATGCCAAAGGATATGTAAGACATTTTGAAAAAAAAAACCATGGCATGGATTTATTGCGTTTTGCGAAAAAACGAATTATTTTTAAAAATAAATCTTTAATTATTAAAATCTTGATTTGATTTTTTTGTGTTATTTTAACCTTAGTATGGTACTTTCTTGCTAAAGAAAACACATTTTTACTTAAATTGATAAAAATGGATTTATAGCATTTTGGGACCAAACTCTTCATTTGCAGCACGTTTCTGTATTTGCAGTGTTGTTTCTGTATTTTGCAGTGCCTGTGTTATCATTTTGATGGATATGTTATTTTCAATTTGATGTGTGTTAGGCCTCCTTAGCCACCATAGTCTTTTAAACTCCTTTCCTGAATAAATGATGGTAGGTCAAATTAAGTAACTAAAAACAAATGTGACATAGAACCACTAAAACCTTCATATTTGCCCCTCCTTGAGCCTGCATTTAGCCCCACCTTTTCCATGTAAAGTTACAGGGGTTGGACAATGAAACTGAAACACCGTCATTTAGTGTGGGAGGTTTCATCATGGCTAAATTGGAGCAGCCTGGTGGCCAATCTTCATTAATTGCACATTATTGCACCAGTAAGAGCAGAGTGTGAAGGTTGGTTCAATTAGCAGGGTAAGAGCTCTTATTTCTAAATATTGCAATGCGCTCAACATTATGGGTGACATAACAGAGTTCAAAATAGGACAAATTGTTGGTGCACGTCTTGCTGGAGCACCTGTGACCAAGACAGCAAGTCTTTGTGATGCATCAAGAGCCACGATATCCAGGGTAATGTCAGCATACCACCAAGAAGGACCAACCACATCCAACAGGATTAACTGTGGACGCTGTTAGAGGAAGCTGTCTGAAAGGGATGTTTGGGTGCTAAACCGGATTGTATCCAAAAAACATAAAACCACGGCTGATCAAATCACGGCAGAATTCAATGTGCACCTCAACTCTCCTGTTTCCACCAGAACTGTCCGTCACCACAATAAATTATTGTGGTCTAAAACAAGGTGTTTCAGTTTCATTGTCCAACCCCTGTATATACTGTTAAGTTCTGTTAAGTAAGTTACTGTAAGTATCTACAGTTACTTACATTTTGGTAATTCACTGTCATTTCCATAACGGGAACATTGATAGTAATTAAAGCGTGTGTTTGTGCATGTGTGGGTGTGTGAGAAAGTGTCCAGAAACTTGTTTTATCCTCCATCTGTGCATAACAAGCCACAGTTATGTAATGAAGTTGTGTCTCTCTCTCAGGCGTCCCTCTCAGTGGCTGTCTCCTGGTATAACGGCTCTTACCCGGATGACGGGAGCAGGTCATGCTTTCCTACCTGACAAGATTGAACCTGGAAGAAAAGAAGAGAAGGAGAAAGACAGAAACGAAGAGAGAAAACAGGCTGACGATCAGCCAAAACCCTTGAGGTACAACTGTCCTTCATTTACTTACTGTAGAGAATATTACTGTATTAATACTATATATTTATGCTAATGAGAGAGTGTAGCTATACCTTAGATTATATCATGTATATCTCCATTTAAAGTGTTATTTTACGCACTGTATATTTACCCTAATGAGAGACTGTAGCTCCTCCTCCTCTTGAGGGTATAACATCACAATATCTACATTTAGAGTGTTATTAATATACGACTGTGTATTCACCCTAATGAGAGACAGTAGCTCCTCCTCCTCAGTGTATAACATCACAATAACTACATTTAGAATGTTATTAATGTTGTTATATATATATATATATCACAATAACTAAATTATTAATGTTAAATATTCACCATAATGAGAGATTGTAGCTCTAACTCTCTTAGTGTGTATAATCACAATGCCTACATTTAGTATTATTAATTATAAATATTTATTAATGTTATATATCTACTCTAATAAGAGACTGTAGCTCCACCTCCTCAGTCTATAATATTACAAAACCTACATTTAGAGTGTTAATAATTTTGTTATATATTCACCCTAATAAGAGACTGTAGCTCCACCTACCACAGTGTATACCACAATTAGACATTTATACATTTAGCGTGTTATTAATATACATTTACCCTAACTGTATTTTTCAATGTCTCGTGACTCGTCCTGCAGGGCGGTCCGAACCCTGTGCGACCATGCTGGCACGGGGGCGGAGCTGACCTTCAGGAAAGGGGAGGAGCTCATCGTGCTGGGCGGCGTGGACCAAGACTGGATTCGCTGTCGCCAAGGAGACAAGGAGGGCCTTGTTCCTATCGGTTACGCCTCACTGATTGCATGACGCGGAGGCTCCCCATTGGACGATGAGCGGAGCGGAGCGGCACGCCAGGTCGCTGTCGAGTGTCTGTCGAGTGTAGTGTTTTAGAAACTGCGTCAAGTGTTCTCACCTCTGTTGCCTGGTTTGTGACGTCACAAATGTTTGTTTTTTGATTTATTTGCTTCTTTTTTTTTTCTCTCTTTGCAACTCTTAGCATTCTGTTATACACAAGCATATATATACATATACGCGTTACTGTATAAATTCTGCATATACATAAAGCTATATATACATATATATAAAAAAAAAATAGATTCATACTATTTAAAAAAAAATAAAAAATTAACAAGATAGATAGACAGATAGACAAACAAGACATAAAGCTGAATAGTCAGTATAGTGTAGTGATTCCGTCCGCGATAATAGTTTTCAGATAGATTTCAGATTCCATCGTGTATCGTTGCATTATGAAACATCGCACTCATGTTGTTGTACAGCTTAGCCCAAATTTAAAGCTTGCTGATGATGGATTGTAAAGGACAGCTTAGTCTATTGGCGCTACTTTTGGGGTTTTACTCAATCAGGAATATAGCAATGAAGAAGCCCCTTGCACTGTATTACAAAGTAGCATCGTTATAACGTACAATTATGGAGATATTAAGATGTATTGCGTATATTTCAGATGGGTTAGGCCTAAAACTCAGTAATGAAGTCCAGTACTATATTTAACGTGCACTGGAAATTAGTTTCTGAGACATGAACTCATGTGTGTTTATGTGTGTTTATGTTTATTCATACATTTTTACCCATCCCCCTTCACGCCATCTTTATCTCATCTATATCTCATGATCCTGACCTTGTTCCAACTATTATCGCAGTTGTTTCTCTCAGTAGTGCTAATAGAGTGTTTTAGCGTGCTAGTGTGCTGAGCGTCCCTATCCGTTCTCGTTAGAAGATCCCATCACTTTAGGCTTGATATCGATGACTATGCATACACCGTACTGTACTATTCGCAAGACTCGTCGTCAGGGGCAACCACGTATGACAGACTTCATATATTTTACTCATTTTTAATCGGTAACCTGTTCGTGAACGTGAATCGTAAGTTGCATGAGGAAACTCCATATATTGTCAGTCTCAGAAACAAATAACAGTGCAATATCACGTGTATCACTGCATTTCAGCCTTAAAGGAACACTTGAAAATTTTACATCCTTGTCCGTAGGCCAGTCACAATAATTACGTTACGAATTATGAAACAATAAATGAAAATGACGTTGATCGTTTTTGTGCTTTTGAAATTGTATACTGTATACACACACCTAGTACAGATTTACTGCTGCTGTAGTCTTTCACACAGTTAATTTAAAATCTTTACTTCTGTTTGAACGCAGATCATTACTTGAATTTCTTGTCTCTTAATGTGTTTGAGAGCATCAGTTGTAAAGTTGTGAAGAGGTAGAGTTACAGGTATACAGTGAATAACTCTGTTTGATTAATGGGAAAGTCAGTCAATTCGAAACATTTCAAAAACTTATACAAAATATCCTCAAATGCAGTCAAAAAGACCATAAAAACATTATGATGAAACTGGTTCTCATCAGGACCACCCCAGTAAAGAAAGAGCAAGAGTTATCTCTGTTGTACAGGATAAATTCATCAGAGTTACCAGCCTCAGAAACCGCAAGTTAACAAACAGCTCTGCAGATAAGAGAACCTAAATGCTTCACAGAGTATTTTGGTTTTCACTTTTAAGTTATTATTTTTCTGAATTTATGTTCACAGTGATCGTGATCGTGACAGGCCTACAGCTCTGTATCTGCTGTGTTTGTAGCATCCGCTCGATTAGCACACACAGACCATCCTTTAAACACGATTATCGAACATAGAACAAAACACTGCAGATGCAGCCGACAGAGATTAGGATGAAATGCTGAAGTGTTCCTTTAAGTGCACATCAAAATACGCAGGGGCAATCGCTGTCACAGTGGCTGATGAGTCGACTTCGGTTGATTGATGGCCATCTGTGCCTGCTGCGACATGCTAGTTTTGCATGGATGTTGGCTTCATTTCTTTCTTTCTTTCTCTCTCTCTCTCTCTCTCTCTCTCTCTCTCGCTCTCTCACTCTCTCTCTCTCACAAACACACACACACACACACACACACAAATGTGCCGCTAAAACTCAGAAACTGTGCCAGTTTACAGCCGCAGAGCCATTGGCAACACACAGCACCGAAAACGCAGAGCCTTTCCAGCACTTTCTCGCTTATCCGTCTGTGCATGTGTGACTTAAACCTCCATCTACATTCTTTAGGGCTTTATTCTAGAGCAGGGGTGTATAATTTTAGCTGATTTGGAAGTTTAAATCCATCAGATTGATTCTAATCCACTAGAAAATCTAGCAAATAAAGTTCTGTTTATTTTAAGACATCTTTTTCTAAAGCATTCTAACTGATTTAACTGAGTCAGCCAAGACTGGCCATACTGTTTGCTGTCCATAATTGTGCTTCTTTGATTTAGTGCTGGCGCTACGATGCACTACTCACATTACAAACAATATAATTCAAAAGTTACTAAATACACACACATACAAACACATACTTTTGCTAAAGCTCTTGGAACCTAAATATAAGTCTGAGCAACCGGAACCAGCACGGTGGAAAACTGACCAATCAAAAGGCTATTGTGGCTCTGCTCTCTCATTAAGTCTAAGCCACCGTCTGAGGGTGTAATCTCACCAATTAAAAGGCTAACAAAACTCCGCCCTCTCTTTAATAATTTATAGTCCCCACCTATAATCTAGTGTGAGCCTGTATTTATATGGGAAATAGAATTAGGTGATTGATGCTAGTAGCTACATTAGCTGTGGAGCTCCAGCGCTAATCTAAACAAGCTACAATTGGACACCAACCACGTCTTGATTGATTGTATCATCTGGCTTATGAAAACTGAAGCTACATTAGTTTTTTTTCACTAAACCATTTCTGTACCAGGACAGTGGTGTTAGTGCAAATGAACCGGAATGAGCTGCGAACATGTTAAACAGCTTTTTAAAGTTGAGAATAATGTTTAAGACATACTTGAGCTGATTGGCCAGTCCTGCCTCACCTGCACTATTCTAAGTTATTATTTTATTTCATCATTTAAAATCCTCCACCTCTGCTTTTGTATCTTCCAATGAATTTAGGACACATAAAAAATATAAATTATAAAGCTAATAATTGTTTAATTGGAGCATTTTTCCTGATTTTATGTTCAGCAATAACTGAACTAATATCTGAGGGCCTTAAGTATGGAGGTCCAGGCTTGCCAAAAGATAAATAAAATATAACAAAAATAAAAAGATAAAAATCAGCAGAAACAAAGAAAAAAGAAACAATTCATTATTTTTGTTTTTACATTTATATATTCTTTGATTTATTTATTTATGAATTAATTACTATTTTATAAGTTCTGTATGTGTATTTTTTACTTTTGTTGAATTTATATTTATTTAATATTTTTTTCTCATTTACTAATGTCTGTATTTCTTCCTTTGTATGATAATGATTGAAAGATTTTATGTCCCATGATAATTAAATCATTTTTTTTTTCTTTGTTTATTGTTTTTATTTATTAATTTGTTCATTTTTTTTGGGCAGAGTTGGTCCTCTATATTTGGGGCCCAATAATAAGGAAATGTAAAGTTTATGGCCTTAATAAATAATAAAATTATACATCCAATTAAGACCAAAATTACGCACCAATTAGAAACCAAAACAGTTTATCGAACAAAACTGATGCTAGTTTTGAGATTTCTTTGAAGTCTGTCCCTGTCACTTTTGATCTTTCTTTGATCTAATATTTAGAATCATACCAAAAAAAAACAAAAGAAACCGAATCAAATCGAGATATCATTTCTTAAAATAGAATCATAATTAAAGATTTGACTGAGATTCTGATATTTTTTTCTGATTCATCCCGCTGTTATACGATCTTCTCTGAAACTGCTTGATGTAATTTTTGATGAAGTGGGTTTACATGCAGATTCTACACTGGATTAAATGTTTAGATCTGTAGGGTGAGAATGTGGAATAAGTTTTTCATTTATTTATAATATTAAAATTGTGACTTGGTGTTGTTGTAGCGAGTTCCATATTTCCATATATTTCCATATTTTGAGCATTGTTGTTCTGTTCTTACCTCAAAGGGGAAAACTGCAATGATGTGTGGACCATTACAGGGATTTCTGCCAATGCTGGTGTCTTTTATTTTTATTTAATTATTTTTTGGGGGGTTTGGTCATTAATATGCATTTACCCTTTGTGAAATGAAGCCTTGGTTTGGTGGTAAACATGAAAAAACAGGTATATAAATATCGAGTAATAGTATATTAGTGTAGTATTGTTTTTGTTGATGTTGATTTGGCTGCTCTATTTATCCCTTTCTCGTCTATCTCTCTATCTTTCTATCTATCTATCTACAATCTATCGATCTGTATTCTATCTATCTATTTATCTTATCTATCTGCTGTTGTGTGTTAAGAGTGTATGGGTGTGTGTGTGTGTGTGTGTGTGTGTATGCCTTTGCGTGGCAGTGGGTTGCATAGCTCTGTGTGATTTAGCCCGCCGCTAGTAGCACACTTTAAACGCATATATAGAAGTCTGTACTCTGTTGCTGCAGTGTCCTTCTACAGTCAGTCGCTTCCTTGCATGTGGGTGTTTGTAAATATACCCAATAAAGTATCAAAATTAATACACCCGTCTCAAAGTGTCTTCATTCAGTTACAAATAAACCAGAGACACTAATGAGGAACTCAACCCAGCATCTGTACAAGAATAAAGTCCTGCCCTTCAACAAAAAAAGCGGCCAATCAGTTTTCTCCCTACAGTGAGCATGACGGGGGTCTGGATGAAGGAGATCTGTGCAGGCGCAGTAGCCACAACAAGCTGAAAAATCTACTTTTTGTGCATTATGGATCCAAATGCTACAAACTAAGCATTAAGATTTTTATCAGTGATGTAAAATACAGTGGCATGAAAAGGTATTTGCCTTTTGTTTTTTGCGTTTTTGTCATATATACATTTTTCAGAATATCAAACAAACTTTAATATCAGACAAATATAACCTAAGTAAAGATAAAAAGCACAGGGGCGTCGAGTGGTTAAGTGGTGTAAAGCGCTGTCTGTATGAGGGGGAGGTCGCAGGGTCGAACCCCCGCTCATGCAGCTTTGCCATCAAGCTGTCGGCACTCAGAGGGAGCACAATTGGCCCTCCGGGTGTGGATCCCCACATCATTCCTAGGGTGATGTCCACAGCACAGGGCGTCTGTGAGCTGATGTATCAGAACCGAGTCGCTGCGCTTTCCTCTGAGCGCGCTGTGATGCTTCTCAGCAATGCTGCATCAGCAGCAGCTCGAAAAGAAGCGGTGGCTGACTTTCCATGTATCGGAGGAAGCATGTGTTAGTCTTTACCCTCCTGGTGTGTTGAGGCATCACTAGTGATAGGGGGAGTCCTAATGATTGGGTTGGGTAATTGGCCGTGTAAAGTGGGGAGAAAATGGGGAAAAAAAAGAAACTTAAACATTTATTTAGAGAAAAAAAAAACTATCCAAACCTACAATGCATCTACTAGCATCATCAAGCCCTTTCTTAAAAAAATGTTTGCCCGCCCAATAAATAAACTGTGATTAATCACATTTTTTGAAAAGCTGAGTTTAATTTCACTACTAACCACAACCAGGCCTGATTACTACCAGACCTGTAGAATCAAGAAATCTGTTAAATAGAACCTGTCTGACAACATGAAGCAGATAAAAGATCAAAAATCAATAAATTATGGGCCGATCTAAACAAATACAAAAGAAGATAAGGGAAAAAAAAAGTCTTTGGTTGTTTAGTCTGTTGCCAATGGCAGCAGACTTTTATATTGGCTTATGCCACAAACTGTTTGCATACTGGGTGTGGTCCACTTTTTCTGACTCTCACCATCAGTGTGTAGTCATTCCCACATTCAGTAAACTTGTAAAAAATATCATATATTATAACTGCCTGGACTCAATGTTGTAGGCTGTAAATCTGAGCATTGTTTTCCGAGCTGCTGACTCTGTGTTTCAAATGTATATTTTAGTTTAAAAAAGAAGACTAAACAATAAAATCATTCACCTGACTATAAAATGCAAAGCAGGATTATTGATATAACAAAAACAAATAAATTAAATTAACTCACAAATTAGGCATAAATAAAATTCCAAGATTCCAAGGTAAATAGTAAGGTAAGCTAGTTTTCTCAAATTATTTAAGTAAAGTCAATTTATCCAGGCTTACAGTGATGACTGATTTCAAGAGACACTAACAAATATAAGTGATAAAAACTGTATAGTATTACTGCTTTTAATACTTACTGCTGATAACCTCTGGGTTGGTGAGCCTCCCTTTGGTTTTCTAAGCTGAGCAGATGTTCCAGTTGAACTTTTAATACTCAACACTTGGAAATTCTGACATTTATGTCGCAGAGAAATGCAGTAAAAGCTTTCCATAGCAAACAATAAGACCCCCCACCACCTACCCCCCAGCATCATCAAACATTCTTTTTTTGACCAAATTTGTGAAAGTCCTTTTCATTTTGCTATACAGTGCCTTGAAAAAATATTTATACCCCTGGAACTTAAAGTGGCAGTACGTATTATTTTGTCTCTAAACTGAAAGAGTGGAGAAGGGATAAAATATTGTTTAATGGTTCCAGGGTGCAGAACCGACCATCCCTGCTAAGACTGATATATTCATTCTAAAAACTGGGGTGTCGGGTAGCTTTTTGTGCCCCGTCACGCATCTTTATGTATGTACGTCACATGTACAGCCTCTAAAAGAGGATCCGGCTCAGTTTTACTGAGCGCAGGCTGCTGGTGAAGCAATGGAGACTTCAGAAGTACTCGGTACTCAGTAGCTAAGTTGCTTGTTCACAAATAGTAAAACCAAAGAAACGAAGGAGTGAAAATATATATATCCCCCAAATCCCAAAACTTCACATCAGCTTCAAATGTATTTTATTGGGATTTTATGTGATAGACCAACACAAAGTAGCAAGTAATTATGAAGTGAAATGAAAATAATAAATGAAAATCTGAAAAGCTGTTTTGTGAAGGCTGTTCTGCTTTTCTAGAGAACATGATCATAATCAAACAGCATCATAAAACCCAAGGAACACAACCCAAGGTGTGTGGCTTACTGTTATGGCTGAGCCACAAGAACTCATATAGAGCTGTGATTGGTCAGGAACTCACAATTGGGCTTAATAAACCACAGGATCAACATTGCAATAACCAGCACTACAGTAAACACGCAATATACTGTCCAACTCTTACATATGAAGTCTGTACTGTATATAAGATAGGTATAGAAGGGATAATAACACAGATACAGCAGAAAGAGATTAGGATGATGCACACTGGATCTGTTCTAAGTTATAAATGAGTTTAGGGTCAGTGGGCCCTATCATACACCCTGCACAAGTCGCATCACAATGCCCATTGCTATCTTACACCTCGCCTACGGTATATTTTCATGCCTTCCACTAGTTGTTTAAATAGCAATGATGCTTGTAAATATATCTTTGCTGAAGGCTGTGGTGGGCTGGAATTGGGGTGTGTTCAGGTCAGTTTCTGATTTATTGCTATCTTTACAACTGAAAACACAGGTGGGGACTTTGGAATCTTTGGTGGATTCCTGTTTGTTTTTATTTTAATTCTTATTTTTCCCCTTTTTTATCCCAATTTGGCTATCCAATTGTCCCACCCCTTTGTGTGTCCCCATCTCCAGTGGCGCCTGCGACCCTAGGAGGGTGCGGATGAGCACACGCCTCCTCTGACACGCCAGTCACCACTTTTTTGGAGCTGCTGCTGATGCATCATTGCCTAGTGCCACCCGGTACCACCTTTGAGCGTGATGGGGAGAGACTATCATCTACGCACCTGGAAGGAGTAAGTCCAAATTTGCTTCATCTGGCACCGACAGCTAACAGCAGGGCTACATGAACTAGAGATTCCTGCTTTTCCCGTAAATGGCCTGGACACATCCAGGTTGCTGCGCTGTTAAAATAGCAATCTGCCAAAATCAGAGCACACCTGGCTCTTAAAGAGAATGGCAAGTAACACGCTGATTGGTTTGTTTCATGTTACACACATACTTTTGTGCTTTTTGAGTGGTGAAAGGCATACTTTTCCTGTTGTTACGATCGCAAAGACACACCAACATGCCCTAAATCAATCTGCATGGTGCGCAGTTGGCGGCTTGCCTACAGATCACTAAAATAAAGCCCAGTGTGTGTGTGTTCAGATAGAGATTAGGGTGGGAAAGACTGGAACCTGTATAAAAGTCATGGATTGTCAGTTCCAGCAGACGGTCAGGGGGTCAGCATTCCTGTCCTGCAGGTAGACCCCAGGTGAGAGACTGAGGGAGTACGGAGTTGAGGACGGATAGACAGAGGAATGGAGGAGAGTCATATCATCCGCATTATAAAAGCACACCTGCCGCCGGTCACAGTCCAGGTACAGGCCGATCCGCCGCGGCTTCACGCTCAGCTCCTTATCGCTCTCTGTGCCGTTCTCTTTAACGCAGTAACCCTGACTGTGCTTCAGCTGCAGCCGGATGTCTTTGTTGGTGTTGCTTATGCAGCCTTCGTCCACGCCCACGCTCCAGTCCCGCTTCTCCCCCACGTCCACCTCCCAGTAATGCTGCCCCGACTGGAAGGTCTTGTGGGTCCGGGCCAGCGGTCTGTAATCTCTCTGCCGGTAGAAAAGACCCTTCTTGGCTGTGCGGGTGACGCTGCGGCCATCTGACGAAACCCGCAGGTACGGATCATGGCAGTCTGATATGACGTTACGATCTGGAACTGTGAAGAAAGAAGCAGAGACAGACTGTTAAACTACACACTGCTGATTCATACTGGATTAAGAAAACATCATGTTAGAGTTAATAATATCCGACTCTAAATCTACACACACTGCAGATTCATACTGGATTAAGAAAACATCACTAAACAGATATCACTATCAGACTGTAAAACTACACACACTGCAGATTCATACTGGATTAAGAAAACATCACTACACAGATATCACTATCAGACTGTAAAACTACACACACTGCAGATTCATACTGGATTAACAAAACATCACTCCATAGTTATTACTGTCAGAATGTGAAGCTACACACACTGCAAATTCATACTGGATTAACAAAAGATAAATCCACAGTTATTACTGTCAGACTGTAAATCTACACACACTGCAGATTCATACTGGATTAAGAAAACATCACTCCACAGTTATTACTGTCAGACTATAAAACTACACACACTGCAGATTCATACTGGATTAACAAAACATTACTTCACAGTTATTATTCATACTGTAAAACTACACACACTGCAGATTCATACTGGTATAACAAAACATCACTCCACAGTTAATAGTCATACTGTAAAACTATACACACTACAGATTCATACTGGATTAAAATAACATCACTCCATAGTTATTACTGTCAGACTGTGAAACTACACACACTGCAGATTCATACTGGATTAAGAAAATATCATTCCACAGATATTACTATCAGACTGTGAAGCCAGACACACTGCAGATTCATACTGGATTAACAAAACATCACTCCACAGTTATTACTGTCAGACTGTAAAATTACACACACTGCAGATTCATACTGGATTAAAATAGCTCTACAGTTACTACTGTCAGACTGTAAAACTACACACACTGCAGATTCATAATGGATTAACAAAACATCACTACACAGGTATCACTGTCAGAATGTGAAGCTACACACACTACAGATTCATACTGGATTAACTAATTACCACTCCTCAGTTATTAATGTCATACTGTAAAATTACACACACTGCAGATTCATACTGGATTAAAATAGTTCTACAGTTATTACTGTCACACTGTAAAACTACACACACTGCAGATTCATACTGGATTAAATTAGCTCTAGTTATTATCGTTAGGCTGTAAAGCTGGGTTAAAATCTCGTAGTATTTTACCTGGTTTTATCGACCCAAGCATCTCCCTCCACACAAAAAACTGCAGATGGGTTTCATAGGGGCCGAGGAACAGCGAGTCGGGCAGGATGCTGAGACCTTTCAGACTGGACTTAAACCTGCAATAGAGACCAATTATAACACCACAGTTCTGACCACATTAATCAGATTTACTGTGGTGATCTCAACCAGTACTCACTCTAGAGTCTCAGATCCAGTTTCCCTCATTCTCATTCCTTCAACTAAATCCAACCCAGTCTCAATCCACCACTGAAAACAGAGACAGACAGGAAGACAGAGTTAAATAGCTTTAATTGGACTAGACTGTAGAGTGTTAAAGTTATTATTTTACTTATATAAAGCAAAAGTCACAGCTACGCCTAGTCCTGTCACGATAACAACTTTTTCAGGACGATATATTGTCCCAGAAATTATAGAGATAAACGATAATATTGTCATTTTAAAGTGTCACTATAAAAAATGCTTTTTTTATATACTAGCGTAATAATACTATTACACTATTTTTCAATTAAACTAACTTTTTTTATTAAGAGCAGACATTAGGCTCCCAATATAAAAATATTTTAATATCCTAAATAAATTAATATTTAATTTAAATAAAGTGCCCTGGGACTCTGTGGATTCTGAGAACTGCACTAAATATTAAACAGACCTTTATACAAATATAAAGTAACAACAAATAGATTAAACTAACATTTACATTAATTACTTTTTTTAACCCTGGACACAAAGGCACTTGCAGATACCTTTTTTCTGAACATACATGTATATGCTATAAAACACACATTAGCTCAAAAACACACGTGTCCATATGATCAAAGGCATAGATGGCTCAGCAGACCAGAGCTATTGCTATAAATGTATTTTTAATGTATCTGTCAGACAAGTGCATGCGTGTGTGCATGCGTGCGTGAGTGTGTAGCGGCACCATCACTGCTCACTCTGACTGCTGCATAAACTCTGTGTGCACTTATTTTCCTAACCGGCTGTTATCGACATATGCAAAAATTATCGCGATTTAAAAAATGATCGTACGATAAGTCGATAACATAGTTATCGACTATGATATCGACTATAGATAACACGCCCTTACCCTAAATGTTGTCGAGGATCAGCGAGGATATATTTGCTATCTGGCGTGTGCTTGTTAGAGTACAATGGGTGAAAATGTTTTGGGATCAGGGCTACTCTTCGTTACTCTTTAGTGGTGTAGTATTCCAGAGTTTGTCCAAAATGTGTTGAGGAGTTTTATTAATCTCTCCTACTGTTGATTAGGGCTTCAAATAACGTCTATTTTAGAAGTTGACTAATCTGCCGATTACTTGTTTGATTACTCGATTAGTTGCAATACATTTTTATCATGTCCTCCATTTGTACTTCCTACTGGTGAGGAGAGCTATATATTTAGGCCCCAAGACCAATTTTGCAGTATATTTTAATAGTTTGAAGCACCTATATTACACTAAAAATTACAAGGTAAATTATAGGAAACACTCACACTTTCACACAATTCTATCATACTTGTTTATTTTTTTCTTACATTATTTTCAAGAAGATACTTCCCTGAAATAATTGTTTGTCTGAGAAAATGACAGTAAATTCTGCATCAACAATTTTTTTATAGTTGACATTGTCGATTACGCCAACTAATCGTGGCAGCCCACTGTTGATGTATCACTTTTATCATGTATCATTTTCATTCCACTGCACAGAATGGTTCGAGCAGACATATTAACATTTGGATGGATGTGTTCCATAAAACATTCGTTAAATGACCCTCAAATAGCTGTAGTAAACTCCAGAACTCCAGTTGGTTTGTTTCACATGGCAGTTTAGTGACTGAGAGCACTAAAGAAATGTATTTAAAAAAAAAAAACTCTCTATACTTCACACTGGTCAGTTTATAGAATATTGTCAGATTCTGACTCTTTCAAGAATAAGTGTAACTAATTATCCTCGGATTCCAGCAGATACCAGAATCACCAGTGTACAATCATTTGTACCCTCACTGGACATGACGCACCTAGCATGTTTTAAAGAGCCACTAAACCATGTTTTTTTATTAATAGCTAAAATGTGTTCCTTTAACGTTGTGAAACACACCAGTACTTTTAAAAAATGTATAAACATTTCCTAACCTTTAAAAAAATACTTTTATTGTGATAATTTCTGTCTCTGCAGCGCACTCACAGGTTCAACTGTGCTATAGGCGTGGATGATGGTTTTTCTTTGTACTTTGGTACACAGACACATCACAATATGCAAATCAATCAATCAATAATACCGGCCCCCTGCTGACGTCCAATTCCCTGGGTCTTCCCACTATAAGAGGCACACTGCTGCTGTTGCTGCTGCTCAGCCAATCACCTCTCCCTCCTGCCCTACCTCTAAACCCAAACATCACCCACTGCCTCTCCCAAACTACCACTCCCATGTTTTTAAATTTAAGGGTGGAATCAGCTAAAATCAGGGGGTTTAGTGCCCCTTTAAAGCTGATGACAATCTGACTCAACTTTCTGTAATTGTCTGATCCGGACCGAGACCACTTTTTTGTTTTTTTGGTGGTTCACAGACCCTTTCACACCTGCTATTTTGATTAAGACCAAACTAAAAAAGTCTGAAAGTCTAGACCAAATAAGTACCCAAATAAGTATTAGAGATCACTGAACACCTCCACACAGTTTTAGAAAAGTAAGAGATGATTTGGCATGTGTAGTCACGGATATAAAATCCAAACCTGCAGAAACCCATCAGGCCGATCTGTTTCCAGGACTGAATGAAGAACAGCCTCCTCCTCTCTTCCTCTGTTTAGTTTCTCTTCTATCTCGATTTTGTTCTTCTGCATCGTCTCCACCACGGCTTTCTCCTCCTTCTCCAGCAGCGCCTTCACCTTCTGCTCCTTTTCCCTGAGGAACTTGTGCATCTCCTCAAACTGAGCCGAGATCTGAGCCGACAGCTGCTTAGATTTCTCCTGAAAAACAAGAACACAGTCTTATTTGTGCGAAGCAACAAGCTTTGCTTTACTTGAGAAGTGTCAAAATTTTCTCAAATCTGCTAAACATGAGTGAGTGAGTTTCTAGCCAGTCCGACCAACAAAAGTAGGTCCCAGTACCAGATACGTTCATTCTCAAAGGGGACCAAAGAACACTAGGTTCTCCAGCGCGAACTGTGACGACATCTGTGGGTGTGTGTGTCTGTGGGCTTCTGTTCACCGCCCCTGTGCAGCGCCCCCTGTTGATGACGTAGGATGTGACGTTTTGATGGTTCCACTAAAACTGGTGAAAACATGGTCTGGGTCACTGAAAAGCTACCCGGTTCTTAATAAACACAAATGGAACTGGTTCAAAAATAGTTCTTTTTGTGAAAAAGCGCTCATTGTGGCACTGAGAATTTTTTTATTTATATGGACAAATGTGTACCCTGACTGTTTGGACCTTAAGGGAAAGGTTTTTTCACCCCATAAACATAGTTGTACCTTTTATACACAATAGTAACAGGTACAAATATTTCTATAACCTTTCTTGAATTGTTTTGATTGTTTTGATTGAAGTTGTAGTCAAACTTGGTGGTGTAATTAATTTGCATTAAAAAGGTACAACGCATTACTGATTCCAAATTAACTGTATGCGATGACAGCTATAAATTATATATATGTTATATATGGCTGTTCCTCTGTCTCGGCTAAAGCGCAAGGCTGATCAAGCCTTTGCAGTTGTAGCATTGAGACTTACTAAAAATGTGGGGTTTAAATCAGGCTTGGGCTCAATGCCAGTGATAGTTTTTTTAAAATACCCAGTCAACTTGGGGATCTTTTTTAAGCATCTCCTGTGAATGTGAGTCCTTTAGTTAAATTGCTTTTCCTTTTGAGTGAAGTTTGAATGTTTGAGAGTTGTCCCATGCTGCTTGTAGTCTCACCTCAGTTTTAGTGATCTCTGTAGTCTGTTTCTTTATCAGCTCCTCCAACTCTTTGTTCTCCTTCGACAGGAAGCTTAGCGGTTCTCTCAGCATTTCCTGCCACACAGAGAGAGAAAATCATATTAACAGATCTTAGAGTATAGTGTAGGATCCACTCAGGCTGCCAGAACATCTCTGAACCATAAGGGTTTTAATGGGTTTTAGAGGGTGCACATTTCTAGCGCAGAAAAACGTGGGCAAAGAGTCTAAAAGTGGAGAGAGTGTGCAGTTGTAGCGCAGAAAAACGGGCCAAAGAGTCTAAAAGCTGAGAGGGTGCACAGTTGTAGCGCAGAAAAACGGGGCAAAAGAGTCTAAAAGCAGAGAGGGTGCGCATTTCTAGCGCAGAAAAACGGGCCAAAGAGTCTAAATGTTGCCATAATTAAGGAGTTTTATATTAAGAGACATCATGAAATTAAACATCAATTTGAAAAATCTTAGTTTACACAACACTGTCAAACATAAAGATAGTAAGTAAAGTAAAATGGTGTGTAAATGAAATAATCAGGAAAAAAGTATTATTTAAAGTGGTATATTTCATAATTTGGTTTATTACAGAGTCTGTGGCCCGTGACTTCAAATATATTTCTCCTTCTGGCCCCCCAAACAAAAACGTTTGGACACCCCTGATATACAATATTAACTATATACAGTCATTGTTAAGTCCTTCAGTTAACTAACTTGATGACACTAACTGAAGCAAAGACAGATACAGAGATGGTGAGAGAGACAGGGGTGGATATAGAGATAAACACAGGGACAGACCTTTAGCACCATGGACAGAGGCCCAATCACATGACCTGACCTTTAAGGCTTTAAGGCCTTAGAGAACCACAGTGAACACCTGATCAACTGACTAGTGGCTAGGGATGGGCGGTATGTATTTTTGTGATGATGTTGGCGATATGACGAAACACTAAAAAATATTTTACACTACTGCAGAAAACAAATGTCTATGACTTTGTATAAAATAATAATGATGTCAAAAATAAATTATGTAATGAATGTAGGAAAAAACACTAAAGTGCAGAATAAACTCCAAACATGGCTCTGGCCCAAAAAATGTCATAATTAATATCTGGCTGTGTTTATGAATAATTATAGGGTCAATACAGACACCCAATATGCCATGTCTGCTTTTCAGTTATCTAGCCTATTTAGCTGTATTTTCTTTCACAAAATAAACATTTAAGGCGAAATATGTCTTTTTTTTATTTAAAATATGATTCATTTGCATATTTGCATTTTCATCAGGAGCAGATGAATAATATATCTAACCAGTGAAAGGAAGCTGTTCATAATTTTACGTGGTGGATGTAAACATCTGATATAGAGCTGCAAAAGCACTTCCATATAAATATACATGCATATAAATATTTTATTTCATTTTATTGATCTGAAAATAAATAATAAAAATAGAAAATCTGAAAAGCACAATTTTTTGTTGTTTTTATAATATTTCATTTTATCGATCTGAAAATAAACAATAAAAATAGAAAATCTGAAAAGCGCCAGTATTTTTTTTACATTTACATTTACATTTTTAATTGTTTTAATTGAATAATTGTTATAATATAATACTGATATTGAAAAATAAGTGTTTTCAATTAATTTTGTAAAGGTTTCTAAGTAATATTATTTCATAAAAAAGCCTTAACATCTGTATATTTAATTTCAGGCAGAAATTGGTAACATTAGACTTCTGAACCAGAAGACAGAAGTTCAGCGCCGGATTAAGATTAACCGGCAGAGCTGGGACAAGTTCCAGCGTGGGCAATTCAGCTGTCCCAAAAGGAACGAGAAATACGCCCACAAACCTGCAAACACTACACTCTCTGTTACTGTTGACTGTGAGACAAATCAGCCAACTACCACAGAGATAAGGAACAGACTGCAGGATGAAGTTAAAGATCATCAGGTGGAGCTTCTACCAAAGAAGAAGACGGTGGAAGAGACAACATGGTACTTTCTATCATCTAACCAGATAGACTGATAGTTCTGATTCATCAACACTGTTCTTTACTCTTTACTCTATACTGATGCTCATTTCAACATGTTCTTTAACCATTCCCCTACAGGAGACGTGAGAACCGTGTGGAGCGCCTCTCCAGAAAGAGAACCACCTGCATGAGGGAGCTGAAGAACGCACACAAGGACGCTCCACTGCTGAAAAGGGCCAGACTGGAGCTGGAGAAAGGTGCATTATGGGAAATAAGTAAGTTTAAGTAAAGTTTACATCAAACTTTAAATGTTTATTTTAATACTGTAGTGATGATAATCTGCCACAATGCTGTTAATGTGTTGCAGAGACGGTCGTTATCACCAAGAACCTGGCCGTCGCTGATGTTCCTGGTTGTGTGTCTGATGAACGGTACAGGATTTCATTTACAAATTCAATTTTTGTTGTAGAAAATGAAAAATGATCATGTGAAAAACATCAGCCTCCAACATGAGTATTTAACTGAGTTATGAAACCCTGTCAGTTTGAAATAAAACTCCTCATTTACTGAAGGTGTTATGGTACTGTCCTCCTGTAGAGCTCCTGTGGAGAGAAGGGATCTCATCCCCAAGCGCCGCCTCCACACTGATAAACAGGACTGTCCAATTCCATCCAAACGAGCCCGACTAGAGCCGCCTGTCCTTCAGTTCAATGGTACCGGTCTTCTCTTCTTCAGCTGATTTGCTGAACTGTCATCTATCTTTTGTGTGTATTCAGACTGTGTGAAGGATTTGGATGAACTGTGTGAAGTTTTTGTGAGTGAGTATTAGAAAATGAACTGCAGTAGGTTGAGTTAAAATAAGTTCAATTAGTTTAAGTTCCTGTTCTTATGGATTCTAAAAGTCTTATTGATTGCTGTTGTTTCCATTTAAGGACTGCCTTGGACCTTCCGTCCTGCCGCGTCGGTCGTGCTGTGCCCAATGGGGTGAAATGGGATTGGGCCTTACTGTCCTGTGAAGAAGTGTTGGAGCTGTCCGGTGTCGACCAGAGGAGGACTGGTTCCTCTTTTGAGCCTTGGTTCCTCTCAAGGTTTCTTCCTGATGATCTCAGGGAGTTTTTCCTTGCCTCCGTTGCTCAAAAGAGGCTCGGACCCGGATGCAGGGAGACTGCAGGGACAGTCTCTTCCTCATCAATAAACACGCTGGCAGTGAATTTAAATCCTCAGTGACGGTGTATTGTTTTATATTGCAGAGATTTGAGGGTGAATAGAGAGGTCATTGTTCCTCTTAATATAAAAACTTCTAGGGATGCCTCTTTTCTCCACTAGAATGTTTTTATTCTTGTGTTTGATATCCAGTATAATTCGTTTACATATTTTTTTTACCTATTACATTAATGACGATTTGATATTGCATTCAGAAAGCACAGTACAGTAAAGTTTGGACACCTCTGATCATTTTTGTGATTTTCCTTTATAAATCACTGGTTGTTCATATTAGCAATTTCAGTTTAATAAATCATATATTAGTTAAACAGTGATATTTAAGACGTGAAATGAAGTTATAATATAGGATTTACAGAAAGTGTGCAATAATCCTTTAAACCAAATTACACCCTTGTCATTTTACTGATTTGAATACCTAATATTTATCACTAATTATTGGAACACGAAAGGTTTGTAGTTTGCAGGGTTTTCTCTTCTTTGCTTCTTCTCTGAAGAGTGGCACCATGTTAACCTTAAAACACAACTCTCAAATGTCCTGAAAACAAAGATTGTTCAACATCATGGTTTAGAGAAAGGATGTAAAAAGCTATTTCAGAGATTTCAGCTGTCAGTTTCCACTGTGAGGAACACAGTGAGGAAATGGAAGAACCACAGACACAGTTCTAGTTAAAGCCCAAAGTGGTAGAACAAGAAAAATCTCAGATAAGTAGAGGAGAAGGATGGTGAGAACAGTCATAGTCAACCCACAGACCTCCAGAGTTCCAAAGACCTCCATCATCATCTTGCTACAGATGGAGGCACTGTGCACCGTTCAGCTATTCAGCACACTCTGCACAAGGAGAGGCTGTATGAGAGAGTAATTAATGCAGAAGAAGCCTTTTCTAAGCACACGCCACAAACAACTAAACTATTTCTGTGACAACCCCAATAAATCAATATACTGCACACCTCAACAACACAAGAGAGTTTTATTAAACTCTGCCCACCTATTTAACTTCTGTGTTTGTTGACAACGAGCCATTGGCACCATTCTAAAACCCTAATACAGACAAAGAAAACTAACTACAGAATATACTCAATACATTTAAAGCGACAAATTGCTCTGACTTCGTTTTTGTTTTAGGTAGAGATCACCCCATATACTCAGTAAATATTACCTACATTTAACAGCTGAGACACATGAAATAAATAAGATAAATTCTACCTAACATTTGTTAGTACATTTCAATTAATGTAATTGTGCAGTCTTGCCCATCAGCCCTATCTTTCCTTGAGTATGCAGTTATATATTATATAATGGTTGTTTGCTTAGCCACAGTGTTGTAGGCTATAAGAGCAAGTTGTCAATATCTGTGCTGTTATAGTATGACAAAGTGCTGGTAGTGCACTGAGAACTGCAGTGGGTTAAGTGGCTGTTCTGGATTGAATATAGCGAGAAAATTGTGTTTTATTTAGTCTTGAAAAGTAAAAACACAAGCTAATTTTCTCTGATTTAGTAATTATTAGTTCTAGTAATCAATTAATTTGACTTAATTGAGTATTAGTTGAACAGTTTAGGGAGTTAAAAGGAAACTTTGGCATGGTGTTGAATGTTTAACCCTTGTGTGGTGTTCGGGTCTGTGGGACCTGTTTTCATTTTTCATCAAATGATACTTCTAACTCAAACTCATTGGCATTGGCTCATTTTTTGTGAAAAACATATATCAAAACACATTTTCAATAAACACACACTGTACACCCCCCCCCCCCCTACACTTTTATATTACATACAGTATGTTTGGCCAAGGGTTAATAAACATTGCTTTGAAACTAAACAAATTTTCTACTCATATCTTGAGTTTAATTCATTTTCTTTTACATTTTATTAAACAACTAATAAAAAAAGAGTAGCACTTTTTGAAAGAAATGTAACATAAGAAAGGTAAAGGGCAAATATTAACCATGTAAGCTGTTTATATTGCTTGCAATTTAGGTGAAGCAAGCATGTGTAAAGCATTTTAATGTAAAATTGCTTAATTTTAATGAATTAAATACAAGTAACAAAGTAAACGAGTAACAAAAATATGAACACCACACAAGGGTTAACTATTTTGAAAGGGTTGATTTGACTTCAAAAAGTAAGAAGCTACAGTTTATAAATCTTATAAACTCTACAGGAGTTAATTTAACACCTGATATTCTGCTGTGTGTAGTTAAGGCCAATGTGTACTACCATGTCAGACCACCATCGTAGCCTACATGAACTTTGCGCATAGCCACAGACAACACACACCTCCCCAGAAATGCAACTGTGTGCAAACGAAGTCCACAGCAGCAGCTGTGATTGGTCCGGTGAGCCCCCCACACCTTTGCGGTTTAAACTGGAGAGCGACACAGAGATATAAATGCAAAAATGCTGTAGTATAAACGTGCCTAAGACTGTGCCATAGAAAATGCATTGACTCAACACTGAAGGATACATCGACCATATTATTTTGAATTTTGCCTAGAACCCCAAAGAAGTCGGAACCTTCTCTGCAGCTACATGATCATAGCAACACCTTCCACTGACCTTCTTGGGTCCTGCTGCTTCGTCCACCGGTTTGAACTTGTGGCCTTGGTGGTTGTCGCCGTCCCTGCAGATCAGGCACACTAACTGCTGATCCGTCTCGCAGAACAGCTTCAGTCTTTCGTCGTGTTCAGGACACAACAGCATCTCTGACTCCAGCACCGGCCCGGTTGTGGTCCTGTCTGTGCCGGCAGCGGACGCACCCCTGTCTCTGAGGGACTGCTGCTCCGAGAGATGCTCCCTGACGGCATCCACCATGTTACGGAGCACCCGGTTAGACCGCAGGTCCCACATGGTGTAGGGTCGGCGGCATTCTGGACACAGCCTGAGGCCGCGGCTGCTCTGGGAGTGGTTACTGATGCACTGTCTGCAGAACGTGTGGTCACACAGCAGACTGACCGGGTCCACGAAGTCTCCCAGGCACACGGAGCACTGGATCTGCTTGGAGAGACGGGAGTCCATGCTGGTCGCCACTGTGAAGTCCTGAAGCCCAGGATGATTATATATATATATATATATATATATATATATATATACTCTCTAGTAGCTCAGCTGCTGCTAAAGGTCCAAGAAAACACATACACCGGTGGATAAAACAAACCCAAACCCAAGTCACTGCCTCCACCGAGCGACTCTAGCCATTCACTGGCAGCGACAGTGCATTCAGAACCTGCCTGGTCCCAACAACAGCTGCTGTCCGGCAGCAAATGTCCACAACACCAGGGGGGTTTCTGAGCTAGTCGCACCCGTGCCCCCTCCAAACTAACTCTACAGCAACACATGCTTCCTCCAGTGTTCTATTTTTAACCCTTTAACCATGTGGTGCGAAATGCTGACAAACATTCCCTGCTGCAAATGCAGGACGGCGCTCAGGTTACTGTACAACTGGGTTCAACACACAGGGCTACAATATCAGGTTAGCAGCAGCTTGTTAGCATTAGCTACACTGCACTGTGTAGGTGAAAGATAATATAATAGATTATATTTTAAATGAGGATGAGGTAAAATCTAACATAACATAACTTTAAATCCTGTAGAAATGAGGCATCACTGAAAGGGCCACTAAACCCTAAACCATATATTTTTCAATAAAAGTTGATGTGTTCCTTCGAAGTAATAAAACATACCTGTCCTGCTTAAAATTTTTATACACATTTTATAATTTTTAAAAAACGGTAATTTTTTAGGTGATAATTATGTGTTTGTGTAATTTGGTATGCAGACACATCCCAATATGCAGATCAGACTATAGACTGTGTATAGCTGGACAGAGCATCGTCTCTCAAAAGTGAAGCCACCACAGGTCAGGCGCCCCCTGCTGTTCGGTTTCAGAAAGCTGTGTAACCCCACCCATCCCCATAGGTTTCAATGGCAAAACAGACAACTTTCAATCAGATTTTTTTTTCTAATATACTGTAATTCTACCTCCATTATTTAAATGCAGCAGCTAGTGTAACCTCTGCTTATATTGTCACATTTTTTTATATCCCCACAGAATTCGTTTTTTAAAACGTTATTCAGCTCTATTCAAAAAAGGTGTGGTTATTGTAAAAGGGCTGGTTATGGGCGGGACCAATAACAGACCGTCAGCTCCACTCCGCTCCGCTCTGCAGCCTGTGACCTCGAGGCAGCCCTCAGGGGCGGGATTATTTAAATGAGTAAGCTGTCTCTCCACAGTCTTTCTCCCTCCTCTGGTCTCTACTGCGACTCAGACTCGGGGTTTAAGGATTGGCTTCATTTTCATTGAATGAATGGGAACGGCGACGCGATGTCCATCTGGGTCTCACCGCTATCAGAGGTACACTGCTTCTGCTGTGCCCTCCTGCCCCGCCTCTAAACCTATACATCATCAAATGCTCCTCCCAAACTAAACCTTACAATTTTCAAGCCTTTTTAAAATTTGAGCTGAGGGAGTCAGTAAAAATCAGGGGGTTTAGGGCCCCTTTAGATGTGTCTAATTTTTAGTTAGACACCTTTGCCATAGACTCCTGGCACCCTCTATCTGCATACCGTTTTGGCTCCTTCACCTTTATTCTTCATCAATGAGTAGTCATTTGCCCCAGGCTACCATGATTAATATCCACATAAATATAGTAGCTACAGTTTGAGTAATTTGCTTAATTATTTTGTACTTGATGCAATGTGTTGTTTAAGCACAAATTGTTGAAGTTGTTAAAGCTTATATAGTTTGAGTTGCTTTGTACTAAATTTATGATCCTTTAATACAGACTGTTACTTTGAAAGCAGTTACTTAATTATGGTTGTGTGCTGATCTAAAGAAACTGTGTCCATTTAATTTGTTAAGTTGATTCAGAAATGCCAAATACAATTGTGTTACCACTTTTTATAGTTGGTTCAACAATGGTCTTTTATAATATTAAACTCAAATAAAAGCTAACACTGTAGCCTGTTGTGCAGTAAGTATTAGACTGTAAAGTGAAAGCCTCCCTTGCTGTTCACCAACAAACAGCATTAGCTTAAAATGCTAATAATTCAGCTTTGAATTTTTACTTTCGACCTTTGGTCTGTAAGTGAAAGAGATGGACAGGTGACTGGATTTGTCACATGGAAATAAAATGAGTCAGCGCTCCAGCCTAACACTCCTAACACTCTGTTGTCCCCTCACTCTATAATTAGCGTAGCTGTTATCCTCAGCTGGATCAGCCCCATGCACTGCAGCTAAACAAACAGGCCACAAAAACACTATGTGAAAGATTTTATTTAAATATTTTTTACAGTTTTATTCATTATTTAAATAATGTTAAGATTACAGTGCTGTGAAAATGAATGCGTATTGTAACACATTTTATTATCAGTCAAAGATAATCAGAATAAATATAAAAAGCAGATTTTAAATGATAATTTTATTTATTAAGGGAAAAAAAATACCCAAACCAACCTGTGCCTGTGTGAAAAAGTGTTTGCCCGTAAACCTTATCACTTGGTTGTGTCAATCTTGGTGGCAACAACTGTAACTAAGCTTTGACAATAACTGACAACAAGTCTTTTACATCTCTGTGGAGGGATTTTGTTCCACTCTTCTTTACAGAAATGTTTTAATTCAGCCACATTAGAGGGTTTTCCAGCATGAACGATTTAAGATCATTTAAGAAAATGTTCTGCATAATAGATGAATATTAAAGTCATCCAAACTATGAGGAACAACATATTGAATTATTTAGAAAATAAAAAAGTGTTAAACAAACCAGAATATGTTGTAGATTTTTAGATTCTTCAAAGTAGCACATCTTAAATGACAGTTTTGCACATATTGGCTGGATTTTCTCTTGTCAGGTTTATAAGGAAGAGTCACTTGGAATAGCTTTCACTTCTCAAGAGTTAATTACTTGAATTTCTTGTCTTTTAATGTGTTTAAGAGCATCCGTTGTAAAGTGTGAATAGGTATAAAGATCAGTCAATCTGAAAAAAATCAAGAAATTTTTAAATATCCTCAAGTGCAGTCACAAAGACCATAAAAACATTATGATGAAACTGGCTCTCATCAGGACCACTACAGGAAAGGAAGAGCAAGAGTTTCCTCTGTTGCACAGAATTTTTTTTTTAGAGTTACCAGCCTCAGAAACCTCAAGTTAACAGCACCCAAAATAAGAGCACCTAAATGCTTCATACATCACACAGTATTTTGGTTTGTTTAACACTTTTAAGTTACTACATGATTCCTTATGTGTTCCTTCATAGTGACTATGTTAATTTCTATATTCATTTACAATGTTGAAAAAATAAAATAAAATCAATGAATGAGAAGGAGGGTCCAAACGTTTAAGTGTTACTGTATTCATTTTAATGTTAAAATTTTACATTACGTCACATTATGTGGGTTTTACAATTTTATAGTTTAACCAAATGTTGATGTTTCAAAAATGTTGGCTTATAATTACCCAAAATCACTACTTAAATCACATGTTCTCACTGTTTTACGTCAAATGGGTGATGGCAGTAGACACTGTCTGCTATTAAAATTATTTTGGTCATCCAACATAAAACCCAGATAACAGAGAATGAACAGATATAACAGAGAACAAAGCTCGAGTGTATTATTGTGATTATACCACAGTTCCATTATCGCTGTTTATTGAAGGATTTTGAGTTGAAGAGGATCTGTTTGGTTATAAAAACTCCGCAAGTTAAAATAGTTCCATTGCTGGTTTGGTTTGTAAGTGCTGCATCATTGCTAGGTTACCTTAATGTGGTGGAGTAATACATGGAGAGCTTCGGTTACAGTATATTACCGGCTGATAACGGCACTCTTAGAACACCTCTCAGCCAATCACATTGCACGGTCAAAACGAACTGTGACATAAAAACAGTTTGCATCAAGGTTTGTCACATAACATTCCCAGATAGATAAAAATTCCCAAAACTACAAATTAAAACACTGACACAAGTAATGCAGCAGAAATATTAACAGAACATTCAAAATTGAAACATTCAAATGTTAAATAAAAATGTTCTAAGAACTTCCAGAATATTTCAACTTTAAAGAACGTTAACTGTAACTTTCAAATAATGTTCTACTAACCACAAATTGTTATCTGGGAGCCTATATTCAACCACATAACAATGTCTATACTCAGAGCCGGCACTAACCGTGATTCAATAATTTAATAACACAGTAATTCAGTATGTCAGATTCTGGTTTATGCAAGTTTGACCTTTAATTACTCCAAATTGCTACAGTAATATCACTTGAATTCATGAGAGTGAGATATTTACAAATTCAGTCGTGGTGTTATGATTGCCCTTTAATTTTTATGTTTGTTTTAAGACTTTTAACTTTGATCTATATACAACCAAATAGGCATCCCATTAATTAAAATTCCTACTTAAGTATTATTACTTAAAACATGCATAATAAATACTAAACTAAATATGTATTGAGGACTTCAGTTGTGTCATTTAATAATGCTTTGATTTTCTTACTGTATAGGAGTCTAAATTCTGGTCTACTGTATATACAATCAAATTATATACAATCAATTTATATAATGTTGCCATCTCATTACTCCAGATTGCTACAATAATATTTTTTTAAATTAAATATGATGATGAATACCATGGAAAGGTTTTTTTTAAGATATTAGTGGTTATATTTTATAGTACCTTAAATTGTGGTCTGCATATAATGTAATGTTTAAAATATGAAATATAGAAAATGTGACTTGAAAACAGATGTTTCATTTTTATTAAGAGAAATGTCTGCATTTACAGAATGACAACATAGTTCTATATATAGGTAGATATAGGTAGTTGTCATTCTGGTGTATATCTGTTGATTTGAGCTGATTAAATTATGTTTATTGAGCTGTAAAATATGTTATATTTGTCCCCCAGCTCTACTGTGCAAGCGGCTACTGAAAGATATTTTTTTTATTAAGAAGATGTTACTTTTTTATCGCTTATATCTATTAACATGCTTTACATATGTTTTGTCATATGTTCAGTATTGTGCAAATGTTTCAGGGAATTTAAGTAAAGAAATTCTGTGAATCTTATCTGTGCAGTAAGTGTTTTTTAGCTCAGTAAAACACCAGCATTACAGTAAATACAAAAAGTTACAGCCCTTTTTTCTTTAAAACATCTCCTAATCTCTTCTGTCCTGGTGAAAAAAGTAGATTAAAGTATACTAAGCATTATTATGTTTTAGTGCACTAAAGTGTTCTTGTAGCCACATTATTAATCAGTATATTTAAAGAGCTAAAGCTAAAATGGAACAACGTTTTTTGTACTTATTACATTTTAATTGTATATATAAGTATACTTAAAAAAAGTCTTACTTAAATTGTGCTAAATGTACTTAACATTAATAAAATGAAACTATTTTAAATTTACTTAAGTAACAATTAAACATACTTTTTCATGTATGTATTCCTATATTTTAAATATGCTTACAGTAAAATTATAATACATTTAATGAATATTACAACTGTATCCCTATTATACACCAGGTGTATTAGAATTGATGTTAAATATATAATATATACACTTCTAGTATATTTTTTTGGGTATAAAAATATATATAAAAAATATTATATATATATATATATATATATATATATATATATATATATATATATATATATATATAATATTTGTTATATATATTTTTATATTCAACTCATATACTAAAATCATATACTTAAGTTAGTAAAAGGCAAATTCCACTGTAAATCACTTGGTGTTTAATAATTATGTACTTAACCTAAAATATATTAAAAGTACATTAATTTGAATTAATATTAAAAAGTACATTATTTGAATTAATATTAAATGTTCAAAAAGTAAACTTTGATCATTCTTTTTAAAAAGTACATATATATATATATATATATATATATATATATATATATATAAAATATATATTTAATATACTGTACTACAATTTTTAGCGTATTAGAAATGTTATTATTTTTTTGAACACACTTACACTAAAAATGTACAAAAGTATATTTGGAAATAAGTATTTTGGAAGTATATTGAATTACATTAAACTAAAAATGTACTTCATAGTGGTCAATTTTTATAGTTTTATATACATTATATTGTAATTTTTTTAAAAAGTAGGGTCAGTTTACTTTCAAACATTTGATGAAAGCATAACATTAATGTATTTTTAATATATTTTAAATCTGTTAAGTATATTTACAGCATACTTAGACATATTTTTTCACCAGGTTCATCTGATTTTAATAGAGTTATTATTTCTAGTTCTCCTCATATCAACACCTGGTTTGGTAAATTACTGGTAAATGTGGTAAATCAGGTGAGCTGCTGATGGAACTGAACTGAATATACACATGCTGGCTGAGGAGCATCCAGGAGAAATCTGGAGAAACTACACTTTTTTCTTCAGCTTGGCTCACAGGATATAACATACTTAGTTAAAATGAGAATTCCTTGTTACGTTTTACTGTATTTATGTTTATTTGCACCTGTTCAAATCATATGTGCTTTTTTTAGGTAAAAACACTCAAATTGCTGAGATAAATGGATTAGTGTAATTTGCTATGGTGCCTAAAACTTTTGCACAGTGCTGTAAATAGTATAGACAGAGCCAGCGCTCCACCCACTTAAAACTTCCTGCAGATATGAGATTCTGTTGTCCTCAGTACCAGCAGACCGTGACTGGATCAGAGTTCTTCCCGTTCAGGTAGTGTCCGGGGGAGATGCAGAGGGAATGGGAGGATGACGTGTCAGACAGCACTGATGTGTCGATGAGAGTCATGCTATCGGCATTAAAGAATGAAACCTGGTTCCTTGCACAGTCCAGATACACGCCTATCTTTCTGGGATGTGGTGAAACCTGCACCGTCCTTTTGTCCCCCTGCTGGACGTGGTACCCGGAGTCGGAGCTGTAGCACAGCATCGTGTCTTTGTTGACCTTTTCTGATGCACAGCTGCAAATCCCAACCTCCCATTCCAACTTCTGCCCCACTTCCACCTCCCAGTAGTTCTGCCCGGTTCTGAACGAAGACCCAGCCTTCAGCCAGGGGGCACCGAGTTTGTTCTTGGTGGAGCCCTTCCTGCACTGGACGTGGAGACCACTGGAGGACACTTTCATACTCTGGTTGCTTTTAAATTCCATGGAGGGGTGATGGGGCACTAAAGAGGAGACAACAGTAAAGATTAAACACTCCCAGCCTTATTTCCACACTCAGGGTTACCAAGTATAGACACCAGCATGAAAACAGTGCGCTGCAGCCATGGAAACAGGAAAAAAATCTATTTTTTTCTGCTGAACTGGTAATCACTGAGCTTCAAGAAGGTTTGCTAACCATAGCTGGGTAATTATCACCACCCTTACCATAGTAGAGATGGGCATTTTGGACATTGAAACATATATACATATTTAGTAATCAACTACAGAGTAATTTGCCAATAACCTTGAACAAACTCCTCCTTCTCAGCCCTATAAATATTCTCTTCTTTTACGACATCTTCGCTTTAAACAACATCACGTGTTGACTGACATCAACCTCACACTCACCTGCTTTGCCAACCCACCACTACCATGCACATTGACCTCGTCATATCCGATAAGGAAATCTTTTCCTCCAAGACTTTGCCTCCAAGACTTCTGCCTCCTGCCTGTACTACCTTGCCCACTCTGAGACCTTGATCAGTGGTCTCCATCTCTCCATCTGACTTTCATCTGTTGCCCCAGATGCCTCCACAAGCCCAGGATGCTTTCACTGTTTGCATTCTGTATCAAGGCTCATCCACTGCTCCTCTACAACTTTTCACTCCCTTCTAAAGGTCACTGTGTCTCAGAGGGTAATCCAGCTTTCCACCTTCCCCTGTCGCTCAGGACCAACCTCACCCTTCACCAGCCATCTCCAGCTGGCACTTGCAGGTCTCCTCACCTGGCCCTGCACCCTCCGTAATTGCTGTGATTCCCATCCCTTTCATCTCTGCCCCAGCTCCTTCCCCGGACCCCCCTGTTGGACCAGCTACTGTTCAAAGATCTTCCATTCCTTCCTCCTCTTCCATGCCTCTCATAGCTTCATCATTCCATTCCTTCCTCTTTTATTCCTACCCTGCCTTGGTTTCATCCACCACTCCTTACCTTGTCACCCCAGCCCATCTTCCATCATCCCAACCCCTCCTCTGTTCAGGCCACAAACAGTGGCTTGCAAGCCTGGGATCATCTCTGCTCACCTTTGCTCTTCCTGCAGGTGCTCATCCAGATCAACCTTCGATTGGGGTTTCCCTGGACCTCTAAAGAAGCTTTTTCTTTCTTGACTGCTGCACCAGCTGTTCATCCTACTGCTGCTCATCTTGCCTGCCTTCCTCCACAGGATTCTACAAGGTGCTGACACTGATCTCACCTCCCTATCCGCTCTACATCCGCCTGCAACCACTGCCGACCCTTGCACTAAAGACATTGGGGATGATACTCTGACCCTAAGTGAAAGACCCTTCTTATCCACATCTTTTCACGGTCTTCAACATTCCTGAATTTGCCCTGACCTTCTCTCCATACTACCTTCGTGACATCCTCTGCTCAGTTTTGTTGCCCGTCATCAAGAGCTAGATGATTATCTTTCTATCGCACTTGACCTTGCTGTTTGCTTCGTGGCACTGGCTTTTGGGAAAACCACTGTTTTTGCAACCTTGATTTAGACATTTAATGCTAAATGTTCACCAGCAGGAATGACCTAGGACCCTAACATCTCTCTTTTGCCTGTTCCCTCGTCACCCTGGTTCCTCTATGTGCCTTCCCCATCTGCCATCTGCACATAGTCGCCTGGGCATTGCCCTTTTATCCAAGACGCTTGGCCCTCCCAACTCTCTTGAGTTTTTCAACATTCAGCAGGAAAACAGGCAGTGTTTCAGGCATTTTCACTATTTTCATCACATGCCCTTCCCATCCTTCGTTCTGCTTACCATTTACGTGAAGACCCGAACACCACACAAGGGTTAAGGTGCACTGGATTATAAGACGCACATACAACTTTTGGGAAAATCAAAGGAATTAAATGTGCCTTATAGTGCGAAAAATACGGTACACATAATTTATACTTAGTGTTACCTATTTAACCATTAAAAAATGACAGCCCTGTTTTACAAAACAGCAGCTCCTTTTTCTTTTTCTTTTCCTTTTCCTTAACTTTGCTATGTATCTTATTTCCCAGGACTCCTCTCACACAGTCTAATTTTGGATTCCCTTGCCCACAAAACACTCCCTACCTACTGGACAGGATGGCATTTTCACTATTTTCAATCTTTCATTCTGCTTACAACCATCCATCGTATTTTAAGCCCTGCCCGAAAACACTGTCCAAAATCTCAGTCGCAGGTCCTCCCAAGCCTCTCCACACATCCACCACAAGGCCCCCGAGAACTCAGGCACAAAAAGGCTCCTGAGTTGAGTAATCACCCAAACTTTCTTTACAAAAAAAAAACCATTCGGTTAGAAAACGTTCTGACTCTGACTCTCACCTGGCTTGATGGATTTAAGCATGTCTTTCCACACAAAGAACTGCAGGTGAGTCTCATACGGGCCGAGGAACAGCGAGTCCTGGGTGACTCTAAGATCCCCCACAGGTGACAGCCTAATAAACACACATATATCACATATATTTGCAATTAAGCTTAGATTACAGAAAGACAGAATTCCAGTACTACTCTGCTGTTTGTAATATACTCACACTCCACTAGATGATGCTGTTTCCCCAATCAGTGACCCTCCACATTCAGACCACCACTGTGAGCACAAGTATAAAGACAGGGATTTTATTTACATATGTACAATTTTATTGCTGTATTTTATTACTGTATAGTCCCTCTCTCTGACTAAGACCAAGATAAGATTAGCTGAGATAAAGGTAAAATTGTTAACGGGTAACTAAACTCCCTGATTCACTTTTTATGACAAAGTGTTCACATACTTTCTCTTGCAACTGTACATGACAATATTGAAAACCCAAAGGAAGGGAGTCCTAGTGGGCAAGACGATGGCAAACTCGAAATTCAGATTCGTACTGAATCGATTCTTTTAAATGAATTTTAGTTTCGATACACTGATTCGAAGTCCGTATCATAATTTAAAAAGCCATGTGACTGTCCCAAATTAGGTTTTGTTTTGCCACTAACCGGTAGGAACTGGCAGGGTTGCTCCATATCCAGCGCAGACATAATCGTCCCTTGGTTTACTCTCACATCCGACAACAGCTCTTCCATGGTGAACAGCTTTACCTCCATGTCATCTAAAAGCTTATCTTCCTCCACCAGCAGCAGTGCCTTTACTTCCTCCTCTTTCTCTCTCAGAAACTGGTGCATCTGATCAAACTGTGTGGAAATCTGATTTGACAGCGTCTTGGCTTTCTCCTGGGATGTAAAATGAACAGAAAACAGCTTTATTTATTTTGACTCATTGTGGTTAAACTCATTTGCTCAGATGTGAATTATTTTTTTGTCATACCCGTGTTTTGATGATCTCCCGAGTTTGCTTCTCGATCAGGTCGACCAGCGTCTCGCTTTCACTGAACAAAGTGTCCAACTTGTCGACTATCTTCTCCTAAAGGATTGGAGATTGGAACAGCATGTGGGTGAGCAAAAACAGGACCAAAGTCATCTCACAAAAACAAACCATTTTAAAACAGACACTACAGGATGAAAGAATGCCAAGAATGGAAGTGTTAGGTTAGTAACTGAAAGGTTAGAGCAGGGGTGTCCAAACTACGGCCCGCGGGCCATTTGCGGCCCGTTTCCTTTTTTGGAGCGGCCCGCGAGATATTTTAGAAATAGAATGAAAGTTGGCCCGCTGTTAAGCAGGTTTTATAATGTGAGATTCAAAGTTTGAACGAAGTGTCAGACACGGGCCAAAGAGTCTAAAAGCAGAGAGGGTGCGCATTTCTAGCGCAGAAAAACGGGCCAAAGAGTCTAAAAGTGAAGAGGGTGCGCATTTCTAGTGCAGAAAAACGGGCCAAAGAGTCTAAAAGCGGAGAGAGTGCACATTTCTAGCGCAGAAAAACGGGCCAAAGATTCTAAAAGCGGAGAGAGTGCACATTTCTAGCGCAGAAAAACGGGCCAAAGAGTCTAAAAGCGGAGAGAGTGCACATTTCTAGCGCAGAAAAACGGGCCAAAGAGTCTAAAAGCAGAGAGAGTGCACATTTCTAGCGCAGAAAAACGGGCCAAAGAGTCTAAAAGCGGAGAGGGTGCGCATTTCTAGGGCAGAAAAACGGGCCAAAGAGTCTAAAAGCGGACAGAGTGCACATTTCTAGCGCAGAAAACGGGCCAAAGAGTCTAAAAGCGGAGAGAGTGCGCATTTTTAGCGCAGAAAAATGGGGTAAAAGAGTCTAAAAGCGGAGAGGGTGCTCATTTCTAGCGCAGAAAAACGGGGCAAAAGAGTCTAAAAGTGGAAAGAGTGCGCATTTCTAGGGCAGAAAATTAATTTAATATTAAATTAAGCATCAATTTGAAAAATCTTAGTTTACACAACACTGTCAAAGATAAAGATAGTAAGTCAAGTAAAATGGTGTGTAAATGAAATAATCAGGAAAAAAGGATTATTTAAAGTGGTATATTTCATTATTTGTTTTATTACAGAGTCTGTGGCCCGTGACTTCAAATATATTTCTCCTTCTGGCCCCCAACAAAAAATGTTTGGACACCCCTGATTTAGAGAGATTTAACCCTTGTGTGGTGTTCGGGTCTGTGGGCCCCGTTTTCATTTTTCATCAAATGATACTAAAAAAATATTTTTTCTAACTCAAACTCATTGGCATACACCCCCCCCCCCCACACACACACATTTATATTACATACAGTATGTTGGGCCAAGGGCTAATAAACATTGCTTCATTTGTAAATTTGAAACTAAACACATGTTCTACTCATATCTTGAGTTAAATTCATTTTCTTTTACATTTTATTAAAAAACTAATTAAAAAAGAGTAGCACTTTTTGAAAGAAATGTAACATAAGAAAGGAAAAGGGCAAATATTAACCATGTAAGCTGTTTATATTGCTTGCAGTTTAGGTGAAGTAAGCATGTGTAAAGCATTTTAATGTAGAATTGCTTAATTTTGCTGAATTAAATACAAGTAACAAAGTAAACGAGTAACAAAAATATGAACACCACACAAGGGTTAAAGTGATAAATATACTTCGACTACCTTCCTGGTCTGAAGGGCATCTCTCAGACTTTTAGAACTGTGCCCCTGATGTCGAGCTTCTTCTTTGCAGACCACGCAGATGAGTTTTTGATCCGTCTCGCAGAAGAACCTGAATGCCTCGTCGTGATCAGGACACTGGCCGATGGAGGAGGACTGGTCTTGTCTCATCCGGAAGGCTCTCGCTCTTTCTCTGAAGGCCTCGTGTTCTTCGAGATGGGCTCTGGCGGCATCAACGATGTTTCTTAAAGTTCGATTGACCCTGATATTGTCCCTGCTGAAGGGCTGCCGGCACTCCGGACAAAAGCTTCCGCTTGTGCTGACGGCCGCATGACTGGTGATGCACACTCTACAGTAAGAGTGTTCACATGGAAGACACACCGGATCCCTAAAGCTGCCCAGACACACCGGACATTGGATCTGCATGGACAGCATGGACGCCATTGTAGAGTTTCTGATGATCTTGATCCAGAGTCACTCGTGATATTCTCCCCTCTTGTTTTCAGTTCTCTCCAGTCTTTGACTTCCTTCTCCTTCTTGTTTTCATTTTTCAGTTCTCTCCAGTCCTTTAACTTCCTTCAACTAAACTGAAAGTATCTGAGTTTGCACTCTGTATAAGATAATCAGACCCTGTAATCAGGAATGACAGGTATTCTCAGAAATGTAAGAAGTTGTTCTCAGAAAGGGAAAACCGGTTTTCCGGCTGTCCTGCTATGTGAGCAATTAGTTCAAGAAAACTGAATTAATGGATTAATAAATGTATTAAAACATGGTTTACTAATGGTTTACACAAACTATTGTATTATTATTATTATTATTATTATACAAAGTTTAGATGTTCTAAACCCATCAAGTAATAGTTTCCACAAGACCTCTGTGTCCCACCATGTGTAGACCAGGGTTAAATCAGAACCTTGGTCTTGAACTTTTCTAACCTAAACCTTGAAATATATTTTGTTGAAATGTTTTCTAACAAGTAAGGGCTTTTAAGCAGACAGGGCACGGCTATGGAGTAAAATGTGTGCCAAAAGTTTTACACAAAAAAAATCTGTAATTAAAATTTTATTATTTAAAAAAAATTGTATGTTGCAAATTCAAAAGTGAAAAAATATATAGCATATATATATATATATATATATATATATATATATATATATATATATATATATATATATATATATATTTAAATATACTTGGTTACTTCATTATCTGTCACGTCCTGGCCTTGTCTCATGTCTCTGTGTGTTTCCCCCCACGTGACCTGTGCTCCTCTGTGTCTCCTGTCTCAGTAGTTTTCCACCACATGTCTCATTTGTAGCTCCACCCCTTCCCCAGGTGTTTCCACTTCTAGTGTGTTTCCTGTTTGGTTATATAGATCCCCTGTGCCACTTGTCCCTCGTCGGTCTTTGCACTAACCCCTGTTGTTTGTCTCTTCGTGTCTCTTTGTATTAAAGCCTTAGCCCTAGCCCTAGTTCCATGTTTATATCTTCTTGTTTATTTCTTGTTTCCTATAGTTCCCTGTTTATTTCCCTTGTTTCTCCCCTTTGCCCTGTTTAGTTATTTATTCTAGTCTAGTTTAGTTCTTCCTTGTCTAGTTTAGCTTCTTGTTGTTTTCCATATATATATATATATATATATATATATATATATATATATATATATATATATATATATATATCCTTGCCCTGTTTAGTTTTGTATTTATTCAGTCCCTCGTTTGTTTATTTGTTTATTTACTCCCTGTTTGTTTATATCATTAGTGCTTCTTGTTTGTTTAGTTTATGTTCTCTAGTTTCTCTCGTTTGTTTTGGTTTACTTTATTATTATATATTTCTTAAATTTCCCCTTTACCTGCACTTGCGCCCGTCTCCTCGTCTCCCTGCCTGGGTCATTCCTGACATTATCCTTTACAGTTATTTAAAAATTATTACTGTTTGATTTAGATATTTGATATGACCTTTTTAATTAGTAAAATTGTTAAAGTATCTGCTGCTGCTGCTGCTGAGCACTGAAACCTGCTTGCTTCCATTGTTGGGAAGAACGCTTGAAGCCGGTGTGGGGGGCGTGGTCAGTCTCAGACGAGGGTTCAGGGAACCAGCGCTCATTCCAAAACAAGCTGACCAATAGGATTCAAGGGGAAGTAAAAAACTGAAGCAGAAACAAACGTGAGATTCCAGAAGCAAAAGTCTTTAACAGAAAAAAAAAAAAAATCCACAGAAAATTCAAAGCAAAAACTAACAAAATCCAAACTGAAATAATTTTCAAATAACTGCAAAGAAAAAAAAAGTAACCAAGTATATTTAATAATATGTTTTTGCTATATATTTTTCTCTTTTGAATTTGCAACATACGATTTGTCTTTTGATCTTTAAAATTTTGACTGCAGATTTTTTTTACGTAAAACTTTTGGCACAAAATTCTGGTGATATCACGGGTCCTACATTTTTTTTATATTGCCCTATATATTGTAGAAAAAAAATATTGCAATGTTCAGTTTTTCCAGTATCGTACCGCCCTAGTACTGACCACTGCATACCAGGAACTCTACACAAAGACCGAGCTGATGTTTTGGAGAGATTCTGACCCAGTTGTGTAGAAGGAACATCGTCATTTTTTGCAAGAAGTGACACCCAGGCAATCAATCCCTTTTCCCAACTAAAAATGCAGCCAATAGGGTCTATTTTTGTTACTTTGAAGGACTCATTTCATGGCATTTTCATTCATTCTGAGGTGGACTCTAGTGTGATTGAATGTTCTCTGAGCCAGTATTTGTGAAAAATGTGGTCCAGTGCTCCTGTTTTAGGCTGTTTTAGTTTGTTTAGTTTAGGAGTAGGCACGGAGAAAGGACATGCTTTCGGCTATTATTCCTAAATATTCATGAAATGCAAACATATCACCTGTCATTGACTAACAGCAGTGTGTTAGCCAATCACGACAAAAAAAAAAACACTTGAAAAAAGACATGAACACATTGAAAAAACTGTGGGTGTGTGAAGGCACAGATCCTCTAAACAAAACTAAACTAAGCTGCATTAGATGTGGTTATAGTATTATGTAAATCTGATTCTTTTTTTTATATAATTTTGTTTCAAATTTTTCCCATTTTCTCCCCACTTTACACGGCCAATTACCCAACACACTCACTAGGACTCCCCTCATCACTAGTGATGCCCCAACACACCAGGAGGGTGAAGACTAGCACATGCTTCCTCCGATACATGTGAAGTCAGCCACCGCTTCCTTTCGAGCTGCTGCTGATGCAGCATTGCAGAGCAGCATCACAGAGCGCCCGGAGGAAAGCACAGCGACTCGGTTCTGATACATCAGCTCACAGATGCCCTGTGCTGCGGACATCACTCTAGGAATGATGTGGGGAGAGAGCGCCATCTACCCACCCGGAGGGAGCAGGGCCAACTGTGCTCCCTCTGAGCGCCGGCAGCTTGATGGCAAAGCTGCATTAACGGGGGTTCGAACCTGCGACCTCCCGCTCATAAATCTGATTCTTTTTTACTAGTCAGGATGATCATTCTAAATATGTACAAACACAAGATATCTATAAACACCTATTTTGTCAACATTTATTGAGGTACCTGTAAGCTACTAGTTTTAACATTTACCATTGCCAAAGACAGAAATTGTATCCTAAAGATTGGTCCTATTTTTCTTAGACTTTAGACCTATAGGAATATCTGTTACACTGGAAATCAGAACAGTGACGTTCCTGCAGCAGTAAGATCCACACCCACACCCAGAGGCATAAAGTTCTGCTAAAAGTGACTTCTATATTATCTTTCTCTTCAGCACACAATAACTCAGACTGTACAGAATTCAACTTAAAATTTTGCATATAAATACAATAGGTGTTCTCTGTAAAAATGTAGCCAATATGGTCTCTTTTTGTTACTTTGAAGGACTCTTTATGTGTTTTTTTTTTCATTCATTCATTTTGAGGTGGTCTCTAGTGTGGATGAAAGTCCTGTGAGACAGTTTTGGTGAAAAAGTGCTCCAGTGCTCCTGTTTCAGGCTGTTTTAGTTGGGTGGAGGAGTAGGCACAGAGGAAGTCAGTCCGGGGGCTTTTCCTGATTCAGTCATTTTTCTGCCTATTTTCTTATATTGGCTAATTCAGGTAGAAGAACATTTTCACTGTATTGTTTCATTAATAGCTGAAATGTTTTTATTTAAAGTTGTGAAACATATTAGTCCTTCTTAAATTTTGCACTGAATGGGTGCCATTTGCTTCCAAATTATTTTTTTTTTTTACTCTTTTTTCAACTTTGAAAAAAATCTAATACCACATATATTTAACTATGCAAAACATGTACTGGTCAAAATCAGGCAACTTTTCTTAATTTTTACATGACATTAAGGCAAGTCCACTAATTCCCTTGATTTTTTCCTAAGACCATTCAAGAAACGGTCAAACAATAGATATTTATGACAAATAAACACTCCTGTTAATGGCACTCATTCCTGTTACTGGCACTTATTCCTGGTACTGGCACTCATTCCTGTTCTTGAAAGTAGCAGGAATGAGTTTTTAGCATTAAATTAGCAAAAAACATGAAAATAGCTGAATAGCAGCTGTGCTTTTCCATGTACCGAACCATATACAGAAAAACAAATAAGGGAATTTAATGTTGTCTTCCTGTGATCTTCAAAAGAACCAGCTGATGTCACTTCCTGTTGTAGATGTGACTTGTAGTAGAATGTTCCAGATGTTTCAGATGGGGTAATGTGTTACAGTTACAGGAATAAGTGAAAACCCAGGGACACTACTAAAATGTGTATTTTATCCTAAATATTATGGATTCATCATGAAATTTTTTTTTAAAGCATAGATGGGATTTGGAGTCACACAAAAATGCAAAAGAATATATATATATATATATATATATATATATATATATATATATATATATATATATATATATATATATATATATATATATATATTTGTAATTTTTACAGGGACTGAAATGGCACAGATTCAGCAGAAAATGCCATAAACATTTCCTCTGCAGCGCCCTTACCGGTTCATCTGTGCTGTAGGAGAGAATTATGTGTCTGTGTACTTTGGTGCCTCAAAACTTCACAATAAGCAAACACATTATAACCCCGATTTATGCAAATATGTTACTTAGCAACCACCTAGCAATCACTTAACACCAGAGCAACACCTTAGCAACCACATTAGCAACCATTTAGCAACTGCTTAGCAACATCATAGCAAGCACCACAGACTTCATTGCAACACCTTAGCAACCACCTATTAACTCCTTAGCAACCACCTAGCAACTGCTTAGAAATACCATAGCAACCACCATGGATACCATAGCAATGGCTTAGCAACCACCTAGCAACTGCTTAGCAACACCCTAGCAACCACCACTGATACCATAGCAACGCCTTAGCAACCACCTAGCAACACCTTAGCAACCACCTAGCAACTGTTTGGCAACACCAGAGCAACCACCACAGATACCATAGCAATGCCTAAGCAACCACCTAGCAACTGCTTAGCAACACCATAGCAACCACCACTGATACCAAAGCAACACCTTAGCAACCACCTAGCAAGTGCTTAGCAACACCATAGCAACCACCACGGATACCATAGCAACACCTTAGCAACCACCAAGCAACTTCTTAGCAACCACCTAGCAACTGCTTAGAAATACCATAGCAACCACCGTGGATACCTTAGCAACCACCTAGCAACTGCTTAGCAACACCATAGCAACCACCACTGATACCATAGCAACACCTTAGAAACCACCTAGCAACTGCTTAGCAACATTATAGCAACCACCACGGATACCATAGCAACGCCTTAGTAACCACCTAGCAACTGTTTAGAAATACCATAGCAACCACCATGGATACCATAGCAACGCCTTAGCAACCACCTAGCAACTGCTTAGCAACATTATAGCATGGATACCACGGATACTATAGCAACGCCTTAGCAACCACCTAGCAACACCCTAGTAACCACCTAGTAACTGCTTAGAAATAGCATAGCAACCACTATGGATACCTTAGCAACCACCTAGCAACTGCTTAGCAACACCATAGCAACCACCACTGATACCATAGCAATACCTTAGCAACCACCTAGCAACTGCTTAGCAACACCATAGCAACCACCACGGATACCATAGCAACGCCTTAGCAACCACCTAGCAACTTCTTAGCAACCACCTAGCAACTGCTTAGAAATACCATAGCAACCACCATGGATACCTTAGCAACCACCTAGCAACTGCTTAGCAACACCATAGCAACCACCACTGATACCATAGCAACACCTTAGAAACCACCTAGCAACTGCTTAACAACATTATAGCAACCACCACGGATACCATAGCAACGCCTTAGTAACCACCTAGCAACTGTTTAGAAATACCATAGCAACCACCATGGATACCAGAGCAATGTCTTAGCAACCACCTAGCAACTGCTTAGCAACACCATAGCAACCACCACTGATACCATAGCAACACCTTAGCAACCACCTAGCAACTGCTTAGCAACATTATAGCATGGATACCACGGATACTATAGCAACGCCTTAGCAACCACCTAGCAACACCCTAGTAACCACCTAGTAACTGCTTAGAAATAGCATAGCAACCACTATGGATACCTTAGCAACCACCTAGCAACTGCTTAGCAACACCATAGCAACCACCACTGATACCATAGCAATACCTTAGCAACCACCTAGCAACTGCTTAGCAACACCATAGCAACCACCACTGATACCATAGCAACACCTTAGCAACCACCTAGCAACACCATAGCAACACCATAGCAACCACTACTGATACCATAACAACGCTTTAGCAACCACCTAGCAACACCCTAGCAACCGCCTAGCAACTGCTTGGCAACACCATAGCAACCACCACAGATACCATAGCAATACTTTAGCAACCACCTAGCAACACCTTAGCAACACCATAGCAACCACCACTGATACCATAACAACGCCTTAGAAACCACCTAGCAACACCCTAGCAACACCATAGCAACCACCACAGATACCATAGCAATGCCTTAGCAACCACCAAGCAACACCTTAGCAACATCATAGCAAACAGGAAATGCACAGGAAATGCACTTTTCTAGTTTAAAACAGATATGCTATTTGTAAGTTCTCTACTGATGGGATGTGCAGCTAATGCTAATGACATACCCATACAACAATCCGGTTTACCTAAACCCTATCGGGACGGTATTCATTTCTCAAGGGGACGTCTGTAAAAAATATTTCACACTTTTCCTCAGTGATAAAACTCTTGCTTCCAGACTGCAAATAATTTTTTGTTGTTGCACTTAAACAGTATTTATTGCCACAACATATATTTTATACCACTACAATGTTCAATGTAAAGCATACTGCTTAAAAATACATGTTATGTAAATAGATAGCCTATTTAATGTGTATTTTATTTAAAGTATACGAAATAAAAAAAAATACTTTTAGCATTCTTTACCTAATTTGAACATACTTTTAATGCTCCTAAGTTTTGCTTCTTTCACAAGAGTGTGACGCTTAATCAGTCTATAGAAGTTAATACATTTATAGCAAAATAAGGCAATTACACACTTTTAAGAATATATTCAGCCACTGGATTTAAATCAGGCTCTCATTGCTGAGTAAAAACAATGGGTAGCATATAGCTAAGCAAAACATGATAGGGGTTTTGTCCATATATTATAAGATAAGTCAATAATATAATTATCATGACATGTTCATCAGTATAAAACATGATATTAAATTAGTTGTCAGTTGTTTTTGCAGTTAGATCCTACCTTGTATGTCACTGAAGAGGAAAGTAAACAAGGAAGCTGATAATGTCCCCGACTTGGTTTAATATGTTTCGTTGCACATAGACTCATCCTTTTTATATCTCCACACTTCCACAGCCCCATCACTCATAAGGAAAATGCACCATGCAGAACTCTGTTTGGTGTTCTGTTTTGTCCTGATATGGTCATAAGGAAGCACAATAGACAAAGCCAGTGGAATAAATAGACTATCATATATCTTCACATGCACTCAAATGAAAAAAAAAAAAAAAAACCCACATCCTTGGGATACTTAGCCTGGTTCAATGTGGTACAATGTGGCATACAAAAGCCTGCCTTTGCCAACAAGCCAAAAGCCTGACCATTAAATGCAATATTCACCAGACATAAGGATTTGTTTCTCATCAGGGAGAAAAAGCCTTATTTTAAAGCAGCAGTACCTAATAATTTATCTTTTAAAGTGAAAGTAGTAGTATTCCTGATTTGAGAGGGAACAAATATTCTAATATTCTAATTGTAATTATGTTTATCACTGTCCTGGAACGACATGATAGATAGATAGATAGATAGATAGATAGATAGATAGATAGATAGATAGATAGATAGATAGATAGATAGATAGATAGATAGATAGATAGATAGATAGATAGATAGATAGATAGATAGATAGATAGATAGATAGATAGATAGATAGATAGATCGCATCACTCTCCCATACAGCTGTATTGTTGACCGATGCACAGTGACACCATCTGCAGCAAGATGATGCTGCAGCTCTTTGGAGGTGGTATGTGGATTGTCCTTGACTGTTCTCACCATTCTTCTTCTCTGCCTTTCTGATATTTTTCTTGTTCTGCCACTTCTGGGCTTAACAAGAACTGTCCCTGTGCTCTTCCATTTCCTTACTATGTTCCTCACAGTGGAAACTGACAGGTTAAATCTCTGAGACAACTTTTTGCATCCTTCCCCTGAACAACTATGTTGAACAATCTTTGTTTTTAGATCATTTAAGAGTTGTTTTGATGAGCCCATGATGCCACTCTTCAGAGGAGATTCAAATAGGAGAACAACTTGCAATTGGCCACCTTAAATACCTTTTCTCATGATTGGATACACCTGGCTATGAAGTTCAAAGCTCAGTGAGGTTACCAAACCAATTTTGTGCTTCAGTAAGTCAGTAAAAAGTAGTTAGGAGTATTCAAATCAATAAAATGATAAGGGTGCTCATACTTTTGCACCAGTCAAATTTTGGTTTAATGCATATTGCACATTTTCTGTTAGTACAATAAACCTCATTTCAATCCTGAAATATTACTGTGTCCATCAGTTATTAGATATATCAAACTGAAATGGCTGAAATGGCGAACACCCAAATATTTAGAACTAAAAATGATTAAGATTAATAGGGGTGCTCAAACTTTTTCATATGACTGTAGATAGATAGATAGATAGATAGATAGATAGATAGATAGATAGATAGATAGATAGATAGATAGATAGATAGATAGATAGATAGATAGATAGATAGATAGATAGATAGATACTTTTCTGAGAAACTGATAATCATCAACAATAAAATAAATAAACCATTAAAACAGATCACTCTGTTAGTAATACATCTATATATATATATATATATATATATATATATATATATATATATATATATATGAGTTTCACATTCTGAACTGAATCACTGAAATAAAGCAACTTTTTGAATGATACTCTATTTTTGTAGATTCACTAGTATAATACTGTATTATACTGTAATACTATAATACTATAATACTATAATACTGTACTATGCTGCACCAGTGTTCTTTTAAGAGCAAAGGCGAAGTAGCTCCCTTGAAGAAGCTGCAGCTTGGTACATTGTGGCAGGACAGCAATGAGCTCCAACAGGAGATGATGTTATGTATGTCCATTGTCCAACTGACCTCCATTGATGCTGTGAGAACCAAAATGCTGCAAAAGATGGTGGGTGTTAACAGAGCCCTGGATGCAAGTTTTAAAGTAGACAGAGTAAACTACAGGGTTTCCTGCTAAAAAAGGACAGATCAGCCAAAATCTGAAAGGCCAAACCCTTACGATCAGGGCACGGGTTGGGAGAAGACAATGGAAGAGGGGGTGTTGGAGCCGGTCTGGTCAGTTTGCCCCATCTTCCCTCCTTCTCTTGACATTTTTGCAAGAGCAGAAGAGACAGGATTGATTGGAGAGGGGACAGATGATCAGGAGGAAGGGACAGAGATTTAAAAGATAGACTTTGATGATCTCTTCAGTGGTGATAATGAGGATTAAAATGATTAGTACCACACTATACTAATACTTTATTTTAGTACATTGTTGGATTTTTATCATCAATTAGTTCTGCAGCTTATTACATTTTTCATCCTGTTACCTGTCAGGATCTAAAAGTAGACTTTTCATAATGTGAACATAATGTATAATGTAAAAAACATACAGGCGACCATAACATTTTCTGCTATTTTTTATCTTTTTGTCCCAGAATTGAGTCAAAATGTGTGAAAAACTACAAAATAACCATTCTATGGAATTCACTGGTCCAAAATTGTATGGAAAAGTGTGCTCATTTGACTGTATAGGTTTTTAACTGAAGGAGCTATGCCAATTTCTACATATTTTTTTAGGTTCGTATTTGGGATAGGTGTAGTAAAGGGTTAAAAATAAGCCCCACAGGACATTTTTTGTCCTGTTACCTGTCAGAATCTTAAAGTAGACACTTTAAGGATTAAGAAAAATCTCAAGATGTTTTTATCCAGTGCACAGAATTTTAGTATAATGTGAAAACATACAGGCGACCTTAACATTTTCTGCTATTTTTTAAAATCTCTTTGTCCCAGAATTAAGTCAAAATGTGTCAAAAACTTAAAAATGACCATTTTATTGAATTCCATGGCCCAGAATTGTATGGAAAAGTGTGCTCATTTGTCTGTATATGTTTTTAACTGAAGTAGCTATGCCAATTTCTTGATTATTTTTCAGGTTCAGCATTGGGATAGATGTAGTCAAAAGTTAAAAATAAGCCCCACAGGACATTTTTTGTCCTGTTACTTGTCATAATCTTAAAGTAGACACTTCAACGTTTAAGAAAAACCCCAAGATGTTTTTATTTAATACACAGGATTTTAGTGTAATGTGAAAACATACAGGCAAATTTACATTTTTTGCTATTTTTTATATTTTTGTCCCAAAATCAAGTCAAAATGTGTAAAAAACTTAAAAATAACCATTCCGTTAAATTCCTTGGCCCAGAATTGTATGGGAAAGTGTGCTCATTTGTCTGTATAGGTTGTTAACTCAAGGAGCTATGCCATTTTCTTCATATTTTTTTCCGGTTCAGAATTAGCATAAATGCATTAAAGGGTTAAAAATAAATGTCATGGGACATTATTTCATCCTGTTACCTGTCAGAACCTTAAAATAGACACTTCAAAGATTAAGAAAAAACAGGTGGCGAAAAAAAATCCACTATGTGCTCGTGGACCCCTGTTTCCATCTAGACTACAGTAAGTTGCTGTGAAAAGCTCTTCCTGTCACAAGCGGCTATCTGACACTTCCAGCTTCCGGCTGTCACTCATGAGCATCAGGTCCCAGCAGCATCATTTCCTGACAGCACAGTAACAGCTCAGCTCAGCCGCTGGGTGAAATTGAGTGTGTAGACTGGCACTGTAGTAAATTCAGTAGTAGTAGTAAATATATAGCAGGTGATCACAGAGTTCTCTTCAGGCATTTCCTGTAGACAGAAACAGCACCTGGCTGTACATCATGAAACAACAGTCTTCCTTTACTATAATTTTGTTCTTCACCATGGCTAACAACACTGTTCCATGCTGCAGAGCCACAGTCCATGGAATGACTGTCGCATTTTCTCTTTTTCCCCTCTTTTTATTTATGGACATATACAGATTAACAAATTTGTAGCAGTATAGAGAGAAAGAAATATTTACAAAACAGACCAGCAACATATAATAAGACAAGACAACAGACAGGGGGTGTTATTGTAATATTAAGTATTGAGCACAGGGATTGGAGGTACAGGGGTTGGACAATGAAACTGAAACACCTGTCATCATTTTAGTGTGGGAGGTTTCATGGCTAAATTGGAGCAGCCTGGTGGCCAATCTTCATTAATTGCACATTAAGAGCACCAGTAAGAGCAGAGTGTGAAAGTTCAATAAGCAGGGTAAGAGCACAGTTCTGCTCTAAATACTGCAATGCACACAACATTATAGGTGACACACCAGAATTCAAAAGAGGACAAATTGTTGGTGCACGTCTTGCTGGAGCATCTGTGACCAAGACAGCAAGTCTTTGTGATGTATCAAGAGCCACGGTATCCAGGTTAATTTCAGCATACCACCAAGAAGGACCAACCACATCCAACAGGATTAACTGTGGACGCTGTAAGAGGAAGCTGTCTGAAAGGGATGTTCGGGTGCTAACCCAGATTGTATTAAAAAAAAACATAAAACCACGGCTGCCCAAATCACGGCAGAATTCAATGTGCACCTCGATTCTCCTGTTACCACCAGAACTGTCCGTCACCACAATCAATTACTGTGGTCTAAAACCAGGTGTTTCAGTTTCATTGTCCAGCCCCTGTATGTTGAAATTTGAGATTTTTTTTAACAAACAGGAGGAATTAGCTCTGAATAAGTTCAAAAAAAGGGGCCCGGATGTTGTAGTGATTGATATTATCTTTTATGGTAAATGTAAGTCTTTCCAAATTTGAGTGTTCAGTTCGCTGATTGTGACTAAATACAAAAATGAGCAGATTGTAACAGTGCCTTTTTGATAAATTTGTTCGGTCTTTCCAGTTGAGTAGAGTAATTTTTTTAGCCACTGTTATAGAAATAGAAAAGATGAATGCAGATATTTCAAAGTTGATATACATAAAAAAAGTCACTAAGCAGGGCTACAAAGGAGAGAGTGGGATGCTAAGGCTGAGGATCTTGGATAGCTCTCCCATGACCTCCGACCAAAACTGTCTGACAGGGGGGGCAGTTGTTCCAGAATGCATGATGGTGGTCTTTATTGTGCTTGGACAGTGTGTACAGGTGTCGGTGTCGGTGAGGCTCATCAGGTGCATTTTATGAGTAGTGAATTGTATTCTATATAATATTTTGTATTTAATTAACTGTATATTAGAATTGGGTGACACTGTGAATGTGTTGTTACAGATTGTGTGTCAGTTATTTTTCGTTTGGGTGCTAAGGTCTGTAGTGAAGTAGGGTTGTCATGGTGTGAGAAAAGTTTATAGATTTGGGAGAGTAGTGTCTTGGTTTTGAGTGAGTGTATTTTCAGTAGTAGAGGATGGGTAAAGGGTTGGTTCTTGGACGTTTTTGATACCAATGACTTTTTTAATAATCTTGTTTGGTGGTAAGTTGTATGTCTGTTTCAGAAGGTCGAAGGTCATGAGGGAGCCATAACTGAAGAGGTCTCCCAGGCTCTTTATTCCTCTTATTTTCCATGTTGTGAAGATGATTGGTGTATTGTTATTTTTGAACATAGGGTTGTGTCTTATAGGGGTGGATTTACATGGGGTGAGTTGTAAGTTGAGGATCTAATTTGCTTTCCACCAGTAGTGTCTATTGTCTAATATTCGAAGCATTCATGGGTTCTAATTGATTTATCCATACAAAAAATATACATCTTGGGTGGTTAGGTTTTTGCAAACGTTTGGATTGTTGGTCCAATTAATATATAGTCATTGATTAGCAAGAAAAATTGGGGCATGCAGTCCACCATACTGTTTTGTTTTTTGAAGAGTGGTTAATTTGATCCGGGTTTTTTTTTTACCTTTCCAGTAGAATGAATTTACTACTTAGTTCAGAGAGGAAAACCAGCCCAGAGGTGGGTTAAAGGTAGTCATGGCGAAGAGATAGTTAACTTTGGGGAGAATGTTTATTTTAACAGATGCAATATGACCAATACTTTGAAGATCCTCTTTGATGTTTTGTAGTAGTGGTGTAAAATTCAGTTCAAATAAGTCCTTTAATTTGGTTGATATATGGATTCCAAGGTATTTGATGGATTCAGTAAGAGGCTGAATCTCATATTTGGACCAATTTATGGAGTAGCCAGAAACCTTAACAAAACTACTGATGAGACTATAGACTGACAAAAGGAAGGTGAATGGGACTGTTAGATATAGTAAAAAAAAAAAAAAAACAGGAGGACCAGTGAGTTTTTGGCTTTCTCAGTCACGTGACATCGGGTTCAGTAGCTCCTCCATTTCCACTTTCTGTTTTGTTTACGTGGATCTTTGTGGAAATGCACTCCCAAAGTGTAATTACAGTGCATGGCAGTGGACAAATAGCTATTTTATTAAACGTGAGGAGATGAAACTCAGAGGTATGCGTCCGTCCGGACAGGACTAAAATTACTGGAAGACCACGGAGTTCTGAGAAAAACAGTAGGTAATTCAGCCTTTAATTTTCTCAGAGGTTGTCTAAGAAAAACACATACATGGTTGTTCCAGACGGGAATAAAATCACAGAAGACCTCACATAAAATAGAAAATTACCCCAGGACACCCTGAGAAACTAATTTGTCTGGATGCTGTTTTTAATGTGTAATTGCTCTGCTGGTGAAATAGGCACCAACGTAGTTAGGGTACATTTTTCTGTTGATTTCTGTTGCTTGTCCGTTAACTCAGATTGTATAATACACCAAAGAAAAACAGAATTATGACAAAAAAACTCATGAAAACATTAAAAGCATTAAATCTTCTAAACTAAACTAAGCTAAGCTGGTTATGGTATTATGTAAATCAGATTATTTTTGACTAGTCAAGATGATTATTCAAAATATGTACAAACACAAGATATCTATAAACACCTATTTTATTGACATTAGTTGAGGTACCTTTAAGCTCCTAATTTTAGCTATCGTTTTACCGTTGACCATTGTCAGAAATTATATCCCAGAGATTAGTTCTATTATTCTTAGACCCTAGACCTATAGGAATATCTGTTACACTATCAGAACAGTGACGTTCCTGCAGCAGTAAGATCCTCACCCACACCCAGAGGCATGAAGTTCTGCTAAAAGTGACTTCTATATTATCTGATAAGAACTAGTAAGAAGCTTTCTCTTTCTCTTCAGCACACAATAACTCAGACTGTACAGAGCCACCTGTCAATACTACTAAAAATGCTCATGGAAAACTGGAAAAAACATAAATTTCTCTCTTTTTATGTTTTTTAATACAATACACGTGATCTGTGAACTTTGTTGATGTCTAATCTCAAAACACTCCTCTTTCCTTTGTGTATACTAAATAATTCATGGTGAACACTGAATTCTTCACAGTAAAAACTGGTTAATTTATAGTACATACTGAATAATTCATGACTAAAAAGACTATTCAGCAAATTTGTGGAGAGGGTGGAGATTATCTGGAGTTAGAGTAACGTGTGAAACTGATTTTTGAGTTTAATCTCTGAATTAAACTACAGATTGAGTTCAGGACTACTTTTTAGACCAGGCGTGTCCAAACTTTTTTTGTTGGGGGCCAGAAGGAGAAATATATTTGAAGTCACGAGCCACAGACTAAATAATGACAAATAATGAAATATACTTTTAGACTCTTTGCTCCGTTTTTTTGCACTAGAAATGCGCACCCTCTCCGCTTTTAGACTCTTTGGCTCGTTTCTGACACCTAGCGTTCAAACTTTGAATCTCACATTATAAAAACCTGCTTAACAGCGGGCCAACTTTCATTCTATTTCTAATATACCTCGCGGGCTGCTCCATAAAAGAAAACGGGCCGCAAATGGCCTGCGGGCCGTAGTTTGGACACCCCTGTTTTAGACTTTATTCAGAAAGTGTTGAGGAGCATGACTCAGCTCTCCTGTGGTTAAATCAGCTTCACTGCTTTGCTGAAGTTCAAAATAACAATTTTCTCTCACTATACAAAAGATTGGGTGATGTAGTAAATTAAGAAATTAAACTTTACCCTTACTCCTGAAAAGAGATAAAACATTAACTCTCTACACTAGAGTCTATTCTGTCGTCACACAAATACACTCAGATGATTAAACTTACAGTATCAGTTGTGTACCGAATAATATAGAGTAGATACCGTAATGATAATAAAATACATAACAATAAATGTAAAAATATTCTAAATATTTACTTTTGAACATAATAAATACATACTGTACAATGTAGATGAATAAATAAGAAATACAAATCCGTGAATAATTAATTGTAGGTACTGGAAATTATATTTGCAGCTGAATATGCTGAATACTTTATACTGGATTCCAAATAAATTATAGTAGATCAAAAAAATTGATGGTACATATGTTTATGTGTAATTAAAATATATTAAATATTACATTGAAATCCAATACATTTTCAAAAGTCTTGGTAAAATCATGCAAATAAAAAAAAAAATAAAGTAAATAAAGTTCTCTAAAATAAATAATAAACTAGTAAAACAGCACATGCCATTATGAATCTGTATTTATTAGTGCCAAAATACACCTCATTTTACAAAAGACAGAAAAATGTAAAATATACACACAGCAATTTTTTTTTATTACATTTGTATTAAATTAATACCCAGACTGATGTTATAGTAAATACTTAGACTGCCTGATATTTTAGAAAGTATTAAATATTGAGGCAAATGACTTGTATATTTAGTACATGTAGCTATAGTGCATTTTTTGTCATATATATGAACTAGTTTGAAATATATTGGGATGTAAAGTTATACTACATATAAAACAACATAACCTGCTTACATAATAACGGTGGTTCCATATATATTTGTGTACAGGCTAGTGTAAACATGCTACTGCCACTAAAACAATGATGCTTTCGGATGAGCCGGGCCTGACTGAGCGCTGACTGAGGTAACAGAAACACTGGAGGCAGAAATAAACACAGCGTTTATTGAGAGACTTAATAACATAAATATTAAAACATTCAATTAAAAAGGGTCTCAGTCCGGTCCTTTAGAATGAGCTGGAAGCGTAGTTTGTGTGCTGAGAGATGAGATTTATAGAATTTAATAAAGTTCTCCTGGGGTTCCAATCGTTTCTAAGCAGCATCTCTAAATAGGTTATCAAGCGCTTGAGCTAATTAGGCAAATCTCCAAAATAATCTCCATAAACGACAACTTTTATAAAGAGGAACATTCACACAGATATAAAAAGCAGCATAGAGACCATAAAAACAGCAGCTTATTGCTTTGATATACTAGGCACATCTCACATGATATAAATTCATTGGCACAAATGTGCAGTGAACTGGCAAGACAACTTAGAAATGATGCATTATAATATCATATAAGACGAAATTAAAAATAACAACCCATTATGTACATTCTATAAATATGAAAAAAGTATGTCTACTATGTTTATCACGTCCTTGATCGAAGTTAGACTCACTAAACAACAGCTCATATATTGTAATGTACTCCATGCTGAATTATTATTAATACAATCTGAATATGGAAAAAAGAAGTGCATATTAGAGTCGGATAGAAATGGAATGAAAGTCTGACACTCGTTTTCTCTTCTCTTTGATCTTCTGTCCGTCCACTCCTCTTAAAGAAGTACAGATGGGTCAGCTTCAGACAATGTGTTCACTCCGGATATCTGTTTCCCCAGCAAGCATTCCATCCAGCAGGGGGCTCTGCACCAGAACACACACGAGTATATTAATATTAATTAATATTAAAATTAATATGCAAAATGAAATTTCAATTACATTAATATCCAGAACAGACTTCTAATACACTGTAAAAAAAAAACAAATCTCACAGAAATCATATAGTAGATCCTGATGGAAATTGATGGTATATTTAAATACAAAATATACAAAAAATATTAAATACTCAGACCTCCCTCTCTCCCCTTGCACTATTTCTCCTTGGGGATGACTCCACTCTTAATTTGCATATCTCTCAAAGGAAAATAATAATGGCAGCTGTTACAGCAGCCATAAAATCCATATTAAAATTCCGTTAGGAGAAAATTCTTTTAAAACATACTTTCTTATATGTTTTTCTTGACGTTCTTATGCTGGATATGATATGATCCGATACTGGTCAGAAGCTTTTGCTTTCATAAAAGATAAGTCATCCTGAAATAAACTAATGAATGAGTATTTGTTACAAAGTACCGTATAGGGGTGCTTTGAGTGCTTGTATGTAAATTTTTATGTAGGCGGATATATGTGAATAAGTCTGCTATATATTTTCTATGGGGTGTGTTCAAAGTGTGGTGGGTTAATCATGGTCTTTTATTTTGTGTCTATATGTTCCTGTTCTTTGGAAAAAAGGAGAAAACTATAAAAATATATTCATAAAAAAATTATATATAAAATATATAAAATATATAAAATATCCACATTTTCCTAAGTCTAAAATCTGGTAAAATCCAATGTAAATTTTAAATACATAAAGGTCTATAAAGTAACTAATTAACTAATAAACCAGTAAAACCTGCTATTATGACATAATGAATCTGTATTTATATATACCTATTTTTACAAAAGACAGAAAAATGTAAAATATACACACACCAATTCCCATTACATTTTATGCTATTAAATTAATAGCCAGAATTATGTTATAGTAAATACCTAGATTGCCTGATACTTAAGAAAAAAGTTATTAATATTAAATTATTTAAATAAATTAAGGAAACAACAATATCCATCATGAACTTCTAATTACTGTAATATCCAGAATGAAGCTTAAGAGAAAATATGTAATAATATATATGTAAAAATGCCTGTATCTAGAGAAGAATGTTTATTTTTATAAACATTTATTCTCATATCTAAACATTAAAAAATGATAATAATTACACTGGAAATGAGTTGAAGTGATCTGTGTTTGATTGATTTATTGATTGTATATAACTAAGACATTTTATCTTGATATGTGTGTTTTAACTGACCTGTGCAATGCCCGTGGTTGGGTTAGGTCTTTGGTCTGGGCGGGCGAGGTCTGCCTCCTCTGACAGCCCATCATGCCTGTGGGACTGTTACCACGGTCACCGCCAGGACCAGCCCTGGGCTGTGGGTGTGTGGGTGGGGCTTCGTATCCCTTACTGGGTGTGGCTGGTGTGGACGGAGACTTCCTGGTGAACCTGGTTGTATAAGACCCTCAGCTGGCTCACGTCCCGGCCCACCGAGGAGTCACAGCCGTAGTATTTCTGACCAACACAGGAGAGGAGAGGAACCAATCAGAACTTACCATAACCCATCAACCCATTTCAGATATATATCACCCCAATACTGCACTGGAACTAAAAGAGGAAACCCCAACAGTAAAGTACAGCACCCTATCTTACAGTTTCATAATTACAGTAAATACCTGCAAATAGCAATGCATGCTGGGAGATCAGCTGCTTGAATCTTGTGTTATTTTGCTTAAATTAAATCATCACTTCTTTATAAAGAGGTAGTAAAGTTTCTAAAGTTATTTTCTATTGGCTCCAAGCATTATTTATTTGCATATTGGGTGTGTCTTCCCAACCCTCGCTATAAATTAGAGCTTAGATTCTCTACCCGAACTCGGGTCAGGCTCAAGAAAAGAATCTGTGACGTAGGCGTCTTTTTTAAATACTATTTTTATTTTATATAAAGCTATATAGTGATAATCACAATATAGCAAAGCAGCAAATCAAACCGTTCCTCCATTTGCAGCGCTGTGTGTAGCTGTTCTTACAAAAACATTTTTATTAAATAATAGGTCAGTGTTGCAATGTTAATTAACATCATTTTGAACAGATTTTGTTAATTTAAACAGCCTGAAAATGTTTTTAAAAAGCTCAGTTTTAATGCTCTACTTACTAAAAATATGTCAGATTTAAATCAGGCTCAGGCTCACAATGACGGTTTATTGGGCGGATCGAATCGCGCTCAAGCAGAACATACACGAGGCTTGGGCCGGGTTGGGTTGGATTTTTTGGGCCCGATCTAAGCTCGACCATCACTGTGTAATCTTGCCCAGCAGGGCTACCTACCCTTGATATAGTTTGTTTAATGCTTACAAGCCCCTATAGGAAAGATAACATGCTGGAATTAAATACACAGTAAATTACAGTTTATGAACTGTAAAATAACAGTAAAAAGCTGATGATGCCAGTTAATTACTGTAATTTTACAGGGCAATTTTTTCACAGTGTGAAACTGTCAGTTTAATTCAGTTTTAATAAAAGTTATTGGGAGGTGTAGCCAGATTTTCACCATCAGCTGAGAGGAACCTCGCTAAAGTGGTCAGGAAAATGATCATAGACAACAGAGAGAGAGCTCACTGGGGGTTCTGTATTCTGTATTTTATGTTTTGCCTGATTCTTTGTCCTGTGATCATGTTTCTGTGAAGCTGCTTTGTGACAATATCAGTTGTAAAAAGCGCTATACAAATAAATTTGATTTGATTTGACTCTTCACACTGTAGACAATGATCATGTGACATAAAGAGGCTGGAGGTAGAGTGAGGCAAAGCAAAGCCAAGGGAGGTACAGTGGACTATTCTCAGTCTAAGAGTGACAATTAGGTGTTTAATAACTCCAGCAGCACTGCTGTGTCTTATCCACATAATGTCTGAAATAATCCTTAATTCACACTAGTTTACATTATTGTTTAAATTGACATTATTAAACATTACCCAATGTTAATAAATCAGAATGATGTAAGTATTAATGAATTGAGACATCAGTTATGTTAAATTTTAAAGGATTAATATTAGTGACTAGTGTTAATAATTATTTGAGACATTTTGTTGTGACTACTGTTAATTAATGTAACTTTAGTGTAAAGTGTTTCCAGAGACTTTTAGTTTTAGTTAACTTTATGCAGAACTATTCAGTAGTATTGCTAGTCTGCCAGACGAACCAATGGCACACTTCCTATGCTGCAGACTCAAACGAAGAGCATTTATATTCACGAACGCAGAACACACACACACACACACACACACACACACTGACCTCAGCGCACTGGAACACTCTGAGCATGTCTGTGTGAAACGCCTCCAGACTATCATAGTGCCCTGAGTGGAGCTGCTTCTTGACCACTGTCAGATCCAGGAGTGCTGAGTCTGACCTTAAATTACACACAACACACACACCCAATCACATAATCAGAAAAAAATACACATCATACTACTATATTTCCATTGTACATATTATTTTATTATATACACTACCTGTCAGTAGTTTTAGAACACCCTATTTTTCAGTAGTGCAGTAGCAGTATTACCTGTCAGACTTCTAATTCTTCTCTTCACGGCTAAACTTAGTTGAGACTTAGTCCAGTGTAAAAGGCTAAGCACATACAGCCAGTGTTGGGCACGTTACTTTGAAAAAGTAATTAGTTATAGTTACTAGTTACTTCTCCAAAAAAGGGACTGAGTTACTAACTGACTTACTCCACTATAAAAGTAACTAGTTACCAGTAAAAGTAACTATTGCCTTACTATTGCGTTACCCCCCCCCCCCCCCCCCCCGTGACATTTATATTCATACAAATCAAGCAACAGGTGTAGTCAATCGTAAGTTTAAGTTTTTTTATCAACCTCACTGTGATCTATAGTTCTATAAATCCGTTTTCAGCTTCTCCTCCGTCCGCTCCGTGTGTGTGAGGCTCGTATCACACACAGCTGAACTGTTTTGTCAGAGGGCGGGGCTGCGCTCACGCAGCGGCTCTCTCTATGTAAATGAATAGGATGCGCTGGGCTGGTGGACGGGTAGAGGATGCGTCTTTCTTGCGTGCACGCCGCACTAACACTAAAATTAAATTTCAAGTCGCGGCCACAAAATATCGCTCTGCAGGCCGCGAGTTTGAGATTCCTGATTACAGCGCTCACTACAGAATACTGTTTCCCTCTGAGGATGTGCCTGCAGACCCCTAGAGAAACCCTGGTCTCATCCTCCCCTCCCTTGTGACTCGCACACACACTTACGTCTTTGTATGTATGCGCAAAGTTAAAAAAAAGTTCATTGAGCGACTAAAGAAACGTGCAGTAATGGGGTGTGGGAAATGGTAACGGCGTTATAGTGACAGTCAGAGTAATTAGTTACTGAAAAAAGTATCAGCGTTAGTAGCGCCGTTTATTTCAACGCTGTTTCTTCCATCACCTACAGCTAATATGAATTAGCAAACACATAAATACAGCCTAAGCTGAGTTCCTAACTTGTGAAATTGATGGCTTAAAAGACTTTTATTTGGCAACGCAGAGTCTTTCACCATCTACGTTATGTATGACATGTGCGACAAACAACCCAAGAAGTTGAACCAGATTAACTGAAGATGATGCAAAATGACAAAAAGATGTGTTGTTTTTGACTTCAGTAATTTTATGTAAAGTGGGACACCTGTGCACAAACGGCCCAAAGACTCCAAAATATCTAAAAATGTACAAAATTTGTAAACTTTAAAAGGACAGACTGGAAAGGACCGCCCATGCATTCCGTTATCTGTAGTGCTCACTTTACTCCTGAACATACAACTATAGGATGTGGAAAGCCGGTGTTGTGCCAAATTTTGCACCCCACCAGGAAAAGCAACCCCTCTGGTTATTGATTTGTGAAATGAGACATACTCAAGTCTGTTTTATCAAAATAAACAAATTAATGTCAGCAGATTGTCTCAGCTTTTGATTCAAAAGATATAGTGTGCGCTCCAGAGAGAGGGTGCTTTTCCTGGCAGGGGTGCTGAATTCGGCACAACACCAGACTCGCATGATGACTGGATATTAAAACTGGCACTATTTCAACAATATGAGCACGGGAAGAAGTTAATGGAAGTAAACAGGGTAAGTGCAATTACTTCGCCCATTTTCACTAGCATTTATGAGCCTTGCTTGTTAGTAATATAGCTAATTAGCTTAGCACCATACTCAGATCCGTCCTGCCCTGCAGTCAGAAAAGCGGACTTGCAGAGCTCTGTAGCTTCTAGGCTAAAACTAGTTCAGGTAGTTGAGTTATGGAGATTTGTAGAGCTGTTTATGAACGACTTTTAGCACATATCTTTAATAGCTCACTGCAAAGTTTCTAATATTCGTTATTCAGTTAGTTAGCGCTTGTTGGCTAACATAGGTTAGCTAACTAGATGCCTGGCTTGGTCACTTAGATATGTGACATGTTTACACTCTGCTTTTGTGCGTGTAGTTTGACTAAAATGTCAGGAACAAATAACATTGTTGTCTGTTTTGTTACTTTGCAGTCTTTTTAGAGAGAATTAAATCCCCTGCAAAGCACTACATATTATTACTATTCTGTACATATTATAACTAAACTGCAATAGGCTAATTGGACATGGTTTAAGGGGCAACAAACCCCCTGATTTTTGCTCAAATTTAAAAAAAGGGAGAGCAGATTGGCTGAGCTGCAGCAGCAGCAGTGTGCCTCTGATAGCAGTGAGACGCAGATGGTTGGACGTATTATTGATTGATTGATCTGCATATTGTGATGTGTCTGCCCTACAAATTACCACAGTAAAAGGTTCTAAAAGGTTAGAAAATGTTTATAAACATGTAAAAAAGACAGGTATGTTTTATTACTTCAAATGAACACATTTAAGCTATTAATGGAAAAAAAATATGGCTTAAGGTTTAGTGGCTAAATTAGTGCAAACAGTATAAGCAAGGCATGGACCAAACAGGTGGGCAACGCAGCTACAGCTCTGGAAAACATTAAGAGACCACTTCAGTTTCTGAATCAGTTTCTTTGCTTTTGCTATTTATAGGTATATGTTAGAGTAAAATGAACTGCAAAGTCTGCAAAGCACTACATATTATTACTATTCTGTACTGTCAATTTGCTTGAATTCATGGATTTTTGAGTAAATTAAATATGTGATTGTCATTTTTTTTCACGTTTACCTTTTTAGAAGCTAAAATGATGTGAAATCTTCAGGGAGGTCCTTTAGGAAGTGCTTAGCCTTCAAGTTGAGCTAAATGTGCTTTTGCCATGTGGTTCAGCCAGACGTAAGTCTTTTAAAGGTGTAGGAAACAACACTCACCACTCTCTGGCTTCATCTTTAATTTCTCTGAAGGTAAGACTGTTGTGTAAATGCTGCAGTAGAGTGCAGTAACACAGTCTATTTCAATGTCATATTTTGCATCTATTTCCAAAGCTTAGTTTATTTCCATATTTTGCTGCAGACCAGCTGTACATTATTTTCTTCTGTTAAAAGCCGTGGCATATCTATTCATTCCTTTATTTCCTTCAGGATTAACAAAGCCCCAGTAACAGTTCACTGCCAAGGAAAACAACATCTCCATCTAGTGGTCAGTGGTGCCACTGCTCCCAAACAAAACACACCTCTTTCTGGAGCACAGGTTCAGGAGAGGAGCCGTAAGTGTTTGTCCAGATGATCCTGTAGAGAAGTGTGGAAAACAGAAAGGGGCAGAGAGAAATTTTGATTTACTCTTTTATGACTTTTCAATATGATGCTACAGTGCCTTGCCAAAGTATTCGGCCCCCTTGAACCTTTCAACCTTTTCCCATATTTCAGGCTTCAAACATAAAAATATGAAATTGTATTTTTTTATTAACAACAAGTGGGACACAATTGTGAAGTAGAACAAAATTAATTAGATATTTGAAACTTTAAAATATAATAAAAAACTGAAAGGTGAGGCGTGCAATATTATTCGGCCCTCTTGCGGTAATACTTTGTAGCGCCACCTTTTGCTGTGATTACAGCTGCAAGTCTCTTGGGGTTTGTCTCCATCAGTTTTACACATCGAGAGACTTTTTTGAATTTTTGCCCATTTTTCCCTGCAAAACAGCTGGAACTCAGTGAGGCTGGATGGAGAGTGTTTGTTTGTGAACAGCAGTTTTCAGCTCTTTCCATAGATTCTCCATTTAATTCAGGTCTAAACTTTGACTTGGCCGTTCTAACACCTAGATACGTTTACTCTCCCTACTTTTAAGTTTTTTATTTCTAAAAAAAAGTTTAAAATATCCAATAAATTTCGTTCCACTTCACGATTGTGTCCCACTTGTTGATTCTTCACAAAAAATTACAATTTCATACATTTAAGTTTGAAGCCTGAAATGTGGCAAAAGGATGCACAGTTCAAGGGGGCTGAGTACTTTTGCAAATCACTGTATATTTTATATAATTTCCAAAAACACTGCTAAAGGCTAAATGTTTAAACAGTATTCATTTTAGCTCAGTGCTAAAATGAAAATCATTTTTCATAAATCTGAGCATTCATGTATGTGCTAGTTTTCTGTGTGTAATACTGGACAGCGCTGTGTTCTCGTACCCTTGCAGCTGATGATTCTGTTCCAGATCTCCTGCAGAGTGTGTTTAAGAGTTCGACTCCTCCCTCCAGTCTGCTTCTCTTCCTCAGGACTCGACCTCTGATCACTCAGGCACCTGTCTGCAGAACACACACACACACACACACACACACAGAGACAGATGCTTTCACAGAGTTTTAAGAGCTTACATCATCCTGAGCTAAACTGGTGTGAGCAATATGTGGGCAACATTACTGCACATAAAATAATAGGTCATATACTGATTAGAGAGTCTAAATTATCTGAGGCTCAGTGGGTGGGGCATAGACTGAATAGGTGGATCTAAACTGCAATAGGCTAATTGGACATGGTTCAAGGGGCAATAAGGCTCCTGATTTTTGCTCAAATTTAAGTGGCTTAAAAAAATTGATGGGGTAGTTTGGGAGGGGCACTGGGTGATGTATGGGTTTAGAGGCAGGACAGGAGGGAGAGCTGATTGGCTAAGCTGCAGCAGCAGCAGTGTGCCTCTAATAGTTGTGAGATGCAGATAGTTGGACGTCAGCAGGGGTAGTACTAGTGATTGTCTGATCTGCATATTGTGACAAAAAATACATGGAAATATCATCCACACCCATATCTCAGAAGAACCTGAGAGGGCACTGCAGAGGCTGAAATTACCAGAATAAAAGTGTTTTTTAAAGATTAGGAAATGTTTTTAAAAAAGTGAAGCAGGACTGGGATGGTTCATTACTAAATGAACATATTTCATCTATTAATGAAAAAAAATATGGTTTAAGGTTTAGCCGCATTTTAAACTGTTTCAGCCTGATGGGTGGGGCTAAACTAGTGCATGCAGTAAAAGCAAGGCATGGACCAAACAGGTGGGCAACGTAGCTACAGCTCTGGAAAACATTAAGAGACCACTAAAGTTTCTGAATCAGTTTCTCTGTTTTTGCTATTTATAGGTTTATGGTTGAATAAAATGAACATTGTTGTTTTATTTTATAAACTACAGACAAAATTTCTCCCAAATTCCAAATAAAAATATTATCATTTAGAGCATTTATTTGCAGAAAATGAGAAATGGCTGAAATAACAAAAAAGATGCAGGAGTACAGAAATATATTGGTGGAAAAATATATTCCAAATATTTGGTGGAAAAACCCTGGTTTTTAATCACAGTTTTCATGCATCTTGGCTTGTTCTCCTCCACCAGTCTTACACACTGCTTTTGGATGATAATTTTATGCAACTTCAGCTTGGTTTGACGGTATTATTCCAGAGGTTTAAAATTTGGTAAAATCAAATTCACAAAGAAACTCGTAATTTTTAAGTGATCTCTTATTTTTATCCAGAGCTGCATAAACTAAAAGTGTGGGACAAGGACTAAATGGGTGGAGCTAAACTGCTATGTGCTCAGTGGGTGGGGCTATAGTGTTGTACATTGAAAGGAAAGGGCATGGATTGAATAGGTGGGGTTAAACTGCTATATGCTGAATGGGCGGAGCTAAAGTGTTGTAATGGAAGGGGATTAAATGCTGGAGGCTAAATGGACTGAGCTGAAGTGAAACAAGGTGAGTGTGTTCTCTTTCTGGGCCATTTAGCTCCTCGCTCAGGGACCACGTCCAAACCTACGACCTACAGAACACCAAGAAAAGATGAAGGACGCTGAGGAGAGAGAGAGAGAGAGAGAGAGAGAGAGAGAGAGAGCAGAAGGGCAGAGGAAAGCTGGGGTAGAAAAGGAGGACAGTGTGATAAGCTCCAGCCCCAGCATGTCTCTATATCAATTTATAACAAATCTAAATGGACCATCTGTAAAACACGTAGAACAGTAGTAATGATTACAAACTGGAGATAGATATGGAGTCTAAATGGTACTTAGCATCAGGGTTTAAATGCTGTTGCTATATTCACACAGTCACACTAACACTAGTTTATTTAACGTTTCCTTCACACCTTAAACACTGAAGCAGTTACAGGTGCCTAGACGAAAGTGCTGCACCTTTTAAGGTGACAAATTTAACAGCTATGCTGGTTGCTTTTTCGTCTATTCCACCTTAAGGTGCTGCAGCTGTTATAGCTTTTTTTTCTATTTTACCTTAAATAGACAGGAGTTAAATTTAAGTGCTACACTTTGGTTTCTTACCAATATAGTTGTTCCATAAAGACTGAGCTGAATAAATCTGATTTTTTGTTAGCTGTGTGTACTGGGCAATACACCGTATTATATTACATTATATTACATACAAGGTGTGCGCCGGATTATAAAACGCATTTTAAACGACAATATTAAGGTATAGGGGGGTCGCTATGTTTCCTTTCTAATTCAGTAGGTAAACAAAAATGTAATTCTTAAAAAAACATTTTCTTACAAAGTCAAAATAACACAAACTCTATATTGAAAACTGTTTATTTGGGTGAATAAAGCACTTCTGCCTAGATATCCAGTATTTATGCGTGGTTAGCAGCAGCACTGGACATGGTTAGCAGCAGCGCTAGCCGCGGTTGGCAGTGCTAACCCCGCGGTCACACAGGAAAGAGACTGGAAATGAATCATGAAGCGATAAAGCGTTATGCTAACCCGACTGGCTACTAAGGGTGGGCAGGGATGGCCCTAAAATAATATCACAATATTTCGTGGTATTTCCGCGATAACGATACTCTTAGTGATATGGTGAAATACTGAATGAGTGATTTCAAGAATACACTAATGCAACAAAATGAATATAATTTTTTCTTTTTGCATCGATATGGTATGGCACACCCTTACAGGAGGTTTCTTCTCCAGTCCCTTCATCCTCCTCCTCTCGCTCGCCCACTCCCTCTCTTAGCAGCAGCAGGGCCTGTCTCGCCCTCATCTTCTCATAGTTCCGCACCAGGAAGACGCCGTGGCTCATCACAAAAGTCCTGCAACAAGATAATGTAACCGTCTGGCTCGCATTAACCCTGTACTGCCTTAAACCTTAGTTCAAAAGTAAAAATACAAAAGTATTCATACCCCTTCATCATCTTAAAACCACAAATTTGAATGTATTTTATTGAGATTTTAAGTGATAAACCAACACAAAGGAAATCAGTACTTTGTAGAGCCACCTTTCTCTGCAAAAAGCTGCAGTTCTTTTGGGGTTTGTCTCAACCAGCTTTGATTGCACTGGATTTTATTTAGGGGTTTCAGAGTAAAGGGGGCTGAATACTTTTGTACCTCACACTTTTCAGTTTTTGTTTTGATAATTATTTTTTAAATCATGTATCATTTTCTTTTCACTTCACAATTATGTGCTACTTTGTGTAAAATAAAAAAAAAAATACATTTAAGTTTGTGGTTGTAAGGTGACATATAAATATATATATATATATATATATATATATATATATATATATATATATATATATATATATATATATATATATATATATTTATTTTTTATTATTATTATTATTTTTTGACATTTTTGGTATAATTGTTTCGTAACATAACATTTAAATCTGGTTACCGGTAAATGTTACATTTAGTATTTTAAAATGATAAGTCTGTATGTATTGTTCTGTTGCATGTAGTGCACATACTAAAGTCAACAGGGAGTTTTTCACTTGTTCCTGCAATTCATTATTCTTTATTAAACTTATTCGTTAGATTTTTTTTTTAAACTTTTTACTGTGTTTTTTTCTAAAACACACTGATCGCACTTACACTACAGAGCTCTTAGTAACTCAAATATGTATAAAATATGAAACACTAATCTGTGAAGGGGTCAGAAAGTGTCAGAGTGCTCGTGCTGTGGAAGAATGATCTGATGAATAAATCTGACTGTATTAAACAGATTTTTCCGGTACCTTTCCTCACTGGATAACGGCGAGGGGAAATCCTCACTGTCCCGGATTTCTTCCTGTCAGCAGAACAGAGGGAGAGAAGCCCAGACTGAGCGATGCTGAGGTTAAACACGCTCGGGCAGTACGCTGAGCTGAGTCCGGGTGTTTTCTTACCTGCTGCTGGAGAGGCTGGAGACATGGCTCGTCCTCCTCCTGCAGCTGCAGCACATCTGCCTGCTTACTGCTGTCAGGGAGCCTGTGAGTGATTAATGGTAAGCTTAGCTCACATTCTACTGTGTTACTGTAAGTGTGTATGTATCTATATATATCCAGTACCAAGTTTGGACACACTATAAATTAAGTGGTCATCCAAACTATAAAGAAAAAATATTCAATTATTTAGTAAAACAAAGTGTTAAACGAACTAGAATACGTTTTATATTTTAGATATGTTAAAATAGCAACTCTCGCTTAGATGACAGTTTTGCACATCTTGGCTTTTTCTTAGTCATCTTGAGTTTCTTGTCTCTTAATGTGTTTGAGAGCATCAGTTGTAAAGCTGTAAAGTTGGTATTCAGTGATAAACTCGATTTGAGTAAAGTTCTAATCCAGATTATGGCTAAAACTACTCAACTAAGTAAAGAAAAAATACTTTAAGAAATGAAGGTCAGTCAATCTGAAACATTTTAAGAAATTTGAAAGTATCCTCAAGTGCGGTCACAAAGACCATCAATCAAATTGTGATGAAACTGGCTTTCATCAGGACCAGTCCAGGAAAGGAAGAGCAAGAGTTCCTCTGTTGCACAGGATAAGTTCATCAGAGTTACCAGCCTCAGAGATCACAAGTTAACAGCTCCCCAGATACGAGCACCTAAATGTATTTTGGTTTGTTTAACACTTTTAATTTACTACATAATTTCTTATGTGTTCCTTCATAATCTGATAGATTACTATAGTATTAATTTACAATGTAGGAAAAAAATGAAAACACTGAATGAGAAGGGGTGTCTAAACTTTTGATTGGTACTGTATATTTATGATTTATCTCCCAAATGTGAGTACAAATACTATAGAACTATAGAAATGAACCTTTTAATTAATAACTAGTTATAACTATTAATACTATAACGAGAAGTCATTGTACAGCTTGTATAACAACAGTATAGATTTACTGTACTCTGAAATTAACTCAACACACAGCCAAATCGTTCCTAGTTGTGTTTTTGTACCTCCCCGGTGTTGAGTTTCAAGCTTCCAGGTGTGATTGTGGAGCAGGGCTGTTAAATTTGGTGTTTTAACATGGCACCCCATGGCAAAGAACTCTCTGAGGATGTGAGCTTGTTTGCACACCATTCTTAAAAGCATTGTAACAACAAAACAAACAGCCCATTTACTGTAACAGTGAGGGGATGGAAGATGCAAAGGTTGCAGATGTTGTTGTGTAAAAATGAATTATTATATTTTCATTGGTATTAATACATAATACAACAATCCTGTAGGATGGTGCCCTTTAAAAAAGAGATGTAAATGACCCCTTTGCTGATTGTTTGCCCTGTTCTATAATGCCTTGTTCAAAATCAACAGTTTTGTAAGATATAGGCCCTTTAAATGAAGGTATAATTATCTAATACTCATGTTCAACAGCTCTAGGGAATTTACTGCTCTGCCTTGTGTCCTCCCACTGATCCCTTCCTGTTAGTAGCTACAGCTAACAGCTCACTGCTTTTTAAAGGTTACAAATTGATGTGTGTGTCTGTGAGAGAGAGAGAGTGTGTATGTGTGTGTCCTTACCTGATGTGTGGGCTGTCTTCAGTGCAGTGCTGAGGTGTGCTATCTTTAGCGGCTCTACAGGAATCGTCTGTAGTCAGAAATAGAGATTAGTTCCAACAGTTCCACCTTAAATCCAATGGAATGGCAAAAAGTCTGGACCTAGAAACATTATTTCATTAACATAATTATTATAATTATTAATATTTGACAAAATAATGTCAGTATGAACAGGACTAGGATAGTAACATAGTAACAATAGCAGAGCTAACTTAGCCTTGTAATTTGTTTGCTTACCAAAAACACTGGCTATACAGATCTGGAAAAAAATAACTTCTTTGATTTTACCAAATTGAAATCTTCTGGAATATAATCAAGAGGAAGATGGATGATCACAAGCCATCAAACCAAACTGAACTGCTTGAATTTCTGCACCAGGAGTAAAGCAGGATAAAGTTGATGCCAAGACATGATGCCAAGATGCATCAAAACTGTGATTAAACACCAGGATTATTCCACCAAATATTAATTAACTCTTAAAACTTTATCAATATGAGCTTGTTTTCTTTGCATTATTTGAGGTCTAAAAGCTCTGCATCTTTTTTTGTTATTTCAGCCATTTTTCATTTTCTGCAAATAAATGCTCTAAATATTGTTTGTAGTTTATAGAATAAAATCACAATGTTCATTTTACTCAAATATATACTTTTAAATAGCAAAATCAGAGAAACTGATTCAGAAACTAAAGTCGTCTCGTCGTATTTTTCTCCAGAGCTGTATTTCACTAAAATTTAAGAGACTTACGTAGCACTGCTGAGGTACATTTATGACTAGAATAGCACTACTGAAGTAAACATATTCTGCTGTGTTGATAAATCTACTGGGATATTAAAAAGTTAAGTGCAAATTTAACAAAAGTCCTGTAATAAACTTTGTTCATTTTGTTTAGTTTCAGCTTCAGCCAAACATTAAAATTTTAGCGGATCCTTGTATTGTTTATATACTGTAAAGATTTAAGTGAAAATAAATGATATTCTTTACAGACACATATCCATCTATCTATCTACAGTATGTATATTAATAATGAAAAGTTTGGACCTCATTCTCCTCATTTCTCATTCAGTGATTACATTATAAATTTACTATTGAAGACATTAAAGCTATGCAGGAACACATGCAGAATTATTCAGTAAACAAAAAGTGTTAAATAGAAAAACAGAATAAGTTTTATATTTTAAGAAGTACCACATTTAGATTTTATGACACATTTGCACATATATCTAGCCTAGTATCTGCTGCTGTAAAGAATCACGTCTGGGATCAGTAAGGAATAATGCCCCATCGATTTGTTCTCAGACACTTACTGCATGTTAGTGCTGGTGGGAGGTTGCCAGTTGTTTCAAAATTCTGCAGAGAAAAAAAGAAATGTCACGAAAGTTGTGGAATAGTCGAGTGTGATATAACGAATATGTAAAAGCTGCAGAAATGAAAGTCGAGAAATGACAAGCACCTTGCTGTGAGCACAGAGCCAGTGGATGTCGTAGGGCAACTGAAAGTCAATCCGCTTCAACCTCAGGTACTTTCCTGTTACACACACACACACACACAGGATATCAGGATAAAAATGTCTCCCCCTCCCTTTACTTCATAAGCAGTTTAGGTAATCATCAGATGAACTAGTTCTACTGAAAGTTTTCAGCCTGTTAGCTATCTGATGTTATACATACAGTACAGCTCTGGAAACATTTAAGAGACCACTTCAGTTTCTGAATCAGTTTCTCTGATTTTGCTATTTATAGGTTTATGTTTGAGTAAAATGAACATTGTTGTTTTATTCTATAAACTACAGACAACATTTTACCCAAATTGCAAATAAAAACATCGTAATTTTGAGCATGTATTTGCAGAAAATGAGAAATGAGAAAAAAGAATGCAGAGCCTTCAGACCTCAAATAATGTTCATAAAGTTCATATTCATAAAGTTTTAAGAGATTAGAAATCAATATTTGGTGGATATATTATAAAACCCTGGTTTTTAATTACAGTTTTCATGCATCTTGGCATCATGTTTTCCTCCACCAGTCTTACACACTGCTTTTGGATAACTTTATGTCTTTACTCCTGGTGCAAAAGTTCAAGCAGTTCAGTTTGGTTTGATGGCTTGTGATCATCCATCTTCCTCTTGATTATATTCCAGAGGTTTTCAGTTTGGTAAAATCAAAGAAACGCATAATTTTTAAGTGGTCTCTTATTTTTTACAGGGCTGTATGTTCAAAGGTTTGTGTACAGCACTTAGCGAGTAAATTCAGCTTCATTAAAGGGGAGATAGAATAGGTCTATGGTCATAAAGTTTTTTAGACAAAATCACTCTCACATAAAGAGATCTCACCAGATCTATTCTTAACAGTTTCAGTCCCTTTCAGAATGAGCTATTTAGGGGTTCTGTCACTTTTATGCAAATAAGCTGTTGCTGACAACACCTATGTATAAGTTGAGCGTTTACCACAGGGGTTACCTTGTGCTGAACGGCAAAACACAAATAAACTCTTTATTTGAAAGTTCTTCAATCTCCCTTATCTGCTGGCTTACCACAAACAGTAGGTAAGGATCCCTCCCTCAGGCGAAGTCTTCTCAACCAAAATGACAGAAAAGGCATATCTTAAACTGATCTTATAGGTGTGGCTCTTTTGGGGGGTTGATGGACAAGGGGTGGTTGCCAGGGTTGTTCTATACAGATTTCCTTATTGTGACGTCACAATAAGGGCGCCTCCAAACGGCTCATAGAAGCACATGATTCCTGACATCAAGCACTTTCAGCTAATTTAAAGGAAACTGACACCATGTGCATGTATACAAAGTGAACGGTGCTAAGCGCTAGCTCTTTCACCGTTCAGAGATAAAAAATTATTGGCCTGTAGCCTGCAGCTAACCCGGGCTAGCACTGCTGAAGAAACATTAGCATTAGCCGCTTACCAAGCTAAGCACTAGCTTTGTCAATTTTCAGAGGTGAGTATTTTCAGCTTGTAGCATGCTTCTAACCCCAGCTAGCACTGCTGGAGAAGTATTAGCATTAGCTGCTAACCTAACTAGGCGCTAGCTTTTTCGACACTCAGAGGCAAGTATATTGGACTGAAGCCTGCTCATTTACCGTGTTAAAACCTCTAGCTAATATCGCCCTGGTTTAGGCTTAGTGTTGTCTAATTGTAGGTTGCTTTTAACCCCAGCTAGCACTGCTGGAGCAGTATTAGCACCCGTTGCTAAACATGCTATGTGCTAGCTCTTTCGCCAATCAGAGGCAAGTATATTTTATGCCTGCGCATTTACCGTGTTAAAAATGCTAGCTAATAACGCCCTGGCTTACCGGAACACTCTGGCTTTCTCAGTGTAGCGCTGCTGGGTTGGCATTTACCACCATCACCCAGCGGCAAGATGGCGACACCCTTGTTCCTCACTAGTGTAACATAATGCGTCTTATAATTTGGTGTGCCTTACGTATAAAAATAGACCAGAAAATAGTTGTTCACTGTAGTGAAATAAAGAATAAACATCACATTATTAATCTGATTTTTTATTTGTAATAAAAAAAACAATAAATACATATTTCAGGGTTTGAGCTTCTATTATTCCACTAATTTCTGATGTTTACTGTGGAGCTGTGAAGCTGTTAAGATGGTGGAGAGCCGCTGTGCACCTTTAAATATCTTCCCGTGGCTATAAAGGGATCATACACTATTAATTATTAACAGTCCAACCTCTAGAAATAACCACCACAGATTTACATGACTGCTGTTTCCGCAGCTCACGCTTCGTCAGCATTTCATGTCCTAAAAGACAGTTTCAGTTAATTCTGGGACAGATATGAGACAGCTAATATAGAATAACTGCTGTGGCTAACACATTTATCTCAGGCTAACAGAGTAAAACATGATGACACAGAGTGTGCATTCATTCCTGAGGGTTTTTAGGACTGAAACCAGAACCAGAAACATGATTATCTATCTACAACTCCTACATACTGTTCGATAACACACACACACACACACACTTACCCACGTGTAAAGGTGCAGGGAGGAGGCCGTGCTCGTGCTCCTCTGGATCATACTCTAAACACTCTGTACTCAGTGGCTCCAGCTCCACAACACTGAAAAAAAACAAGCAGAATAATTCCAATATCAATACTGATAACACTATAATTCTGAGTAAATATCTAATAAATATATCTGCATTATGATCCAGTATGTTAAAGTATGATTAACATCCGGAATATGTAATTATTTTACAATTATAAATATAAAATAATAAAATATGAAGTCCTAATAATTATTATTTTTTTAATTCCCAGTATGAAATTGTAATAGCATCTGGTATAAAGTTTCAAAATAAATCCAGACTGCCTGGTATTTAAATAATGGAGAGACTCTGACATAAGATAACTCTACATACTAAATTAAATTACAGATTAAAAAGTCCATATATACAGTGCCATAAAAAGTATTTGGCCCCTTACAAATTTTTTTTTGTGTTTGATTTCTTGTCATACTTAAATTTTTCAGATTATAAAACAAACTTAAATATCAGACAAAGATAACCTGAGTAAATAAAAAAGGCAGTTTTTGTAAATGATTATTTTATTTAAAAACAAACAAAAAAAACAGGCCTGCCAGTCCTCTAGAATCAAGTCACTTAATCACTTAAATACAACCTGTCTGACAACATGAAGCAGCTAAAAGATCTTAAAAAGCAACACATTGTGTGAATCACAGTGAGAGCTATTATTCACAAATGGAGAAAACATGGAACACTGGTGAACCTTCCCAGGAGTGACCGGCCAATTGAAATTACTCCAAAAGGGCATGAACAACTCATCCAGGAGGTTACAAAAGAACCCAGAACAACATTTTAAGAACTGCAGTTCTCTCACTCGCCTCAGTTAAAATCAGTGTTTATGATTCAAAAATAACATCTTGACATCTTGGAAAATATTCTTTGGACTGACAAAACAAAAGTAGAACTTTATGGAAGGTGTGTTCTGTTACGTCTGGTGTAAAACTAACACATAATTTTAGAAAAAGAACATCATACTACTGAACGTAAAACATGGTGGTGGTAGTGTGATGTGTCTGGAGCTGCTTTGCTGCTTCAGGGTCTGGAATTCTGCTCTTCACCAGAAAATCCTGAAGGAGAATGTCTAACCAACTGTTTGTGACCTCAAGCTCAGGCGTACTTGGGTTCTGCAGCAGGACAATGATCCAAAGCAAAAAAAAGGTGCTTTATATATTTGCTCAGGTCATTTTTGTCTGATATTAAAGTTGGTTTGTTAGTCTGAAAAATTTAAAAAACAAAAGAAATCTGTAAGGGGCAAATACTTCATTATAGTTCATAATATTTAATTCAGTTTTTTTAAGTGTATATAAAACTAATAAAATAATACAGTTAAACCTTCCTAATGTGTGAACTTACTCTTCAGTCTTGTAAACATCTGAATAAAGACCCGCCCATAAATACTTCTTAATGGGCAGTGAAGCAGAGGTCTCGTCTGATTGGCTGTCTGCCTCTATATCATCAGGTGCAGTGTGGTCAGGTGATGGAGCGGTGAGTGGGGGGGGCGAGTGGTGGTTGGGGGTTTCAGTACCGTCTTCTCCCTCCCTCCCTTTCTGACCTTCGTCTCCCTCATCTTCAGCGCTTCTTCTCTTTTTCTTTACTCTTTTTCTCTGCTCTCTGTGAATCACAGCCTCGATCACCTCCAGCATGGAGTCACCCCGACTCTTAGCACCCCCAGCTGTTCCTGCCTTCTCCACCTGTTCGAGAGGTGGCGGAGGACGGGGAGGTGCAGGAATTAATGGTGGAGGAGACGAATCCTATAAAAAAAAGAAAGTTCATGTAAGTGTATATGTACATAGTAAAAACCTCAAGGCCCTGTTTTAGCAATCTATAGACGTGCCATCAATCATACACCGTACAGCTTGATTTAGGGCGTATCAGTGTGTCTTTGCTATTGTAACGACAGGAAAAGTACACCTTGTGTGGCTCGAAACTTGTAAAAGGCCAACACTTATTCTCTAATTAACCATGGGTGTGTTTTGGGTGGGAAATGAAACGTTTATTCATTATTAATAAACAATCATAAGTGTGCATTTACAAGTGAAATAATTTCAAAGCGGTTTCTCAAGTGTAGCTGCTAATATGTTTCTAGTATGAAGTTTCAATGAACTTTAGGTTGCTTTTTACTGTATTTCTAGGTGGTTGCCAGGGTATTGCCAGGGAATCTTTAGGATAGATATTGCTAGATAGTTCCTAGTGTGCTAAGTGGCTGCCATGTTATTCCAAGGTGCTGATAACGTGTTGCAAATGTGTTGCTAAGTTATTTTTTTGTAGGCTAGTTGTTGCTGGAAGGTGGTTAGAGTAATTCAGGTGGTTGCTAGGGTGTTGCTAGGTGGGTCATGTAAAAGGCTTAATAAGATGGGTGCATTATTATTAAAAAGTACCTTTACATGTAAAACAATTCCCAAGGGGTTTCTAGGGCGTAGCCGCTAATGTTACTCTGTAGTTTTTTGGTGGTTGCCGGGGTATTGCTGAGATTGCTGTTTGGATAGGTGATGCTGGATAACTCAGCTCCCAGTGTGATCCCAGTGGTTGTTATGATGTTGGTAAATGTTATTTGTGGGCTAGGTGTTGTTAGATTGTTGCTACATCATTCCAGGTGGTTGCTAGGGTGTTGATAGGATGTTGCTAGGTGGGTCATGTAAAAGATACACATTTTATTGCAGTTGTGTTTTTAAGTTCACAGTGTTTTTAGTGGCTGCTAGATGATTAATATGGTAACAGGTTGTTTGCATTTCAGACTTTTTTCAGAGTTTTTAAGCAATTGGTAAATAATGGTTTCAAGGGTGTTGCTCGGTGGATGCTAGGGTATCTCTAAGATGAATGGCTGCCGTAGGTGGTTGATAAGGTATGCCTAGCACTATTTAAATGTTATATATTAATCAAGGACTTAATCCCAAACCTCTGACAGTCCTATTCAATGTTGTAACATGTTGTAATCTGTATCTGGTGCATTACCGGTCTGCACGGCGAGGTTGGAGGGTTCTTCCTCGGCCGTCCCCGTCCTCTTTTCTTCACCTCGTTTCCAGCTGAGAGCTTTAATCCTCCGGGGTTCCTCGCTGTGGATGATCTGATACGCTGGGTAAGCTTAGCCCTTGCAGTGTTTCTGGGCTGTTTAAAGTGAGGCTGGGGATGTTCTTGCATAAAATGGGCCAAGCTCTGAACAGGCGCTCGGTCACCGTCGTCCTGAAGAAGAGGCCTCCTGATGGCCTTATGTCCCCTCAGTTCCCTCTCTGTGTTCTCTGGTTCTTTGGCAGTGGGGGAGTTACTGAGCTGAGGAGTGTCAGTCTGAACGTAACCTACAGATACAAAAAGAATCTTCAGTTTAAATGAAGAAATGAAGAAGATCTATAGAAGAAGGGCAGGAAGATTATTCCTAAGAGAAATGAGGAGAAAATAAAGAACAATGCATTGACCGTTTAGCTAAAACAATTCTAAACCCTTGCTGTTTACCGTATTTTATAAGCCGCAAAATTCTTTAATTTTACCAATAATTGTCAGTGCGCCATACGTATGAATTTTACCAGTCAGATTATAAGGAGCATTAGCCGCTAACTTTGCTAAGAGCTAGCTCTTTCGCCAATCAGAGGTGAGCATTATCAGCCTGTAGCCTGCTGTTAGCACCAGCTAGCACTGCTGGAGCAGCATTAGCATTAGCTGCTAACCGCACTAAGCACTAGCACCTTTGCCATTCAGAGGCAAGAATATCGGACCGTTTTAAAACAAGCAACATGGAACAAACTGCTAGCTAAAATTGTCCTGGCTTACGGGAACACACAGGGTTTCTCAGCGTAGCGCTATCATACGGCATATAATATAGCTAATATAGCTAATGCTAATGCTGCAGCATCCCAGCCTAAATGGAAATCTGGAAATCTAGGTTTAATGTAAATAAACAGTAAAGTTAAGGGGGCCATGAGTTGCATTTTTTTCATACTTTAATTAGTTTTTAATTGCATTTTTTTTCAATCGAATATTCGAATATTCGCTACCAATCAGTACCGAATATCCGGAGCTCTAAAAACGCTATTCGGGCCAGCCCTACTTTACTTGGTAGTGGGAAATACAGCTGTGCCACTGACTGATTAAAACCCTGACAACAATCAACAGTCAGCCGCCCATTACTATTTTAGCTACGCAGGTGTGCTGTGTAACATTGCACATGATATTGCATGTCCTGCGATGTGGCTACTGTGCATGCACAAATTGCGAGGTCGATGCTAAACTGATATATTGTGCAGCTCTACTTTAAAGTAACCTTCAAAGCCAATGTGCCACACGTCCTGACACACACACACACATACACACATACATACACACACCGCTAACAGGAACACTAACAGTTGCTGCAAATCCCCTCCTCTCCTCTCCGCTGCCACCGCTCAGATACCGCCATAAATCAATTTCGCAAAGCTGCAGTGAAGTGCATTCCACAGCAAGCACGCGTCCCCAGGACACAGATTGTGAAATCAGGGCGGTGTATGTGTGTGCGCACGTGTGTGTGTGTGTGTGCTCCAGAACAGTCTTCTCATGAGTGATCAAATACCTCCTTTTTTTA